>NC_139142.1:146801879-147493184 GCF_964270905.1 Leucopleurus acutus
CAGCATAAATAGAAAAGCTGTGCTCTGGGGAAATGCTGGAGTATATTTGGAAGTGCTCCATGAATTCTATTTTCCACACACGCCAACCGTCCCAACCATCAGATTGGTATATGAATATAAGGGTATCATTTCTTCTTATGTAAATCATATAAACCATATTTTTGACTTTTTTTTTTTCCTTTAAAGGATGAGAAGAACCAAGTGTTGACCACCAACATTTGGCTGCAAATGGTAAGTTGCGACCATGGCTTCCTGCTCTTGCTTCCACGATGCCTGTGCTGGAATCACAGTGAAGGTCCCGTAGGACAAGCCAGGACTGTCCTCCCACCTTCATGTATGCAAACAGTGAACCAGACCACCCCGCCTTTGCATGTCCTGCACTATACCCTGCAAGGCAGAAATATGCACAAATTATAAGATGCAGGTCTGCATGTGCATGTCCACAGTCTGCACCCTAACTGGTCCCTAGGGCTAGGGAGTGTGTGCCCTGCTCCCCCTGGCTCCAGCCATGCACGTCGGAATGCGACAGAGTGACACCTAAGCCAGAGGCCTTCACACTTCCTGCTCCAGTGACACCCGCAAGAATTTTGAGAAGCTGTATTTTTTCATTCATGTATTTTAACCTTGACATCTAAAGTTCTAACTTCAGATTAATTAACTACAAATTATGTTACTTCCATCCAATTGTAAAATGGACGTTTAAAAATAAAACTGTCAGTCTCTATTTTAAATTGAATCTATTTAAATGCCATATAATCTGACGCCCATATCATTAATTAAAAAAAATATACAAACAAGCCCTTCTTTAACTGGTTGATATTTTACATACTCCCATTTTCTCTCTGCACTTATATTTCTATTCCACTTTCCACACAGAATTTTATCCAAATGTGATATAACTTTATGTTTGAAACTCTTTTATTAATCATTCTGCCTTGGTTTTCTCAAACGTAAATATTTACATAAAAATTATTCCTTCAGAAAATAAGTGTTAAGAATTTTTCTCTGGATCGATTTAGGATTATAGTGATTAATGCTACATAATTCCTCAAGGTGACACTTAATTACAAATTTTAATAAATAATTATTAAACATAAAAAATTGGAAATCTACCTCTCTACAAAAGATGGGGCTTTGGAAGAGATTGGTTCAAGGTGGCGGAGTAGAAGGATGTGCTCTCACTCCTTCTTATGAGAACACCAGAAGCACAACTAACTGCTGAACAATCATCGACAGGAAGACACTGGAACTCACAAAAAAAGATACCCCACATCCAAAGACAAAGGAGAAGCCACAATGAGATGGTAGGAGGGGTGCAATCACAATAAAATCAAATCCCATAACTGCTGGTTGGGTGACTCACAAACTGGAGAACACTTATACCACAGAAGTACACCCACTGGAGTGAAGGTTCTGAGCCTCACTTCAGGCTTCCAAACCTGGGTGTCTGGCAAGGGAGGAGGAATTCCTAGAGAATCAGACTTTGAAGGCTAGCGGGATTTGATTGCAGGACTTCAACAGGACTGGGGGAAACAGAGACTCCACCCTTGGGGGGCACACACAAAGTAGTGTGTGCATCGGGACCCATGGAAAGGAGCAGTGACCCCGTAGGAGACTGAACCAGACCTACCTGCTGGTGTTGGAGGGTCTCCTGCAGAGGCAGGGGGGTGGCTCTGTCTCACCATTAGGACAAGGACACTGGCAGCAGAAGTTCTGGGAAGTACTCCTTGGTGTGCACCCTCCCAGAGTCTGCCATTAGCCCCACCAAAGAGCCCGGGTAGGCTCCAATGTTGGGTCACCTCAGGCCAAACAGCCAGCAAGGAGGGAACCTAGCCCCACCCATCAGAAGACAAGTAGATTAAAGTTCTACTGAGCTCTTCCCACCAGAGAAACAGCCAGCTCTACCTGCCACCAGTTCTTCCCATCAGGAAACTTGCACAGGCCTCTTAGATACCCTCATCCACCAGAGGGCAGACAGCAGAAGCAAAAAGAACTACAGTCCTGCAACCTGTGGAATAAAAACCACATTCACAGAAAGACAGACAAGATAAAAAGGCAGAGGGCTATGTACCCGATGAAGGAACAAGATAAAACCCCAGGAAAACAACTAAATGAAGTGGAGGTAGGCAACCTTCCAGAAAAAGAATACAGAATAATGATAGTGAATATGATCCAGGACCTCGGAAAAAGAATGGAGGCAAAGATCGAGAAGATGCAAAAAATATTTAACAAAGATCTAGAAGAATTAAAGAACAAACAGAGATGAACAGTAAAATAACTGAAATGAAAAATACACTAGAAGGAATCAATAGCAAAATAACTGAGGCAGAAGAACGGATAAGTGACCTGGAAGACAAAATGGTGGAATTCACTGCTACAGAACAGTATAAAGAAAAAAGAATAAAAAGAAATAAAGACGGCCTAAGAGACATCTGGGACAACATTAAACGCAACAACATTCACATTATAGCGGTCGCAGAAGGAGGAGAGAGAGAGAAAGGACCCAAGAAAATATTTGAAGAGATTATAGTCGAAAACTTCCCTAACATGGGAAAGGAAATAGCCACCCAAGTCCAGGAAGCGCAGCGAGTCCCATACAGGATAAACTGAAGGAGAAACACAGCGAGACACATAGTAATCAGATTGGCAAAAATAAAAGGCAAAGAAAAATTATTGAAAGCAGCAAGGGAAAAACAACAAATAACATACATGGGAACTCCCATAAGGTTAACAGCTGATTTCTCAGCAGAAACTCTACAAGCCAGAAGGGAGTGGCATGATCTACTTAAAGTGATGAAAGAGAAGAACCTACAACCAAGATTACTCTACCAGGCAAGGATCTCATTCAGATTCTATGGAGAAATCAAAAGCTTTACAGACAAGCAAAAGCTAAGAGAATTCACCACCAAACCAGCTCTACAACAAATGCTAAAGGAACTTCTCTAAGTGGGAAACACAAGAGAAGAAAAGGGCCTAAGAAGCCAAACCCAACACAATTAAGAAAATGGTAACAGGAACATACATATTGATAATTACCTTAAACGTGAATGTATTAAATGCTCCAACCAAAAGACACAGGCTTGCTAAATAGATACAAAAACAAGACCCATATATATGCTGTTTACAAGAGACCCACCTCAGACCTAGGAACACATACAGACAGAAAGTCAGGGGTTGGAAAAAGATATTCCATGCAAGTGGAAATCAAAAGAAAGCTGGAGTAGCTATACTCATATCATAAAATAGACTTAAAAATAAAGAATGTTACAAGAGACAAGGAAGGGCATTACATAATGATCAAGGGATCAATCCAAGAAGAAGATAGAACTTATAAATGTATATGCACCCAACATAAGAGCACCTCAATACATAAAACAACTGCTAACAGCTCTAAAAGAGGGAACCGACAGTAACACACTAATAGTGGGAGACTTTAAAACCTCACTTACACCAATGGACAGATCATCCAAACAGAACATTAATAAGGAAACACAAGCTTTAAATGACACAATAGACCAGATAGATTTAATTGATATTTATAGGACATTCCATCCAAAAACAGCAGACTACACTTTCTTCTCAAGTGTGCATGGAACATTCTCCAGGATAGATCACATCTTGGGTCACAAATCCAGCCTCAGTAAATTTAAGAAAATTGAAATCATGTCAAGCATCTTTTCTGACCACTACGCTATGAGATTAGAAATAAATTACAGGGAAAAAAACGTAAAAAACACAAACACATAGAGGCTAAATAATACATTACTAAATAACCAAGAGATCACTGAAGAAATCAAAGAGGAAATCAAAAAATACCTAGAGACAAATGACAATGAAAACATGACGATCCAAAACCTATGGGATGCAGCAAAAGCAGTTCAAAGAGGGAAGTTTATAACTATACAAGTCTACCTTAGGAAACAAGAAAATTTGCAAATAATCTAACTTTACATCTAAAGGAACTAGAGAAGGAAGAACAAACAAAATTCAAAGTTAGCAGAAGGAAAGAAATCATAAAGATCAGAGCAGAAATAAATGAAGTAGAAACAAAGAAAATAGCAAAGATCAATAAAAGTAAAAACTGGTTCTTTGAGAAGATAAACAAAATTGATAAACCATTAGCCAGACTCATTAAGAAAAAGAGGGAGAGGACTCAAATCAATAAACTTAGAAATGAAAAAGGAGAAGTTACAGCAGACACTGCAGAAATACAAAGCATCCAAAGAGACTACTACTAGCAACCCTATGCCAATAAAATGGACAACCTGGAAGAAATGGATAAATTCTTAGAGAAGTATAACCTTCCAAGACTGAACGAGGAAGAAATAGAAAATATGAACAGACCAAACACAAGTAATGAAGTTGAAACTGTGGTTAAAAATCTTCCAACAAACAAAAGTCCAGGACCAGATGGCTTCACAGGTGAATTCTATCAAACATTTAGAGAAGAGCTAACACCCATCCTTCTCAAACTCTTCCAAAAAATTGCAGAAGAAGGAGCACTCCCAAACTCATTCTATGAGGCCAGCATCACCCTGATACCAAAACTAGGCAAAGATACTACAAAAAAAGAAAATTACAGACCAATATCACTGATGAATATAGATGCAAAAATCCTCAACAAAATACTAACAGACAGAATCCAACAACACATGAAAAGGATCATACACCATGGTCAAGTGGGATTTATCCCAGGGATGCAAGGATTTTTCAATATACTCAAGTCAATCAATGTGATACACCATATTAACAAATTGAAGAATAAAAACCATATGATCATCTCAATAGATGCAGAAAAAGCTTTTAACAAAATTCAACACCCGTTTATGATAAAAGCTCTCTAGAAAGTGGGCGTAGAGGGAACCTACTTCAACATAATAAAGGCCATATATGACAGACCCATAGCAAACATCATTATCAATGGTGAAAAACGGAAAGGATTTCCTCTAAGATCAAGAACAAGACAAGGGTGTCCACTCTCACCACTATTATTCAACATAGTTTCTGGAAGTCGTAGCCATGGCAATCAGAGAAGAAAAAGAAATAAAAGGAATACAAATTGGAAAAGAAGTAAAACTGTCATTGTTTTCAGATGACATGGTACTATACATAGAGAATCCTAAAGATGCCACCAGAAAACTACTAGAGCTAATCAATGAATTTGGTAAAGTAGCAGGGTACAAAATTAATGCACAGAAGTCTCTTGTATTCCTATACACTAATGATGAAAAATCTGAAAGAGAAATTAAGGGAACACTCCCATTTACCACTGCAACAAAAAAAATAAAATACCTAGGAATAAGCCTACCTAGGGTGACAAAAGACCTGTACGCAGAAAACTATAAGATGCTGATGAAAGAAATTAAAGATGATACAAACAGCTGGAGAGATATACCATGTTCTTGGATTGGAAGAATCAATATTGTGATAATGACTATACTACCCAAAGCAATCTGCAGATTCAATACAATCCCTATCAAATTACCAATGGCATTTTTTTACTGAACTAGAACAAAAAATGTTTAAATTTGTATGGAGACACAAAAGACCCCGAATAGCCAAAGCACTCTTGAGGGAAAAAAATGGAGCTGGAGGAATCAGGCTCCCTGACTTCAGACTATACCACAAAGCTACAGTAATCAAGACAATATGGTACTGGCACAGAAACAGAAATATAGATCAATGGAACAAGATAGAAAGCCCAGAGTTAAACCCAGGCACCTATGGTCAACTAATCTATGACAAAGGAGGCAAGGATATACAATGGCGAAAAGACAGTCTCTTCAATAAGTGGTGCAGGGAAAACTGGACAGCTACATGTAAAAGACTGAAATTAGAACACTCCCTAACACCATACACCAAAATAAACTCAAAATGGATTTGAGACCTAAATGTAAGACTGGACACTATAAAACTCTTAGAGGAAAACATAGGAAGAACACTCTTTGATATAAATCACAGCAAGATCTTTTTTGATCCACCTCCTAGAGTAATGGAAATAAAAACAAAAATAAACAAATGGGATCTAATGAAACTTCAAAGCTTTTGCACAGCAAAGGAAACCATAAACAAGATGAAAAGACAACCCTCAGAATGGGAGAAAATATTTGCAAACAAATCAATGGAGATAGGATTTATCTCCAAAATATATAAACAACTCATACAGCTCAATGTTAAAGAAATAAACAACCCAATCCAAAAATGGGCAGAAAACCTAAATAGACTTTTCTTCAAAGAATACAAACTGTTGGCCAAAAAGCACATGAAAAACTGCTCAGCATCACTAATTATTAGAGAAATGCAAATCAAAACTACAATGAGGTATCACCTCACAGCAGTTAGAATGGGCATCATCAGAAAATCTACAGACAAGAAATGCTGGAGAGGGTGTGGAGAAAAGGGAACCCTTTTGTACTGTTTGTGGGAATGTAAATTGATATAGCCACTATGCAGAATAGTTTTGAGGTTCCTTAAAAAACTAAAAATAGAATTACCGTATTACCCAGCAATCCCACTACTGGGCATATACCCAGAGAAAACCATAATTCAAAGAGACACATGCCCCCCAATGTTTATTGCAGCTCTATTTACAATAGCCAGGATGTGGAAGCAACCTCAATGCCCATCGACAGATGAATGGATAAAGGAGAAGTGGTACATATATACAATGGAGTATTACTCAGCCATAAAAGAACGAAATTGGGTCATATGTAGAGACGTGGATGGATCTAGAGACTGTCATACAGAGTGAAGTAAGTCAGAAAGAGAAAAACAAATATCGTATATTAATGCATATATGTGGAACCTAGAAAAATGGTACAGATGAACTGGTTTGCAGGGCAGAAACTGAGACACAGATGTAGAGAACAAACATATGGACACCAAGGGGGGAAAGTGGTGTGGTGGTGGTGGTGGTGATGTGATGAATTGGGAGATTGGGATTGACGTGTATACACTGATGCGTATAAAATGGTTGACTAATAAGAGCCTGCTGTATAAAAAAAGAAAAAAAAAGAAAAAAGATGGGGCTTTATTTTAAATTCATTAATGTATTCATAGATGACATTTTTATTGCTAAAACTGAGACATCGATACAGATTTCACTATCAATTCTATAACTTTTAAAAATAGATGTAGTAACGTATAGTTCAGAATGAAAGGTACTTTGTAACAACAGGTTTACTCAGTTCCTTGAACTTCTTACAGATTACATGCCAAAAATAATGAGTTTTCATCAACGTGTATCAGTGGACAACTTGATTAGTTTCTCCTTCAATTTTGCTGAAAACAAAGAATTTAAAGAATTAAAATGCATCTGGCCTTTGAAAGTATTTGTCACCCAAATTATTAACAAAATTGACATAGACACTGGTATTTTGAATGGACTTTTTCTTGCTTCTTGGGTCAGTGTCCCTAGGTAAGAGTTGAGAAAAGGGAAATAGGTCTTTATTTGTGAAGTGGGAGGGGGATACTTCAACATGGAGGCAAAGGATGCTCCCAGGCAATTCTTGGGCAGGTGAGTTTTAGTTGGCTACACGTGGACATTGAGGGATAGAAAACAGAAAATGGATTTACTTCACACTGTCTGCTGTTTGTCCCAGGGGTACCCTTAGCTACGTCTCAGACCCCTTGCAGAACTTTCCTGTAGTGAATAAAGTAGGAACCTTTGAGAGTCTCCCTTGCAGGATTTAAAGCAACGTTCTTCAGTGTGTGGATCCCACCTGCACACCTGTGCCCGCCGACTCCAGCTTCCCTCCTTTTGCCAGGGGTACAGAGTCTGTGTTCCCCTGGAAGCCAGCCCTTCCTCAGTGGGCTTGGCTCTGTCTCCTGGCACCTGCTGAGAGCTGGGCTTTCACAACTGCCCCTATCACCTGGAGCATCATAATAGTGTCTGTGAGCCACTCATTAGCATACAGACATGATGCAGTCTGTCCCCATAAATCCGCCTGGTGACTTCCTGGTTCCTCTTAACCTTTATGGCAAGGCTCCCCTGAGCAGTGACCCCTGCCCTACTGTCCTCAGTCTCTCCACTTGCATTCTCACTTAAACTCACCTTCATCTGGCTGTAAGCAAAGCACTAACCCCCAGGTTACTACATATTATGAGTAATGTTTTTACCCAGTTTATTTTGATGAGAATTTTCAACTATACCAAGAAGTTGAATTTATAGCACGCACCCATATACCTGCCTCCTGGATTCTATAATTAGCATTTTACTATACTTGCTTTATCCCATATCTGGGAATCTATTCATCTAGTTTATTTTTAAATGCAGCTCAAAGTAGAATAGTGGACAGTGGTGCCCTTTCACCCACATATTTCATGGAGATCTCGAGTTCAGAGGGTTTTTTTTTCTTTCTTTCAAGGTAAAGTATTTGCATACAATGCAATGCACAGATTCTGAGAGTGTATCTGTCAATAAATTGCCAGTAATGCCTTCAGGTCTGCAGCCCCCAACCCCATCCCCTGCATTCAGGACTGTCATGTAAGGTATAGCTCTGGGAATCCTGGGGCATAATGCAAATGTTTCCTTTTTTACATAAAACTGCTTGTTTCCCAAGCCCTCTAAAGTGCAGAGCTGCTGTGGACATTTTTCTCCTGGAGAGAGAGAGACACTGAATTTGCCCCTGGCATGTCAGGTCATGTTTCCCCGAGTCTCTGTTTCTTAGCCCTCAGTAAGTGATTGATCTTCAGCAATGTATATTATTTGGTGATTTTTACAAGGGTGTTGGTTTCCAGGAAAAATATAACTGGATTATTACTTACTGCATTGAGTTCAGGTTCTCCGTAAATAAACATCCTTGCTTTGGAGGATGTCACCAGAGGCCTCTAAATTTCTTTCAAGCACAGTGTATTTCTAATTAAGACTTGCATTTGCACAGGCACCTGCAGCTTCATTTGTTTTAAAACTCACTGTTTAATCTCATGTACCTATTCAACTAATCTTTTCAAGCACCTGCTTTGTGGAAAGCATTGAACTAGGCCATGTAAGGGGGGCCCAGAAAAGGATGAGACCCAGTTTCTACTTGCAAACCATTTCCAATCCGGCTGTGTAATTTACACTCTAAAGAAGATTCAAATATCAAGACCAAGTACCTCCCTAGAGAATTGGCAGGAGGCAGGCTAGCTGTGTAGACTGTGGAGTTGGCAGGTGGGAGAAATCTCTGCTTTACAGAAACGGGAGGGAGAGGAGGAAAGGCACAAACTCTTCTGAATGTGATGATCAGGGAGCCCGAGTGTCTCTAGGTGTGACCTTGCTAATTAGTGCTTCTTTCCAGGTGGAAAACAAGTTGGGTGCCTTCGTAGCGCATGTCCTTATAAAGCTGGGTGGCACATTTATCTGGCACCTGTAGCTCATGGAGCAGTTGTAACAGTAATTCCCAGCTGAATTTTAAGGAATCACAAGTATCTTGGATTTAGAGCAGACCTTAAAAGTTATCTAACCTCTGCCCTACCCAGTGTTTCCATCTGGAAAGCCATGGCATTCCTATTGTGGCCATAGCATGACCAATGGGGAACTCAGATGTCACCCCGACAAGGCTTGGGAGCTGCCCCAGAGCCATGTGTAAGAAGACCACCTTGATTCCTGCTCTTTGTGTTCTCCCAACTGGTGACCAGCCTCGCCTGCCCCAGCTATGGGGACAGACAAGAAGTGAGGCTCCATGCTGAAGACAGTCAAGGCCAGAGTCCCCAGGGAGGGAGGGCAGAAATGTGGACAGGAGGGGACAGAGGACCCAGGAAATTGCTCTCAGCAACTGGTTTTTCTCTCCTCTCATTTCATGTTGCTGAATTCCTGTTCTGAAAACCTGAATCCACATAATCTTTTCTCTAGGTATTTAAACTCTGAGGTCAATATTATACAAATGATGGATTTTCTATACATTCAAAAAGAGAAGCAGAGAAAGCATTCTCTTTGACCTACAGTTTGTTGATTGTGTTTTCCTTTCTCTTACCTGCCCTTGATTTGTAGGACTTTCCAGTTACTTAGATAACCTGAAGGAAGAGAACGTGTCTGATCTTTCTGTTTACCTCTATCTTCACAGGAGGAGGAAGCAGTTAGTGTATTTTCTCGGCAGATTAGTTTTATCATTTGGGGAGGCCTGTCAGACATAATCTGATTTAATCTACGAGAAGCCATTTCAGTTTCTAAAGAGACATTTGAGCCATCCAGAGACTTGTAGTTGCTTTAAAAAAAAATCTGTTGTCTTTAATTTTGGAATTTTGACCATTCTTCTGGTTTCAGGTTTCCCATCCTTCTTATGCTTATTTTTTACCTCCTAATTCTAATGATGGATTAGATTCTAAACCATATTTATTTCTAAAATGCTTACCTTCTTCATTTCTGCATTCTTTATCACTTTTCTCTGACAAATAGAAATGCCATACGTTATGCTCATAGATGAGATGTCGGTGGCTTGCTTAGGGCCATAAGAGTAACCCACGGTTAAGGGTGGTGTTTCAATCACTGTGTCCCACTGAAAGAAGAAAGTTTTAGGGCAGAAGGAAGGAGGAGGCCCACTCTCTTCCTCTGAGATCAAAACAGTTGACGGAAAGAATGTTCAGAGCATGTGTGTGTGAGGTGTTTCCTGACACCAGGCACTTGGCGTCTGCCCATCCAATAGCTGGTTCTGTGATTCTCGGGACTCGACCTTGGTGTCCAGCAGTTCAGTTTTATTCTGAGTTAGCGTGCAGTCCCTCGAGGTAAGGGCTTAGTCCCACAAACCGCCCCCACTTGAGACACAAACTGCAGATGGGGGAGCCAGGCAACCCACACTTCTGTCCAGCTGAGTTCAAATTGGACGTTCCCACCACACCCGGCTTGGGTACAGTATTTTCCTAGAACAGCTCCTGGAACTCAAGAGAAACCTTCATCTATGTTTCCAATTTATTATAAAGGATGCAGCTCATGCACAGCTGAAGGAGGAGATGCCAGGGCAGGTATGAGGCGAGAAGTGGAACTTCGGTCTCCCCACCCCAGCCACTGTGTCCCTGCACCATGATGTGGTCACCAGCCTTGTTTTTTGTTTGTTTTTTTTCCTGCTCCAACAGCATCATTTGTTTATTTTTTTATTATTAATTTTTGTATAGTATAGTTGCTTTACAATGTCAGCCTTATTGTTCAGAGTTTCATAACCCAGTCTCCAGCCTCTCTTCTCTTCCCAGAGATAGGGGTGGGGTGGGGATAAGGGTTCCCACCCTCTAATGCAGGGTTGATCTTTCCGGTGACCAGAGGCATTCTGCTGGCCTGAGGCTGACTAGGGGCCCCACCCTAAGCCAACTCATTAGTATAAAAAATATGCTTAAAAGACATATGATCACTCAGGAAGTTCCCAGGGTTTTAGGAGCTCTGTGCCAGGAACCAAGGAAAAAGACCAAATATATTTCTTATTATACCATACTGTATTTTTTTTAAATGAAGTAAACTTTCCCTTTTTTCTCTTTCATTCACTTGCTCTCACTCTCTGCTTGCTTTCTTTCTTGCATTAAATATTTCCATGCAAGTGTGCACACACACATTTAAAAAAAGTTTCCTGTGGGCCCAAGGCAGGTTGTAATAGGGCCAGTTCTCAGACCCCTGAAAGAGTGGGATTCTTACTGTGCATTTTAGATCAAGGGCCCCTTCTTCCCCTGCGTTTCCCCTTAAGCGTCCCATGTAATCGTATCTTGATGACTTAATGAGAAGGAATCACACAGAAATAGGGAGAGAATGCAAAGTGCAGCCTCTTCTGACGGGAAGCTCTGGGAGGGTTGGCGTTTCTAGGTTCATGCCTGTTTCCAGGTGCCCACGTGTGGAAGCCGTGCCAGCTGCTGTCTGTGCACAGATTTTGCTCAGTGCCTCTGCCTTCCCGGGCCTTGCAATCTGAGTGGGTAGTCAGTACTTAGGAGGATAGAAACTCCCCCCTCCTCTGCTTGTTTATGGGCCCCTTTCCACATCCATTCTTTTTTTTTTTTTTGCGGTACGCGGACCTCTCACTGTTGTGGCCTCTCCCGTTGCGGAGCACAGGCTCCAGACACACAGGCCCAGCGGCCATGGCTCACAGGCCCAGCCGCTCCGCGACACGTGGGATCTTCCCGGACTGGGGCACGAGCCCGTGTTCCCTGCATCGGCAGGCGGACTCTCAACCACTGCACCACCAGGGAAGCCCCTCCACATCCATTCTTAAGAAATCTTCATGCAAATCCAGGACAACGCAGCACCAAGGTTCCTGCTCCATCCACCTCCTGACACTGAGCTGGCCCTTGCTCTCTCCACCTTTGGCTGCAGCTCAGTTATTACAGTTCTCATGTCCTCTGAGATTTTGTGAAAGGGAGGGTTCCCTCTTCCTTTTAAAGCCATCATGTATCACGTGCCTCCCAGGGCCATGTGACTTACCTGCTGTGACACTATGTCATCGCATCCTTACAGCGCCTGATGAGGTGTGACACATACGAGCAAACTGCAGCACAGAGAGGGTGGTTTACCTGCTAGAGCTCAGTTCTTCTCTGCCGGAGCCTTGGTACAAACCCGCCTGTCTGATTCCAAAGCTCCCGGTAGCCCCCCTTTCTGCCGTGAGGGTGGGAGAGACCCAGCTTGGCTTTGGACTAAGGAAGAGCCCCAGAAGGGCAGTACCTTCAGGGATGATGAGCAGCCCACCTTGTTGGGGTGCAGAATCTGCCTGTGCAGACAGATTGGATGGGAAGAACCAACCACGGTAGAGCCCAGGAGTCACCCAGCTTGAAGTCAAATAATGCCGTTCTGAATCCTGATCCAGTGACCAACAAAAAATATATCACTTCTCTGGGCCTCAGATTTCTTTTGTAAATAGGAATAGTAATGCTGGCATCCTGGCATCCTGGTGAGCATGGTACACATAGCAGACACTGAGTGAGCAGGATGGCCGGGATACATGCCCTGGGGCACAGGGAGCTGGGGAGACGGGAGGGGTGAGGAATTGCCAGGGAGGCTTCCTGCAGCTCAGATCAGGTACCCTTAGGAGAGGTTTGAGTTTGACCAACAGAGTGCTCCCTCTTCCCTGCTTCCCCTTGCCCTGTGGCCATCATTTCAGCAGGCAGAGGAGATGGGTGTCTGCCTGCCACATCTACCTTCCTGGGCAGTTCTCGGGGCCCTGGGGCCCTGAGCAGCATGGTGGGAAAGGTGACAGTGTAAGGCTCTGTGATAATCAGCTGCCAGAGAAGCATCCCAGGGCTGGATATGAGGACTTGGTCAGGAAAGCACAGATGTTGGGCACATGAAGGCTTATGCCCAGAGCAAGGGAGAGGAAAGAAGGGAGCGCTGGGCAAATGGGGCAGAGTTGGAGCTGCTGGAGCGGACACAGCATGGCTGGTACCCAGGCCTTCCTGCAAAACCGCTCGAACAGGTCTGGCTCTTTCTGGGTGCTGTGCTGTCCTGTCACAGCAGGGTGAGGGTGGGAGAGACCCTCCCCAGCTGCACATGTCTAATTGGAAACATCGGCCTGGTGGGTCTCTATCCTAAATGCCCCAGATGATACTTCAGCACGTTAGGTAGCAATACACCCTCCTTTCCATGGTCCATGGCTGTGAAAGGCTGTTACTTGCCTGCATATTCCTTCTTGCCTGACTTCAGGTAGGCCCAGAACTGGGATGCTTGCCTGCCCTTTCCAGAGGATGGTGGGATCTCTGGGACATGCCCTTTGACCCCTGCTGCAAGTTTCAGTAGCTCTAGACCCACAGCCCCTTGGCTGCAATTCTCAAATCTCAGCAACTCTGAACATGACAGGATTTTTGGTTTGTTTGTTTTTGTTTTTATAACTTTACAGCAAACTGATATTGATATGCATTTATTTTCTCAGTAAAAATATGCATGTTTTGCTGCAGAAATAATGATTGATTATAGGGAGTTGTCCCTGGACCAGCTTGGGGTGTTGCATCACATACCTTTTTAATCTGAGAAAGTTTGAGCTCCAGAGCAGGTGGCCCCAGGGGGACTGAATACAGGATGGGGGCCTTTACTGGGTCTGCTCTGATTATGCACACCTGTAGGAGCTGATGAGTCCAAACCCAGCAGCCCTGCGGTCCTGGCTGGGTGGTGCTGGTTGTCCAGCAGTGCAGGTGGGGTCCTACCTAGACAGTCTTTACAGAGCTAGTGGACCCCAGGTAGCTCTGGGGTGCATAGTCCTGGTGCGGAGGACCCCAGACATGGGCCTTCATCTCACAAAGATCCCTCAAGAGCCAATTTCAGGCCTAGCCCCAAAGAGATGCACCTGTGTTCACGTGTTTATAACTATTTCCTGTACCCTCATGTGCTGATTCATTGTTTTACTGCCAACACCCATGTTTGCATTTTTGAGTTGTGGTGTCAGAAGCACTATTCCTACATGAAAATAATAATTCAAATCCAAAAACAGTGCCTTAGAAATTTCTGAGAGGTACCCCCGCAGCTGCACGAAGTTGTTTCATGGAAATAAATAGTCTTCATTTTTCCAGCTTGGTTCTCGTTCTAATTGAAATAATGAATTTATTTGTCCAAAGTGTCTTTACAATGGAAAACTTTGAAGGCAAAACAATTCTTCATTTGGCTAGGAAAAAACCCATCTGCTGTGGGAGGGGAAGGCTCGGGGGCATTCAGTGAACTGGAATTAACTTTAATGCTACCCTCTGACTGTGGTCATGGTGACAGCAGGATCTTAAATGTGATTTTTCTGCTATTCATGATCATTTTGTAAGGGGTTATTTAATTCCCAGTTTCCATATATTTTACAGATAGCAACTCAATTATGTAAATAAGTGTCTGGAATTCTTTTTGGTTTTGAACTTATCTAATAATCTCTTATAAGATATATTAGCAGGCAAGGAAGCAAAGTGCTGCTAATGCTACCCTCTGTGTTTGTCAGTCTTGGATGGATCACTATTTACAGTGGAATATGTCAGAGTATCCAGGCGTGAAGACGGTTCGTTTCCCAGATGGCCAGATTTGGAAGCCAGACATTCTCCTCTACAACAGGTAAGCACAGTGGACAAAGGAGAAAAATGAGTTTATTTTTGGACGTGTTTAACAATCAAACATATTTGAGTATTTTATAGCAATGCCAGTACATTATCTGTAACTTGGGACTGTGGATCCCCACGAAGCTTTGTAGGAAGCAGCTCTGTCCCATGTCCAGCGTTCTCTGTCCTGGCACGCAGGCCTGCAGCACCCAGCACACTGCCCCCGACGGCCATGTCCACAGGGCTGTGCATTACAGGTGTGTAGGTACTTGTGTGCATGTTGGCACTGAGACATTTTTGCTTGTGGCCATACCTTTGCCCCTGAATGACAGCAGTTACAGTCACAGCATGAGAAGTTGCTGGTCAACGGGATGCATGGCTGGAGTCCACTTTCTGGGACCCAGGTCCTCATTTGATGCAGTGTCCTTTGGGCATTGGGAGAGCCTTGTGGGGCAGCTGAGCACAGGAGACTGTCATCTCTAGCCACACTCAGAAGCTTGTACCTGACAGAAGACAGACAGATAGCAGTCATGTTCTAATAAATGTAGTCCTTCTCCTGAGGTCAGGAAAGGAAGGATTCATTAGTCATCCAAAGCTGTCTGATTTGTAGAGTGGAAGCCCAGAAGGCAGATATCCAGGTAGGGTAAATTTCTAGAAGCATTAAATTATTTGCTAAACTACATAGTCACAAAAGGGAACCCAGCGCCTTTCTTTCTAATAAGGCTTAGGATGGGATAACCAGCTTAATATACAAGAAAGATATTTCCTAGTGATGGCTGCTGCCTCTGGTCCCACCTGGACAAGAAGGAAGCCGAATACCTTCCTGACTCAGGAAACAGTGCTGCCATCGGCCACTGCCCACGGTCATCCCCCCGGGACCAGCTGATGTGTTTGTCCTGCACTGGCTCCTTCCAGAAGGCTGGGTATTCCAAGTCTTGTTTTCCCTTTTAATTGTTTTTCTTTCTTACTGACATCACATTTCATTTGAATCCTTGGGCCTGTCTCTAGAAGACTACACCTCTTCGATTTGCTGCCACTCTTCAGTTTCTTAAATTAGTTCAGGCAGCTGAGCTTTGAAAGATGTCTCAGGTCAGAGTAAGTGATCCCAACTGAGTAGAAGCACAGGAGTCCCCATGCCTTCTCCTTGGCTCATCTGTTTCCTGGGGGTGGCTATGTTAGTTGCCCAGGGCTGCTAGAACAAAATACCGCAGACTGGGTGACTTAAACAACAGAAATTTATTTTCTCAGAGAAATTTATTTTCTCTTGGAGGCTGGAAGTCCCAGATCCAGGTGTGTGCAGGGTTGGTTTCTCCTGAGGCCTCTCTCCTTGGCTTGCAGATGGCCACCTTCTCCCTATGTCCTCACAAGGTCTTCCCTCTGTGTGTGTCTGTGTCCTCATCTCTTCTTATAAAGACATTAGTCATGTTGGATTAGGGCCTATTCTAGTGACCTCATTTTAACTTAGTTACCTCTTTAAAGACTATCTCCAAATACAGTTTTGCTCAGAGATACTTGGGCATGTGGATTAGGACTTCAACCGATGACTTTTGGGGGAACACAATTCAGCCTATTACAGGGGCATTGCCGTTGACTGCTTAAGGACAAAGGGTTAGGATTGAACAAGTCTGGGTGTAAATCTTAACCATAATGTTTACTATGTCTGTAAGTCTCAGATTCCTCCTTTGCCCGGTGGGGGAAATGCCAGCCTCACAGAGTTTGGAAGGATGACTGCAGATGTACGTGGCATGCTTGGGTGGTACTTGGCAAAGAGTAAACATGCACTAATGGCAGTCGTGTGCTCACAGGCCTGATGATGAGGATTTCTGCTTCAAGTAAGACGGGTTTGACAGTTTAAAAAAGAAATACCTATAATGTTTTCCATTATTCTCAATTCAGTTTTTTTATCTGAAATCAAGAATAAATATGATAATATGGTAGAATCTTAAGAATGAGGCTTTAAGAGATGGGTCTTATGGCTTATCTGTAAGACCTTAAACCCCAATAAATAAAATGTTTGGAGTTCTGGGGCTTCCCTGGTGGCGCAGTGGTTGAGAGTCCGTCTGCCGATGCAGGGGACACGGGTTCATGCCCCGGTCCGGGAAGACCCCACATGCCGCAGAGCGGCTGGTCCCGTGAGCCATGGCCGCTGAGCCTGCGTGTACAGAGCCTGTGCTCCGCAGCAGGAGAGGCCACAGCAGTGAGAGGCCCGCGTACCAAAAAAAAAAAAAAAAAAATGTTTGGAGTTCCTAATATTTTGGCTAATGAAGAGTTACCAAGTATTCTATACATACCTGAATTTCAAGGAGCAAAGATACAGCGGTCTCCGTCTGATGGATGACACCTGGGACCCGGCTCCCAGGAGTAATGCTTCCCCTTCTTCCTCTCCTGTATGCCCTGAAGCTCCAAATAACCATCTTCCTCCTGCCTCTCAGTCCCGTATCCCTATTGAATGAGTCTGCCAGCCTCTGCCACGGGATCTGTAGAGGCTGCCTCCTCTTCTGCATTAGTTTTCTTCCGAGAAATGAGATAACAGGATTTTTTACCTGAAGTAACTGCTAACTATATGGCTGCGCGTCCATGTGAGCACAGCGAGGGCTAAGCAGGTTACGGAAGATATTGAAGCCAGTCGTAGACACGGCGCCCGTTATCTTTTGCTGCTTAACAAATTAACAACTGACCCTGAGCTTAGTGGCTTAAGGAAAAAACACAGCGCAGATAATTTCTCGCCATGCTGTGGGCTGGCTGGGCCCGCGTGGCTGCTCGTCTGCTCTGTGAGATGCTGGCGGAAGGCAACGGGCCGGGGCTCAGATGAGCTGGGATGTGGGGATGCACCGCCAGGGCTGGCAGTGGTGGTGATGGTGCCGTGGGTGGGGGCTCAGCCGGGGCTGCACCTGTGCCAGCTCGGCTGTCTCCTCCCTCCCCGAAGGTCTTCCACGTGGCCTGGCAACACAGGAGAGGCAGGAAGTGGGGGCTCCGGGGCCCTTAGGGACTGAGCGTGAGAAACCAGTCAGCCCTTTACCTGGTGGTCCTGTTGGGCAGAGTAGATCTGGACGCAGCCTGGAGGAGGGAGGAGAAATCAGCTGTCCCCTTATCCAGGGCACCAGGGAGGGAGGTGGGGAGGCTACCCTGGGGAGACCAGCTGTCCAGGCTGAGAGGGGACAGTGATGACACAGGAAGGTCAGAGTAAAGACTGGGAGGAGTGGAAGGACCAAAACAGATGCGCATAATGAAGGAGCACTCAGCTCAGGGCGCCCTGTGGGGCTAGGAGGAGGGGGAGACGCAGGGTGACACCGTTATCCCTGCCTCCATGGGCTAGCCTGCCTCCGCTGCCACTCCTCCTGCCGCACTTGTGTGTGGGCCCCCCGCCACCCCCCACCCCGCAGCCTCCTCTTCCACCTGCTGTCCGTCAGCTCAGGGATGTGCCCCGACTCCCACTGTTTACACATGCCCCCTCTCGGCATGGGACAGTCACCCTTCTCTCTGCCCCCAGACCTCAACTCGACACCCCTTTGGCTCCAGACCCCTCTCTCTGTCACCTGATCTCCTAGAAGGGCGTTCCTGTGCCCAGTAGCACGCAGGTTCTGCCTCCTCTCCTGGGCACCTGGAAAGCACCTGACTAATATTTGCACAGATGAGATGGAAGCACGGAGGGAGGGCCCAGGTGTGAGGAGGAGCAAAGGGGATGATCTTTGTGATGCCAGTGCCGCTAAGGACAGCAAAGGGAAGAAAGGAAGGAGAGAAGTCATATTGGCAGCCTGGAAAATGTGAGACTGGGTGACTGAGTCCAGAAACTGACACAGGAAGTAGCAAAAACAGGCCTGAATTCAGTAAGATCCTAACCTTCCGATACTATTCTGTTATGGAGGATTTTGAGAGATGTTGAACTTGATGCTTTCCACCAGCCAGAGGGTCTCAGAATAGTACGTTTCCTCAGTGGGTGCATGTGATAGTTCATTATGTGTGTGTGATGGGGCTGGGCGTGCTTCCTTGAGGAGGGGACGTGCCGTCCTTCTGTGTGAGCCGTGGTTTGGAAGGGAGCATTGATTCAGGTCAGGGGGAAACATCACCAACATGTATGTTACATTTCTGCTTCTCTTCCAGCTCAATTTTGTAGTCCAAGTGCGAGCCCCACGTGGTTTTTGAGATAGAATACATTTCCTGTGCTTTGAAGAGGCTGGGTCACTGCAAAACAGCCATCTCTGCATCATTTCTGGGATGCACTGCTTTAGTTCCCTGAGGGATGGTGAACAAGTTACCACTGCTGGCCAGCTGGCTGGGTGGCTCTGAGGAGAGGACGGGCACTGATAAAACCATCCCTGCTAGATGCTGAGCCCAGTGGTTTCTTGGTTACTTTGTTCTGCTTTACTTTCAAGGATCCTTGCAGTTCAAGGATTTGTCTGAACACAGTCTTGCTCAAAGTGAGTAGCAACTGTGGATGGCTTGTTACGATTTCCTCCCCTTTTTTGGTTTTTATCTTCTGTATGATTACGCTTATTGATGTTCTAGAATAGGGGATACAAATCAATAAAATGGTTGCCTCTGGGAGGGACATTTGACTGGAAAGGGGCATGAGGGAACTTTCTGAGATAATGGGAGTGTCTGTATCTTGACTTCATGGCGATTATGGTCACATGAATGTAATCTGCATCAAAATTCAATGAACCAGGACCTCCCTGGCGGCGCAGTGGTTAAGAATCCGCCTGCCAGTGCAGGGGACATTGATTCGATCCCTGGGCCAGGAAGGTCCCACATGCCGCAGAACACCTAAGCCTGTGTGCCACAACTACTGAGCCTGCGAGCCACAACTGCTGAAGCCTGCGTGCCTAGAGCCCATGCTCTGCAACAAGAGAAACCACCGCAATGAGAAGCCCGTGCACTGCAACGAAGAGTAGCCCCCACTCGCCACAACTAGGGAAAGCCCACGCACAGCAATGAAGACCCAACACAGACCAAAAAAAAAAAAAAAAAAAAAAAAAAAATTCAGTGAACCACACACCAAAACTCTGTGCTTTCTTCTTGTAAATTATAGATCAATTTGAAACGTGTAATAGGTTGAATAGCAGATGGTTCACAAATAAAGAGAAGATCAGTGAACTGGAAGGCACATTTAAGTCATTTACACAGAATGTAGCAAAGGGATGCAAAAAGATGAAAAATAAGAGAAATGTCGCGACTTGGAGAATAGAGTGAGGTGTCCTTAAAGTGTTTAATTGGAGTCCAAGATAGAACTAATAGAGAAAATGAGGGAAAAGCAGTGTTTAAAGAAATAATGGCTGGGAATTTTCCAGAAATTATAAAAAATACAAACCATCAGGTAAAGGAACCCCAACCAATCCTAACTGGGACAAATGGTGTTTATTGCAGTCCCTGTCTTTGCAGAACAAATCATTCCAAAATTTAAAATAAGAATCCTTGTGACTTCCCCCCGTCACTGTGGGTCAGGGATTTGGGGAGGGGTCCAGCCCGGTGCTCTGACTCCAGGTCTCGTGAAGTTTCAGCCCAGTGCTGGCTGGGGCAGCAGTCAGCGAGGAGCCTGACTGGGGCATCCCAACAACCCAGATGGCTGGCAAATTGATTTTGGCCCTCAGTTGGGAGCCTTAATTCTTATGCACATGGGTTTCTTAATGGACTGCATGTCCTCCTGGTGTGGTGGCTGGCTTCCCTCAGAATGAGTCATGCAAGAGACTGACCAGGGAAAAGCTACAATGCCTGTGGACGGAATGAAAGGCCTGGCTGGTATCAGCATCGCTTTTCAGAGGAAAGCCTGAGCTCCAGCAACGTCTTGGCCACCCCTGCACTGTGCAACCATGGGCGGCTGCCTCAGCCTCTCCAGGCTTCTCAGTTCTTGAGCTGTTTCTTCAGAAAATCCTATGACAATAATGGAATCTTTGTTGATGAAGGTAATTTGCTGATGTTTTTGTTGGCTCTGTATTTTTAGGACAGCGAGGGGTGTCAACCATCTCTTTCTCACAGGCTGTGCAAAACCACATTTGCACGTCTGCAGGCACCTGTCTGGCTCTGAGGCTGCAGGCTTCTGGCTCCAGCCCTCTTTCTGTCACATGTTCCCTGACCCTGTGGCTGATGGCAGACCCTGGGGAGAGGGCAGTGCATGCAGTGTGATCCAGCCCAAGAGGGCTTGTAATTGTGCTGATCAGTGAGTCACCAGTGAAATAGAATTTATTCTCTTCCCAAGTGTCTTAAATTCCCTTAGAAATCAAGACAAGGATTCAAGTGCACATTGTCTGAGAGAGGACGTGAGACCAGGGAGGGAGGGAAACCAATATAGGATGCGTCAAAAAGCTACTGCTGTGGGCAACAGGGCCCATTCCCACCGGGGACGTCCGGGATGTTTATCTGCCCACTGCCTTCTGTCCTAGATTGACAGCTGCTTCCAGGGGTATCATTCTGTTTGCCTGTCCCATGCACAAACCAGAGCCTCTGTCAGGGCTGCCGATTCTTGGCATGGGCAGCTGTCAGGGCCTCAGGCACGGGCACAGCTGTCAGCATCATCAGCTCAGTGCAGGTGAGTGGCCCACTGAAGTTCTAGTCGTCTTCACCTTGGCCTGATTGAAGGTCCAATCCCAGCTCCTGGGGGAAGGGCAGCAGTGATGTGAGTGATGGGAAAGCATCTTGGGACTCAGGCAAAGTGGAGGAGGCAGGCAGGTGGCAAAGGTAACAGAGACCAGCTGGGACCTGCATCCTTGTGAGTGGTAGTTGCTCCCCTGGGCAGCATGCGTTGTCATGGTATCACAGTGGTCCACGTGTGGGATGGGATCTTAGGTAGTGAATCCCTTAGACTCAGTGCTGTCGCTGCTATTGGCTTCACAAGGAGGTTCCCAGGTTGATGCTCCCAGGCCCATCACACAGCCGTGGCTGGTCTGGGGGTGGGGGTCAGGGCAGGAGGCATCACTGAAAGGACGTCAGTGGCAGCTCTTGTTACGGCAGGAAACTCCAGTTGAGCAAAGGTAATTTTCAGCTTTGGATCTTAGAGAAGGAGGCTTTAGGGTGTGCTGTGATAGCATCTGCGTTATCAAATCTTCTGACCTAACCTGGAGGGAGGCTGTTTGTAGATAAGGTGAGGTGAGAAGAGGGCGGAGCAGTTTTTAGGAAGTGAGTGGAACCTGCCAACTTTGTCCATCCAAACCTCCCCCTTCTCACCCCTGCCACTGTTGATGTTTGGTTTTCGTTTGTCTCTTCACTCAACCAATATTTAATGAAGGCTTACATGCTGTTATCACCCAGTGTTCTAGGATCTGAGGACATCGCAGCGATCAAGATGGACAGCCCTCTAGGGGAAAGGAGAGAGGGAGGGGAGAGCATGCATCATGCTCTGATGATCAGCCCCAGGTTTTTGGGGCTTTGATAATTGGGGAGAGAGCCTCACATGTGCTGGAGCCAGAGGTGGGGTGTGAGACCAGCAGAATGGCTAGAGGGAGGCTGTGGAAGAAGTCAGACCATCAGGGAGGCAAATGCTCTTGGCAGAAAGAACAGGTGCACAGGCCTGTCAGGAAAGGTTGTGAAAGGCTTTGAAACGCAAAACATCATCATCATAAAATAAATAAAATGGTGAAGGAGAGAAAGATGAGTAGGAGTCTATGACATCTCCATGTGAGGTCACCTGCACCCTCTAGGTTATCAGATGCTCTAGTAGACTCAGTAGGTCATGGTCTTTGACTTACCTTTCACCTTTGTAAGTTCTAGAACCAGTAGTGGTGGAGATAATTCCAGTCCATAGAGAAGCAAATGGATTCTGTCTGGTGGACTCTTCTGTGAATAGACGGAATCAGCATTCCTGGTCACCAGTGTCCATGTCTGCTCTTTGGTTGCTCCTTAGAATTGGTCTTTGATGCCTTGCTGTTGCCCTCATTACCTAATGACTGAAAAAAAAAATCTTTGACACATGTTCATTTTATATTTGTGTAAGTATCATGATTTTATCTTTTTAAAATGTATCTTTTTTAGATCAACCTGAGGCGGGAACGTGTCATCTAGATCTGTCCTCGGAGCAGAAGGGGCCAGGGTGGCAGGAGTGGCAGGGGAGAGACTCAGAGACACTGGAGGTGCCGCCCAAGTCTCCCAGGTCTTGGCTTTTACTTTGAATGAGACAGGAGAGCCTCTGAGCCGCTTGGTAGAATTGCATTTCCTTTTTTGCTCTGAATAACTGTCAAAATCCTAATTCATATTCTCCTTTTGACTTGCTAGCAGCTGATTCCCATCCCATGGTTATTTGTCTGGAAGTTATTATCTGTTCTTCTCTGCTTGCACACTCCTCCCAGCTTACGGCAGTGGACGTGTTTGACCTCTGTCATTTCCTCCAGCATCTTGGTAAAATCAGGGGACAGAGGGCACGTGGACGTGCATCCTCATTCAGCTGCTGGGATCCCAGAGACCCGGCTGCCTCATACTGACTTGGAGCCCAGCCTTTCTGCACAGCATGGACTGTCACTAGCCGACCTTTAGTGCCCCTGCTTTGCTCCACTCTTTCTGCAAAGGGCTGGGTGGCTTCAAAGTCTGTGTTAGCATCCACGTTTCTCAGGGCAGGAAACTGGTGCCTGGAGAGGTTCAGCCACTTGCCCGAGGTTACCCAGCAGGGCATGCTTGACTCTGGAGTGTGATGTACTTGCCTCTAGCTATGCTTTTAGAGTTCTTGTGTTTTATGTTTCTACAAGTTAGACAAAGTGGAATCACTCCTCTCGCTTCCTGAGAATTAACTCCACTTTCAGACCTTCTCTGGCCACTCTGTCTCAGCCTTTTTTTCTTGCACTCTGGAAGGCGTGAGCCTGTCTCCTCCCAGTTTCAGAGCCGCTGGGGGATTTTCATACATCGCTTCTTGCTGATCTTTCCTCAGCATCCGACAACCGAATTTTCCTGGACCAAATCCCTTGCCAGCCAGCGTGGAATGACAAAATGCAAACTGCTGGGTGAGAGTTAGAGTAGAATTTCAAACAGAGAGCCGGGCGCTGCAGCCAGCTGGGTTTTCTAGGGATAGCTTTGTATCCAGGGCTGCCCCGGCAAGACTCTCTTCCTACCTGTGGTGCCAGGCCAGCCCATGGATTCCCCCACCTCCTGCACCCTGAGGGCTGCAAGACCCAGCCAGCCCAAGAGCCTGGCTTTGGGAGTTGAGCTTATTGATCTTCGTGATATCAGACATGGAGCCAACTCAGCTGTAAGGGTCTGTGTAGTAAATACGTGAGACAGGAATTCAATGGGGAGTTCAGTCATCCTCAGGAGCCTCCTGAGGGAAGGGAGAGGCCAAGGTCAGCCCTCACGCTGCCCCCCTCTCAGCCTGCTATGGGGTCCCTGTGGGATCTCCACTGCCTACCCAGGCTGTGGGCCATCTGTACAGAGGAAGGAGAGCATAGGAAGTGGTGACTGACAGGGACAAGACATGGGGGTGGGGTGCTGGTCCTCCCCCGAAGCCCAGGACTTCAGCTGTGCAGGGGCTGGGTCAAGCTGAGTGTGCCTACGGCATGTGTCAAAATCTGGAGGAACTGGGCTGTGGGGCAGGGTCTCTGGGCCGGTGTGGTGTAGCCGATGCTGTCTGTGCAGCTCAGGGGAATCTTCTGAGGACACACCTTCACTGCCCTTGAGTCGTTTGTAATCAGTTACACATTACTTCATCCTGGTGGGGGGATCTGATCTGATTCCTGATTGCAGTGAAGCCATGTGGAATTACTCTCCCTCACTCGCAATTAAGGAAACTGTTTCTGAGACACAGGACCAAGGCCTTGACTCCCAAACCTTTGACTTTTCCCAGCACTTGACAGTCTTGTCATGGGTGTAAGACAGGGGCTCAGAAGATCATCTTACAGAACAGATGATGTGAGTCAGGGGTCGGGCAAGATCTGGAGGAGAGAGACCCTCATCCAGTGGCGGGGGAAGAAGTTGCTCCTGGGAAGGGGGCCAGACTGGACCTGTCTGCCAGGGGCAGTCCTGGCGCAGCCGTTAACTGTGCCTCTTTCACTTCTAAGAGTGGCCCAGCTTAGATAATAATGTATGTGGTCCTCTCACTTAGGACAAGTGGCTACAGGGAGACAACAGTTAAATGAAGACCTGGAAGCCAACAGGATAGGGCACTTCAGGGGGAAACACTAGGTGAGGCCATGGCATGGAGCTCTTAGCGGGGGACCGTGGGTGACAGTCTTGGAAGGGAACAAATGTTGCAGGACCCCCAAAACATTGCTTTTATTTAATTCAAGGGAGGGGGTAAAGAACAGGATAATAGGCCAGGATGAAGTACAGTAAGGCATTCAGACCAGTCCAGCTGGGCTTCTCCTCCAGGACTCTGCCCTTGATGTCCAGTGCAGTTGTTGCCTCTGGGATGCTGTGGGCCTCAGAGGCCTTGGTGTTTCTCAGCATTACATCATGTGCAAATCCAGTTTAACACTCAGGTTCCTCCCCTCTGGCCAGCGAGCTCTGTCAAAAGAATCACGTACTATTCACATCTTTGATTCCTAAAAGTAAATGTGGCAAACAGCACATGGAAGGCATCAAATTAGAGTGAGTGGATGCAGTGTTGGGGGCTGTGACCCTGGTACAGTAGGGAATCGCTGGAGGCCTTAGTGTTTGGCACTCACAGCTCTGGATTAAGAGATCCATTCCCAACAGCAATAAACAAAAAATAAGTGAACTCTGGTTGTTTGGGGCAGGGGTGAGGGGTATGGGTCATAAAATGCAAATATCTAGAGTTTATCATTCTCTTTTCTCCTTCACTTTCCCTATCAATCTATCATGCAGGATTATCCAATTTAAACTACTCAAGTTATCTTTTAGCATGATTTATGGTGTTTTATTGAAGATAGACTATACCTTCTTAATCAGATCTTTTTGTTACTCTCATTATGTATCACTGTGGCTTTGGGTTCCATACTGGAAGATTACACATGCATTCTATTCTAGTTTTTTCTCATGCTTTTTGCTTTTCTAATGCTTTTTGCTTTTCATTTTGTGGGTTTTTTTTTTTTTTTTACTTAAATTTTTTTAATGGTGCAAGGTAAGGGTCTAACTTTACTTTTATTTAAAGGGTAGAAAATGGTTCTAACATGATGTCCTAAACATTCTGTCTTTTTCCTCCTGAATTGAAATGGGATACTTGTATTCCTCTATTCAGTATCAGTAGCCTACTTAGTGCTAAGGAGAGATACAAAAAGAGACATATATTTTGAATATCATGCTGAAATATTAAAATATCCAAAATACAGGGAAAACCTTTAGAATCCCTCAAAGTGAAAAATTACAGTAACAAGAAACAAATTTGGGCTAAGTTAATAAGGTCTTCCTCAAATATTAGAGGGAAATTATTATTATTTTTTAACATCTTTATTGGAGTATAATTGCTTTACATTGTTGTGTTAGTTGCTGCTGTATAACAAAGTGAATCAACTATACGTATACATATATCCTCATATCCCCTGCCTCTTGCGTCTCCCTCCCACCCTCCCTATCCCAGCCTTCTAGGTGGAAACAAAGCACCCAACTGATCTCCTTGTACTGTGCGGCTGCTTCCCACTAGCTATCTGTTTTACATTTGATAGTGTATATATGTCAATGCTACTCTCTCACTTCGTCGAGCTTCCCCTACCCCCTCCCCATGTCCTCAAGTCCATTCTCTTCCTCTGCGTCTTTATTCCTGTCCTGCCCCTAGGTTCTTCATAACCATTTTTTTTTTTTTAGATTCCATATATATGTGTTAGCATACGGTATTTGTTTTTCTCTTTCTGACTTACTTCACTCGTATGACAGACTCTAGATCCATCCACCTCACTACAAATAACTCAATTTTGTTTCTTTTTATGGCTGAATAATATTCTATTTTATATATGTGCCACACCTTCTTTATCCATTCATCTGTCAATGGACACTTAGGTTGCTTCCAAGTCCCGGCTGTTGTAAATAGTGCTACAATGAACATTGTGGTATATGTCTCTTTATGAATTTTGTTTTTTTCAGGGTATATGCCCAGTAGTGGGATTTCTGGGTCATATGGTAGTTATGTATTTAGTTTTTTAAGGAAATTCCATACTGTTCTCCATAGTGGCTGTATCAATTTACATTCCCACCAACAGTGCAAGAAGGTTCCCTCTTCTCCACACCCTTTCCAGCATTTATTGTTTCTAGATTTTTTGATGATGGCCATTCTGACCGGTGTGAGGTGATACCTCATTGTAGTTTTGATTTGCATTTCTCTAATGGTTAGTGATGTTGAGCATCCTTCATGTGTTTGTTGGCAATCTGTATATCTTCTTTGGAGAAATGTCCATTTAGGTCTTCTGCCCATTTTTGGATTGGGTTGTTTGTTTTTTGGATATTGAGCTGCATGAGCTGTTTGTATATTTTGGAGATTAATCCTTTGTCAGTTTCTTCCTTTGCAAATGTTTTCTCCCATCCTGAGGGTTGTCCTTTCGTCTTGTTTATGGTTTCCTTTGCTGTGCAAAAGCTTTTAAGTTTCCTTAGATCCCATTAGTTTTATTTTTGTTTTTATTTCCATTTCTTTAGGAGGTGGGTCAAAAAGGATCTTGCTGTGATTTATATCATAGAGTGTTCTGCCTATGTTTTCCTCTAAGAGTTTGATAGTGTCTGGCCTTACATTTAGGTCTTTAATCCATTTTGAGTTTATTTTTGTGTATGGTGTTAGGGAGTGTTCTAATTTCATTCTTTTACATATAGCTGTCCAGCTTTCCCAGCACCACTTATTGAAGAGGCTGTCTTTTCTCCATTGTATATTCTTGTCTCCTTTATCAAAGATAAGGTGAGCATATGTGCGTGGGTTTATTTCTGGGCTTTCTATCCTGTTCCATTGATCTATATTTCTGTTCTTGTGCCAGTACCATACTGTCTTTTTTTTTTTTTTAATTTAATTATTTATTTATTTTTGGCTGTGTTGGGTCTTTGTTTCTGTGCGAAGGCTTTCTCTAGTTGCGGCAACTGGGGACCACTCTTCATTGCGGTGTGCAGGCCTCTCACTATAGCGATCTCTCTTGTTGCAGAGCACAAGCTCCAGACGCGCAGACTCAGTAGCTGTGGCTCACGGACCCAGTAGCTCTGCGGCCTGTGGGATCTTCCCAGACCAGGGCTCGAACCCGTGTCCCCTGCATTGGCAGACAGATTCTCAACCACTGCGCCACCAGGGAAACCCCATACTGTCTTGATTACTTTAGCTTTGCAGTATAGTATGAAGTCTGGGAGCCAGATTCCTCCAGCTCCATTTTTCTTTCTCAAGATTGCTTTGACTATTCAGGGCCTTTCGTGTTTCCATACAAATTGTGAAATTTTCTGTTCTAGTTCTGTGAAAAATGCCATTGGTAGTTTGATAGGGATGGCATTGAATCTGTAGATTGCTTTGGTTAGTATAGTCATTTTCACGATGTTCATTCTTCCAATCCAAGAACATGGTATATCTCTCCGTCTGTTTGTATCATCTTTAATTTCTTTCATCAGTGTCTTATAGTTTTCTGCATACAGGTCTTTTGTCTCCTTAGGTAGGTTTATTCCTAGATATTTTATTCCTTTTGCTGCAGTGGTAAATGGGAGTGTTTCCTTAATTTCTCTTTCAGAGTTTTCATCATCATTAGTGTACAGAAATGCAAGAAATTTCTGTGCATTAATTTTGTATCCTGCTACTTTACCAAATTCATTGATTAGCTCTAGTAGTTTTCTGGTAGCATCTTTAGGATTCTCTATGTGTAGTATCATGTCATCTGCAAACAGTGACAGCTTTACTTCTTTTCCGATTTGGATTCCTTGTATTTCTTTTTCACGTCTGATTGCCGTGGCTAAAACTTCCAAAACTATGTTGAATAATAGTGGTGAGAGTGGGCAACATTGTCTTGTTCCTGACCTTAGTGGAAATGTTTTCAGTTTTTCAGCATTGAGAATGATGTTGGCTGTGGGTTTGTCATATATGGCCTTTATTACGTTGAGTTAAGTTCCCTCTATGCCTACTTTCTGGAGAGTTTTTATCATAAATGGGTGTTGAACTTTGTTAAAAGCTTTTTCTGCATCTATTGAGATTATCATATGGTTTTTCTCCTTCAGTTTGTTAGTATGGTATATCACATTGATTGATTTGCATATATTGAAGAATCCTTGCATTCCTGGGCTAAACCCCAGTTGGTCATGGTGTATGATCCTTTCAGTGTGCTGCTGGAATCTGTTTGCTAGTATTTTGTTGAGGATTTTTGCATCTATGTTTATCAGTGATATTGGCCTGTAGTTTTCTTTTTTGGTGACATTTCTGTCTGGTTTTGGTATCAGGGTGATGGTGGCCTCATAGAATGAGTTTGGGAATGTTCCTCCCTCTGCTATATTTTGGAAGAGTTTGATAAGGATAGGTGTTAGCTCTTCTCTAAATGTTTGATAGAATTCGCCTGTGATGCCATCTGGTCCTGAGCTTTTGTTTGTTGGAAGATTTTTAATCACAGTTTCAATTTCAGTGCTTGTGATTGGTCTGTTCATATTTTCTATTTCTTCCTAGTTCAGTCTTGGCAGGTTGTGCATTTCTAAGAATTTGTCCATTTCTTCCAGGTTGTCCATTTTATTGGCATAGAGTTGCTTGTAGTAATCGCTCATGATCCTTTGTATTTCTGCAGTGTCAGTTGTTACTTCTCCTTTTTCATTTCTAATTCTATTGATTTCAGTCTTCTCCCTTTCTTTCTTGATGAGTCTGGCTAATGGTTTATCAATTTTGTTTATCTTCTCAAAGAACCAGCTTTTAGTTTTATTGGTCTTTGCTATCGTTTCCTTCATTTCTTTTTCATTTATTTCTGATCTGATCTTTATGATTTCTTTCCTTCTGCTAACTTTGGGTTTTTTGTTCTTCTCTCTCTTAAGTGCTTTAGGTGTAAGGTTAGGTTGTTTATTTGAGATATTTCTTGTTTCTTGAGGTAGGATTGTATTGCTGTAAACTCCTCTCTTAGAACTGCTTGTGCTGCATCACATAGGTTTTGGGCCGTAGTGTTTTTATTGTCATTTGTTTCCAGGTATTATTTGATTTTCTCTTTTATTTCTTCAGTGATCTCTTGCTTATTAAGTAGCGAATTGTTTAGCCTCCATGTGTTTGTATTTTTTTACAGTTTTTCTCCTGTAATTGATATCTAGTTTCATAGTGTTGTGGTTGGAAAAGATACTTGATACGATTTCAATTTTTTTTAATTTACTGAGGCTTGTTTTGTGACCCTAGGTATGATCTATTCTGGAGAATGTTCCATGAACACTTGAGAAGAAAGTGTATTTTGTTGTTTTTGGATGGAATGTCCTATAAATATCAATTAAGTTCATCTTGTTCAATGTATCATTTAAATCTTGTGTTTCCTTATTTATCTTCATTTTAGTTGTCTGTTGGGGAAAGTGGGGTGTTAAAGTCCCCTACTATGAATGTGTTACTGTCGATTTCCCCTTTTATGGCTGTTAGCATTTGCCTTATGTATTGAGGTGCTCTTATGTTGGGTGCATGTATATTTACAATTGTTATATCTTCTTCTTGGATTGATCCCTTGATCATTATGTAGTGTCCTTCTTTGTCTCTTGTAATAGTCTTTATATTAAAGTTTATTTTGTCTGATATGAGAATTGCTACTCCAGCTTTCTTTTGATTTCTGTTTGCATGGAATATGTTTTTCCATCCCCTCACTTTCAGTCTGTATGTGTCCCTGGGTCTGAAGTGGGTCCCTTGTAGACAGCATATATATGGTTCCTGTTTTTGTATCCATTCAGACAGTCTATGTCTTTTGGTTGGAGCATTTAGTCCATTTACATTTAAGGTAATTATCGATATGTATGTTCCTATTAGCATTTTCTTAATTGTTTTGGGTTTGTTATTGTAGGTCTTTTCCTTCTCTTGTGTTTCCTGCCTAGAGAAGTTCCTTTAGCATTTGTCGTAAAGCTGCTTTGGTGGTGATGAATTCTCTTAAACAGTTATGCACCCAGCACAGGAGCACCTCAATACATAAGGCAAATAATAATATCTAGTATATTCCAAAATGTAGATATCACATGGCTTCTGTTCTCTCATCACAAAGCTCTAAAAGTGGAATTTATCAACAAAGCAATAGTAATACAGTAATATGTATATATGTATGTATAATGTCCGCTTAATTTTTAAAAAAAAACACTCTTAAATTAATCTTGGCTATAGGAACTTTTAAGAAGTGTCTTTTAAAGAATGAATAACAATGAGTATGAACATGTCAAGACCAGAGACAGATGCCAAAGTCGTGTCTAAAGAAAAAAAAACAAGGAAGTTTGAAATTTGATTAATTAATCCTATACCTCAAAAAGTTAGCAAATGCATATCAGAAGAAACTGGAAGAAACTAGGATGAATTAGTAAAGACATACCAGAAATGATTTTTAAAAGGCATAAAACAAACACACATTTAAAAAAAAGAAAATTCAAAACTAAAATCTAGTTCTTTGAAAACGTCAAAAAAGTGAATGAATGAAAGAACATATGTATAAATTGAACATCTGGTTGAAATGGGTGCTTTTTGAGGGAAATAAAAATTACTAAATATACCTAAAAAGTAGAAAATCAGAATAGACTTAAAAATACATAAAAATGGAAAAGGTAGGCAAATATATACATTTAAAAGTTACATTTTTACATTTGAATTTTACATTTTCAAAGAATAGATAAATACACATTATATAAATTGTTCTAGAACATGATAAAAGATAGAAGATTTATAAAGCTAACAGATATTAAACATGACAAAGACATCTGAATAGAACTATTGACAAATCTTATGTGTCAATATGAATGCAGATACCCTAAAAGAATACCGACAGATGAATTCCAGCAGTGCACTAAGTGAAAAATACCAAATAATTTTTATCCCAGGTAGGCAAGGATGGATTAACTTGGTAGATTTACTAATGCAAGTCACGTTAATTTGTATCCATGTTAAAGAAGGAAACAAATTAACGGACAGAAAAAATATTAAATTCAGCTCTAATTCTTGATTTAACACATTATAAACCAAGACTAGAAGAAAACTTTCATAATTGGATAAATACAATCCACAAGAAAACTGCAGTAAACATAAACTAATAGTTGAGAAGTTAGATCCACATCCAAGTCAGACATAAGGCAAAGATGCCAGATATCCCTCCTGTCAGCAGTCTGCTGGAGGGTGTAGCCAGAGCACGACAAGAAAAAATTGAAAATAAGAGATCTAAATATAGCAGGAAGACACAACACTGCTGTAACTTCTAGTTGATTATTGACTTAAAAATAGAATCTGCTGACAAACTTGGAGCTAAATAGAGTTGAGCAAGGAAGACGAGATAATAGCTGAGCTACACATCAGTGACTAACAGAGAAGCAAAATGGAAAACAGGATCTCATTTACAATAGTGAGCATAACAGTGAAATACTAAGGGATAAATCTGGGACAAATGCACCAGCCCGTGAGAGCTGAATTTAACAATTATTCTGTCTCTGTTAAGATTATGTCTTTGCTTCCTTGTCTAACATGGATATGTAGTGAATTGCATTAGTAAGTCTACCGGTTTCATCCACCTTTGCCTATCCAGGATAAAAACTCACCAAAGCATCTGAAAGAGTGTGCAACCAGAAGTACCATTGCTGTGGGGGACCAGGTTTCGGGACCAGGGTCTAGATCCGCTCTGCCCCCATGTAAGCCATGTCTGCAGTCCTTCTGCACCAGGTCAGAGTGTTCATGAGGAGACATTCAATGGGCTTTAAAAACTCCCAGGCTGCTCAGAGGTTTCTTTGGTATGGTCCTCTGAGTCCTTGCAAACCATGTGGGTACTCTCAATCTTCCGGCTCATTTTGACTTTTCTGATTTGATTTTCTGGCTTCTGCTCTGCTTAAGAAACTCCCAAGTACTTGTTAGCAATGGGGGCTTCATCTCTACCTCCCTCAGGGTGCGATACAGCAGGTTTGGAGTACAGCTGAGGAATCTGCTACAAGTGGTCTATGGACCAAACTTTGAAAGACTCTGACCTGCTGGGCACAAATACCAACTTACATATCTTTAATTAGGTGGAAACTAGGAGGAATTTGGGGGGGTTGATGTCATGAATTTCAGCCCATACAATAACCTTAATTAAATTCTTGTCTCCCTCTTGCTGTCCAGAGAGAGAGACCAACTGAATGATGAAAGATGCTCACGACATTGGTGGCCTATGGCAAAAGAACAAATGGGAACTTGATTCTAACCATCTGAGTGCTTCTCCCCGGTACTTACCTAGGTATTCTCATTTTCCCAGGGTGCATTAATGCTTTAGGGAATTATTACAGGATTCCTTATGCATTTTGTAATCAACAGGCAGGATATGTTATGGCTATAACATAGGCCCTTTGATGTTCTCAGTAAGCAGAACCTAGGATGGGTTCCATTTTATAGACTTCCAGTGGGTGCCTCTAAAGGCTTGTGGCAGGTGGCATCTGGGTTTGAAGGTGATAGTTCTTCCTGAACTTCCAGTGGACATTGTCACATTCTTTTTATCTGGGCTTTGTTGACCCTTTTACCTCATTTATTGTGAAAGCCAACTTCAGATTGAGAGCAAAAAAAAAAAGTCTTCATGGTTCAAAAGAGCAGTATCATTGGCCATTACAAAGTCAAATTGCTTCATTTCTATCCTCCCTTCCCTAAACAGCTAAATGTCATTTTATATATCTGTCAGTCCATCCATTTAATACATTTTGATGTGGTTATAATGACTGCATTTTTCAGTAATTATAAACATTTTCTATGTTTCTATGGGCACTTCCTAATTATAATTTTCATGGTAACATAAGATTCCATTGAGATGATATATTTTAATTGACCATTATTGGATATTTGGTGTCTTAATTTTTTAAAAAAAATTCTAAAATGGATGACTAATAACCTGCTGTATAAAAAAGTAAATAAAATAAAATTCAAAAATTCAAAAAAATAAAGTGCTTATTAAGAATATTAAAAAACAAAAAAAATAATTCTACTTTTTATTTTGAACTAATTATAGATTCACAAAAAAACAGAGAAAAATGTACAGGGAGGTACATCTTCCTATCCTTCCCAGTCTTCCCCAGTGGTAACATTTTAAATAAGTCCAGTAAAATGTCATAACTGAGAAATTGACATTGGTACAATCCACAGAGTTTATTCAGGTTTCACCCATTTTACATATGTGCATTTGTGTGTGTGCATAATTCTAAGCAATTTCATCACATGTGTAGATTTGTGTAACTCCTCCTACAGTTAAGCTCTGGCACATACTCATAGGATATCCATCTCTAGAATTATGGCATTTCAGTAATATTATATAAATGGATCCATACAGTATGTAACCTCTTGAGAGTGGCTGAATAACATTCCATGGTATAGATGTACAACATTTGTTTAAATATTTATCGATTGAAGGACATTTGGGGAGTTTACAGTTTTTAGGTATTATAAATCTACCATGAAGATACATGTACAGGTTTTTAGGTGAACATAAGTTTTTATTTTTCTGGTATAAATTACACAAGAGTATAATTGCTGGGTTGTATAATACATAGATGTTTAGTTTTCTAAAAACACTGTCATACCCTTTTTCAGAGCACCTGTACCATTTACGTTCTCCTCAGAAATACGTGACTCAAGTTACACTGCCTCTTCACAAGGATTTGATGTTTCCATTATTTATTACTTTGGTCATTCTGTTAGGTATGTAGTAATATCACATTGTGGTTTTGCATTTCCACAAGGGCTAATGATATTGAACATTTTCCATGTATTTATTAGTTATGCATATCCTCTTTAATCAAGTATCTGATCATTTCTTTTGCCTTTTTTCTAATTTGATTGTTGCTGGGTTTTGTTATTATTTATTTTTTACTATTAGTTTTGAGAGTTCTTTATATATTCTGTGAGTCTTTCTTCAGATATGTGTTGAAAATATTTTTTATCCTTCTATAGCTTGTCTTTCCATATTCTTTTTGTTTTTGAATTTTATTTTATTTATTTTTTATATGGCATCTTTTCATATTCTTAACTGGATTTTTCACAAAGCAAATTTTTAAAAAAATTATATACATGAAATCTACTTGATGGATTGTGTTTAGGTGTCAAGTCTAAGAAATCTTAGCCTACACCTATGTCCTGAAGATTTTCTCCTGTTTTCTTCTGAGTTTTATAGTTTTAAGAGTTACATTTAAGTCTGTGATTCATTCTGAGTTAATTTTTGTGAATTCTTGTATAATATGTGAGGCTTAGGTCAAAGTTCTTTTCCCCTATGGTTTTCCAATTGCTCCAACTCCATTCTTTGAAAAGGCTATATTTCTCCTTTGAATTGCCTCAAATCCTTGATAAAGTCAGTTGCGCAGATCTGTGTGGGTTTACTCTTGGGTTCTCTGTTCTGTTCTATTGATCTGTGTCTGTCCCACTACCAATGCAATACTGCCCTGTTTGCTTTAGCTTTAAGTAAGGCTTAACATTAGAGTTTTTCCTCTTACTTTATTCTTCTTTTACAAAATTGTTTTAGATCGTTTAGTTTCTTTGCCTGTCTCTATAAATTGAGAATGACCTTGTCCATGTCTACAAAAATCTTACTGGAATTTTGATAGGAACTTTGTTAAACCTACAGATTATTTTGGGGAGAATTGACATACTATGTTGACTCTCCCAACGTGTGATTGTGTTTATCTCTTGTTTAAATCTTCTATGATTTCTTTCATGGGTATTTTGTAATTTTGTATTTTGTAATTTTCAGTATACAGGTCCTGTTCATGTTTTGTTAGATTTATATTTAAGAGTTTCATTTTTTTAGCAATTATAAATGGTATTGAACATTCAGTTTCCATAGTTCCATTTAGTTTCTATAGTTACTAGTATATAGACATACTATATACTATATGTGTTTATTATATAAATTTTGGGTGTACATTATAATCTGACATCTGTATACACTTCAAAGTGATCACCACTACAAGTCTAGTTACCATCCATCGCCATACAGTTGACCCACTTCACTCATTTTGCCCATTCCCCAAGCCTCCTTTCCCTCTGGTAACCGCTAATCTGATCTCTATACCTTTGAATTTGTTTTTGCTTTATTTTGTTTGTTTATTTATTTACTTTTTAGATTCCACACATGAGTGTAATCATACAGTATTTGTCTTTCTTTGTCTGACTTATTTCACTTAGCATAATACCTTCAAGGTCCATCCATGTTGTTGCAAATGGCAGGATTTCATTCTTTTTTAATGGCTGGGTAGTATTCCATTGTGTGTGTGTGTGTGTCTTCTTTATCCATTCATCCAGTGATGGACACTTAGGTTGTTAGGATATCTTGGCTATTGTAAATTATGCTGCAATGAACGTAGAAGTGCATGTATCTAATCAGATTAGTGTTCTTGTGTTATTTGACTAAATAACCAGAAGTGGAATAGCTGGACCATATGATGGTTCTAGTCTTAAGTTTTTAAAGAGTCTCCTTGCTGTTTTCCATAGTGGTTGTACCAATTTACAGTCCCACCAACAGTGTACAAAGATTGCCTTTCATCCACATCCTCTCCAATGTTAGTTATTTCTTGTCTTTTCAATGATGGCCATTCTGACAGGTGTGAGATGATATGTCACTGTGGTTTTGATTTGCATTTCCCTAATAATTAGTGATGTTGAACATTTTTTCCATGTGCCTGTTGGCCATCCCTATGTTTTCCTTGGAAAAATGTCCATTCAGATCCACTGCCTATTTTTAATTGGGCTGTTTTGTTGTTGTTGATTTGTGTGAGTTCTTTATATATTTTTTGATATTAACCCCTTATCAGATATATGATTTGCAAATATCTTTTCCCATTCAGGAGGTTGCCTTTTTTATTTTGATGATGCTTTTCTTTGCTCTTCAGAAGCTTATTAGTTTGATGTAGTCCCATTTGTTTATTTTCACTTTTGTTCCTCTGGTCTTTGGAGTTAGATCCACAGAAACATCACTAAGGCCAATGTTAATGAGGTTACCACCTATGTTTTTTGTTTGTTTTTAGGAATTTTATGGTTTCAGGTCCTACATTGAAGTCCTTAATCCATTTGAGTTAATTTTTGTTATGATGTAAGATAGTGGTCTAGTTTTATTGTTTTGCATGTGGCTGCTCAGGTTTTCCACCATTTATTGAAGAGACTATCATTTCTCCATTATATGTTGTTTGCTCCTCTGTTGTAAATCAGTGGTCCATATATGTGTGAGTTTATTTTGGGGCTCTCAATTCAAGTTCCATTGACTTGTGTGTCTGTTTATGTACCAGTACCATACTGTTTTGATTACTATAGCTTTGTAGTATAGTTTGAAATCACGGCTCATGATATCTCCAGCTTTCTTCTTCTTCCTCAAGATTGTTTTGGTTATTCATGATCTTTTGTGGTTCCATACACATTTTAGAATTCTTTTTTCTAGTTCTGTGAAATATATTAGAATTTTGATAAAGATTGCATTGAATCTGTACATTGCTTTAGGTAATATGGACATTTAAACAATATTAATTTCTCCAATCCATGAACATGGAATAACTTTCCATTTATTTGTGTCTTCTTCAGTTTCTTTCATCAGTGTCTTATAGTTTTCAGTGTACAGGTTTTCATCTGCTTAGTTAAATTTATTCCTAGGTATATTATTCTTTTTGATGCAGTTGTAAATGGGGTTGTTCTTAATTTCTCTTTCTGGTAGTTTGTTATTAGTGTATAGAAATATCATGGATTTCTGTATATTGATTTTGTATCCTGTGACTTTACTAAATTCATTTATTAGTTCTAACAGTATTTTGGTGGGAACTTTAGAATTCTCTCTATATAGTATCATGTCATCTTCAAACAGTGACATTCTGATTTGGATGCCATCCATTCTGATTTGGATGCCTTTTATTTCTTTTTCTTGCCTAATTGCTCTAGGCTAGGACATCTGATACTATGTTGAATAAAAGTGGCAAGAGTGGGCATCCTTGTCTTATTACTGATCTTAGGGGAAAAGCTTTCAGCTTTTCACCATTGAGTATGATGTTACTTGTGGGTTTGTCATATGTGGCCTTTATTAGGTTGAGGTACACTCTCTCTATAGGCACTTTTTTGAGAATTTTTATCATAAATGGATGTTGAATTATATCAGATGCTTTTTTCTGCATCTATTGAGGTGATCATATGATTTTTATTCTTCATTTTGTTAATATGATGTATCACATTGATTGATACATGGATTTGAACCATCCTTGCATCCCTGGAATAAATCCTGCTTGATCATGATATATGATCTTTTTAATGTATTGTTGGATTAAATTTGCTAATATTTTGTTGAGGATATTTACATCTATCTTCATCAAGTATATTGACCTGGATTTTTCTTCCTTTTTCTTTTTTAAAATTTTTTTCTCTGTCATGCCCTTATCTGGTTTTGGTATCAGGGTAATGCTGACTTTGTAAAATATATTTGGAAAGTTTCCCTTCTCTTCAGTTTTTGGAAGAGTTTGAGAAAGATGGGTATTAAATTTTCTTTAAATATTATATGCAATTCACCAGTGAAGCCATCTGGTCCTGGGATTTTGTTAGATTTTTGATTACTGTTTTAGTCTCTTTACTATTGATTGGTCTATTCAGATGTTCTATTTCTTCATGATTCAGTCTTAGAAGTTTGTATGTTTCTAGGAATTTATCCATTTCTTCTAGGTTATCCAATTTATTGTGCATAATTGTTTGTAATAATCTCTTATGAGCCTTTGTATTTCTGTGGTATTAGTGTAACTTTTCCTCTTTCATTTCTGATTTTATTTATTTGAGTCCTCTCTTTTTTTTCTGGTTAGTCTAGCTAAAGGTTTGTTAATTTTGTCTTTTCAATGAACCATCTCTTAGATTTGTTGCTCTTTTCTATAGCTTTTTGTCTCTATTTCATTTATTTCTGCCCTAAGTTTTATTATTTCCTTTCTTCTACTAATTTTGGGCTTTGTTTATTCTTCTTTTTCTAGTTCTTTTAGGTGTAAAGTTACATTTTTTGGGGGGGAATTTTCATGTTTTATGAGGTAGGCCTGTATTGATAAGAACTTTTCTCTTAAAGCCACTTTACTGTATCCCATAGATTTTGGTATGTCATATTTCTGTTTCATTTCTCTCTAGGTAATTTTTGATTTCTCCTTTGATTTCATTGATGACCCATTGGTTTTCAGTAGCATGTTATTTAATATCCACATGTTGTGGGGTTTTCCCCCCATTTTTTTCTTGTGATTAATTTCTAATGACCCCATTATTATATAATACCTGTCTTTGTTTTTTATTTCACTGTTAGATTTAAATTCTATTTTGTCTCATATGAGTATGGCTACTTCAGCTTTCATTTCATTTCCCTTTGCATGGAATATCTTTTTCCATCTCTTCACTTTTAGTCTGTGCCTGTCCTTTCTTCTGAAGTGAGTCTCTTGTAGGCAACCTACTTACGGGTCTTGGGTTTTTTGTCCATGCATCTACTCTGTGTATTCTGATTGGCAAATTTAGTCCATTTACATTTAAAGTAAGTATTGATAGGTATGTATTGCCATTTTATTAATTGTTTTCTAGCTATTTTTGTAGTTCCTCTCTCTTTTATTCCTCTTCTCTTTTTCTCTTCCCTTGTGTTTTGTGGTTTTCTTTAGTGTTATGTTTAGATTCCTTTCTTATTTTCTTCTGTGTATTTACTATAATTTTTTTTCCTTTTGGCTACTGTGAGGTTCACATATCACATCCTGTGTAAGTAGTAGCCTGTTTTAAGTTAGTAGCAACTTAGGTTTGAACACATTCCAAAACTTTATCTTTTTAATACCACCTATGTTTTATACTTTTGATGACACATTTTATCTCTTTATTTTATGCATCCCTTAAGTAATTAAGTATTATAATTTTAGTTAATTTTATTGCTTTTATCTTTTAACCTTCATGCTTGTTTTATGTGATTAATTTACTATATTTATTATTCACCTTTCCAGTGAGATTTTTACTTTTGTATGTTTTCTTATTATTAGTTAGTACCATTTCTTTTCAGCTTAAAGAAGTCCCTTTAACATTTCTTATTGGGTCAGTTTAGTGGTGATGAACTCCTTTAGCTTTTACTTATCTTGGAATATCTTGATCTCTTCTTCAATTCTGAATGATAACCTTGCTGGGTAGAGAATTATTGGCTGGAAATTTTTTGGTTTTTTTTTCCTTTCAGCACTTTGAATATGTCATGCCACTGCCTCTGGGCTGTACAGTTTCTGCTGAGAAATCTACTGATAGCCTTAGGGGTTTACCTTGTACATAACAAGTTGTTTTTCTCTTTCTGCTTTTAGGATTCTCTCTTTATCCTTAACTTTTATTATTTTAATTATAATATGTCTTGGTGTGTGACTCTATAGGTTCCTCTTATTTGGAACTTGCTGCACTTCCTGGACCTGGAAGTCTGTTTCCTTCCCCAGACTAGGGAAGTTTTCAGCCACCATTTCTTCAAATAATTTTTCTGACCCTTTTTCTTTCTCCTCTTCTTCTGGAACCCCTATAATGCAAATGTAATGTTGTCCCAAAGGTCCCTTTAGGTATCTTTGCTTTTTAAGTTCTTTTTCATTTTACTGCCCTGTCTGGATGAGTTCCATTTTGTCTTCCAGCTTGTTGATTTGTTCTTCTATCTCATCCAGTCTGATGTTCAGCTCTTCTAGTGTATTTTTCAGTTTAGTTGTAACTTCTGTTTGGTACTTTCTTATATTTTCTGTCTTTGTTGAAGTTCTCACTGTGTCCATCCATTCTTCTCCTGAGCTTGGTGAGCATCTATATAACGATTACTTTTAACTCTTTGTCAGGTAGATTGCTTATCTCCATTTCATTTAGTTATTTTTCTGAGGTTTTGACTTGTTCTTCCAATTGGAGCATATTCCTCTGTCTCCTCATTTTTCTTAATTCTTTGATTCTATATATTAGGTGAATCAGCTATCCTTCCCAGTCTTGAAGGAGTGGCCTTATTTAGGAAATGTCTTGTGGGGCTCAGAGGTGCAATTCTGCCTGGACACTAGAGCCAGGCATTCAAGGGTTGTCCCCTATTGGGGCTGCATGCACCCTCCTCTATGGTGGGGCCACAGCTGCTTCTGTGGCATGCTGGTGGGCTGGGCTTCCCTCCAGGATGGCTGAGGGGCCTAGCTACAGCTGCTGTGGTGTGCTGATGAGTGAGGCAACCCCCCAGACTGGCTTGGAGGTCTACCTGTGATGGCTGCACTGACTGGTAGGTGGGGCTGATGTGGCAGGAGTGGGTGGGGCTCTCAGTGGGGCACACTGGTGCTAACAAGTTAGAGCAAGAATTTCAAAGTGGTGCCCACCAGCACCAGTATTAGCAAGGTAGTCTGAAATGGCAAAAGATGGTTCTTGGCACTGTCTTGCGTTCCCCAGGGAGCATCTGAAATAGTTCTTGCCTCTCTGGTGATGCTTCAAGGTTAGTAAGTGGGTCCCCTTGACCTACAGTCTATATGCTTTTCAATCTGGTGTTTTTATGCTGGCTTTTGGGTTGAGTGAGTCTGCATGTGGGCCCTTTAAGAATGAATTTTCTCTTCTCTCAGTTCTGTGGTTGCCCTGGATGTATTCCCTTTTGGTTTTTCTTTTTTTTTATTATTGAAGTATAGTTGATTTACAATGTTGTGTTAATTTCAGGTGTATAGCAAAGTGATGCAGTTATATAAAATATATATATATTTTATTTTTCAGATTCTTTTCCATTATAGGTTATTACAAGATATTCAGTATAGTTCCCTGTGCTATACAGTAGGTTCTTGTTTATCTGTTTTATATATAATAGTGTGTATATGTTAATCCCAAACTCCTAATTTATCCCCTCCCTCCCCTTTTGGTAGCCATAAAACTGTTTTCTATGTCTGTGAGTATATTTCTGTTTTCAAAATAAGTGCAAAAACTATGGAATGCTTCACAAGTTTGTGCATCATCCTCATGCAGGGGCCCTGCTAATCTTCTCTGTATTGCTCCAATTTTAGTATATGTGCTGCCAAAGTGAGCACTCTCTTTTGGCTTTTAAAATCAGGTGTTTTGGGGGCTTGTCTCTCCTGTGCAGGATCTAGGGGTCAGGGTGCCTGGTGTGGAGCTTGAATCCCTCACTCCTCAGAGAAGAGATCTGGGCCTTTGTGATCCCTCCCGATTGTGGATCACCGCAGCCAGGGTGTGGTTTCCTCCTTGGTGACACATCTCTCTGCCTCTCCTCACCGTCTCAGTGTTGTCCTTTTACTCTTTGTTGTAGAGATTCTGTTCCTCCAGCTTTCGGGTCCTTTATGAGGGGATTATCCCATATGTAGTTGTGGATCTGCTGTGTCTGTGGAAGGAGGTGAGTTCAGGATCATCCTATGCCACCATCTTGAACCCTCCTTCACAATTTTTCTAAAATGTTAACCTTGTATCCTCTGACCTTGCTCCACTCATGTATTAGTTTTAGGAGTTGTTGTGGGGTTTTGTTGTTGTTGTTGTTAGAGATTTCTTGGGGTTTTCTACATAGTCATGCAAATGATTTCTATCATCACGTCAACTGCAAATAAGACAGTTTTTTTTTCCTTCTGATCTCTATGCCTTTATTTCTTCTGCTTTCCTGGTGAGGACTCCAGTATTATGTTGAATAAGGGTGTTGAAAGATCAGGAATAAGATCTGCCTTGTTCCTGATCTTAGAGGGAAGGCATTCAGTCTTTTTGCCATTATGTATGATACTAGCTGTGGTTTCTTTGGTAGATGTTCTTTATCAGGCTGAGGAAGTTCCCCTCTATTCCAGTGTTCTGAAAGTTTTTATTCTGCCTGAGTGTTGAATATTATCAGTGTCTTTTTCTGCACCAATTGGTATAAGCATCTGCTTTTTATTCTTCAGCCTCTTAATATGGTTGATTTATTGATCAGTTTTGAAATACTCCAACCAATGTTGTACTCACGGAATAAACCCCACTTGGTTATGTGTATAATTCTTTATATATGCTGCCAAATTGTATTTGCTAATTTTTTATTAAGGATTTTTGTGTCTATGAGGGAATGTACTCTATACGTTTCTATTTTTTTTCTTATTCTTTTTTTTTCAGTACTATCCTTGTGGTTTTGGTTTCAGAATAATATTAGCTTCTTAAAATGAGTTGATAGATATTCTCTCATCCTCTATTTTCTGGGAGAGAGTTATAGAATTGGTATTAATTCTTCTTAATTGTTGGTAGAATTTTCTAGTGAAACCATCAGGACCTAGAGGGTTCTTTTCAGGAATTTTTAAATTAGTAATTCAATTTGTTTAATAATTCTGTGACTATTCAGCTTATTTATATCCTCTTGTTTAAGTTTTAGTAGGTTGTGCTTTCCAAGGAACCAAGGAATTTGTGTATTTCATCTAAACTGTCAGATTTATATGTGAAGAGTTGTTTGTGACATCCTTTTGTCATTCTTTTGATGTGTGCAGGGCTTGTAGTGAGATATTCAAATTCATTCCTGATATTGGCTTCTCAATTTTTTTTTCCCCTCTTTTTTTTGTGGTATGTGGGCCTCTCACTGTTGTGGCCTCTCTCGTTGCAGAGCACAGGCTCTGGACGCGCAGGCTCAGCAGCCATGGCTCACGGACCCAGCCGCTCCGCGGCATATGGGATTTTCCCAGACCGGGGCACGAACCCACGTCCCCTGCATCGTCAGGCGGACTCTCAACCACTGTGCCACCAGGGAAGCCCTGGCTTGTCAATTTAATTGATCTTTTCAAAGAAGTAGATTTTTGTTTCATTGATTTTCCCTATTGTTTTTCTTTTCTCACTTTCATTGATTTTTCTTCCTATATTTATTATTTCCCTCTCTCTACCTGTTATGAGTTTATTTTTCTCTTCATTTTTTTTGGTTACATGAGGAGTCAGCATAGAGTTACAGACTTGAGACTTTTTTCTAATGTAAGCATTTACTACTATACATCTCTTTCTCAGCACTCTACCTGTACCTCACAAATTTTGATAAGCTGTATTTTTAGTTTTTTCAGTTCACTTTATCTTTTGAGTTTCCAACCATAGACTTTCTCTTTGACTCATAGATTATTTAGAAATTTAGTGTTTAGATTCCAAGTGTTTGGAAATTCTCATGTTGTCTCCTTTTTACTTGTTTTTAATTTGATTCCATTGTGGAAAATCACACTCCATATGGTTTAAATTCTTTTAATATTGTTGAGGTTTTTATGGCACAGTTTGTGGTCTGTCTTAGTATATGCTCCATGGGGACTTGAAAACAATGTGTTTTTGCTGTGTTGGGGGAAGGGTTTTATGTCAGTTAGGCCGTATTGGTTGATGGTGTGTGAAGTTCTGTGACTTTCCTGATTTTCTGTCTAGTTGTCCTCTCATCAAGTGTTGAGAGAGGAGTGTTGAAGAATGTAGATTTGTATCTTTCTTTCTTTCTTTTTCTTTTTTTTTTACTTCCTTCTGATTTTATTCACATACTTTCCAGCTTTTCAGCTCGTTTGGGAAAGAATTTATGATTGTTGTGTCTTCTTGGTATGTGGAGTCTTTATCAGTATGTAAATTTATATCTGCCCTTTGTAATTTTCTTTCCTCTAAAGTCTAGTTTATCTGGTAATAATATAGTTGATCTTGCTTGTTTTGATAATATTTTCTTGGAATATGTAATTTGGTTGGTAGCCTACAGGCCTCACCTCTCTGCTGATGGTTCCTTTGATGTTTAGCTGAGGTAGGACTATTACTTAAAAGTTTTCTGTCTCCCTGGCTGCCCTTTCCTGGTCATTTTGCTTTTCTCAGGACATTTTTGTTGTTGTTGTTTTTCTCTGCACCTGTTAATGCTTCTCCAGTACTCAGTTTGGAATATAAGAGACAAATGGAAAACCCAGGGACTGTGTCAGTCCTTCTGCCTTCTCTTCATTTTCACAGCGGTCCTATGTTTATTTATATTTTATGTTAAGAGTTTTAGGCATAGTTAATGGAAGTAATAGTGCTGCAAAACACTAATAACAAAATACCATACTCTGGGCATTTTTTTTCACTTAAGTAAATATTTATTTGGGGAAGAATCCCCAGGCCATTACATTTTATTTCTTATTTATTTATATACTGTGTTATTCCCAAGAAACTCTTAAAGTGACTGTAATGGATACATAAAAATGGAGACGTTTATTTCTGCCAGCCAATTCGGTTCCTGGTGAACGATCCCATCCTGGCCTGTAGATGCCTGCCTTCACACTGTGTCCTCTATGGAAAAGAGAGAGAGAGAATATGAATATTAATTTCTTCCTATTCTTATAAGGCTACCAGTCCTATTGGATTACGGCCCCATCCTTATGGCTGCATGTAACCTTAATTACCTCCTTAAAGGTTCTGTTTCCAAATATATTCACATTGGGGGTTAGGACTTCAACATATGAATTGGGGGAGGTGCAGTTCAGTCCATGCAAATAGGTAAAAGTGTCTATTCTCTCCCTAACTGAAAGTCTGAGCTCTAATTTTTGTTTTATTGAAATTGGTAATAAACATATTTGTGACTATAATTATTTTAATCTTATTTTCCAAGACGAAACATGGAATTTTTAAGCTTCTTAAATCCTCTTATTACATTTTGTGAAATTTCTTTCCAAACACGTTATACCAGCTTGGTTCACTTGAAGCACTTCTTGCTTCAGTGTTTTGGTGGAAATACTTAATATAATTTTAGGCAGGAAATATTTAGATTAACTTCTTGAAGATAAAAACAATATTTCTGTTTTGTCAAGTGCATATGCTTAGTTTACTTAGATTTCATATTTATTCAGATGAATGTTGATCAATTTCTTTACTATGTTCAATCTAAAGGGAAAAGCTCCCCTTAAGAAGATTAGTCTGGTCACTTTTCAGCCAGTTACTGGGGAACTTCAGGCATGGATTTGGTGGCCCCACTTATGTGGGAAGTTCCCATGGTGGCATACATGCCAGGTCAGAGGTCACTGAAACACAGGTGGGCAGAGTGCAAAGTCAGCACCTTTCCCTTTGTGTTTTCTACTCACCTTCACTCACGTTTGAATTTCCACACCTGATTCACAGTCCTTGTGTGAAAAGTAACCAAGGGCACCAGTGGCAGAAATTCTCCCCTCCCCAGCAGGGGTGGCTAGCTTTCTTTTGTCCTCTTTGTTTCATGGCTCTGGAGAGAAAGGGCATCACAGGTTACACAGCTCAGAAATGGAAAACTCACTTTTACTTCATGGACTCATTCACATCCATGAAGTAGGCTGCCTGACCTCTGTGTTGGAGGGACTGCAGGGGCTCTGAGCAGCCCGGGAGGATGGAGGCCCGTGCTTTCCCCACATGGAGCCCTGGGAGCTCAGGCAGTTATCCTGGGTCCTGGGTCACCAAACAACTCTCCTAGGGAGGCAAGGGTGACACCTGGGCCCTACCCACTTGCCCAGACCAGGTGGACTGGAACCGACTGCTGTGGAAACACTGCCCTATCTGAGAAGGGGGCTGGAGGAGTATCTCCTTCTCAGTGCAGGAAGGTGAACAGGAAGCTTGCCTGTTTCTGGCTGTGTGGGGGAAGCTCCATGTCACAATCAGGGGGCTCGGAGGCTGAAGATTCATCCCAGTTTTTGACGTCTGGAAGCTGAGGTGTGCCCTGTCCAAGCTCCATGGTGGTGCATCAGGGTTTGAACCCTGAGTTTTCTGCCACCTGACAAACAGCACAAACTACAGTGGTTGGTGTCCAGGAGTGGGGGCTGGAAAGCTGTGTGGCGACAGCCATAGGGCTCTGCTCTTCTACCCCCCTCCCCCTTGTCATTTCGCTTCCACCAACACCGTGGCTGCATCTGTGTCCCCTGAGCTCTTGCTCTATATCACCCTTCATTAGATTTTACAGCAAACGTTACAAAGACTGTTTGTTAAAGGCAAACAAACATATGCAAATAGATGAGTTGAAAATTAAACTTACAAAAGATACATAAATAAATAGCACCTCCCTTGGAGCAAATATTATCAGACATAACAAACTGCAGATCTCGATCTAAACTTTAGATAATAGGAACTAATAAATAATGTTTAAATAATTAAACACAATTAAGAATTGAAAATGCAAGAAAAACGCAAAGCACTCTTTAAAAAACAGCTTTGAAAAAAATGACATAAAATTAATAGAGATGAGAAATGTAGGCATCAAAATTAAAAACTCACCTTATCGGGCTCCCCTGGTGGCGCAGTGGTAGAGAGTCCGCCTGCCGATGCAGGGGACACGGGTTTGCACCCCAGTCCGGGAAGATCCCACATGCCGCGAAGCGGCTGGGCCCGTGAGCCATGGCCGCTGAGCCTGCGCATCCAGAGCCTGTGCTCCGCAACGGGAGAGGCCACAACAGTGAGAGGCCCGCGTACCGCAAAAAAAAAAAAAAAAAAAAAAAAAAAAAAAAAAAACTCACCTTATCTACAAAACAGAAATAAATCCACAGACATAAAAAACAAACTTATGGTTACCAAAGGGGAAGGGTGAGGGGGGGATAAATTAGGAGTTTGGGATTAACATATACACACTACAGTAGATAAAATAGATAAACAACAAGGACCCACTGTATAGCACAGGGAACTATACTCAATATTTTGTGATAACCTAAAAGGGACAAGAATCTGAAAAAGAATATATATATATATATATATATATATAACTGAATCAGTGTGCTGTACACCTGAAGCTAACACAACATTGTAAATCTAACAACATTGTAAAACTAACACAACATTGTAAAACTAACACAACATTTCAATGAAATAAAAAATTAAAAACTCAGTAGAAGCATTGGGTGTCAGGTGAGACACGGTCAAAGGAGTAGAGGTAATTTCCTAGATGAACCATAGCCAGCTAAATAGGTGGAAAATATGAAAGAATGGGGAATGGATGCATTGGTGGATGGTGTTTCTATGTACCAGGTCCTGGTCCAAATGTTTTACATATATTTACAACCTTTCTGAGAAGGGTACTGTTATTATTTTGCAAAGAAGTCAAAAATAGGAAAAGTCATCAAAATAATAGCACAGTGTGTCTGAGGTCATGCAGAAAACAGATGTGGATGCATGAACCCCATCCTGGATCGACCCCACATGTAACCTTGTGAGACAGGGCATATGAGTTCCTCTCTTGCGTAGGTGCTCCCACACGTGGTGGCTGGTATTGTAGAAGGAAATAATAGAAAGAATGTGGGAGAAGTGTTAGGAGATGATTTTTCAGAGGAAAGGTAAAATTGTGACCCATATACAGATATAAAAAACGAACACATGCTAAAGAATTTATTTTACTCACAAGACATGAGGGAACAAGGCAGATGTTAGATCCAATTAAAGGAAAAGTCAAACCAGGACAAATGTATATGAAGTAAAGGAATGTTGAGATGAATTGTAAGTGGACATAAAATGTGTTTATTTACAGGGCGCAGGAAGTCAAATCACCACCAGTGAAATCACTCCCAGACAACACATAATTTATGCATCTATCCTCTGCTTGCAGCTTCCAAAGAGCTTCCAAAGAGCTCAGATGTAGTCCCATGCCTTGCTCAGAGCTGTATGCTTTTAGAGGATGCAGTTTTCCGGTGAAATACGACTTTTTCCTCCAGAAGCCATGTTCCAAAAGAATGGCTGAGAATTTAATAATATTGATGAAAAACATAAATCCTCAGTTTCAGGAGATACAAGAAGTCTGTGAAAAGGTAGATAATAAGAAACGGGCACCTAGACAACTTTGCTAAAAGCGGCAGAACGCCCAAAGCTAAGGAGATACTGGAAAAAATGAAAGGAAAAAAGATAGTTTGCTACAAAGGGATGACGATTAGACTGACTGCAGGCCTTTTAGAGGCAACAGTAGAAGACAGAAAAAAATAAGAGTAACTTTAAATTTTGAGAGAAAATAATCATCAATGTAGAATTCTGTCCTGGCTAAACCCTTCTTTACATGAGGGGCAAAATCAGGACATTTTCAGGAAAACAAAGACTAAAGAAGTTACCATGAAGAGGTAAACTGCCATGATGAAATACCAGAAATACACGTATTAAAGAAACTACCAGAATATACATTTAGGAACAGGGTATGAGAAGGAACGCAATTGTTAAAAATTCAGGTAAATATAAACAGTTTTGAACATATATAATAATAATGATGAACTTGAGGGTGAAAAACAGATTAAAATGATGGAAAATAGTAACATGAAAGGCAGTATTTGGATGGTCCTTGTAGGTAAAGCACTTAGTTGGACTTAAGTTGCTCTGGCAGAACATAGAGCTGTCAGCTCTGAGTAAAGTATACACGTTAAAAATGTAAAAATTGAAACTGTCTATGATACATTGCTAAAGTGGGGAAAAGAAGCAAATTCTAAAGAGTATTGTATGTAAGATCTAAAATTTTGTTTAAAATATCTGTATGTATGCATGTGCATTATATACAACTGATGTATCCACATGCATAGAAAAAGGTCAGAACAAAATGTTGAAGAGGTTACCTCTGAGTTACAGAATTGTGGGTAATTTTAATTTTTGTTCCTTCAGTCACCTCATAATTATTGCGTCCCTACCAAGTGTTTTCTGTATTTCCCTTTTTGTGAATATGTTTTATTTCTGTAATTAGAAAAGAACAATACATGTTTGTTTTAAAGGGATTAAAAAATGTAAGAATAACCATCAGAAGCATAAGAATAATTTTTTAAACTTCCAGACAGGTAAGAAGTGAGTAGGGAAAGAATAAAGAAAATGTGAGAAGCCTATAGAAATGAGGGAAATGCAAGCAAAGGACGGTGAAATAAAAAGCACAAAATTAAATAGTAGGAATAAAACCAAACATTGTAACAGACAAGATAAAGGATTAGGCAGCTAGTTAAAAAGACAGAGATCCCCCAACTATATATTTTTAAAAAATCCAACTGTACACCATTTGTGTGTGTGTGTATATATATATATATATATATATATATATATATATATATATATACACATATATATGTGTGTGTGTGTATATATATACACACACACACACCATTTGGATATATATTTGAACTAAAGCATAAGTACACAAGAGACAAAAAAAAAAGGAAAAAGATATACTGGGCCAACAAGAATAAGATAAAATTAGAATGGCTATGTTTATAACAGGAAAATGTACACACACACGCACTCTCAGGTGCACGCACACACACGCACTCTCAGGTGCACGCACACACACTATAAGAAAAAAGGTGCAATTAAGGTTAAAGATCAAGTCATAATGATAAAAAAGAAACAATTTCTGAGAATATTTAACAAATTTCACATGTATGCACCTAATAAAATAGCTTTGAAACAAATGAAGAAAAATTGGCAGATAAATCCATAATTGTGGTAGAAGATTTTAATGTACTGTTTTTTTTAGTAATTGATAGCTCAAGAAGGAAGAAATGTGTCAGGATATAGAACTTCATAATTAACAAGCCTCATCTAATGTAGAGAAATAGATACAGATAGACACATATAGAAAAACAGATGTGTCCTTGTTCTACTAAAAATACATATCTGGAGAACTAAGTACCCAAATGTGAATTAAAAAAAAAAAACTTTAGTGTGTGTGAATGTGTGTGTGCATGTGTGTATATATGTAGGGAGAAATCCATAGCCTTAAATGCTTACATTAGGCAAGATTTTAAAACTAAAATTTGTGAATTAATTACCAATCCCAAGAAGTTAGGAAAAAAATAATATTAAGTAAATAGAAGGAAGAATAAAGAAAAGAGTAGAAATTTATTAAATAAGAAAAATAAGATAGAAATCAAGAAGGAATAAGTTGGTTTTAAAAAGAACTAATAAAATGAACACACCTCAGGGAATAATTATCAAGAAAGTAAAGAAGAGAGAATATTATGGACAACTTTATGCCATTGAATATGGAAACTTAGCCAGAAATTATTTTTTCTAGAAAAATATAAGCTGGTTCTAGACAAAATAGAAAAATAGACAAGATAATTGGATCTCTCTACCTATCTACCTATCTATCATCTATCTATCTTTAAAATATGCTTTATTTTTTAGAGCAGTTTTAGATCCCCAGCATAGTTGAGAAGGTTCAGAGATTTCCCCACAATGCACTGCCTCCCCGATTATGAACACCCTCACCAGAGTGGTATGTTTGTTACAATCGATGAGCCAACATTGACAAATAATGATCACCCAAAGTCCATAGTTTACACTAAGGGTTTGCTTTTTATGTTGTACATTCTATGGATGTGGACAAATGTATAATGACATGTATCCACCATTATAGTATCATACTAGCTTCACTGCCCTAAAAATCCTCTGTGCTCCTCCCATTTATCCCTCTCTCTCCCTAACTCCTGGAAACCACTGAGCTTTACTGTCTCCATAGTTTTGCCTGGTCCAGAATGTCATATAGTTGGAATCATACAGTATGTAGCCCTCGGACTGGCTTCTTTCACTTAGTAGTATGCATTTAAGCTTCCTCCAGGTCTTTCATGGCTTAATAGCTCATTTCATTTTAAGACTAAATAACATTTCATTGTCTGGATATACCACAGTTTATTTATTTATTCATTCACCTACTCAAGAACATCTTGATTGCTTCAAAGTTTTGGCAATTATGAATAAAGCTGCTTTAAGCATCCATGTGCAGATTTCTGTCTGGACATGTTTTCAACTCCTTTTAGTAAACACCAAGGAGTGTGATTGGTGGATTGTATGGTAAGAGGATGTTTAGTTTTGTAAGAAGCTGCCAAAGTGTCTTTCAAAGTGGCTGTTCCATTTTGCATACCCATCAGTAATGAATGAAAGCTCCTGTTGCTCTACATCCTTGCCAGATGTGGTGTTCTCATTGTTCTGCATTTTGACCATTTACTAGGTGTGTGGTGGTATCTGGTTGTTTAAATTTGCGATTCCCTGATAACTTCTTTGTTGAGGTGTCTGTTCAAGGTTTTTTGATTGGGTTGTTTTCTTACTGTTAAGTGTCATTTGTACATTTTGGATAGCAGTCTTTATCATGTATATCTTTTTTCAAATATTTTCTACCAGTCTGAAGCTTGCCTTTTCATTCTCTTGATTGATATGTTTTTAAAAAGAAATTCGAAAAAGTGGGTTTTGCAGGCAAGTTCCATCTAGCATACAGTATCACTTATGAGCATGTATGTATGCATCTTAACTAGAGTATTAACTCACTAAATCTAGCAATAATTTTTAAAAAATCATAACAAATTTAGTTTTCTAATGAAAAATAAGTTTTGTTTAACTTTAGAAAAATTCATTTATATAATTCATTCTATCAATATTAACAGAATGAAGGAGAAAAATCACACGATCATCTTGGTAGCTGGGGAAAAATCAGTTGATGGTATTTAATACCCATTTGTGAAATAGAAGAAAACTTGTGTAACCTGATGTAAGGTGTTTACCAAAAGTTCATTTAATGCTGAAACATTACAAGTTTCTGTATGTGGAACAAAATAAAGATACCTATCGTCATCACTTAAAAAATATCTTAAGAATGATAAGAATCTTAAATAACAAGAAAAGTAAAAGAATGAAATATTAAGGATTAGAAAGGAATAAACTAAATTACCATCATTCATCAACTATATGACTTTTTTCCAGTATTTGCAGGTGTTAAAAAGTATCAATAAATAAATCTAAGACCAAAATAAATGGTGAGTTATATATTTATTTCTGGGAAAACTCAGTATCATAAAGATGTCAGAATTTCCCAAACTAGTCTGTAAATTTAATGTGATTCCAACTAAAGTCTCAGCTGGGTCTTCATGGGACTGGACAGGTAGATCCTAGAACTTAATGATAAGTAAAGGGCCAAGGGTAGGTAAGATAATTTTTAAACAAAAGAGCAAAGTTGTCGGAGACTTGCCCTGCCAAATACCAACATTTCCACTAAGTTGTAGTGATTAAGATGATGTTGTACTGGATCAGGAACAATCCTATTGATCAAGGAACAATATTGGGAGCCCAGAAACTTGACACAGGCTTTGATAACATTATCCCATATTATTTATAACATTGTTATAATTCATCCAATGTTACATCCAATTGTTATAATCCATGTTATATGCCATTTAACATATAAATTGGTGGGTAAAGAAAGGATCTTGAATAGATTCTTCTGGAAGCCTCCTGCTGATACCTGGATGTCTGCCTCCTGGGATCTCTGAAAGGTAGAAACGACCATGAAATTTCAGTTGTGCTCAAGACTTTTTGGTCATGGTCTGTGACAAGCCACCTTGCTATCATTTTAACATGTCCTTAACACTTTAGAATAAAATACATAACAAAATCAAAATATCCAGAGAAAGAACTTACTACTCTCTTTTGAAATAAAATTAATCTATTCTCTACAGGCTTTTTTTCCTCTGAAACCTGGGCATCAGCGGTATCTTAACATGTAATTGGCAGCTTTTTTTTTTTTTGCTGTTACCAATGTATTGTTTTTATTTTTATTTTTTTAACACCTTTATTGGCGTATAATTGCTTTACAATGGTGTGTTAGTTTCTGCTTTATAACAAAGTGAACCAGCTATACATATACATATATCCCCATATCCCCTCCCTCTTGCATCTCCCTCCCACACTCCCTATCCCACCCCTCTAGGTGGTCACAAAGCACCGAGCTGATCTCCCTGTGCTATGCGGCTGCTTCCCACTAACTATCTGTTTTACATGTGGTAGTATATATAAGTCCATGCTTTTGTCTCCTTAGGTAGGTTTATTCCTAGGTATTTTATTCTTTTTGTTGCAATGGTAAATTTTTGTCTGGTTTTGGTATCGGGGTGATGGTGGCCTTGTAGAATGAGTTTGGGAGTGTTCTTCCCTCTGCTATATTTTGGAAGAGTTTGAGAAGGATAGGTGTTAGCCCTTCTGTAAATGTTTGATAGAATTCGCCTATGAAGCCATCTGGTCCTGGGCTTTTGTTTGTTGGAAGATTTTTTTTTTTTTTTTTTTTTTTGGCTGTACGTGGGCCTCTCACCGATGCGGCCTCTCCCGTTGCAGAGCACAGGCTCCGGACGCGCAGGCCCAGCGGCCACGGCTCACGGGTGCAGCCGCCCCGTGACATGTGGGATCCTCCCCGACCGGGGCACGAACCCACGTCCCCTGCATTGGCAGGCGGACTCTCAACCACTGCGCTACCAGGGAAGCCCTGTTGGAAGACTTTTAATCACAGTCTCAACTTCAGTGCTTTTGATTAGTCTGTTTATATTTTCTATTTCTTCCTGGTTCAGTCTTGGAAGGTTGTGCTTTTCTAAGAATTTGTCCATTTCTTCCAGGTTGTCCATTTTATTGGCATATAGTTGCTTGTAGTAGTCTCTCATGGTCCTTTTTATCTCTGCAGTGTCAGTTGTTACTTCTCCTTTTTCATTTCTAATTCTATTGATTTGAGTCTTCTCCCTTTTCTTCTTGATGAGTCTGGCTAATAGTTTATCAATTTTGTTTATCTTCACCAAGAACCAGCTTTTAGTTTTATTGATCTTATCTTTGATCCATGGCAGCTTTTATTCCTTAAAAGATTTAAGATAAATGGCACCTTAGATTGACAGTCTTTTGAGATAGATGGGTTTCCTCTTTCTTATTCATTTACTTTTTTTCTTACAATATTTTAAATTTTATTTTATTATTTTTATTGAGATACAATTGATATATATATATATATATATAACATTTTATGTTTACCGTGTACATTGTGTTGACTTGAAATACATATATATTGCAATATGATTACCATTGTAGCATTAGCTGACACCTCTATCCTCATCACATAATCATTATTTCTTTTTTGTGGTAGAGCAATTAAGATCATTTTCGCCTTTTCTGCTCTTCCCTCTCTCTCTTTTGAGGACCATGTGAGCTCAGAGGGAATGGGTCTGATGGCGCATGAGACCCTATTCATTACAGTCCTCACCTCATGAGCCCAAGTGTGCTCTCGACAGCAGTGCAGTGTACCTGGGGTTTTTTGCTCAGAGATGGGGGTCAGTGTTGCGGGGCAAGATGAGCAGGGGCTGCACCAAGCTGGGATCAGAGGGCTCTGCTTCCAGGGCCAGGAGCCCTTTGCAGGGCTGGGATCAGGCACTGTGTCAGACCCTGTGGATGGGGAGCAGGAAACAGTCTTAACCCAGACCACCAGGGTTCACCTGTGTCCCTTGGGCTCTGCCTGCCTGTGCTGCCATTGACGTCTGGAAGCACAGTTTGTAATCCTCCCCTAAGGATGGGCCCTTGGGTCCTGTAGGCATAGCCACCAGTGGTTAGCCCTCAAGCCCCTGTATTAGCCTTGCTGCTTGGGACAACATCTCATTCATCCCTGCTCCAGGCAAACCTCACCTTCATGAAGCTTCCCTCAGTCCAGCCTAACTCCAGGTGTGTGATCAGACTACGCTGTCTTCTGGGGACACGCCCACCTTTCCTGGTAGGCTCACAGAACCTGTGAGCCTTCTGCCCATCCTTAGAGCCTGTTCAGATGTCCTCTGCTCCTGACTACTTGACGGATGACGTAGGACCTGCACCTTCAATATTGGGGTTAGATATCCCTCCTCTCCATGGGCACTTCTCAATGGGAGTGCCCAGAGCTCCCCTCACACCAAGTGCAGGCTCATCTGTCCATTACTACCTGGACGAGGACCAAGGCTGCTGGAGGGAAGAGGTTCTGAGGGGAGTGAAGGGCCACGTGCCAGGGTCATCAAAAGTTCTGAGGGTGTATCCTGTCCTCTAGTAGTCAAGAAAAAATATGTATGTTTGACTGTTTTCTAACAGTTTAATACAGAAAGTTTCAGGTGCACACCAGCACAGAGGGAAGAGTGAGCTGAGTTCTGTGAACCCACCCAGCCTCCAGGGTGACCAGAATCTGCTGGCTGCAAGGCTGTGATACCATGTGGCCTCAAGGTCACTGTCAGCTGGCACCCAATGGACATCACTGATATTGTCGCCTGGCAGGTCCTTGCAGTGGTTTTGGTCACTCATGTTTCACAGGGACTTCATCTCCTCCGTGTTTTCAGACTCAGATTTTAGCAACAGAACCCTTTTTCAAACAAACCTTATCTCCAGCCCTAATGGTCAAAACAGATGAAGTGGTATTAGCACATAATTATTACCAGAGTTTACTTTTATATCATTTACGTATAAAATCAATTTGCCCCTGGGGAAGAACCCTAAAACTTCCACAGTGAGTATTAAGATTTTGATAATGATGACAGGGGTACATTTATCTCAATATTCTATTTTGGTTGAACGGTATTCAGAAATCACTGAGTCACACAGCCATTAGCAACAGATTTTTATCTTGTTTTTACCCATTTGCCTTGTGATCTCAAGAGTCTTTTCAATTAAATTGCTCCAAATCCATGGAGAAAGAGCTGTATGAATTTTATTTTCTTTCGGAATTGAATCATTAACAGATGCCCACAGCCTTTATTATAAATATAAAAATCAGCCAGGATGACACCCAAGCTTAAAATAAGCAAAGCTATGGAAGCATCACACAGTGCTTTCTGCTGTTGCTGCTGCGGGGTGGGGGGTGGGGGAAGAGGTGCCAAGCAGATGCAGGTTCTGTGCTGGAATTGTAGATTCAAATGTGATTTTTTTTTTAAAGAGCAATCATGCAAAACTGAAATCTTACTGGGTGACTCATTTTCAAGAGTTTCAAATACATGCAGTATTCATGGCAAGAGGAGTTTTAGTTTCACGTCCACCAGAAAAGAAGTTAAACGGGCCACATGAATTAATACATTGGTAGTGTCTGAAGAGTTAAAATTTTGCAAACAATTATTTGAGGGTTTTTGGACTTTTACTAGCATTTTTTTACATCTTTATTGGAGTATAATTGCTTTACAATGGTGTGTTAGTTTCTGCTTTATAACAAAGTGAATCAGTTATACATATACATATGTCGCCATATCTCTTCCCTCTTGCGTCTCCCTTCCTCCCACCCTCCCTATCCCACCCCTCCAGGCGGTCACAAAGCACCGAGCTGATCTCCCTGTGCTATGCGGCTGCTTCCCACTAGCTATCTACCTTACATTTGGTAGTGTATATATGTCCATGCCACCCTCTCGCTTTGTCACAGTTTACCCTTCCCCCTCCCCATATCCTCAAGTCCATTCTCTAGTAGGTCTGTGTCTTTATTCCTGTCTTACCCCTAGGTTCTTCATGATATTTTTTTTTCTTAAATTCCATATATATATGTTAGCATACGGTATTTGTCTTTCTCTTTCTGACTTACTTCACTCTGTATGACAGACTCTAGGTCTATCCACCTCACTACAAATAGTTCAATTTCGTTTCTTTTTATGGCTGAGTAATATTCCATTGTATATATGTGCCACATCTTCTTTATCCATTCATCCGATGATGCATTTTGAAACACAAGGAAAAGAAAATATTGGAATCAAACATTTGCAGAAATCTGAAGCACCTCCACAGAATCTTGGGGTTCCAGAGAACCTAATTTAAAAAGCAGGGTAAAATCCAGGGTGAGTTTGTGAAGGTCCACATCCTCAGATATTTGGTTCCCAGTCACTGTTTGTATGTCATTAAGACAGTCAGGTACAGACTGCAGTGAAGCAAAGAATATTTACATCTTGAGCCTTCCTCCTCCTCTCTCTCCCTGAGTGTGTTTGGAAGTCAGGGGTTGGATGTGTCCTTTTTCATCTCAGAGGATTATCTTTTTATTGTAGCTTAGTCTTCCTCCCTTCCTTCTTTCTTTAAGCTTCATCACATTTTTGTTTCATATTCAAACCTTGGCTTTCTTGTACAGTTTTTTCCTGAAGTTTCTGGTGGCTTTTTTTAATTAAAGATTTTTGAAAACAATGTGCCCTTAGTCAAATCCATGGTGTTTTCCACCTTGTAGTTTCTTCTCTTCATTACTCTGAATCCACTTTACTCTCTTCAGAGACCCCTTATATCTTGCTGTAATTTGGACCCCGCCCCTTTTTCTAGACCCACTACACAGCTCATCATGAAAATTCCTTTTCCATATCTTTAGGTTTGGTCTGAAAGTTTATTTCTTCTTCCTTAGTATTCACCCTCATTTTTCTGGAGCTGATGCTCAAGTCCATGACCAAGAAAATATACATAAGAAACAAGCTCTCTGGCACCTTAATGTTCTTAAAAACACCTTTCTTTGCCTTCACGTTGGAGGGGTTTCTTTCAGCTCTACAATTTCTCTGTGTGATTTCTCTCCCTCCCACTACCCACCCCCACCCCCATGTCTCTTCCGCTTCCTTGGCCTTTACTCTGAGGCCCTCATCCTTTCGGTCTTACATTTCATCTCAGTGATTCTTATCAGCCAAACCTCCCACCTATTTATAAAGGTGTATTTCATAGATCATGTTTTAACTTCCATGTTGCCATTTGTTTTTCTAAATGCGATATCCTCTTGAATTTTTGTGAGGATATTACTTTTATAAGAGGTAATTTTTCATTCCTTTCATTGACTGTTTCTTCTTGGATCTTTCTTGTTTCTGTCCTTGTCTCTCACAGTGAAGGCTGTCCTCAGATATCTCATGACGGTGAGTTTCCCCTTTAGAGGATTTTGGGAACAGAAAAGGCTGCAGAGGCTCTGTAGACGTGGGCAGCCCTTAGCAGAGGTTCTCCAGTTGCTAAAATGAGAGAAACTTAACTCGAGGTGCTGGCATCTTGACTGGCTGCCTACATTTTCTTGAGGCTGTTTACTTTTTTATTCACCTGTAGGGCGACATTTTTTTTTTAACATCTTTATTGGAGTATAATTGCTTTACAATGGTGTGTTAGTTTCTGTTTTATAACAAAGTGAGTCAGTTATACATATGTTCCCATATCTCCTCCCTCTTGCGTCTCCCTCCCTCCCACCCTCCTTATCCCACCCCTCTAGGTGGTCACAAAGCACCGAGCTGATCTCCCTGTGCTATGTGGCCGCTTCCCACTAGCTAGCTATTTTACATTTGGTAGAGTATATATGTCCATGCCACCTTCTCATGTCATCCCAGCTTACCCTTCCCACTCCCCGTGTCCTCAAGTCCATTCACTACATCTGACATTTTAAGGATGTGTTTTAATCAGGCATGGTAAAATGCAGACACAGAAATGACTGTCAGGAAGGAAGGAAGTTTATCTTACAGTTCCCTGGAAACAGGAGACATGCTCGCCATACAGGGCCACACAGGGAAGCACTAGGGACAGTCAGGAGGCAGAGGGCGTGAGGGGAAAATGTGGTCAAAAGCCTTTATTGTGGTTTCCATGGAATGGAACTGGTGAGGCAGGGTAAGCAGGGCTAGGATCCGGAATGCCTTCAGCAGGCTTGGGTACATATGGCCTGTCCCTGTTTGTCTGGTACCTGGTCCTGGGGTGATTAGGATAGGTGGACGGTGGCCAGGAGGGTGAGAGCTCCATAAAAGAGATGGTGGGGGTGTGGGCTCTGGGTTGGTTCCTTTCCATTTGAGCGAGTTGTTCGCTATCTCTAGGAATTGGCTGACCTGGGACGGGGGTAGGGGTGGAGTAGTCCCTCCAGGATCAGCAAGGCCCCAGATGTCAAAGTGTCAGAACACAGAAAATGAAAGACCCGGATAATAAGGGCTGTTGGTCTTAATTGTTTTTCCTTTCCGTTTTGTGTGCCCCCTTCAACCAGGTTGGTAACTCCTGGCTGTAGGAGGTTCTGACCATGGGCAGGGGGTGGGGCTGGAGTGCATTCTTCTACACTTGAACCTAATTCTTCTGTCTCCACCTGTGCTCCTTCCTGTCATCACTAATCCTGGAGCCCCGTACTCCTTGGGGCTGCCCAGCTCCCCCATGCACCTGCAGCCTCAGTCACTCAAGATGGATTTCTCAAGCACCAACCGAGCTTTGGACCCATTCAAGGGGCTGGAACTAGGGCCTTGAACACAGTGGGTCCAAATCCCACCCTTAAGGGCTGATAGAGGGGCGCTGTGCTTCCCCCCACTCTTTATCTCCTGCAGATGGATTGAAATGTCTCATCTGCCAATGTCCTCCTAAGTTGTCTTCAGGTTTCATTTTTGCTAAGAGCTTTGTTTTATATGCATATGGAAAAAATAGGCATCCCTATGAAATGGAGGTGGGCACTGGTCTCTTCCCCCTGTGCTCTGGGAAGACCTTCCAGGTCAGCCACAGGTGGGGCTCTCAGACCGCCGCTGGCTGTCCCAACTGCAAGCAGCAGCCCCTCTCAGAGCTGCTCGGACTGCAGGAACAACTGCCCTAAGGGCATGGGGAACCCACTGCCCAGCCGGGCTGGCTCACGGATCCTTCTCCTGTTTCCAGTGCTGATGAGCGGTTTGACGCCACGTTCCACACCAACGTGTTAGTGAATTCTTCTGGGCACTGCCAGTACCTCCCTCCAGGTAAGTGCCGCTCCCTTTGTCCCCTGCAGTTAGACAGCATGAAGGAGGTTGGGGTGCCCGACGGTGCCCGCAGGGGCAGCGGCTGGCTCTGAGCTCTGAGCATCCTTAGCCTCCACGCACGCCCAGCCCTCCTGACTTCTTCTCCTCTGTGCTTGCATGTATTCCCTGAGCGTGGCAATGCTGTCTTCCTCTTGGGATCATGGCTTAAGCTGTCTTTGCCAACACATGTCCTCTGTCCTTATTGTCTGTCCTGTGTTCTTTAAAGTTCATCCACAACTAAAACAAGTCTCCGTTGTCAGGTCATTTCTGTTCTCCTTATAGCCTGCAACCAACCTCCAGGTCATTTCCTCCTCACAGCCTGCGTTTTCCTTCCCACTGCACTGGGTACCTGGGTATGTGTTGCCCTCCAGTGTCGGGGTGAGATGGTGGCCTTGCTGGGCTGGCTTCTTGAGTGCGTGCATTAAAGCCCACCTGCTTGTTAGAGGTGAGAACAGGTGGTTTCCAAGGGACTCATCAGTGATTCTTCCTGAAAGAGCGTCTCTCCTTCTCAGGCAGCTGATGGGTAACTGCTGGGGTTGAATCTCCTCCCATCATTCCTGTCAGTTCACAGGGCCTTGGGCTGCTTGTGAGTGATCCATGCCATGGGAAACCCAGGCTTCGTGCCCTCAAGATATTAACAGATTTCTTTAAATCTTCTAGATGATTTTTCACATGTTATTTTCCAGGGTTATTTCCCCCACTGCAACTGTTTGTTTAACTTTCTGTTCCCAGGCAGCCTGCAGCCACCTCCCCCCTCACCACCAACACCTACACCACACACACACACACACACACACGTGCACACACACACACACGTGCACACGTCACCCACTAACGCCATACATACACACCACACATATAGACACATCACACAAAAAACATACCACACACTATGCTCACACACACCACACACCCTCACAGACACACACACACACACACACACCCTCCAGCAGTCAGCCCCATCTTGTGCCCTTGGATCCATCTCACAGCTCACAGCAAAGCTGGCTTTGCCTCCTGGGTGGTGGTTTACATTCTCTTTCTCATTAGCAGAGGATAAGAGTCCCAAGGGCAGGATCTGTGTTTATTCCCGTTAGAACCACCCTCATCAACCAGCGGCCTGGCCCACATGTGGGTAAACGAACGCGTCAGGGATTGAACCTGTCACAGGCAGATACCATCCATTATTGTCTGAGGAGATGGAACGACTCCAGACTTTCAGGTTTTCTGTCTTAAACCTTGTGCTTCCTTGCTTATTCCTCAGCCCCTCCTCTCCTCCCCCAGGCCACGCAAGCCTTCCTCCTAACAAAGACCTCGGGGATGGGTCTTCTATCACTGGTACACTCTTTTACACCAGGCCTAGAAGTTGCAGCTTCTGTCATGAGAACTATTTTGGAAAATGACCTCCAGCAGTCATCAGCGTAGAAGAATACTGGGCTGCGGGTTGTTCTGAAGGCTGAGGCTATTTTCAGCCACGGGAGCAGTCCTCCTGACCCCCAAGCCCTCTGTGCAGCAGCCCCTTTGGGGCCAGTTCCTACATCCCAGCCTGCGTGGCCCCCGGAGTCTGTCAGGAGGGCACATGGAGCTTTGATTGTGGGAGTCTCCCCTACTCTGGTCTAGAGAGTGTGGGGTTGTCTGGTTCAGGGCAGCAAGACTGTGCCTGGGGTCGTGTAGACCTGAACTGGGAAGCTGCTCTGCTCCAGCAACTAAACAGGCAAAAAGTGCTTCAGATGCAAGCTTTGAAATAGACTTGGTTATTAGGAAATGACTTCTTTCCCATGTCATACTTTTATTTTTTAACAGCATTATTGAAGTGTAAGTTACGTATTATACAATTGACCCATCTTAAGTGCACAATTCAATGATTTTTAGTAAATTCACAGAGTTGTACGACCACGACTGCAATCTAGTTCTAGAACATTTTCCATCACCCCCCAAAGATCCCTTTTGCCTGTTTGCAGTTAGTCCCCACCCTCACTGCCGGCCCGAGGCAACCACTGACCTCCTTTCTGCCTCTAGAGAGTCTCTTTTTCTGGTCATTTGATAGAAATGGAATAATACAGTTACAGTTTTATTTTCTACCAGCAGTGAGAGTTTTGGGGGATTCAGCCCATTATGGGAGGGCAGTGTCTGTACTGACTTCCAGATTCCTGTGGACATTGGATGTAATGCTGCAAATCCTGTTTAAAGGGACTTGAGGAGACAGGAAGTTTATTATCCTTCCCAGTTTGACTGTGGGTGGGTGGGGGCTCCCTGTTAGCAAGTTGAGTCCCTCCATTCATTTTTTTTAAATTTGGAAGCAGAAATTTACAGAGCGTCTGCCTTGTCCCTGTGAGCACTGGGACCCTTAGCTATTTGTGCCATCACTGCCTTCTGGTCTTTCTCTGGGCAGCAAGGAGCACATGGGCATAAATGGCCGGTGTGGAATTATCTCAGTGACCTGTTGGCAAATTTACTCCCAACTTGTCCTGTCCCTCTTTTCAGTGGAAACTCTAGCTTTTGTCCAAACACTACCTCTTCAACTAAAACCTATTAGGTTTTGTTCTGTTTATAATCTAGAATTCAGGCTAGTTAAAATTATCTTCCATATATATTTCTAGATAACCAAGTATGTTCTCAATTTTTAACCTAAAGAAAATGTTGTTCCTGCTCCTCACCAAACACAGTCACACAGATTCACACAGACCTTTCAGATTCTGTTTCTAAGCTCTTCCTCATTTTTATCAGCTTCTATAGGATTTTTTTTACATTCTTTACATCTCTCTTACTGTTTAGAATTTGGAGATGCACATGCATGGCAAGAGCAAGTTTACAGAATGTTGAATTCTTTGCTCAGAACAGAAAATGTTGGTGTAGCCTTTGAAATGTAAAAGACAGTAAAGCTTCAACTGAACTCTTTTCTAGAAATTTTTCCAGAAAGACTCAGCTTGTCCTGGACAGGTCTAGTTTGGACGGGCAGGATGGGCTGAAGCCTCTCTGGTCACACCGAGGTGAGAGGCCCCGGTACTCACACTGCCTCCTCCTGAAGGGATCTCAAATGGTCCAGGGGATGTGTGCACAGCATTGATCATGAGACATGCAGAGCATCAGAAATGATGCATCGTTTAACCGGCCAATGCTTGATCAGGATAGCAAGCTTTTTACTCCATGAAGAGTAGGCTTTGTATGTTACGAATAGTGTATGGGATAGAGACCAAGGGATTGCTGTGCATTTATTTTTATTTTTAATATTTTTTCCAGCATTATTGAGGTGTAGTTGACAAATGAAATTGTAATATATATATACACATGCACATATATATGTATAATATATGTATGTATATACGTGATATATATGCATATGCTTGTGTGTGTGTATATATATATATATATATATATATATATACACACACACACACATGCATATGCGTATATATTGTGAAATCATTTATTTCCACAATCAGGTTAATTAACACACCCATCACCTCACATAGTAAATTTCAAATATAAAATATTATTAACTGTAGTCACGATGCTGTACGTTAGATCCTCAAAATGAATCCACCTTATAACTGAAAGTTTGTTCCCTTTTTGATCAACCTCTCTCCCATTTCCCCCACCCTCCAGCCCTTGACAACCGCCATGCTACTCTGTTTCTATGAGTTAAACTTTTTTTAAAAAAATTCTTCATGTAAGTGATATTATACAGGATCTGTCTTTCTGTGTGTGGCTTATTTCACTTAGCATAAAGCCCTCCAGTTTCATCCATGTTGTTGCAAATGGCAGGATTTTCATCTTTTTAAAGGCTGAATAATATTCCATATAATCCACATAAATTTGATTTTATGTATATATATATATCTATACACACACACACACACACACACACACACACACACACATATATATATAAAAAATATTTTATCTGTTTATCCATCAACAGAAACTTAGGTTGTTTCCATGTCTTGGCTATTGTGAGTAATGCTGCAGTGGGGTACAAATATCTTTGTGAGATACTGATTTTGTTTCCTTTCCATGTATACCCAGGAGTGGGATCGCTGGATCATTTTTCGTTCTTTTTGTAATTTTTTGAGGAGCCCCCGTACTGTTTCCATAGTGGCTGCACCAATTTACATTCCCACCAACAGTGTGAGACTGCTGTGTGTTTAAAGCAGGTCTCAGCCAGCTTTCATCTTGGTTTGTCTCATTGCCCATGTAGGCATCTTCAAGAGCTCCTGCTACATTGATGTGCGATGGTTCCCCTTTGATGTGCAGCAGTGCAAACTGAAGTTTGGGTCCTGGTCTTATGGAGGGTGGTCCTTGGATCTGCAGATGCAGGAGGCAGACATCAGCGGCTATATCCCAAATGGAGAATGGGACCTTGTGGGTAAGCCCAGCAAAGACGTGATACTGGCAACATAGAAGGAAGCTGCTTTATTACTGTGCTGGCTTAAAAAGTTTGGGATTTTCCACTCTGCTTTTCAGCATGAGCAGTTATTGAACCCTGCAGCATTCTCCATGATTTACTGAGAGCTCTAGGATGAGAAACAAAAAACAATGAGAAAATTCAGTGCTTTCCATAAGGAACTTGCAGTTATGGTAAGGTCAGTGCTAGTATGGGCATCTCTACGTTATTCAAATCTGCTTCATCCCTAAAATCAGGTGGAACAGCAAATTGCAGTTGATGGGAACCTATATTTGATGATTTTAAATAGAAAACAATAATTACATTTATAATGGTGTCGAGTTTACAGTGTATTATTTATAATCATGGTGTCTTAGTCCGTTCAGGCTGCTATAACAGAATGCCATAGACTGGGTAGCTTATAAACAACAGACAGTTATTTCTCATAGTTTGGAGGCTGGGAGTCCAAGATCAAGGTGCTGGCAGACTCAGCGTCTGGTGAGGACCTGCTTCCTGGTTCACAGACAGCTGTCTTCAGGCTGTGTCCTCACATGGCAGCAGGAATAGGGGAGCTCTCTGGGGTCCCTTTTATAAGGGCACTAATTACATTCCCAAGGGCTCCCCCTCATGACCTAATCACCTCCCAAAGGCCTTACCTCCAAATAACCATCACTGTGGAGGTTAGGATTTCAACATATGAACCTTGCAGGGGACACATTCAGTCTAGAGCACATGTAATTTGAATACATAAAAAACCTGCCAATTTGTTCAAATATCACTAAGATACCCTTAAATAAATCTATAATAAACCTAAAGCATTTTTTCAGACAACAATTAGCCAGTGTTTTGCAGTTAACAAATTCCATGGCTCTGTGTGTGTGTTATAACCCCTTAAAATAAACTGCATCCTTTTATTCAACGGTGGTTCCTTTCTTCCCCTGGAACTGAAGGGATCCCTGGCAAGCGGAGTGAGAAGTTCTATGAGTGCTGCAAAGAGCCGTACCCGGATGTGACCTTCACCGTCACCATCCGCCGCAGGACCCTCTACTATGGCCTCAACCTTCTCATTCCCTGTGTGCTCATCTCTGCCCTGGCCCTCCTCGTGTTCTTGCTCCCTGCAGACTCTGGGGAGAAAATCTCCCTGGGTGAGTACCGGGTCTGAGCTGGGATGGGAGGGCCCTGCCTTGAGGGTGGCAGTCTGGGCTCTAGGTGCAGAGATGTCCAGGGCCCACTCCATGCATCCCAGCCCAGGGTGGCTCCCTGACACCACAGCCCGCTGTGCAGGATGGCCAGGCCCTCTTGAGATTCCACAGGCTCCTCTGATCCTGAAGAGAGGATGGGGATGCCCAGGGAAGAACCAATTCTTCCCTGAGGGGCCTGTACCTTCTCCCCTTCTGCCACCCCACCCCACCCCTTGGTGGCAACCAGCTGGAATTCATTGTGGACGGGACACAGTTTAGTTTAATATAGTATCAGCTTGCATCTATATATGGCCACACACAGTGTAATTCCTGATTATCCTCCAATAGGAAGATAAGAAAACTATGATTTAGATTGGTGAAATGAGCTCCTCAGCATCTGAGAGAGTTACTAAAGATCCTATTTGGTACACATAGAAATCATTCTCAAACCTAGAACTTCTGACTGTGAGTGTCAACTGAAAAAAAATGTTCAACCGAAAAGTTAAGAATTATGTTTTATTTGGTGGAATTTCTGAGGACTTCAAGCCTGAGACATAGCATCTCAGATAGTTCTAGGGACGGCTCTGAAGAGGGAAGGGAGGAGCCAGGGTATATGGGAGTTTCTGCCACAAAGACCAGGTAGTCAAAACATCAAAAGATTACTGTTGATTAAAGAAAACCAAAGGGCTTCCCTGGTGGTGCAGTGATTGAGAGTCCGCCTGCCGATTCAGGGGATGCGGGTTCGTGCCCTGGTCTGGGAGGATCCCACGTGCCATGGAGCGGCTGGGCCAGTGGGCCACGGCCGCTGAGCCTGCACGTCTGGAGCCTGTGCTCCGCGATGGGAGAGGCCACAACAGTGAGAGGCCCATGTACCGCAAAAAAAAAAAAAAAAAAAAAAAAGGAAACCAAACACCTCAAGTTAATGAATTTAGTTAATGAATTTAGTGCTTTTCTGTGTATGGGAAGATGCAAGAGTCTGGGCTCACTGCAATCACTCCTTTGATATGCACCTCTGGGGCCAGTATCCTGTGTTTTCTCATCCCGAGTCCCCTCAGGGTGCCCCACTGGGGAGGCTGTAATGTGATGGCTTGATGGCTGCAACATCCTTTGTTTACTGATATGGCAGGTGATATTTTTCATTCATACAAGAGCCTCAGGCACATTAAATGACCTATCCAAGGTCACACAGCTAGTAAGTAGAAAAGTCAAGAACAAAAGCCAGGTCTTCAAACTGTATGTTTTCTTTTTCCTGCTACATGAAACTACCTCTCGATACTAATGTAATAAAGAAAATGAGAGATACATGTGCTGAGGTCAATGATTTATTTTGAGTTGTTTTTCTAAAGTTCTGGCTCCTAAGTTTGTTTTCCCAGGGACTCCTCTGGGACTCCAGTAAATGGCACAGACTGTCCCCAGAAAGATGCCCATTCCCATCAATATAGAAAACTGTGCATTTGGTTTCAGGAATGTCATGGCCACCACCATCCCTCCCTCCACACCTCCTTTGACTCTTGGGCTGGATGGAGTTCAGGCCTTACCATCTGTTCTGTCTCAGGGACCACTGTATGTCTCTGTTCCAGGGATCACAGTTTTACTCTCTCTTACCGTCTTCATGCTGCTGGTGGCTGAGATCATGCCTGCGACCTCTGACTCAGTGCCCTTGATAGGTAAGCAAGCATCCAGCTCCTCTAAAGACATGGGCTTAGAGAGTGCCTGGGATTTTGCAGCACAGGCAGGGAGCAGAAACGTGTCCCGCAGGAGACTGGAGAGCTGCATGGCCCCCCTTTTCTGCTGTGAGGAGATGACTTGCTGTAACTACTCAGAGTTGACCCATGGCCTCTGCTTACGTGGCACATAGAAGGGGAGGGGGAGTCTGGCTTTGTGGTTTGGCCTTGAGATGCAGAAATGCCCCCTTTTCTCCCACAATGCCCCCCTCACACTTGTTATGGAGCCAGAGATTTTTACCATTAAAGATGCATTATTTTAGCTTGAGTCACTGTTTTTCCACAAATTATTTGTTACACGTTAACTCTCAGCCATTGTTTCTTGAGATAACGCGATGTCTCTGTAGAAAGTTAACGATTGTGAGGGAAGGTGAACAGGACAAATATGTTTTGGCCACATGTTGGGCTGCAACTTGCAGGCCTGCAAGCCCTATACATGCCCAGACTCAAGACTGAAGAAAGAGTCCAGAGACAGGACATCAGTTGTTTGGTAGATGGGAGATCTTACACATCTGAAGCAAAAGGGTCCTGGAGTGACACCCCACCAGTTATCTAGGGGAATTGAAGTCAGATTGGCCCATCGGTTACCAGGGAAACCAGCAGAGGGGCACAGCCCTCTTAGCCCCTTGGGCTAAGTACCTTCAAGGGGCGGAGGTCTTCCCTTTGTTAAACTATCAAAGGGGAGCCATTCTGAACTAAAGATTAAACAATCACTAGCTTCGGGGCAGCGGGACAAGGATGTAGGTATTTATTCTTTAGGCTCTGCAATTAGGGGGGAAAGTCAGTCATGTGAGTAGGGTGTAGGTGAAGCAGGGACTGGTCCAGCAGGGGATGCACAAACCACACACAAAGGCAGGTGTAAGGATGACCTGCCCAAGGAAGGATGACAGAGACAGGAGGCAGCATCCCTGTTGCTGTGAACCTCCCTGGACTGGACTGGAATTAGCAGGAGTGTGCCGAGGGGTGCTCAGTGGCCCAGAGGTTAGGACCCAGTACCCTGGCCACTGCAGCCAGGGTTCTGTTCCTGGTCAGGGAACCAGACCTCCAAGCCAGTTGTGACGACAGGAAGCAAACATTCTGCCAATAGATATTAGTTTTAATGAGAGTCCCCACTCCCATTTGGCGGTGGAGGTCAGAAACAGGAAAGCAGTATACGGGTGGCAATCCTGTGTGGTTAACCAGGGGTAAGTAGGAGTGGGGTGCCTTACACGATATTGCCAGGCTTCACGAATTAAGAAGCCAAGGCCCTTCTTATTGGAGGTTTCTGGATGCGTAATATTTTGACCAGACAGACTGTTGGTATAAAAAGCCTCTGAGGGTGTCATATTTCTCTCCGTACCATCCTGGAAGCAAGGAACCTTCTTTCAACCTGACATTCTGACCCCATCCTTTCTACCTTCTAGCACAATGCTTTCAATAGAGACCTGCAGCAGAAACCACCCTTAAAGGGGCAGTCGGCAGACCCTGTTGTGTCTGATGAACCCACAGGCTTGGTTGGTGCATAGCCCACATCTAGAAGGATGGGATGCTGTTGGCCTTTGACCTCTGTTGTTGAGATTTCAGCTGTGGGATCCAGTCAGCCTGGATCCCTCCATAGGTCATTGTATTAGTCTGCTAAGGCTACCACAATAAAATTCCACAGACTGGGTGCCTTACACAGGAAAAATTTATGTGCTCACAGTTTTGGAGGCTGGAACCTCCAACCGGCAGGGTTGGTTTCTCCTGAGGTCTCTTTCTTTCTCTTGCAGATGGGCACCCTCTGCTGTGTCCCCACATGGTCTTTCCTTTGTATCTTCACATCCCTGTGCCTCCTTGTGTGTCCAAATTTCCCCTTCTTATAATAAGGACACCAGTCAGATTGGACCAGGTGCCACACTAACAATCTCATTTTAACTTAATTCCCTCTTTAAATGCCCTCTCTTCAAACACAGTCACATTCTAAGGTACTTGGGGTTTACAGCTTCAACATATAAATTTTAGGGGGACAGAGTATGCAGCCCATAACAGTCACAGTTTGGTCCCCCCTCCCTTCCCTCCCCAGAGGTCCCTGATGCTGATGATAAGTCTGGTAGCTCCTTGTAGGTTCCTCTTGGTCTCCCTGGGAGAGCAATGAGTTCCTGCCTGCCTGGAGGGCAGGAGGTGTTTTTAACCAAGTGTGTGGCTGCACACTTAACCTCGTACCAGGATGCTTTCTTTAAGGGCCCAGCCCCTTGGTGGTTGGCCACACTGAAGCTTTGTTTGTTTGTTTGCATTTATGTTAGGATAATTTATTCTGTTGCTTAGAGAGGCATTGTGTGTATATATATTTTGTTTTGTTATTTTTTAATACTCTTTTTATACTTGAATCCATCTTTGCTTCTAATCTCTTTTTATTTTATTTATTTATTTTATTGATTTACAATGTTGTGTTGGTTTCAGGTGTACAGCCTGATTCTTTTCCCTTATAGGTTTTTACAAATAACCTACAATTATTACAAAATATTGAGTATTGTTCCCTGTATAATACAGTAGGTCCTTGTTAGTTATCTATTTTATGTATAGTCGTGTGTATGTTAATCCCAACCTCCTAATTTATGCCTCCCCCACACTGAAGGTTTACTTATCAGAGTTGGAAATTAAGGAATGCCCACCCATGCCAGCTTTCTCCTATACCCTTGGCCCATAAAATTGCTAATCCTTGTGCAAACCCTGCAGAGAAGGCATTTCCATCCCTGTTATACTGGTGAAGAAGCTGAGGCCCAGAGAGGTTGAGTGGTCTGTCCAGGCTCACAGACGGCCGCCAGTGGACCGGGGGGGAAACTCCATGCTGCTTCTCACCTGGTCCAAGGTGGAGAAATGCATCCTTGCCCATCAGAGCTGAAGCTGATGTTCTCAGCCTGAAAAGACACTGCAGCTGACCTCTTCTTCCGGCTGCACAGCTGGCACTCCCCACCCCTGTGGCTCTCAGTAAGTAGATGGGGGCAGACTCTATCATTAGTAGAGTCATTTTCCAGGTCTGATAAGTCAGCCAGTGGCACGCGGGTCTGCCCTTGCTAGATCCCCGAAGCCTGTCCGTGGCCTGCCGTCATCACAGTGGTGATCACACCCTCTGTGCCAGGTGGTTTCAGTTCTGACAATGGTGCTTTCTCATCGGACAACCTTATCACCATCCTGTGAGGTGCAGTTAGCCTTCACTGAAAGGTGAGGCAGGCAGGGTTCCCAGCAGTGCAGTCAGCTGGTGAGGCCGCTCAGCAGGATGGGAGGAGGAGGTCTGTGTGCTCTGTATTGGCATCTGCCCACCAGGAATGTGCGTGGTGGGCTACAGGCCTGGAGGAGGTCCTGCTCTGCTCTTGGGCATTGCTCCCCAGCCCCTGGTGGTCAAGACACAGTCTGGGTCCCCTGCACTGTGCCATGGTGACACGCTGTGACCTAGGCCCCAGGTCTCCCCTGCATCTGCTCTCTCTGCAGCCCAGTACTTCGCTAGCACCATGATCATCGTGGGCCTCTCCGTGGTCGTCACAGTGATCGTGCTACAGTACCACCACCACGACCCCGACGGTGGCAAGATGCCCAAGTGGGTGAGTTCCTCCCCAGCTCCTCCACCAGAGGGGGTGTCAGGGCCCCTCCCCAGAGGAGGCTCTGAGGATGACTTATCTATTTTAAAAATCCCACAAACAGCTAGCATTCCTAAACAAAAAGCTGCAATTTCTTACCTGTCTGCATATCTCTGCTTCCAGGGCAGTATGGTGAATGCTCTTAGGGTCCCATGGGGCTGTCCTTACAATCTGATATCCCAGAGCACGGCTCAGGTCGAACACTCTGCACCTTTCACTGGACAGTGTTTCTAAACCTCCTTTTTGCACGTACACTGTTAGAAGCAACACACAAGATGAGCACATCAGCTGCTGGTTGGATCTTCAAAACAGAATGAGGAGGGAAAAGAGTAAGAAATAGAGTGAACAGTGTACAAATATATACAATCAGTTGTCAATGAAAATAATCAATAAACTATCAATAAGAAGAATAGAAAAGAGTTTTATTTGAGTCAAACTGAGGACTAGCCTGGAAGCCGGCTTCCCAGATTAATCTGAGAAGCTGCTCTGGAGAAGCAGGGTTTTCAGCACAGTTTTATATCCTGTCTGAACAAAGAACATGAAATGAGTCGGGGTTACATTTCTTCAAGGTAAACAAAACAAAACAAAACAAAAACACAGATTAGCACGTACAGGGCAAGTCGGCATGGCCTTGGCGCCTGAGAAGGGAGTCTTATCATTGGAGGACCAGCATTGGTGTTCCAGGAAGGGAGGCATTTAATCTTTATTTTTATTATGGACATTCTTTACTTCTGGTCAGTATGCCCTTTTCTCTAATAATTAAAGCAGATGTCTGTTTGATAGGCCACAAACAGGCTCTTTTAGTTAGCATCAAATTCAAGTTAACTCATGTATAAGCCAGAATGACTTCCCTATATCTCAGTATGTGAAACTTTCTTTTATCACAATACATATAGGAAAGTGATTTAGCCAAAAGCCTATAAAATAAAGGTGTAAGTAGTTAACAGTGGGGAAGGAGGATGCGATAAAAGGAAATGGATGGATGGGACTTCCCTGGTGGTCCAATGGATAAGACTCTGTGCTCCCAGTGCAGGGGCCCGGGTTTGATCCCTGGTCAGGGAACTAGATCCCACATGCTGCAACTAAGAGTTCGCATGCCACAACTCAAGATCCCGCACATGGCAAAGAATATCCTGAGTGCCGCAACTATGACCTGGCGCAGCTAAGTAAATAAATAAATATTAAAAAATAAAAAGGTAAATGGTAAATAAATGTTTGTCATCTGAGCCCAGGTCAGGCCACATGGTCCCAGTGCCTCCCAGCACTGATGTGTTGTGACGTGTGCTGATGCTTCCCCAGCCATGGGCCGTGCTCCATTGGAGTCCAATGTCCAAAGCTCTACACCACCCTCGCTGGGCTCTTGGGAAACCTTGCCTGGGGGACAAGCAGGGCCTGGACTTTCCCCGCCTCACTTGGTGTGACCAAACCCCCGGCAGGGCAGGGCGGCCCCCCCACCCCTCACCCCACTTCTTACTTGGGCCCCACAAACCCTCCAGTCTTCCCATCGAGAGAGCATGGCTTAGGGACAGTTGGGAGCTAAAGAAGCCCTCTCATGCCAAAACAAGCCTGTCTTTGCAGACCCATAAATCTTGCCTCCAAGTTCAGAGTCAATTTAGGACTCACCAGTGCACTAAATGGAACTGCAAGATGTAAGATGCATTCCCTTAATCTCCAGGAGCAGGGAGTTCCTGGCCTTTCTAAAAATATCCATTGTGCAATAATTTACAGTTATCCAAAAATTAACTTAGGCAAGACCACTTTTTTTTTTTAAGAAATTGGCTTTACAGAGTGACTGCCCTTGAATTCTTTTCCACAGCAAATCCTTACACTTAATAATTCTCTCGTGTTAGCATACAGTATTGGTCTTTCTCTTTCTGATTTACTTCACTCTGTATATATGGAATTTAAGAAAAAAAAATGTCATGAAGAACCTAGGGGTAAGACAGGAATAAAGACACAGACCTACTACAGAATGGACTTGAGGATATGGGGAGGGGGAAGGGTAAGCTGTGACAAAGCGAGAGAGAGGCATGGACTTATATACACTACCAAGCGTAAAGTGGATAGGTAGTTGGGAAGCAGCCGCGTAGCACAGGGAGATCAGCTAGGTGGTTTGTGACCACCTTAGAGGGGTGGGATAGGGAGGGTGGGAGGGAGACACAAGAGGGAAGAGATATGGGGACATATGTATATGTATAACTGATTCACTTTGTTATAAAGCAGAAACTAACACACCATTGTAAAGCAATTATACTCCAATAAAGATGTAAAAAAATAATAGTAATAATAATTCTCTCGTGGCATCAGCAGTGGGCTCCCCAAAATGGTGCCACCTCCCACATGGATCACATCACCACAGTCTGTGGGCTTGTTTTGAGAAGTCCCTCCCCCCTCAAAAAAAGAAGCTGAGACACGTTTGCACACATTCACCTACATTCTCATCTGACTTCTTTATAACTCTGATACACTTTCTTGTCTATCCACCCATTTGTTTGAAATAACATTTACATGTTTCAGAAGTCAAAATCAAAGAATTCTACATGGGCTTCCCTGGTGGCGCAGTAGTTGAGAGTCTGCCTACCGATGCAGGGGACACAGGTTCGTGCCCCGGTCCGGGAGGATCCCACATGCCGCGGAGCGGCTGGGCCCGTGAGCCATGGCCGCTGAGCCTGCGTGTCTGGAGCCTGTGCTCCGCAACAGGAGAGGCCACAAGAGTGAGGGGCCCGCGTACTGCAAAAAAAAGAAAAAAGAATTATACATAAGGAACTCCTGCTCCCATTCCTGCCCCTCCCCCTACTTCCACCACCAATTGATAACCATTTCAATTAATTTCTTTTTCCTTCCAGTGTTTATGCAGATGCCAAAATACAAACACATATTCTTATTTCTTCTGTTTTGACTGATGTAAAGACAAGGGGATTAAGGCAGTAAGATACAAAACCATTTTTAATGACCTGGTAGCACTTTACTGTTCCAGAAAAATCTGAATTAAGAGCATATGCTGATTATTCACCTTTCAGTGCAAGAGCATGTTAAAGCCAATGGTGCAAAGCAGATATGAAACTTGTATTTCTCTTTCAGTTTATATAACACACTGCATTTTTTTTTCTTTCCAAGTGTATATGAAACATAAACAGCCTCTGAGGGGCTTTCATTGTGATCTGTTGCCATGAAGAAGACCCTGCCGGTGCGGTGGCATTATGTGACATTCACACAGCCAGAAACCAAACCAGAACCTAACAGCAGAGGTCACAAGCACAGTCTGAGAAGTGCCAAGAGGATAATCTCATCTTCTGAGATGCTTTAGCCTTGAAAGCTGATGATTTAGGCCATGAAATTCAAAATAGATTTAGCTTGAGCTATGGCCCAGGGGATGTGCAGACCCCCACTTGGCAGGCACAGCCCTAGATCTGAGGCTCAGCTCTCCCTTCCAGGCTGCCTCTGGGTTTGGACACACTCACTGCCCCATGTGCTCCCTTGAGCTCTGGCCCCAACTTTCTGGTGCCTTCTGAGTGGGGGTTTGGCTAAAGTCACAGGGGGCTTGCAGAGAACCTAGCAGACCCTTTTATAGATGAGGCTGCGGAGGTCTGAACACATTAGGTGACTCAAACTCACTGTGTGACCTTGACCCAATTTATTTGCCTCTTTGAGCCTCAGATTCTTTTTTTTAAATTTATTTTATTCAAGTATAGTTGATTTACAATGTTGTGTTAGTTTCTAGTGTACAGCAAAGTGATTCAGTTATACATATATATTCTTTTTCAGATTCTTTTCCATTATGGTTTATTACAGGATATTCAATACAGTTCCTTGTGCTATACAGTAGGACCTTGTTGTTTAACCATTCTATGTATAATGGTTTGCATCTGCTCACCCCAAACTCCCCACTGCCTCCCCCTGAGCCTCAGCTTCTTTATCTGTAAAATGGGGGAATTATACTCACTTCACTGAACCCTGAGATGCCCAGGTGAGATGGCTTGTCTTGAGCCTCGTGTCCACGTGGGGCTGTGTGTTTCTGCTCCTTACTGATCCTGGAAAACAGAGTCTGCAGGCTGGCTCTTCCAGGCTCTGGAAGTATGTCCATAGGGTGTGGGCAGGATAAAAATTGCCGCCTATGATGGACAGAGGGTGATCTTTACAGCTGCTGCAAAACTGCTCTTACGCCTTCTTGTTCTTTTCATTGCTGTCTCCAGACCAGATAACTGCAGTTATCTTTGATAAGTGTCATAAAAATGGTTACCAAAAGAAGGGTGGCAGACACGAATTTCACAACTTGCTGCCTGCACTTACAGATGGGAAGCATACCTGCTACACTGCTGATGGAATTTGCCTACAATCATAAACCAAAATTCAAATCAGTATCTGGATCATTTCAGGGAAAGGGCTCACTTTTCTTGCACTTGTCTAAATAGGCTTGCAAGAATTTTTTAAAAGCTGGATTGAGGTTTCACAAGGCTCCCTTCTTTCTATTAGAAGGGAGAAACAAATCTCTCCAGCATCTTCTATGCATGCAGGTAATGTATGTTTATAAAACACTTTAGGCCAGAGGTCGGCAAACTATGGCCCTGGTGGCCAAATCCAACCTGCCAACTGCTTTTGCAAATAAAATTTTATTAGGAAAAAAAGCCTCTTTGCTCTTTTGCATGTATGGCTGATTTTGCACTATATCAGCAAAGCTAAAATATTTACTGTCTGGCCCTTTAAAGAAAGTCTGCCAACCCCAGCTTCAGACTTTTCACAGTATTTTGTCTCATATCATCTCCTTCAGTCTTCACTGCAGCCTAATGAGTTAGGTTAGAGGTTCCTAAACTCCCATGGTTCACAGCACCTTTCATGTCTCAGGGTTTTGGGGGTTTTTTTTTCCCCACAGAGCACCTAGGACAAGAGGAATACCTAATGGTTCTATTATTCAAACAGGTCAAAACAACTTACTAAGTACTTATACCCCGACAGCTTAGCACCTATTGGCACAGCAAACTTCTCTCACCTTGGGAGCTGCTACCCTCCTTGTCTGTTCCACGATGACTTTCTTGGCACTTGCCTTTTATCAGGACAAGTTCCAAAATCTACTTTGCAAGGATAGGACATCATGCAAGGAATGCAGTGATCTAATGTGACAGTCTGAACTCCTTCAGGCTAGGGGTGTCTGACACATGCCACAGGGTTGCCCTTGAAACTTTAACATCTCCAGGGGTGCCCTTGTGAGTTTGTCACCGCACACTGGCGTACCTCATAGGGAGTTAGAGTTGGTGGTCCCTAGTTCCAGATGAGGAAGGACCGGAGAGGGTGACTTGCTCTGTTCCCCAGCTCAGGGCTCTCTTTAGAAGACAGCCCTCTCCTCCCACACAGGCTGTCCTCCTTGAGATGGCAGTGTGCGCATAGTTCCTTCCCAGGGTGATTTTCTGTATTGCTTTGTCATTGCCTCACATTCGATTCAACCATTGTACCGCGTTGGCACTGCTTGCCTGTGTAAACTCGCCTGGGAAGGCCTGGGGACCTGTCACCCCTAGGATCCACCCCCACGAAGTCTAGCTGGTATCACAGCATCCCCTTGGATGGATCAGCCGTGCGCCCTTCCCAGCCACCCTAACGGTGTGCTGTCTCTGCAGACGAGAGTCATCCTCCTGAACTGGTGTGCCTGGTTCCTGCGCATGAAGAGACCGGGGGAGGACAAGGTGCGGCCGGCCTGCCAGCACAAGCAGCGCCGCTGCAGCCTGGCCAGCGTGGAGATGAGCGCCGTGGCGGGGCCGCCGGCTACCAATGGCAACCTGCTGTACATCGGCTTCCGTGGCCTGGACAGCGTGCACTGCGCGCCCACCCCTGACTCGGGGGTCGTGTGCGGCCGCGTGGCCTGCTCGCCCACGCACGACGAGCACCTGCTGCACTGCGGCCAGCCCTCGGAGGGGGACCCGGACCTGGCCAAGATTCTGGAGGAGGTACGCTACATCGCCCACCGCTTCCGCTGCCGGGACGAGAGCGAGGCCGTGTGCAGCGAGTGGAAGTTCGCGGCCTGTGTGGTGGACCGCCTGTGCCTCATGGCCTTCTCGGTCTTCACCATCCTCTGCACCATCGGCATCCTGATGTCGGCGCCCAACTTCGTCGAGGCTGTGTCCAAAGACTTCGCTTGACTCCGTCCTGGCTCCCAGCATGTAGGAAACGCAGAGATGGGCGATGACGTTGGCTTAGGGAGAACTTTGGGGTGCTGATTCCACAGCACCGTTAAACCCGAGGACGCAGATGTACCCTATCGTTGTCATGTCGGTTTCAGTTTACTTGTTACTTTCAGTAATAGGATCTCAGCACGTTTCTGTTTAACCGTCTTTGATGGGCCGCTCGATATCCTCTGAGCATCCTTATAGTCAGCAGGACCCTGGAGAGGTCGTTTTGCCCATTCTCCACTGCCTGGTGTGCCCTTCAAAGAGGTTCGGGTGGCTCAGGGCTGACTGCCAGGTGAGGCCTGGGTAGCTGGTCTGCATGCCTGCATGTCACTTGCTGTGAGGGCTTACATGAAAATTCATATCTGCTTTGCCTGTGTACAAATCTAGATTGAAGCTAATTATCATAATAAACCACACTCAGTAAATCCATCAGATAACTGACTGATGAAACAAAACTAAACTAAAACTTAAAACCCAACTGCTTGGTTTTTCTTCAATTCAGACTTTAATTTTCTCTACCAGAGACAGTTGGTAGAGAGAAACAGTTTTATGCTGTGTCTACATTTAATAAAAAAAGAGACAGTAATAGTTCGTCTTGTAAATTACACTTTTTGCCAGCCTACCCTGTGAGGGGAACCAGGAGGGACACAGGTGTGTGTTGATTCTGAACCAGGGCCAGACCCAGTCAAGTTAAGGGATTTCTGTAGATCCCAGGCACTCCCAAGCTATCTGTGCTGCCCCCAGACACTGGCAGGTTGAGTCGGTCTGTTCTACTTGACAAAGCCCAAAGGACAAGTAGAATTCTATTAGAATTACCACCCAATGTAATAATAGCTGAAGCTGATTTAAACCATCTATGTGTTTTGTTTTTTTTAATGTAAGTAATAGCTGAAGCTAAATTAAACCATATGTGTTTTTTTTTTTAAATAATGCATTAGACACTTCACATGTATTGGAGTTGATTAGCCTTACAAATTTGTGGATCCATACAAATGCACAACATGAAGTCACCAAAGTGTTCTATGCCTTTTCTCCATGTGTCAGGGCCAAGGGGCAGGGGTTTGGGCCTCTTCTGGCTCCCTCTGTGGCGGGAACTGGGGAGGGGGTGGCATGGCTGATGGCTTTCCTGAATGGCAGGCCAGTGGTGGTTAGCAGGAGGGGCTTACAGACTAACAGTGGCTGCACACCCAGTAATTCCAGTTTCTGGTTTGGGGGGATCTGCTTTCCCACAGTTCACACACACAGCTTCAGCCCAGAGAGCTGGCTGAATGGGTGGATTCACTGGAGATGTGTGCTTTGAAAGCTTGGGAAATTTTTATTTTAAATCCAGGTGGTGATGCAGTTCTCCACTTAGATTGTCTAGCTGACAATCATCCCTTTGCTTCTCCCATCCTTACTGTTTAATGTGATCAGAGGAAGACATAAGACAATCTCTCCTGTTCTGTTGTTTCATCTAGTAACTCTCAAAGCTCAAAACTGCAGAACGTGTCTGAGCTCCTGGGGATCTTTAATTTGCTTCTAACCCCTGAAATGGATACATCATGAGGGAAGATTTGATTTTCAGAGCAAAAGAAATGGCATGCACTTCTTCAGCCATTTATTTCGCTCATTTCCGGGTGGATCTGTGTGCACTGAAGAAGATGGAGGCTTGTGTATGGTGTGTGTGTATGTGTGAGAACACGTGTGTGTGAGCACCTTCAGAAAAGGCCCCTGGTTTACAGCAAGAAGGCTGATAAATAAGGGCATTCCATCAACATACCATTTGGAGCAAGGTCGTCCTCAGAGTACACTCATTCTATGTGGAGTGGACAAAAAATGCACAATCATTTTTTTTTTTTTTTTTGTCTATTAAAGTGTCTTTAGAAACAACTAGAAGTGTTTTGGTATATAAAGAGAGTGCTTCATTTCTTATTGCTATTTGAAGTTGATCCCTACTGCATTTTCCTTTAATAAAAAACCTTTTTGGTTTTGTATTTTATACAGAAAAACGTAAAAGGGCAAACAAAAGGGGTTTGTATTTTGACTGCCCAAATAACTACTCTGCGATTTAAAAAGTAGTAATAAGGAAAAGATGCACACATAGGAAGACAAGTGTGAAAGGCTGAAAATAAGCCCCCACCCACCCGAGCCCCTGCCGTCTCTCCTCACAGGGGACCATCAGTGAGCTTCTGGGGAGGGATGGGCATTTCCAGAAAAAAAGGAAGGGAGAGAGGCTGAGCAGGGACGAAGAGGATGTGGAGAGACACCTTCCTTTTTTGTCTGTTTCTAGCGCCCTGCACTTTGCTTTTTTCACTTGGTGTTAAGAGATCTTTCCATAACAACATATAAAGATCTACCTCATTCTTAATAGCTGCTTAGTGTTCCATTGTCCCCGTGCACTATAATTTCTTTGATTAGTCTTTTATTAGTGAACCTATAGAGTATTTCCTGCCTTTATTTTTATACACAGATCTAAAATTAGCATCCTTGTACTTATATCATGGCATACTTTTGTGACTGTATCTTGATATCAATTCCAACTTGAAAATGGAGTTGCTGGATTTAAGGTTATGTGCATTTAACACTTTTGTCAATATTGCCAGATTATTCTTCAAAAATTGACCCGTGGCTACACTTAAGAGTATAATGAAAAGGTCGATTTCTCAGTTTTCTGGAACAACTTTTTTTTTCCAGTCTGGTGAGAAATGATATTACAGTATCATTCTGATTTAGTTCACTTTATTAGGAGTGAAGTTGAACATCTTTTCAAATGTTTCCTGGTGATTTTTTGGTAAATTTATGTCCTTTACACAATTTTGGCTTTTTCTTAATTAATTTGGCTGTGTATTTTGAAACCTTTCTGTCTTATGTCTTGAAATATTTTTGTCTTTTGACGTTCTCTATTGATTTGCTTATTAATGGTCATATATATATGTATATATATATATAAATATAAAGTTTAAAGTTTTATGTTGTCAACTTACCCATATTTTCCTTGTTAGATGCCAGAATTTGTTTCCAGTTCTAAAAGACCTTTCTCATTCTGAGATTATAAATAAATTTACTCATATTTTCTTCTAAATTCTTATGGTTTCATCTGTTTATCTTTACATCTTCTAACTCCCAGGAATTCATTTATTGCAGGAAATGGAGGTAAAGATGTGTTTTTATTCCTTCGAAATGGTTGGTCAGTTGTGCCAGCAAAATACATGACTGTGCATTCTGGTATGTAATTGTTTTTTTCCCCATTTGTTCAAAATGACACCTTATTTGTAAACTAAATTCCTCCAAGTGTTTGGGTCTACTTCTGTTTTATTGATTTGTCTCCCTATGGATTCCTTGAATTTCTGAGGCTTCATTCCAATTAATATACAATATTCATATTAATGTAAACATTTCAATCAAGGCTCTTCTCTACACTCTCTCCCTCTCTTCCTCTCTCTCTTTTTTTCTGTAACTCTTTCTTTCTCATAAACACACACACAACTTTTTAAAGAATTGGGATCACAATGAATTTCTAGATTGTCCTCCTATCGAAGAATACTGCAATCCAGGCTTGTATTCAAATCTAATTTTATATCAATTGTAGAGTTTTATGGTTTCAGATAAGTCCTACAAATTTGTTATTGTCTATTTCTAGATGTCATTTGGCTACCATTTTTAATGCAATGAGTTTTTACATTTTGTATTCTCACTGAATATATAGGAAAGTAATCGATTTTGCATATCAGTGTTATAATCAAACACCCTAACTATGATTTCTTACTGTTTCTAAGATTTTTTTTTGCCTCCCCCTTTCCACTAATTTCCCTTATTTCTTTCTCTTAGCCAACTGCATTTGAGAACAGTGTTAAATAATAGTGACTCAGGTGGCATACCTGTCTTGTTCCTGACATCAATGGGATGGTTTAATGTCTCACTGTTTAACTTGTATGAAGACATGTATTTTCCTTGTCATAATAAAAAGTATCTGTGTATTCTCAAACTATTAAGGCTTTCTGGGGAAATGTAGATGTTAGTTTTTTGTCACAGCCTTCTCAGTATCCATGGAGATAATCAGAAGGGTTTCCGCTTTGCTCTAGTAGTATGTTGTATATTAATAGATTGCTTCAGACCAAACTACTATTATGTTCCTGAGACGATCTCTACTTACGATTTTTGCTATCAATTTCATATATGAGATGAATCATTCTGCAGCTTGCTTTGTGTGCAAAACCAAAAGAAACCAAAGAACGCTCTATATTCTGCAACCATTTACTTGGTTTTAGAATCATCTTCTACTTAAGTGTCAAATGTCTCACCAGGGCTGGGGGCTGTCTGGGAATACACTGGGGTGCTTCTGAATTTCTCCCACTGGGCACGGTAGGTCCCAGGGCACTTCTGGAGTCAATTTTAGTTACATATTTTTTAAGAAAATTAATTTTAATCCAATTTTCAGTATATTTATGTAGTTTTGCAATATGGGAACTTAGGATTTTAAAATTTCCTCTATATTCATAATTATGGCTCCATTTTTCATTTCTAATTGTGTGCGTTTCTCCTTTTGTCTTTACTGATTTGACTCACCAAGGATTTTACTTTTCTATATTTTCAGACACTGAAACCTTAGACTTATTCATCAGTTCGGGGACCTGGCTGCAGACCCTGTTGCCCCTGGGCTGATGCAACCCTTCCTGGGATAGCAGGCAAGCAGTACAGGGGGAGCCACAGCAGGGCTCCGGCACCAGGACTGCAGCTTCCCTTGGCAATGAGAGCCAGAGGGTCAAACCAGGCCAGGCAGTGGGGATGTGTCCGACGAGGCTAGTCATGTCACCCCTGTGACCACAGTTAGTTGGAGAACAGACCCATCGAAGCTTTAACCAGAAGCTGTCTTGAGGCTCTGGACTCCCGGAAGCAATCCTTTCTCACATAATAATTTCTGTTCCCTGGTTACTTTGTTCTTTCCGGCCCAAACCTTCCTTTCCAGCCCAATCCTTCTTAGACCTGACCTTACTGCTCCTGGTTCCTTTTCAAATTATCACTTACTTCATTTGCATGTGGGTTTGTCTTTTTAATATCAGAGCTTATCATGTGATGGGGACTGTCTGCAGTTTCTGAACTCTTGTGGTCAAATCTTGCTGAGTCCGCAGTACACCCCACTTGGGGAATCACAGGAATGCAAAACATTCTAGCATTCTGCCCTGTTCTTTGCCCTTTCTAGTCTGTCTCTCCAATGTCTCATTTAAAAATTTACATTCTTTCCTAATTTTTTTCTTGCTAGAGCCTTAATGTCTGTCTCTCCTCTGCTGTGTTAGACTTCTGTAATTCTACCTTCTGACAAATACTGCCCATCAACAAATTCTGCTGTTGTATTTTGTAATTCTTAAATTTCTGCCTTGATTTTTAATATTTCAGTCCTCCTCTACTCTTATTTTTGTATTTTTTATTTTTAAGGCTTTATTTTTTAGAGCAGTTATAGATCCACAGCAAAATTGAGGAAGGTATGGAGATTTCCTAGGTACTCCCTGCCCCCCGCATGCCTAACCTCCCTCATGATGGACATTTGTTACAAGTGATGAACCTACACATAGTTATCAACCAAAGTCCATAGTTTACACAAGGGTTCACTCTTGATGTTGTGCATTCCGTGAGTTTGGACAAATGTATAAAGATGTGTACCCAGTGTTATAGTATCATACAGAGTAGTTTCACTGCCCTAAAAATCATCTGTGCTCCCATCTATTCATTCCCCACTCCCAGCCCCTGGCAATGATTGATCTTGTCACTGTCTCCGTAGTTTTGCCTTGTCTGGAAAGTCATATATTTGGAATCACAAAGTATATGGCGTTTTCAGATTGACTTCTTTCACTTAATAATATGCATTTAAGGTTCCCCAGTGTCTTTTCATGGCTTGATAGCTCATTTTTTTTTTTTTTAGCACTGAGTAACAGTTCACTATCTGTATCATTTACTTCATGATACGGATCCTTGCTCCTTTTCTAATTATTATTTACTATATTTACATGTGGGTTTGACTTTTTAATATCAGAGCTTATCATAAACATCTGCTATAAACATCTGCATGCAGATTTTTGTCTGGATATAAGTTTTCAACCCCTTTTAGTAAATACCAAAGGGTGTGATTACTAGATTGTATGGTAAAACTATGTTTAGTTTTTAAAGTAACTGTCTTCCAAAGTGGCTGTACCATTTTGCATTCCCACTGGTAATAAAAGACAGTTCCTGTTTCTTCCCTTCCTTGCCAGTATTTGGGGTTGTCCATCTTCCAGATTTTGGCCATCTAATAGGTATGTACTAGTATCTCGTTGTTTTAATTTTAATTTCCCTGATGGCATATGATGTAGAGCATCTTTTCATATGCTTATTTGCCATCTATATATCTTCTTTGACAGGGTGTTTGTTAAGGTCTTTGGCCCATCTTTTAAATCAGGTTGTTTGTTTTCTTATTGTTGGGTGTTAAGAGTTCTTTGTATATATTGGATAACAATCCTTTATCAGATGAGTCTTTTTCAAATATTTTCTCCTAATCTGTGACTTGTCTTTTCATTTTCTTGGTATTGTCTTTCAAAGAGCAGAAGTTTTGCATTTAAATAAAGTCTAGTCTATTATTTCTTTCTTTCATGGACATGCCTTTGCTGTTGTATCTAAAAAGTCATCTCCATACCCAAGGTCATCTAGACTTTCTCTTGTTATCTCCCAGCAGTTACATAATTCTGTGTTTTAGAGTTAGGTCTGTGATCCACTTTGAGTTAATTTTTTGGACAGTATATACTCTGTGTCTAGATTTATTTATTTATTTTTGCATGTAGATGTTTAGTTGCTCCAGCATTATTTGTTGAATAAATTATCCTTTCTCCATTGAACTGACTTCGCTTCTTTTCAAGAGTCAGTTGACTATATTTATGTGAGTCTATTTCCGGGCTCTTTATTGTCTCCCGTTGGGTACCATCTGGGTTCTCTATTCTGCTCTATTTGTCTATTCTTTTGTTAATACTACATTGTCATGATTACTATAGATCTATAGTAAGTCTTGAAGTCAAACCCCTATTTAAAAAAGATGTTATATATGTTTTTGAATTGTGGTAAAATATACAGAACATAAAATTTACCATCTTTAAGTGTACAGTTTGGTGGCATTAATTGCATTCACATTTTTGTACAACCATCACCACCATCCATCACCAGAACTCTTTTCATCTTGCAAAATTGAACTCTGTATGCATTAAACACTAATTCCCCATTTCCCATCCCCCAGACCCTGGCAACCACAATTCTACTCTGTCTCTATGAATTTGGTTACTCTAGGTACCTCACATCAGTGGAATCATGCAGGATTTGTCATTCTGTGATTGGCTTATTTCACTTTGCATAAGGCCCTCAAGCTTCATCCAAGTGGGTGCTCCTCTTCTGCTTTTACTGTTTACTTTATTGTTGTTGTGGTTCTAACTTATGCAGTTGATACCTAGTTCATTTATCTCCATTTATTCTGATTTAATCATGTAAGTACTTTTGACTCTGAATTTTCTTCTCATTAGAGCTTTAACAGCAACCTATATGTTTTGATATGTAGCGTTTTTATCTTCACTTTCTAAATATTCTATAAATTCAGTTTTGAAATATTCTTTGAACTGATATTTTTTGAATATTTGAAAATTTCCCAAATTTTTAAAAGTTAAAAATTAATTTCCTATTGTATTACGTTGTGCTTTGAGCACCATGTATTCTGTACTACTTCTAATATTTATAATTTATTGATGTATATTTTGAGTTTTTTAATATAATCATTTTGTGCAAATGAGCACTTCCCAGAGTATGGCCTGGAGTTCTGGCCTTTGAGACTGACCAGTGGGAGCCAGGCAGGAGGGACTACACTCCTTACTAGCAGTATTTCTCCTTTAGTTTTCCTTCCTTTTACTATATGACATTTAACAATTGATATCATTTGTTGATTCTATATTTTCCTTGAATTCACACTTTAAAATCAGGGCCCCAGATTTTTTTTCTGAGCTTATGCATAGTATATCCTTAACCATAATTTTATTTTTAACCTTTTTTGAGTCACTTTGTTATGAGTTTGTCTTGAATATGCATTTACATTTTAATATAACTGCTATGTTTGGTTCTAATATCATTTTTCCTTAAATAATTTCTGTGTATGAAGTTCATATTTCTTTTGCATCTTATGTTTTCGGTTTTCTTTCTTTTTCCTCCTTTGGTGTATATGTATTCCTTTTGTTAATGGAAGACATTATAGGTATGTGTTTCAAGTGGTCACCTATATACTTTTACGTAATATAATCAAACCTTTTTTTCATGATTAATCAACCTGAACCTGTTCTCAGTGTTTCCACATGTTCTGAAATGGTGAGTTTTTGGTCCACTGTTTGTTTCCAAAGCTTTGCAACTTACCACTTATTTTATTTGTCCATCCTGTCTTTTAGCACTTATTTTATATAAATCCAGTTCTCGTTCTCATACAACATTTTGGAGAATTTTCTTCTGTTTGTTTGGCTCTTCCTTTGCAGAAAGGGAACTTCCCATCTCTGCCACATGCCAGGGTCCACACTTTCTCTTCTCTTCTCCTGTGGTGTGTTTGAGTGAATGCCTTCCCATTTATGTTCATCTTGCTTCTGCTTATTGGGCAGCTCTGTGCGGACCTTCTTTTTCCTCTAAGAGAAGGTCTCTGAACCTCTTCCCAAATTCTCTATCCTCCCATTCAAGCTGGAGATGAAGGCTCAGACCTCCCTCTTCTTTCTGCTCTTTTGCCCTGAGGTTCTGGAAGGAGGGTTGGAGGATTTGGGTTTGTATGTTTTTACTCTTTTGCTGCAGTTGTTGGTCTGTTAAGTGCCCCTAACACTCAGGTAGAGGAGACCTGCCTTGGCATTTACTTCTCTAATTTAGCATGAAACCCTGGGGCCTCCCATCAGCTGGTTATTTTAGCTTCATCTCCCCAGCAGCATTGCCAACCCCTATCCTTAACCCACCTCCAGTCAGGACAGAAAGAAGGTAACCATGGACTGGGCACTGTGCTGGCAGTTCGTAGGATGGGGGAGCATTATCTTTTGCTCTGATTGTGCCTTGGAAGTGGTTACAGTCACATCCCCATTTCTTTCTGCCCATCTGGGAAAGAAAGCACGAAGACCTTGGTGGGTTTCCTGCTTCTGTGGAGACCCTTCAGGGCTCCGTAGGGGATTCTGCACTCGTGAGATTTTTATAAACTTTCCCCTCCAGATTACAGCTTCCCTTCCCAGTCACCTCACTCCACATTGGCGGGGATGGGGTGGGGACAACGCAACCAGGTCCTTCAGTAGGATGTGTATGTAGGGGTGCCTCCCTGAGGCAGGGTTTTCCCCACCACGATTGACTCTCTTTTCTTGGCTGCAGCATTTTGAAGAGTGTGGCATGTGGCTCTGTCAAGTCACTTATTTCGCTGCTGCTGGTTAGTAGTTTTGTTGTTCGGGCCTGGAGCATCTCTGGCCCTGATTTCCTCCACCCATGATTTTTAAGGCCCTTGACCTATGTTAAAAAGGATGAGTATCAGTGGACAGTGATATACTCAAGCACCAAGGCTAGTGGTAAATTATATTATCAATAATTTGAGAGTATCATGGCAGATGTTTTCAAGTTTATGTTGAAGCTGTTGATCTTTATGTTGAAGGAGCCTCTGTAGTTATGAGCTTAGGATTTCTCCACCTGTATTTGTCCATTTTTGTCTCTATGGTAGCTGAAAGTAACCAAGCATCAGCCATTTCTTTGTAGTACATATTTTTATTAATACTATCTGCATAGCTGTTTTCTAAAGCATGTTGCTTTGAATTATCACTTAAGATAAGGATAGTCTGGCAGAAATAAATACTTTAGAGTTAAAATGAGTGTTATGTTTCTGCCTGTGCATTTTGGTAGTTACTATACATTAGGAACTGCTGTTACATTTTTCAAACATGATAAGGCTCAGAAAATCACCACCCACTTGAAATGACAATCTGAGCTAGTCCCATCCATACTGCAGTGTGCTCCCTATATACTGTCAACCTCAGGCTCTGGCTCCTCTGTGACAGTGTTATATTCCCTTTAGCACCCTTATTTACAGAGCCCTGCATACTGAGACAGGCTGGGACCTGGGACCCTTTGCTGCAGTGCTTGCACCTGGACAAAGATCTCCTCGAGCAACAGAATACAAAGAAACTATAATGGACTAAAAATTACTGCACACATGCGCAATTAGGGAAAATTATGAACAAGGTACAAAAAGACCAAAAATCCAACTGTCACTTCTGAAGAGCCGGGAACAAAAACAGGGGGTCGGGAGCAACAGCAGGGTGCTGCGCATGCCCCCTGCACACACCACCACCAAGGGGGTGGGCAGATCACCTAAGCCACCCCTCTGGCCCGACCCCTGGACACACCCCCACCCTCACCCCATATAAGGAATCAGCTCAACCCTCCCCTCAGGGAGCAAACAAGGGAATCTGTTACTTGTTTTAGCTTCCCCCTGCTGCAGCAGGAGTCCCAATAAAGCCTTGCCTGAATTTCTTGTCTGGTCTCTTATCAATTTCTATTGATTAAGGAGGCCAAGGATCCTGGTCGGTAACAATGCTGTTTACAGAGGGAGGCCTGGTGACTCATTTGAGGAGGCAGTGCCTCAAACCCTTCATGGATAGGGGCAAGTTCACTATATTCAATTAGATTCATAATTTCCAAAATAGACAAAAGCTTAGAGCTCATCTCTGCCATCCATTTCCAAACTTAAAAAAAAGAAGAGGGAAAGGGCTATTTCTTCAAACTGAAGAGAACAGACTCTCAGTTCCAGAGTGGGAGTCTGGGGGGCCTGGTTTGCCCCTAAAGAGAAGCTGTGAAGGAAACATTTTGAAAAGGGTCTTAGTAAACATTGGGGCATCAGCCAAAGCAATGTGGGCTCAGGAGGCAGTGGACCAGTGAGGGGTCACAGGGTCACTTCCAACTGCGTCTGTGTTTGGGGGAGGTGGGGACCCCACTCTCAGGGTGGAGCAGTGGTGGTAGCCAACATTTGGTGCTTTGCTTCAAGGAGGCTTCCTGAACTCTCCTGAGGGTCCTCCAGACTCCTAGAAATAAACGGGCGGAGGAGAGCCAAAGCCACTGGCTGAGACTAACCTACCACTTAAATTCAGATTTCGTGACCCCACGGGAACCATAGGCTGAGATTTAATACATTCACTTAAAGTACGTTGGGCCGTGTTACAGGCTGAATTGTGTCCCTCCACCCCACCAAATCCATATGTCGACGTCCTAACCACCCCAGTACCTCAGAATGTGACTGTATTTGAAGATGAGGCCTTTAAAGAAGTGATTAAGTTAAATGAGGTCATATGGGCGGGGCCTAATCCAGTATGACTGGTGTCCTTACAAGAAGAGGTTAGGACACAGATGTGCACAGAAGGAAGACCCCGTGAGGACACAGGGAGAAGATGGCTATTTGCAAACCAAGGAAAGCGGCCCCAGTAAAGAACTAACCCTGCTGACATCTTGATCTCAGATTTCCAGCCTCCAGAACTGTGAGCAAATAAACGTGTGTTTTTTAAATCACCCAGCCTGTGGGACTTTATTGGCTGCCCTCGCAGACTAATGCACCGCCTACAACAGGGCATCCCCTCCACCAGGCACTGGGTGGGGTGCAGATACAGTCCCGTGAAAAAGAATGACTCCTCAGCTGCAATGAGCTCTTTCTCAGTAAGAGGCTTAGCTATGTAAATAGACAAGGGCCACCCAGTGAGGAATCCCAGCCTTGAGAAATCCTGGCCAGCCTCCCAGAGATGGTGGTGCTTCAGCTAGAACCAGACAGCAGGATTGAGGCCCACACCAGCAGCTTGCTCCGTCTCTCACACATGGCTGTTTTTGAATGAGGATGAGAAAATGTCCCGACAGTGCTCTCATTTACCTCCAACATCTCTGCCCTCCAAACCCCTGTGGCAGTGGCAGGGACCTGCACGTGGAATCCTTAAATGATCAGGAATGAAAGGGAAACTGGAGAGGCTGCCTTGTTCACCCCAGCTTTGCTTTCATGCAAAATATTGTTTTTGTCACTGGTATGTGCTGTCTTCATTAGCTGTGAATGAAATTTTTGGCCAAAACAATTTTTCTTTGAAAGTTAATATTTCAATACCATGATGGTGGAAGACACTTATGGTCCCTAAAACTGCCTTTAGCTGGGGCCTGGGCAGGGGGTGGGGGGGTGGGGGCAGGTGAGAATGAATGTCCTGAGGACCAGGCAGTGAGAACTTCCTGAGTGTTTCAGGGCCCTGTGAACACATCACAAAGAGATAAGCTTGGAAAGGATGTATATATATGTATAACTGAATCACTTTGCTGTACAGCAGAAATTAACATTATAAATTAACATTATACATGTTATAAATTATATAACAATTTATAAATGTTATAAATTAACATTATGTTAATTTCTGTACAGCAGAAATTAACATTATAAATCAATGACACTTCAATAAAATAAATTTAAAAAGAAAAGAATAAGCTTGGGTGGGCAGTGATTAAGAAAACCTCTCCAAGATTTTCTTTAAGGTTGGCAAGTCTGTTCCCTCCACACACCTTTCCTCCTTTCTCTAGTGCAGAGATGAAAACTGGCCGCCCCATGTTGGCTGCCACACCTGCAAACCCATTTCTGCCCCTACTGACCTCCAGCATGCTCCTCACCTTATCCAAACCTCAGTTTCCCCATCTTTTAAGAGCAAACAACTAATACTAGTACCCACTGAGGCAGGAGCCTGGAACAGCCCGGAACACGGGAAACACTCAGAAAATGTCGTTAAGTTAATTTCCATCAGGATCAAACCTCAGCCTTCCCACACAGGGAACACACTATTCTTGTCTTAAAAGGCTTTATGACAAACAGGCTGCCTGGTCCTGTCACAAGTGTCCCTTTCAAGTTTAGCAAACTCTTCCTACCACTGTTGGCAATGACATCAAGCAGCAAGTTCTCTGGTGAGAAAAAGGAAAGCTTAGAGAGACACTGTCAACTGTATCTTTCTAGGGATATTTTTCTGGGACCCCAAACTGAAAAGCACAAGTCAAAAATGAAGAAAGGGGCTTTGGCAGTGAGTCCTGGGAGAATCTGGTGGAGTCCTTAGGGAGGGGCCATTACACTTGGAAACCAGCAGAGACCCTTCACAGAATGGCTGTCTATTGAATGCCTTCTACATGCCTGGCATGTTCCCAAGATAAATGGGGAGAGACGCTTATCCACATGGAGCTGGAGTCTGGTAGAGAGGGTGGTAAATTAATAAACAGACATGGACACGAATGTGACAGCATGAGTGATGGGGTGAAGACCTGGGAGCAGGGGAATGGGTTCAGGCCAGCTCCCCCTGCAGGCAATGTGTGCAGCAGACAGTGAGAGCTGATTAGAAGTTACCCAGCGGGAAGATTTGGAAGGGCAAGGGCAGCAGCCAGTTTCCCTGCCACTGTTCCTTCCTCCCTAGGGTCTCAAGCCAGCCCTCTGTCCTCCAACCAGCTTTCAGAGTCCTCTGATTGCTGCTGGTGTTATTCGAGGTGTCCAGCTGTGCTTAGAGCAGCAGGCAGGGGTTCCCCTATCTTGCTGGGATGGACCAATGGTGAGATGGAGGCAGCTTTCATCTTTGTCATAGACTGTCCTTGAGGTGGGAGGATGCACTGCCAGGGGCCGCTGAGAAACACTCCAGAGTAAAGGAGGGTTACGTGGTGGACAGATATGTGTGGGGCTGTGGAAAGAGAGACAGCAGAAGTGAGGGGGCTGCCTGCTGTGAGGAAAATGAGGGAGGTGCCTGGCCTGATGCGGACAGACTCGGCCTCCGTTGTCTCCTGGGGTTTGGTTTAGTGGCTGCCACAAGACCATTGCATCTTTGTATATGGCAATTCGGCTGTCTTTAGCCCAAGGCCTTTCTGTTACTTTTCCTTTCTGCATCCCATGATTTGAAATAGCATATCTACCCCATTAATGACTCTATTCCAGTGTTTCTAAAGAAAGGAATATGATGAAACATTATTCCATTATAACCCTGCAGTAAACAACGACAAAGCGAGTGCTAAACTTGGTCTTATTTTGCAGTGGTTATTATTGCTTCATAATGAGAAAGGGGAGAGCTGCCCCGACCGACCGGCCGAGCTGGCCTGGCGCTCACCGCTTGGTGTCTCCTGATGAACCTAAACAACTTCACAGAACATCATCAGGCAAGGCCACCCAGTGAAGGTGAGAGGTCAGAACGAGAGCAAGGTCACAATGTCATCACGTCTGAACACAGACGAAGCAGGAAGCCACACCAAGGGCCGAACATCCACCTTGCCTCAGATAAAGGGAGAGGGGCTGCTTCTATACAGTGAAGACTGCTGCCTCGCTTTCATCTGCACGTCTTCTAGACATGATTTATTAAGATGTCCAAGCATAGGATTCCCCTCTTCCTGACAGCATCACAGCATCCAATCCAGAGCAAACCCCAGCTTCCTGGACCCCTCTCCCCAAATCACCCAACACAAGCCTATAATGAGTCCCTTCTGGCTCCCTTTTACTGGGATGCCCCTGGCTCCCCCTCGGGTGACTTGTGTGTAGTCTCTCTTGCTCTGGCAAATAATAAGCCCAACTCGCTCAACTGCAGGGCTGTTCCTAGGGGTCTTCAGTTGGAGGACATTTCACATAGAATGGCATTCACAGGCTAATTTCCATGAGAGCTTTTGAAACACATAAAACAGATTATATATTCCACCCGCAACTGGCCACCAACTCCATGATAGTATAATTTTTACTAAACCCTAGGATTCTGGAACACAGGATATTAAGTCTGAGCTGAGAACATCCTTGCATTTTTTGTGGTGTCTAAATGACACCAGGAGTAACTTCATGAAAGTGGAGATCATATTTTCTACATTCATTCATCTAATGAGTCTACTAGTGACTAATGGGAACCACCCAGGCCTTTAAACTCTTCTTCCCAGCTCCCCTGCTGTCTGTTCCTAAGACGTACACTCTATTCGTTTTCAATGACTGTGTATCTGCTTTCAAAGAACATCTTTCAGAAAACCAAAAGAGACATTATAATGGATGTTTAGCACCAGTGTGGTTCATTGGTGGAATGAAAATTGGAATGGAATGGAATGAATGGAATGAAAATTAACTTCTCACACAGTAACATAAAGACATAAAAAATAAATAACTACAATCTACTTAAAGTTTCTGGTTACAGACTTTTAGCAAAATGGCACTCAAAGTATATTCAGAGTCAGGGAGGCTTTGCATATAATATGGAGCCTTTGACCATACATCTGAGCGGCTTACACGTCTCTTTGTCTGGAGTTGACGATGGAGTTTGGGAAGCTTCAAGGAGACATCTTGCTGAGATCTGCATAGCAATTCTTTTCACCCCTTTCAGGAGTATAAGACATGGCAGAGACGTATGATCTGAAGCCATGCAATTCACACCATTGGATGACCCTGCCTTCATGGAATTCATGGTGTGGCCTGGCCCCCTAAATAGTTGCCACATTATTCCACTTTCCACATCAATTTCAACAAATGAAAATCTTTTAATCAGGTTTTACTTATACTATACAATCTTGATAGGATTTTGGACAGTAGCTCCTTGGGTTCTGGGGAAAGGGAGTGGGGGAAGGTAGGGCTAGTATATTTATGAAATAAAAATAGAGAATGAAATAAATATTACATGAGACCTACTTCTACTCCCCAAAAGTCGTTTATCTGAAATTCAAATTTAACTGGGCATCCTGTGTTTTATCTCACCACCCCAGGGGGAAGGAGAGTGGGAAGGATATCACAAAAATTAAAGACTGGGTAGGTTGAAGCGGAGCTCTAAATTAAGAGAGGCTTGGTCTGGGATGGGATTCAAGGCATGCTCTGCCAATGACCTAGGGGCTTTGGGCATCTGTCTTAGGAACTGGGAACTTAGTGGATGGCCAAAAGAGGACTTGGGGACTGTGTGTGTAGCAGAGGATTGATGCTGTTGGGTTGTGGAGAAGTGCTGACTACAGAAGGTCTAGTCACAGACCAGAGCCTAGACCAGCCCCAGGAGGCTGGGCTACATGCTGGTCTCAACTGAGTCAAGTTCCCTGCCTGGGAAAGGAGCTGGCTCTGGTCCAGGTGATGTTCTAGGAGGAAGGGAATGAGGAAACCCATGTCCTGTTTCTCTACCCATCACTTCCCCAAGAGGGCTCTCTGCTCAGCCCTCAGGGCTTCTGGAAGGCTCTCCTGGAAACCCAAGACAGCCACAGGCTTGCATGCTCCATGTGAACAAGGGAAGATGCGGGCCTCTGACAGAGGGCCCACCTGCCCTTACTCTCCCTGCCTGACTGTGGTCCCACTCTGGGTGACAGTGCCACTGTCTGGTTGGAACTTGCCTGTTCCAACAGATACCCAGTCTCAAGTCAGCAATGCTGCTTTGAATGCAGGAGTGTCCTGCTGTGGATGATAAATTATATGATCATCCTATTCTTAGCCCAGGGGCCTCTGTGCATTGAACTGGCTTCATCTGCTTTGTTTTAACCACAGAACCCAGCTTTACAATGGGTTGGCAATAGGATTTTGGCAGACAGAGTGAGGATGAGGAAAAATGGAACAAAAAGGACACAGATTGAGAGAGCTAGCAGAGAAAATGGTAGGGGTGGGGAGGAAAAAAACCCTACCCTTCCTGCTGGGCCTTCTGACCTGGGCAGACCCCCTAAGGAACAGGAATGGACCCGAGAAAAGGATTACAGGAAACTGTATCTGAAGACACTGCGACCCGCCTCTGGGGGAGACTGAGCCTGCCTGGCTCTATCCTAGATCTGCATTTGGGATTCTTCCCAGAGATGCTTCGGGGTGAGGGGTGAAGGAAATGGGGACACACACGACCTTAGATTGTCAGACTGATATTGAGCTGCTCTGTGCCAGGCCCTTAGCGTGTGCCCTGTCAGTGCTGGTGGAGTAATGGATACGAGTCCAAACCACCTTATTAGAGTTTCAGATACTTCTCTATAAATTACTAAAGGATTTCCCTTACTTTCTTAGAAATATTTTTATTTAAAAACCCACCTGTATTAGTTTTCTATGGCTGATATAACAAAATACCATCAACGTGGGGACTTAAAACAATATGCATTATTCCCTTATAGTTCTAGTGGTCAGAAGTCTGCAATGAGTCTCATGGAGACAACACCAAGGTGTAGGCAGGACCCCAATGTTCATAGCAGCACTATTCACAATAGCCAAGACATGGAAGCAACCTAAATGTCCATCGACGGGTGAATGGATGAAGAAGCTGTGGTATATATATATAACTGAATATTATTCAGCCATAAAAAGAATGATATAATGTCATTTACAGCAACAAGGATGGACCTAGAGGTGATCATACTAAGTGGAGTAAGTCAGAAGAGAAAGACAAATGCCATATGATATCACTTATATGTGGAATCTAAAATATGACACAAATGGACTTATTTATGAAACAGAAATAGACTCACAGACATAGAACACAAACTTATGGTTACCAAAGGGAAAAGGGTAGCGATGAATTAGGAGTTTGGGATTAGCAGATACAAACTACTATACATAAAATAGATAAACATCAAGGTCCTACTGTATAGCACAGGGAGCTATACTCAATATTTTGTAATAATCTATGAAGGAAAAGAATCTGAAAAAGAAAAATATATATATATCACTTGGCCATACACCTGAAACTAATAAAACATTGTAAATCAACTATACTTAAAAAAAAAAAAAAAGGTATAAGCAGGATTTGTTCCTTCTGGAGGCTCTAAGAGAGGAGCTGTTTCCTTGCCTTTTCTGGCTTCTGGAAGCTGCCTACATTGTTTGGATCTGACCCCTTCCTTGCACACATGGCTTTTTCGTCCCCTACTTCCTTGTCATATTGCCTCTGTCCTTTCATAGTCAAATCTCCTTTGCATCTCTCTTACAAGGACATTTATGATTACATTTAGGGCCCGCCTGGATAATCCAAGATAACCTCCCCATCTCAAAGTTCTTAATCCCATCTGCAAAGTCCCTTTTGCTGTGTGAGGTAACATACTTACAGGTTCCAGGGATTAGGACATGGACATCCTAGGGGCCCATTATTTGTCCAGTCGCACAACTCTTCTCTCAGACTGAACTGGTGGCCTTGTCTGTTCCTCTTTCAAGGCAGGGAAAGGAATTCAGGGCCCCCGCTCTTCACAATGCTATCTGTAGAGAGTATCTTTAACGTGCATCTAACGTGATCTTCAAAACAATCCACAAGCCAGGGGGTGCTGTCATCATCTTGCAGGTAGGAAATTGGGAAGGGAACTAACATGTACTGAGTTAAATCCAATATCAATGGAGCATCACTGTATACAAGATCCTGTACTTTCATCACTTCATTTAATCCTCTTGCAATCTGGGAAGCAATTTTTTTTTTCTGTGTTTACTCTCATTTTACAGGTAGAGAACTTGAAATTAGAGTGGTTAAGTGCTGTAACTAAGACTGCAAAATCAGAAATGGAGGCACTGAACTTGAACCCAGATCCGTGATTTCCAGCCCTCACGTCTTCCCCAGCCCTATTGCACCCTGTGTGTTCTCCTGACCACAGTCCTGTGATGGTCTGAGGATGGGGTGGCTGATGGCTGCAGGGGACCCTGTGGGTGCTCCTTTGTGGTGTACTCTGACATCTTTAGATGTTTCCAAAGCCACAGAACATTAAGGCAGAGATGAGTCTCAGTGCAAACCTACCCCAAATGATTCTCAAAGTATAATACAGTATGTACAGAACTATCTGGAATTTTATTAAAAAGTAAAATTTCCTGATCCTCATTCTGGGAGATTTTAATTAGCAGGTCCGGGGTGAAGACCAGGAATCCAGCTTTTAATGTACACAGAAGCTGATTCTGATGCAATTGGGCAGAAAAGAAAGATACCTGGATGAGCAGGGTAATACATTTTCTCTGGATTGTAGGATTAGCCTTTCTTTCGGTGGGGCAGGGGGGTGGGGGTAGCTTTGTGCGTTAGGAAGCCAAACACGGTGGCCACACCATTAGAAAATGCCAAAGGATTCTTAACAGATTTCTGGTTCTTTCAGTAGATTTGGTCAGGTGAAGAATTTTGGTTCACTCTGGGCTCTGATTTGAGTGAGAGAAACAGTGAAAGGTGGATTCCATGCTGTGGAATGTAACATTTGAAGATGCCTACAGTGTCAGCTTGTGCATTTGCCAGAAAGAAATCCAGAGTGGTCCCTGTTATGTCTGTGTTACAATCTGTCTAACTGGATTTTCCAGAATATGGGGTCTACTAACTACTAAGAAGTATTCCAAATCGGGAAGTAGATGGGCAGCATGCATTCACCAGAGACGTTAACGCAGACTTAACTGAGGGTTGTTATTGCTTAGAATATTGAGAAATGGAGCATCAGAACGTATCATCAGCTAGGGGAGAGCATATTCAGACCAGGTGCCTGGACATCTGGTGGTCTCGGGCACATTTACCCCATAGGCCCCTGCTTTCTTCAGATTTATAAACTTAGCAAGTTGCCTGTTACGCTGTGTTACATTTCCCAAGCCAAGTTACCAGGGACAGATGCACGGTGAATTTGCTTGTCTGGCATATTTGTCACATTACAAACAAAACGCTGCATGAGTGATGATTCACAGCTTATCACAGATAATATAACTGTTATCACACTGGGGTCTGGACTTTGCAGTTCACTTGGGCTTATTACCAGCTGATTTCCTAAAAGAACTCAGATTCCTGGCTCAGCATGCCTTTGCTAGAAGAGTGTGCTCTGAATGGAAGAGAAGCAATAATTACACATTTCTCTCAGTGGGTCACTTCTATAAAGTGAAGTCAGAGTTTTAACCAGGGTTCAGTGTCTCCCTTTAAAATCCCCCATTCTCCATTTTTCAGTGTGAAAGGATCCAGGCCCTGTTTTCTGCAGACAGTATTTTTTGATGGCATGGTCAGCAAATTGTGCTAAGTGTGTGTCCTGTGATCTCCATAAAAGGGAATCATTGAATTTTCTGTCCACTTAGTGGTGTCTTTTGTTAATCATAGGCAGGGGACTTGCATTATTTATGGGGCACTCGGACAACTCAGCAGTTTATGGAGTATAGTATATGAAGAAAGGGAGCTCTTTACCATCTAACAAAATGCTGCATTAGAACCTAGTATTGAACTTCTTTAAAATAATTAATTAATTAATTTATTATTATTATTTTTAATATCTTTATTGGAGTATAATTGCTTTACAATGTGTGTTAGTTTCTGCTTTATAACAAAGTGAATCAGTTATACATATACATATATTCCCATATCTCTTCCCTCTTACGTCTCCCTCCCTCCCACCCTCCCTATCCCACCCCTCTAGGTGGTCACAAAGCACCTAGCTGATCTCCCTGTGCTATGCGGCTGCTTCCTGCTAGCTATCTATTTTACGTTTGGTAGTGTATACATGTCCATGCCACTCTCTCACTTTGTCACAGGAATCCTGGATTATTGTGTGCACAAGTTACAAAGGACATACTTTGGTCTCACATTCAAGCTAACCTACAACCATTGTGACTCTATGTGTCTGCTGGCACAAGTGAGGTATTACTTCAAAGATAAGGAGATTTATTATAGATTCTTCCCAAAGCAAAGAGCCATCTTATTAAAATGCTGTAAGTTCATCCATGTGGGATTTGGGTGAAGGCAATTTTGGACAAGCCACTGTGTACCAGTAACGAAAACAGAAATGAATTCAACCTTCTAATGGGAAAGTGAAAAATAAATAAATTAGTCTCCAGGTTTTCCAACTTTAGAAAATTATCTAAGGTAAAATATGACCAAAAATTGAAATAGCAAGTTAAAATTGTTTCCAGGTTTCTGATGGATAATTTGTAATTTAAAATGATTGGGGCAGGGGTGCCCAGGGCAAATCTGAATATCAAGATTTGCCCCCAGCCTCTCTGATTGCTGCTTCTTACACTTTTACTGAACCTCTTCCTTTTCTACTTCCTCTTAAGTGTGGGAAGAATTCACATGTATCTTTTTACCAGCATAAAGTAACATACTGTGCTTGCTGTCTGACACTGGCCAGAGAATGCCTTTGTTTTGTCTTTTACACCTCTGCTTAACCACAGGAAAAATAGATATTGTGTGTTTAGTCCAGGAAATGTGACTAGCATTAAGTTATATCTTAAGGAAAGGGACGGGGAACAGCCAGTCCTGGGCACAGTTAAGAACTCTCTTTTGCCTTTAGGATGGAGTTTCCTTGAAGAACTAAAAAAAATGGAGCTACCATATGATCCTGCAGTCCTACTCCTGGGCATATGGTTTCTGGAGAAAACGATAATTTGAAAAGATACATGCACCCCACTGTTCATAATAGCACTATTTACAGTAGCCAAGACATGGAAGTAACATAAATGTCCATTGACAGATGAATGGATAAAGAAGATGTGGTACATATATACAATAGAATATTCCTCAGCCATAAAAAAATGAAATAATGCCATTTGCAGCAACACAGATGGACCTGGAGATTATCATACTAAGTGAAGTAAGTCAGACAGAGAAAGACAAATATTATATGATATCACTTATATGTGGAATCTAAAAAATAATACAAATGAATCTATTTACATAGTAGAAACAGACTCATAGGCATTGAAAACAAACTTATGGTTACTGAAAGGGAAGCAAGGGGAAGGATAAATTAGGAGTATGGGATTAATAGAAGCACATACTGTATATAAAATAGCTAAACAACAAGGATGTACTGTATAACACAGGGAACAATATTCAGTATCTTGTAATAACCTATAATGGAAAATAATCTGAAATATATATATATGTATATATGTAATATAACTGAATCATTTTGCTGTACACCTGAAACTAATACAATATTGTAAAGCAACTATACTTCAATAAAAAAAAGAGCTCTCTTTTGCCTTGGTGCTCTCATACCTTTCTCTCTCCCATTATGTGTTGTTCTCCTGCCCTAAGATTCTGAGACACTCATGGTATCTTCTAGCTCTAAAAAGTCCTTCCCCAAGTCTCTCTTTCCTCAATGTGCAGCATGCCCCAGAATTGGAGCTTGACCCTCCTGCCCTGTACTCAGTCCTACTTCCTCATATAAGGCAGGCTTGTCAGAATGCCAGCCTCTCTGCACACCCTGGAGTGCTGGCTTCTACAAGTAGCAATATTGCTCTGGCCTTCATGACAACATGAAGACAAGCACATAGAAAGGAGATGGATGTGGGGCTCCTGTAGGTCCCCAGCTCTTGCTCCAGAGCCATGGCCCAATAAGCCATGTGAGGTCCTAGTTCTTAACTCAGGGGCTCAGCCCAGAATTTGTGTCTGGAGCTGGGCAGCTGAGACAAGGGTGAGCCAGGACTGAGCTTTGTTTTAAGATCCTTAAATCTCCCTCTTCCTGGCAATCTACAGCTTCAATGCAATCCTTATTAAAATATCAGTGGCATTTATTGAAGAGGCTTTCTTTTTCCCATTGTATATTCTCGCCTCCTTTATTGTAGATTAATTGACCATACAACTGTGGGTTCATTTCTGGGCTGTCTATCCTGTTCCATGAGCTATGTGTCTGTTTCTGTGCCAGTACCATACTGTTTGCAGTACCATAGCTTGGTGATGTAGTTTGAAATAAGGGAGCTTGATACTCCAACTTTGTCCTTTGTTTTCAAGATTGTTTTGGCTATTCAGGGTGTTTTGTGTTCCCATAAAAAATTTTAGAATTATTTGTTCTAGTTCTGTGAAAAAATATCAAATGCTATATATGTATATGTCTATCATCTATCTAGAGATGGGGGAGGGGAAGAGAGAGGATATTTAAAATATAAGAAGATAGTGTATAAAATTATACCAACACATTTAAATGTCTAGGGAAAATGGACATTTTTTGAAGATGCGATCTATGAATTATCAGTTCTAAGTCACAAAGAGACAAAATCCAAACAAACAAAGTATCAAAACCAAAACTGAAAGGATAATAAAAAGAAAGAAAAATCTATCCATAAGAATGACACCAGGTTCAGATAGTTTCTTGAGTGAATTTTACTAAACCTTATTTGATAGATGATCATTGTATTATGGACACACTTGCATAGCATAGAGTGTGCGAGAAGCTAATGCATATCAAATGGCATCCGTGTTACATTGCGCAGTTTTGATTGTACACAACCATATTTATACCAAACCATTTGATTACCCTCAGAAACCAACAATGCAGCTTCTGAGTCCTGCAGGAGTGATAAGATAGTTACCTCTACAGAAGGTTGTGGCTTACTGTCACCAGGTTCTGAACCTGACTGAACATGGGCAGCCAACCCAGGGGAACTGCTGGCCAGCATCCCTGTGCCAGGGTTTTGGGATGACATACAACCCATTGCCCTCACCCCCAGCAGCACCCCTGGGCCCAGCATGCTGGGCACTACAGGTGGACATGGCCCATGGTCCTTAGGCTCAGCCCCTCCTCAAGAGGCACCACTGACAATGTCACAGATGCTGTAGCTGCCCTTCCAACCAAATGTGTGTTTACTGTGGGCTATATAACTTCTGGTTCCTTTAGTCAAGATGCTTAATCCAACTTTTGTTTCTCCAATTAATCCAATGTATAAATCCAACATTGCATGGCTCGTGCATAACTATTCTAAAGAATCTTATTTTATGTACTATATGTATCAGAATAGTGTACATTGCCATGTAATGTGAAAAGAAAAGTCTACATAAATAATGTGGCCAACTATCCAAGTGTCCTACCAGCTAAAATACCAACTAAACCTTGAACAGTGAAAAAACAAAACCAAACCCCATTGTTTAACCACTTTGGACTGCCCTCCAGGGGCCATGCATAGGCAATGAAACCACCGGGGCCCAGGTCCCCCAGAGTGCTACACGCACATGCTGTTGGTCCTAGAGGAGAAGGGCAAAGACATCCGGCCACCTTGTGCCGACAGTAAGGGTGCCAGGGAGCCCCTGAAGGGAGGCATCATCACCACTCGGACCCTGGTCGGAGTGGAGAGTGCCTGGCAGACACGGTGCAGACGCCCTCCCCACCCCTGCAACAGGATGCACCCAGGCCTCAGCCACTGCAGAGCCCTTGCTTCCCCTGGCCACCACCCCAAGTTACACTTCCCATCCTGGGCTTCCTGTCCTGTGTCCCTCCAGGAACCAGGGGGCGACTCTCACTCCAGTCTGCAGCACTAACTGACACCTCCACCCCCCGAAGCAATAATTAGCAGTGAGATGACTGTGAGTCCCACCCATGACCTGACATCAGTGTGGATCCATCTGGACCTTTCTCCTCTCTGTGCCCCCCCCGCCACTCTGCTCTTACTTGGTACTGCTTCTCACTTTGTCCCAGCCCTCTCCTCCCCTAGCAGGGCCTCCAAACACTTGTCACCTCCCTGCCTTGTCTCCTGGACCATAGTGACTCTTATTTCAGTGTGCCTTTTGCTAAATATGCCCTTTTTTCTATAAATAAAAGAGAATTCCATGAGGCTAATATAATACTAACTCCCACACTATACAAGTCTGACGACAGAAATCTAAAAACTATCAGCCAATCACACTAATACACAGATATGGACAAATTAAATACAAACTATCTCAGCAGATTTTACTCAGTAATGAATTTTGTGATTCATATATCAGGTCAAAACAGTACTTAGAGTGCAAATGTGATTCAGCAGTTTCAAAATCTATTAATTCTCTGTATCTACAAATTAAAGTAGGAAAAGAAGATAATCTCAATAAATATTAAGAAAACATTTCCAAAATTCAACCTCTATTTGTAATAAAAATATAAATAAAATAACACAGTAAAGTTAGAAATAAAGGTTTAACTTGATATAAAAAGTATCTCCTAGAAAACTGAAGCAAACATAATAGCTAATGGTGAAATATCAGAAGTACTCATATTAAAATCATAAACAAGAAAAAGACACCGACTATTGTCATTTTTACTTACATTATTACATTATTCAATGTTTTGAATAGAAAATTTTAGTAATAAATTAAAAGAAAAAAGAAGTATAAGAAACAAAACTGAGTTATTTGTAGTGAGGTAGATGACCTACAGTCTGTCATACAGAGTGAAGTAAGTCAGAAAGAGAAAAACAAATACGGCATGCTAACACACATATATGGAATTAAAAAAAAAAAGTTCTGAAGAGCCTAGGGGCAAGACGGGAATAAAGGCACAGACCTACTAGAGAATGGACTTGAGGATACAGGGAGGGGGAAGGGTAACCTGGGACGAAGTGAGAGAGTGGCATAGACATATATACACTACCAAACATAAAATAGTTAGTGGGAAGCAGCCGCATAGCACAGGAAGATCAGCTCGGTGCTTTGTGACCACCTAGAGGGGTGGGATAGGGAGGGTGGGAGGGAGGGCGACGCAAGAGGGAAGAGATATAGGGACATATGTATATGTATAACTGATTCACTTTGTTATAAAGCAGAAACTAACACACCATTGTAAAGCAATTATACTCCAATAAAGATGTTAAAAAATAAAAAATAAAATAATGGAATAAAAGAGACAAACCTGCCGTTCAAAAAACTTTTATCTGATAATCTACCCCAAAACTCCAGAGAATTAATTGATAAAAAATATTAACTAAAAAGATGGTCTTAAAATGAAGCAGGACCCTATGGTCCTTCCCCGCCATGTCCTCTGCCTGCCTTTTGTCTGTGGAAAACTTTAGCCAAAGAATAAGTTTAATCAGAGAAGTGAGAAAATGCAGAAACAAACAAACAAAAAAAAAAACAAAAGGCAGTCAAATAGGACAAAATAATAATAGGTTAGTCAGTAAGCAAAGTCAAGGACATTTGGTTCCTCCTCAGGGGCTGTAGATAATATTCTGAGCCATGTCCTGTGAGCTGTCTTATAGATACTGAAACCCCCACCAGGTAGAAGAAGTTAACTACATGATGACCAGACTGTAGCCATGACATAAACTGCCACAATTCCAACAACTGGCCTCAAGAAAATGGGAACAAACTGACCCTGGAACTGAAGACTAACTGTACCTAAAACAATCAAGATGATGCTGGTCAGACCACTGCATGACTGATTTCAAGATGACTGTCAGAGCTGACTGTGTTGTTTCTGCATGTAGCTCCCTCCCTCTGCCTATAAAAACTCTTGCCCCCTGATTGTTAGAGGGGAGTCAGCCTTTGGACAGGCATCTGCCCTCTCCTCTGGTTGCCGGCAGCCAAAATAAAGCAAACTTTCCATTCCACCAACCTGGCCTCTTTATTGGCTTTTGAGCAGCGAGCAGCCAGATCCCACTTTCGGTTAGAGTCTGATGTACAGTAAACATTTAAAACATACTTACCAATAATAACCAATCAGAAAATGCAATGGAAAAAAATGGATTCCATTATCAGTTGTTTAAGTTAACACAAAACACCATAAAATAAACTACATTTTCTGGGCGGGCCACAGGGCAGCCTTAACTAGGCCCAGATAACTAAAGTCTCACTTGAAAACGTGAGGTGGTTCCAGGGAAGTGCGGAGGTTCTGCTGCACCAGACATCCTGGTGCACAGGTAACCGTGACTCTGCTGTCTTCCGCACCTGGCTTCCAAGCTGGCCGGAAGAGGAGAGGAGCACAGAAGAGTGTGCACTGAAGTGCTTTACGAGCTGGGCTGAAAGTGGCATTCACTCTCCAGCGGCCAGTGCTCAACCACACAGCCACGTGTGAGTGCAAGGCAGCCTGGGTAAGGAAGAGGAGGCACAGATTTTTAGGAACCTCTGCATTAATCTTGTCATGAAAATCTGTCTGCACCCTTCTTCCCACATACAGAACTCATTCAAGCCCTTCCCCAGGGGACCAACCCCAAGTTTCATCCAGCTCAGTCTGGGATCTGGGTGAAGTCTTCTCTTCTCCATCCATCTGGATGTGGCTCGCCATCATCCAGCTGCCTGTAAACTAAATGCTGTGGTGGAGCAGGCAGAGAGTAACCCCAATGCAACTGCCCTTAAAAGGGAGACGTACGGGGGAAATACCAGGAGACGTACAGCAATCACCATCCCCAGCAAGAGTGGACTCCTATCGGGCCAGCATCTTGGAAGAAGGGCCTTGATTAGACGTTGGATTTGGGCTCCAGGAGAATCTCCTTTGCCCCTGGCTCTACCCTTTGGCAAGGTTTATTTTTCCTTCCATTTTCTTTCATGACTATATTTGAAGTAGGCATTGGAAAATATGCCACCCTTGGGGTAGGGGTGTGTGTGCAGTTTTTGTAGCAGTTTTCTTGCTGGTGCCGATTTGGGGGCCCAAATTTATTTTACATTTCCAAATTTGATTTTTTTTTAAGCTCATGGTTTCTTTGGTAATATAACTTCCTCAGAAATTTTGTAGACTTCTAATCTTCTGTCAGTCAATTTCACATGCCAGTAACCACATCCATACTTCCATGAAGTCTTATTCATTGTTTACCTGAAATTTAAATCTAACAGGGTGTCCTGTATTTTTATTTGGTAAATCTGGCAAGCCTAAAGTTAGCAGAAAGAGTTGGACCAAATGTCCACCACTGCTGGCTGGGGCCTCTCTCTTTCCGGATCTTCCTGTGCCCAACACCCAAGCACTAAGTTAGGCCATGAATTTCAGTCCTTGTCTATGGCACTGACCCTCTTCAAGGTGGAGATTTCTATACTGATTATACAAGATTTAGCTGTGGTAACAGACTTAAACATCTAACAGTTCTACCCAAGAGAAGTTCATTTCTCACACATTTAACAGCCCCAGGCAGCAACCCACGTGCTCCATTCCATCACTCCGGGCCCCAGGGATCCCCTGACAGGGTTTTGCCATCCTCATCAATTTCTTCTAAGGACCCTCTGGGGATTACTATGCCAGGCAGGCAGGAGAGGGAGAGAGCTTAGGGGAAAGTGAGGGTGTGTTTTAGGGGTCTGGCTTGGAAGCAACACCCATTACTTCTGTTCACCTTCCAGTGGCTAAGACCTGAGTTATATGACCCAACCTAACTGCAAAGATTGCTGTAAGTTTAGCTGCTTGCCCAAGAAGAAAAGTCAACTAGATTTTGAAGAACTGCTAGCAAATTCTGCCCCAGACCTAACAAAGAATGTACAAGCCTTATGTGAATAAAACTTCAAACTTTGTTAAAGGACATTAAAAAAAAAACTAAATAAAAGGAGAGACATATTATGTCCTGATATGGGAAGATATAGGCATGTAAAAATGTTAATTCTCCCCCACATTAATCTAAAAATTGCATAAAATCTTAGTCAAAAATCGGAATGTTTCATGGAAGCTGATAAAATGATTTAAAATTTCATGTGGTAGAGAATATCTAATTTTTTAAAGAGAACAGTATAGTGTGATTATCACTACAGATCAATTATAATTAAAACATGGTGGTATTGGTACAAAAGTAGATCAATAGAAGAGATAAACAAACTAGAGAATTCAGGAAATATTTTTCATAGTATTCAACCTTAAGAAAAAAAGGAAATCCTGTCACATGCTACAGCATGGATGAATCTTGAGGACATTAAGTGAAATTAGCTAGTCACACACACAAATACCATATGACACTGCTTGTATGAGATACCTAGAGGAGTCAAATTTATAGAGACAGAAAGTAGATGGTGGTTGCCAGGGGCTTTGGGAGGAGGATGGGGAGTTGTTTAAGGAGGTACAGAGTTTCAGTTTTTCAAGATGAAGAAGTTTTGGAAATCTTTCCCACAACAATGTGAATATACTTAACACTACTGGACTCTACACTTAAAATGGTTTATGTTATTTTTTAACCACAATTGAAAATTTATTAAGTTAAAAAATATTTATATTATTGTATTAATAGGATAGTAGTTTATTAAAATTAAAAAAATCAAGTTTCAAGTGTTTCAAGTCAGTGGTAAAAGATAGCGCATTCAAGAAATAATTTCCTTCTGGAAAAAAATAAGTTTCCTTACATTATAAAAACAATAAAATTTTGATAAAAAGCAGGACTGTGAACTTAGAAAAAATGTTAGAGTGTTTTCCTAATATTGAAGTGTTGCAAAGGCCAAATAAAAATCAAAATTGTACACTTAGAAAATATAGAGTTGCCTCATTATATTGGAATGGTGTAAAAGTATTTCTAAGCAAAGTGTAAAACTCAGAATCCATAAATAAATCTAATGAAATGTTTGCCTTCATATAATCTGAAATCACCTTTAGAAAAAGAAAGTCACCATAAAGTTAAAAGGCAAGTAAGTGACTAGTAGAAGATATTGCAACATATTTAATCAATAAAGAGTTAATAACTAGAATATATAAAGAGATCTAAAAATTAATAAGAAAGGAAAACATTTTAATAGAAAAATTTAAACTATGAACATGACCCTCACAGAAGAATGGAACATAGCCAATAAACATATGAAACAAGGTTAATTCTTACTCAAAATCAAGAAGTAGCAAAATAAAACCATACTGAAATTATTTTTCCTCATTTATTAGTTTGGGATTAATTTAAACGCTGCAGAATAGTGGATGTTCTCATTCATCACTCTTGGGAATTGCATGTTCTTTCTAGTTTTTCAGAAAAACTGGATGCATTTGTCAAAATTGTAAATGTGTATGTATTTTTACTCATGAACTCTCCACTAGGAATCTATCTTAAATATTCCCATATGTGAAAAGGGATGCATATATAAAAGTATTCACTGCAGCATTGTTGATTTGAGGAAAGAGTGGAATTTAAATATTCATCAACAGGGTTTGGCTAAATAAATTGTATTACATCCATACCATGGAATACTATGTAGCCCTTACAAAGAATACTGTTGGCTTATAGGTACTGACACTGGAGGAACCCTAAGACATATCATTAAAAAACAAAATAAAAAGAATGCATCCCACGTAATCAATTCTGTAGGTGCCTGATAAAATCATGGGAAAGATGCATACTGCCTTGGTTAGATATTGCCACAATTCTGTTGTGTCACAAACTCAGTGAACCTGAACAACCATCTCTTATTGTGATGACTCTCTGGGTCATGGAGCAGCTCTGCCTCAACATGTAAGCCGTGTTCTAGTCTCTTCTGCGTGCTTCTCACCCTCCTTGGATCAGCAGGCTGGCCAGGACATGCAGTTCTCATGCTGGGGGCAGACCCTCAAGAGCCTAAACAGAAACATGTAAGACTTCTTAACGCCTGTCTTGGGACTGGAACACAATTGCTTCTGCTCTCTGCCCTTGGCCAAGGCAGGTCCCACAGCCCAGCCCAAAGTCAAGACACTCCGGCCAAAAGTCCGTGCACAAAGGAGTGGACGGCTGAATAGTTATTCCTCAGGAGAAGATTTTGCATGATCATTTTATGCATTTATTTGTTAAATATTGACTAACCTTTACTAATTACGAAGCTCTGTTCTTGGCACTGGACCATGAGCAGTAAACAAAAGACACCACCCCAACAAACACCATTCCTGCATGGACCTTACATTCTAGTAGAGGAGACACCTTAAAGGAGGTAAATAAGGAAAACATGTAGTGTGTTAGATAGTGAAAAATGCTAAAGAGGAAAATAAAACAGAGAAAGGAGACATACATTTGGTCTGTAGGGAGAGGGAATATAAACATTCAGATCACGTGTCAGGGAAATCCACCAACTGAGAAGATGACTTTTAAGTGAAACTCTGAAGGAAGTGAGGAAATGAGCCATCTGGTTACCGGGGAAGGGCCTTCCAAGGGATGGAGAAACAGCAAGTGCAAAGCCCTGAGGCAGGAGCATGACCAGCAAGTTCAAAACAGAAGGGACCATAGTGGTTGGGGCAGAATGAACAAGGGAAGGAGGAGAAGGTTTTCTCCAGAGAGGCCACAGAACCCAGTCATGTCCCTGACAGGTGCCTCCCTAGGGACTGCAGACACCAGCCCAAGACCCACACCAAGTGAGTACTTGCCTGCTTTCCTGCTTTGGATTTTCAGAAACTCACTTCCTGTTCCTATGCTCTGGCACTTTTTCATGCCTGCTGAGCTGGACTTCTTCCAATGACAGGAGACCCCTCAGAACCATCTCCTGGGTTCTGTGGGTCTCTTGTCCCAGTTCCTGGCCCCATCCAACAACCTCTTCTCCAGGTAACCAAAGTATGACAGACAGATCAAGAGCTCTGTGGAATATGCAATGACTGGCAAGGGGATGGGTGAAGGATCAGGAAAATTATGATCAAGATGATGCCTGAAAGGCCCAGTTAATTATAAAATGGATAGACAGTTTAGGTACCCCAGCCATGGCTCCCAATTCTAGACCTTGGAAGCCCCTTTCAGAGGACACAGAGGGATTGAACCCAAATAAGAAGAGCCATTAAATCTATTGGGCACAGAATGGTACCTGTTATTTTCGGTATCACAGAAACAGCCAGAAAACCAAAACCACTGGTGAAGTACATATCATGGAAAAAAATGAAGCTCTCTTGCTATAGAATTCAAACAAATTAAATTATATAGAAAATTACACACACACACACACACACACACACACACACACACACCCCACATGGTCCAATGTAAAACACTTTTTCTCACTCTCTTCAGTATCAAAGAATTGGGAGTCAGTGGGGACAAGTTCCCTAAAAGACAAAATGTTTTCCCATTGCATTAATGATAGTGCATTTCAGCTAATTCCTGTAGTTACTATTGATGCAATAAATGGAGAAATCTATTAAGTCCTTGAATTTTACTAACCTTGATGTTACAAGTCACAGTAACAAATTAAGATTGCTTCTCTGAGCTAACACATTAATCAGGTTTGCCATTTTGGACCTCACACAGACCACAGGCTGCATCCAGCCAATATCATTAGGTAAGGACCCTGAAGATTAGATGTAGACAGGTTCCCAATACATAGCCACGAGCCCACAGGTGATGTGGTTGTGGTGTAGCCAGCCCTCTGGGTTACTTCCAGGATGTATGCTTCAAAGACGAGATGGGGATGAAGTCAAAAGAGCACTAATAAGTATTAATGATGAGTTTGTATGGCTGTGTACTTAGTAGTTATTGTCAGGAAATCTACAATGACCAAAACATACCCCTACCTGTATCCAGGAAGTAGTATTTAAATACCTATTTTTTGAAGTTTAAAAATAAGCATGGACCCCATTAGCAATGGGGCTCCTCCCCCAGAGATGTCCCCCAGCCACCTGACTTTTTTAGGAGTGAAAAATATGTATAAAATACAGCCTGTTACTAATGTCTGATGTGGGATTTCAGGACTGATGTCCTTCACCTTGAATGCAATGCTGAGTAGAAAATGGGATTCCAATAATCCACAGCGTGCAGTGGCATTAGGATTCAATTACCAGCTGGGGTTGCTAAGGAAGCAATGCCTATTGATGCGAGTACCTTGGGTGCTGTACTTGACATTCACAGTGGTGACAATGACAAGGCCGGCAGGGAGGCATGGGAAAGCCACATGTGACTGCACAGGAGGGCAGTCACAAGCCAGCATGACTGACTGACATGCTTTCAGTACTTTAACCCCTTGGCTCCTGTCACGATCAGAGAATCAGACAGCTTCTGCAGTGACACTCAAGACAAAATAGGATAAAACATTTTCTTTTCTTAAAGCAACAGGGCAGATATGGCTGTAACACAGACTCAGAATGTAACTGAGTAGGTGGTATCACTACAATGTAACTTGCCAATGCCCTTGTATACAAGTGAGGCTGGATTGTGGTGCAGGGGCACCCTGAGATTTGGAATTGGGACATGTGTGGATTCCAGAAAAGCTGGGAATTTTGAATTCTCCAAAATGAGAGAATTCTCCAAAATGAGAGAATTCAACCCTTGCTGGAAGAAGTGGCCCATGCATCCTGTGTGAAGAACCTTCCCTTATCTGAAGATCCGCTAATAACTTTCATGGGAGAGTCCCCTCACAAGGTGATGTATATGATCCTCCAACCCACCCCCTCAACTGATACTGCCTTGAGACTCATAATTAGGGTCGCAACTATCAAGTAGGCTTCACAGGGACAAATGCAAAATCTGATCCATGAAGAGATTTTTACACTTAGTGAGGGTGAGGGAGAGAGAGAGAGGGAGAGAGGAATAGGGAGTAGGGTGGGAGAGAGAGAGAGAGAGAGAGAGAGAGAGAGAGAGAGAGAGAGAGAGAAAGGGGAAGGGAAAAGATAAAAAGGGAAAGATTTGCTAATTCAAACCATCAGACACAGGTAAAATGGGCATGCATTTTAAGAAGGTTAAACCATGAAGTGCAGAATTCAGTACTAGATAAGGCTGAATTTACCCAGGCAAGGGCCCTTCCAGAGTGATAAAAGAAATGTTCACAATTGAGATATAGGGAAGTCATTCTGGCTTATACGTGAGTTAACTTGAATTTGATGCTAGCTAAAATAGACTCTTTGTAGCCTATCAAACATACATTGTACACCTGCTTTAATTATTAAAGAAAAGGGCACATTGGCCAGAAGTGAAGAATATCCACGTTAAAAATGAAAAGATTAAATGTCTCTCTTCCTGGGATATCAATGTTGGTCCTCCTTTGATGCTAAGACTCCCTTCCCAGGTGCCAAGGCCATGCTGACTCACTGTTTACATGCTCGGCTGTTCTTTTTTTTTTTTTTGAAACCTTGAAGAAATGTAATCCTGACTTGTTTAATGTTCTTTGTCCTGACAAGATATAAAACTGTGCTGAAAACCCTGCTTCTCAGGAGCAGTTTCTCAGAGTCATCTGGGAAGTGGGTTTCTGGGCTAGTCCTCAGTTTGACTCAAATAAAACTCTTTTCTATTTTTCTTGTTGATTGTTTAGTGATTATTTTCATTGACAAGAGATTCAGGCCAAGTGGCTTAATGGAGCTCCTTAGGGGAGCTCTCAGCTTGCTTGGTTGCTGGGGTGGAATCCAAACTGGACGTTGGCCCATATCTGATAAGGCTGTCCCTGCTCTCTGTGATGGGCTGTTTGCAGAAATCTTTGCATTCTACAGAAGACCATGCTCATCCACTACACCCATGATATCAAGATGATTGAACCTGGTGAGCAGGAACAGCAAGAGCTTTAAATGTCGTATTGAGACACGTGTGTGGCAGAGGGTGAGCAAGAAACCCCATGAAACTACAGGGCCCAGACCGTGGGGAGGTTTCCAAGGGCCAGGTGGTCTGAAGCATGTTGGAACATTCCTTCCAAAGTGAAAGAAAAGTTGCTATTTCTTCGATTGCCTACTGCTCAAAAATAGACAGTTTTGGGTGGGTCTCTTTGGAGGCAACGTATGCCATATTTGAAAGGGCTGCCCCAATCCATTTACTGAAAATCTTCAAAGCTCCAGATTTTGAGTGGGGCCTGGATGAGGTGTCTTGGGCCTTGTGCATCACGGTAATTGAAATGTCTGTTTCCCACAGGGATACTGTATATAATGATGAAAATATCTAGGTTTGGGGTGCAAAGTTATTATTATTATTTATTATTATTATTATTTTGCGGTACGTGGGCCTCTCACTGCTGTGGCCTCTCCCGTTGCAGAGCACAGGCTCCGGACGCGCAGGTTCAGCGGCCATGGCTCACGGGCCCAGCCACTCTGCTGCATGTGGGATCTTCCCGGACCGGGGCACGAACCCGTGTGCCCTGCATTGGCAGGCGGACTCTCAACCACTGCGCCACCAGGGAAGCCCCAAAGTTATTATTTTAAGAATCAGCTCTTGCTATGCAACTGAACTTTGTAGCAGAATGGGGATTCAGTGACCCTGTGACTGAAGCTGATCACCATGAATTGGCTATGTTCTGACACACGGAGCCACAGTGCAGAAGTTGTTTGTAAGAGAACAGGTTTGCAAGTCTGGGAAGCACAAGTATATTTCATGAGCAGGTGGCTCAGCCTCCTATCACATCTTCTGCTTCTCCATCTTCTTTCCCCACGATTTACATGTATGACCTCATGGGGAATTCCTTATGACAGGCTGGTTCACAGATGATTCTGCCTGAGATGCTGGCACCAACTAACTCTAAGTGGACTGCTGGACCACAACAGCCTCACTCAAGGGAGTCCCTAAAGAACAGGTCAAGGGATATCCTCCAAGTGGGTAAAACCTTGAGCAGGACATTTAGTTTTTCACTTTGTCTGGAATGCCACATTTGCCATGGTGTTATTTCATACAATACTGCTTCTGATCAAGGCATTCACTTCACAATCAAAGGAACGGGGTAATAAGCTCATGAAATTCACACATCCTACTCTATTCTCTGTTACCCAGAAGCAGTGGTCATTATATGTTTGTAGGATGGCCTGAGAAGACTCCATTATGGTACCCATTGGGAGGCAGCACCCTATATGTGGTATATGCTTTGAACCAGCAAGCAATCATCAGAATACATGAGTCTAGAAATCAAAGAAGCATAATTGGAAATGTTTTTTCTCACTAGTATGCCTAATATCTCTTCTGCAGAATTGTTGCTTCCCATCCCTAGAACTGTGTGCTTTGCTGGTTTGGAGGTCCTAGTTCTAAGGGGAGGGATACTTCTGCCAGAGAACTCAACGATGTGTCCATTGGATTGGAAGCCGAGGCTGTATCCTGTCACGTGGGACTCTTTATTACACTGTAAAGAGGAGAGTTACTGTCCTGGCTGGGGTAAATGATTCTGATTACTACAGAGAAACTGGGTTTCTGCTCCACAAAGGAGGTAGGGAGGACATACCTGGAAGATGCACTGGAGTGCCTCTCACATGCCTCTCCTATGTCCAATAGGAAATGTTAGTGGACAATCTTGTGGGTTAAATTGTGTCCCCCCAAAAGATCTGTTTAAGTCCTAAACTCTGGTACTTGTGAATGTGATTTTATTTGGAAATAGGGTCCTTGCAGTTGTAATCTAGTTAAAATTAGGTCACATTGGATTAGGGTGGGGGATCAATATGACCTCCAATATGACAGGTGCCCTTATAAGAAGTAGAGAAGAGACACAAACACACAGAGGAAGAACGCCATCTGACGACAGAGGCAGAGATTGGAGTTATGTAGGAACAAAGCAAGTAATGACAAGGTTTACAGCCACCACCAGAAGATAGTGTTACCGAATTAACTCCTATGGATCCTAGCTTGGCTGAGGCCCTCTACCTTGGTGGGGGAGGGCTCTTTTCCCATTTGGGTTTGAATAGGTGAATAACAAAACAGAAGCTAATTTTAAACAGTAGAGACAAACGGAGGAGGAGTGAGGCAAATGATGGAAAAGCATATGCATTAGTCTACTGGGAAAGGAACATTTGAGGGAGTGGGAGGGTCACCCCCTTTTCATCCTCTTTTTGTCCTTAATGTTCAGTCATAGCCATTGGTTGGTGTGTCATTTAATATACTTATATGGTAAAATCAATGTATAATGAGAGTCAGGGTCTGTTGGAGGTCCAACCCGTTGCCATCTTAGACCAGGATGGTGCCATCTGGGTTTTTGTTTGTTTGTTTGTAGCTTCCTTTTTTATCTCTGGACACTTTTTTTAGTTTTCTCAGAAATGGGATTTATTTTAGATAGAGAAGTTCTATTGTCTTTTTATTTTTTAACATTTTTATTGGAGTATAATTGCTTTACAATGGTGCATTACTTTCTGCTTTATAACAAAATGAATCAGTTATACATGCACGTATATCCCCATATCTCTTGCCTCTTGCACCTCCCTCCCTCCCAGCCTCCCTATCACACCCTTCTGGCTGGTCACATGGCACTGGGCTGATCTCTCTGTGCTATGCGACTGCTTCTCACTAGCTATTTTACATTTGGTAGTGTATATATGTCCACTACCACTCTCTCACGTTGTCCCAGCTTACCCTTCCTCCTCCCCATATCCTCAAGTCCATTCTCTAGTAGGTCTGCATCTTTTTTCCCATCTTGCCCCTAGGTTCTTCATGACCTTTTTTTTTTTTTTAGATTCCATATATATGTGTTAACATATGGTATTTGTTTTTCTCTTTCTGACTTACTTCACTCTGTGTGACAGACTTAGGTCCATCCATCTTACCACAAATAACTCAATTTTGTTTCTTTTTATGGCTGAGTAATATTCCATTGTATATATGTGCCACATCTTCTTTATCCATTCATCTGTTGATGGACACTTAGGTTGCTTCCATGTCCTGGCTATTGTAAATAGAGCTGCAATGAACATTGTGGTACATGGCTCTTTTTGAATTATGGTTTTCTCAGGGTATATGCCCAGTAGTGGGATTGCTGGGTCATATGGTAGTTCTATTTTACATTTTTTAAGGAAGCTCCATACTGTTCTCCACGGTGGATGTATCAATTTACATTCTCACCAACAGTGTATGAGGGTTCCCTTTTCTACACACCCTCTCCAGCATTTATTGTTTGTAGATTTTTTTGATGATGGCCATTTGGTGATGGCCGGTTTGAGCTGATATCTCATTGTAGTTTTGATTTGCATTTCTCTAATGATTAATGATGTTGAGCATTCTTTCATGTGTTTGTTGGCAATCTGTATATCTTCTTTGGAGAAATGTCTATTTAGGTCTTCTGCCCATTTTTGGATTGGGTTGTTTGTGTTTTGGATATTGAGCTGCATGAGCTGCTGGTAAATTTTGGAGATTAATCCTTTGTCAGTTGCTTCATTTGCAAATTTTCTCTCCCATTCTGAGGGTTGTCTTTTCGTCGTGTTTATGGTTTCCTTTTTTGTGCAAAAGCTTTGAAGTTTCATTACGTCCCATTAGTTTATTTTTGTTTCTATTTCCATTTCTCTAGGAGTTGGGTCAAAAAGGATCTTACTGTGATTTATGTCATAGAGTGTTCTGGCTATGTTTTCCTCTAAGAGTTTAATAGTGCCTGGCCTTACATTTAGATGTTTAATCCATTATGAGTTTATTTTTGTGTATGGTGTTAGGGAGTATTCTAATTTCATTCTTTTACATGTAGCTGTCCAATTTTCCCAGCAGCAGTTATTGAAGAGGCTGTCTTTTCTCCATTGTATATTCTTGCATTCTTTGTTAAAGATAAGGTGACCATAAGTGCGTGGGTTTATCTCTCGGCTTTCTATCCGGTTCCATTGATCTATATTTCTGTTCTTGTGCCAGTGCCATACTGTCTTGATTACTGTAGCTTTGTAGTATAGTGTGAAGTCCAGGAGCCTGATTCCTCCAGTTCCCATTTTCTTTCTCAAGATTGCTTTGGCTATTTGGGGTCTTTTGTGTTTCCATACAAATTGTGAAAGTTTTTGTTCTAGTTCTGTGAAAAATGCCAGTGGTAGTTTGATAGGGATTGTATTCAATCTGTAGATTGCTTTGGGTAGTAGAGTCATTTTCACAATGTTGATTCTTCCAATCCAAGAACATGGTATATCTCTCCATCTATTTGTATCATCTTTAATTTCTTTCATCAGTGTCTTATAATTTTCTGCATACAGGTCTCTTGTCTCCTTAAGTAGGTTTATACCTGGATATTTTATTCTTTTTTTGCAATGGTAAATGGGAGTGTTTTCTTAATTTCTCTTTCAGATTTTTCATCATTAGTGTATAAGAATGCAAGAGATTTCTGTGCATTAATTTTGTATCCTGCTACATTTCCAAATTCATTGATTAACTCTAGTAGTTTTCTGGTAGCATCTTTAGGATTCTCTATGTATAGTATCATGTCATCTGCAAACAATGACAGCTTTACTTCTTCTTTTCTGATTTGGATTCCTTTTATTTCCTTCTCTTCTCTGATTGCTGTGGCTAAAACTTCCAAAACTATGTTGAATAATAGTGGTGAGAGTGGGCAATCTTGTCTTGTTCCTGATCTTAGTGGAAATGCTTTCAGTTTTTCACCATTGAGGATGATGTTGGCTGAGGGTTTGTCATATATGGCTTTTATTATATTGAGGAAAGTTCCCACTATGCCTACTTTCTGCAGGGTTTTTATCATAAATGGGTGTTGAATTTTGTCAAAAGCTTTCTCTTCATCTATTGAGATGATCATATGGTTATTCTCCTTCAATTTGTTAATATGGTGTATCACATTGATTTGCATATATTGAAGAATCCTTGCATTCCTGGAATAAACCCCACTTGATCATGGTGTATGATCCTTTTAATGTGCTGTTGGATTCTTTTTGCTAGTATTTTGTTGAGGATTTTTGCATCTATGTTTATCAGTGATATTGGCCTGTAGTTTTCTTTTTCTGTGACATCTTTGTCTGGTTTTGGTATCAGGGTAATGGTGGCCTCGTAGAATGAATTTGGGAGTGTTCCTCCCTCTGCTATATTTTGGAAGAGTTTGAGAAGGATAGGTGTTAGCTCTTCTCTAAATGTTTTATAGAATTCGCCTGGGAAACCATCTGGTCCTGGGCTTTTGTTTTCTGGAAGATTTTTAATTACAGTTTCAACTTCAGTGCTTGCAATTGGTCTTTTCATATTTTCTACTTCTTCCTGGTTCAGTCTCAGAAGGTTGTGCTTTTCTAAGAATTTGCCCATTTCTTCCAGATTGTCCATTTTATTGGCATAGAGTTGCTTGTAGTAATCTCTTGTGATCTTTTTTATTTCAGCAGTGTCAGTTGTTACTTCTCCTTTTTCATTTCTAATTCTATTGATTTGAGTCTTCTCCCTTTTTATCTGCATGAGTCTTACTAATGCTTTATCAATTTTGTTTATCTTCTCAAAGAACCAGCTTTTCGTTTTATTGATCTTTGCTATCATTTCCTTCATTTCTCTTTCATTTATTTCTGAGCTGATCTTTATGATTTCTTTCCTCTGCTAACGTTGGTTTTTTTTTTTCTTTCTCTAGTTGTTTTAGGTGTAAGGTTAACTTGTTTATTTAAGATGTTTCTTGTTTCTTAAGATAGGATTGTATTGCTATAAACATCCATCTTAGAACTGTTTTGCTGTACTCCATAGGTTTTGGGTCATAGCGTTTTCATTATCATATTTTTCTAAGTATTATTTGATGTCCTTTTTGATTTCTTCACTGATCTCTTGGTTATTAAGTAGTGTATTGTTTAGGCTCCATGTGTTTGTATTTTTTACAGACTTTTTTTCCTGTAATTGATATCTAGTCTCATAGCGTTGTGTTCAGAAAAGATGCTTGATATGATTTCAATTTTCTTAAATTTACGAAGGCTTGATTTGTGACCCAAGCTATGATCTATCCTGGAGAATGTTCCATGAGCACTTGAGAAGAAAGTGTATTCTGTTGTTTTTGGATGGAATGTCCTATAAATATCAATTAACTTCATCTTGCTTAATGTATCATTTAATGCTCGTGTTTCCTTATTTATTTTTCATTTTGGATGATCTGTCCTTTGGTTAATGCAGGGTGTTAAAGTCCACTACTATGATTGTGTTACTGTTGATTTTCCCTTTTATGGCTGTTAGTATTTGCCTTATGTATTGAGGTGCTCCTATGTTGGGTGCATAAATATTTATAATTCTTATATCTTCTTCTTGGAATGATCCCTTGATCATTATGTAGTGTCCTTCCTTGTCTCTTTTAATAGTTTTTGTTTTCAAGTCTATTTTGTCTGATATGAGAATTGCTACTCCAGCTGTGGCAAACTAGCCCCCTTCAGGCTGTGTTCATGCAGCTAACCCCAGTCCTCTCCCTGGGATCTGACCTCCGAAGCCGGAGCCTCAGCTCCCAACCCCCACCCGCCCCGGCAGGTGAGCAGACACGCCCCGGCGGGTGAGCAGACAAGCCTCTCGGGCAGGTGAGTGCTGGTCAGCACCGATCCTCTGTGCGGGAATCTGTCCACTTTGCCCTCTGTTGCTGCGCTCTCCTCCGTGGCTCCGAAGCTGCCCCCCTCCGCCACCCACAGTCTACGCCCGTGAAGGGGCTTCCTAGTGTGTGGAAACCTTTTCTCCTTCACAGCTCCCTCCCAGAGGTGCAGGTCCCATCCCTATTCTTTTGTCTCTCTTTATTCTTTTTTCTTTTGCCCTACCCAGGTATGTGGGGGAGTTTCTTGCCCTTTGGGAGGTCTGAAGACTGCCAACTTTCAGTAGGTGTTCTGTAGGAGTTTTTCCACGTGTAGATGTATTTCTGATGTACTTGTGGGGAGAAAGGTGATCTCCAGGTCTTACTCTTCGGCCATCTTGAAGCTCCTCTATCTCTGAACCCTTTAACTTAAAGATTATGTTAACTCTTATGGAATTCCTTGGTGTCCAGTGGTTAGAGCTCTGCGCTTCCACTGCAAGGGGCATGGGTTTGATGCCTGGCCAGAGAACTAAGCTCATGTGGCTTAATATCATAAAAACAGACAACCCAATCAAAAGATGGGCAGAAGGCCTAAATAGACATTTCTCCAAAGAAGACATACAGATGGCCAAGATGCACATGAAAAGATCCTCAACATCACTAATTATTAGAGAAATGGAAATCAAAACTACAATGAGATATCACTTCACACCAGTCAGAATGGTTATCATCAAAAAATCCACAAACAATAAATACTGGAGAGGGTGTGGATAGAAGGGAGCTATCCTACACTGTTGGTGGGAATGCAAATTAGTACAGCCACTGTGGAGAAACAATATGGAGGTTCCTTAAAAAACTAAAAATAGAGCTACCATATGATCCTGCAATCCCTCTCCTGGACATATACCTGGAGAAAAACATGGTCTGAAAGGATATATGCACCACAACGTTCATAGCAGCACTATTGACAATAGCCAAGACAAGGAAGCAACGTAAATGTCTTTCTACAGATGAATGGATAAAGAATATGTGATACGTATATATAATGGAGTATTACTCAGCCATAAAAAAAACAAAATAATGCCATTTGCAGCAACATGAATGGACCTAGAGATTATCATACTAAGTGAAGTAAGTCAGACAGAGAAAAACAAATATCTTATGATATCATATTGCTTATATGTGGAATCTAAAAAATGATACAAATGACCTTATTTACAAAACAGAAACAGACTCACAGACTTAGAGAACGAACTTATGGTTACTGGGGAGGGAGGGATAGTTAGGGAGTTTGGGATTGACATGTACACACTGCTCTATTTAAAATGGATAACCAGCAAGGACCTATTGTATAGCACGGGGAACTCTGCTCAATATTATGTAACAACCTAAATGGGAAAAGAATTTGAAAAAGGATAGATACATGTATATGTATAATTGAATCACTTTGCTGCACACTTGAAACTAACACAACGTTGTTAATCAACTATAGTCTAATATAAAATTAAAAACTTAAAAAAAATATTATGTTAACTCTTGCTAAAGGTAGGGGTTGGAGGGTGTTGAGCAAAGACCTGGAGCAGCCCTGGCAATACTAGGAAAGCGGCATGAGATGGATTCTCCCTCAGAACTTCCAGAAGAAACCGACCCTGCTGATGCATTGATTTCAGACTTCTGGCCTCCAGAACTGTGACAAAATAATTTTTTGTTGTTTTTAAGCCACCTGGTTTGTGGTAATTTGTTCCAGCAGCCCTTGGAAATGAAAAGAAATGACAGTAGAAATTCCATAAAGGCAAGACAGCTAAGGACTCAGATCCTTCAGGAATTAAAGTTTGGGTCACCTCTTCCTTAGGGGCATGTGTGTTTGTGTGTCCATTTAAACTTTTGGATGGAAGTGTGTTAGTGTTTAGTATGAGAATGTGGCATATGTTCAGTGTGAAGGTGACATGAATTACCATCAATTTTACCAGAAGGTGCCCACCCAACAGGGACCTAAAGAGAGAATCTCTGCCATTTCCATTGAGTCACTTGCTTGCCCTCTCATAGCAGATGCCGGGTGAGACCACTGCCCCCACTCACTCAGTCCCAAACTCAGTGGCAGAGTTCTCAACTCACTCAGAATGGGGTCCACATTCTTTCAGAAGGACAGAAACAGTCCCACCTCTTCACAGCCCTCCATACATTCCCCATGAAGAAGCTCCCGTGAGCTCCTTTCATCTTCTCGCTGATCTCAATTACAAGCTATCTTCCTCCCATTGCATGAACTCCTCCAGTCCCATGAATTCTGTGATCATCACAGCTTTGATCCTAGCCACATCTTTCCTCCCCCAATACTACCTTCCACTTACCTAGAAACGCACCAATTTCCAAAATGCTCTATTCATGTACCATACCTCCTGTGACATCCTCACATGGCTCTAACTCACTAGTATTGTGTAATGTGTGTTTAATTCCTCTCCATTCAGTTTATGAGCTTTTGTTTTGTCAATGAAAAGATATTGCCTGCCATATCAGTAAACAAAGAATGTTGCAGCCATCAAGCCATCACATTACAGCCACTCAGATGGATGGTGAGCCCTGAGGGAACTCAGGATGGAAGAGGACGCCCACCACCAAACCATCAGACACTGCAGCCACCCCCAATGGTGCACCCTGAGGAGACTCAGGATGAGAAAGCACAGGATACTGGCCCCAGAGAGCTGAGGTGCATATCAAAGGAATGATTTCAGTGAGCCCAGACTCTTGCATCTCCCCATACATAGAAAAGCGCTAAATTCATTAACTTGAGGTGTCTGCTTTTCTTTAATTAACAGTAATCTTTTGATGTTCTGACCACCTGGTCTTTGCTGCAAAAACTCCTATATGTCCTGGCTCCTCCCTTACCTCTTTGGAGCAGTCCCTCAGAGTTACCTGAGAGACTGTGTCCCAGGCTTAAGTCTTCAGTTTTGTCTGGAAAATAAAACATATTTCTCAGCTTTTAGGTTGCGCATTTGTTTTTAGTCGACAGTTTCATTACCTCATACTCCCATATTCCTTAAGATTTCTTCCACCTGGCTTGAAATTCTTCCTATTGTCTCCTTTGCCTGCTAAAGTTGATAGGTCACTAAGTTATATTTACTCTTTTTTTATTGTTGTCTGCTCTACTCTTACTGGTGTTGTCAGCACTAGTTCTACAATTACAAGAGCAATAATTGTAAAGATGATGACATACAGTAAGTGTTCACTGTCCTCCCAGCACTGTGTGGAGTACTGTCCCTGGATCATCTCATAATCCTCACCCTAACCTCATGAAATAGGTGTTATCATTATTTTCAGTTTACTTATAAGGAAACTGAGGCTTTTAGAGGTTAAGCAATTTGCCCAAAGTCACAAAGCACAGAAAACTCTAATTCATTTGTGACAGAAAGAGCTTTAAACAGAGACCATCCACACCGAAGATATTTTGGGAGGTCCAAGGGTCCTAACTAAGGGTGTAGGATGTCCAAGCTCCAGAATCACTGAACTCATTGAATTCACTCACTGGTTCTTAAAGGAAGTTTGCTTTTTGACAAATTTAATCCCACCAAATTGAAGTATTGTCCCATTTCCTTCAAGAGAATTTGGCCTCAGGCAGCACTGATTCATGTAAACGTCCACATTTTCAGATTTGCCAGCAAGCTGGTTGGTGGGAACAGGTCTTTGACTTTGTTTTTTTTAAGATTTATTTATTTATTTATTTATGGCTGTGTTGGGTCTTGGTTGCGGCACGTGGGATCTTTTGTTGTGGTGCACAGGGCTCTTTATTGCGGCGTGTGGGCTCTGTAGTTGTGGCACGTGGGTTCCAGGGCACGTGTGCTCTTTAGTTGTGGCGAGCGTGTTCCAGAGCGCATGGGCTCTGTAGTTTGTGGCACATGGGCTCTAGTGGAGATATTAGAGCTCAGTGGTTGTGGCGTGAGGGCTTAGTTACCTCTCTGTGTGTGGGATCTTAGTTCCATGACCAGGGATCTAACCCACATCCTCTTCACTGTAAGGCAGATTCCTTACCACTGGACCACCAGGGAAGTCCCCAGGCCTTTGACTTGGAATCATAAAACCTAGTGGCTTTAAAGCAGAGCTGGGTGGTGCCCAAGAGTTTTGTGATGGTGCCCAGGTGTCACCATGAAGGCCAGACTGGGAGGCAGGGGGGTAGAGGCTGAGCTTCAACAACCACAGCTGCACTTTTGTATATGTATATGCATGTGTCTGTGTATATGTACATGTGTGTATGTGATATGATATGCACATGTGCATACACAAAGGACATGTGTGTATATGGCTACATGTACTTACATATGAAATGTACATGATATGCACGTGTATGTGTGCATTTATATGAATATACATGTGTATACGTAAATGTGTGTGTATATACTGCGTTAATTTTCACCTGGAAACAGCATTCAGATGCCTTAGAGACATAGTTTGAGATCCACAGCTTTAGGACTACCTACTCATTGTAACAGAAGACAACAATAAAAAAACAAAGAACTGAGGGTCAGAGAGATTAAATCTATAGCAAAAGAAGCATGAATATTTAATGACAACTACTAAAATGTTTCCCCATTGTGATCAGATGATTGTTCCCTGGGGTCTTCTCTCTCAAAGGCCAAGAGTAGGAACTCCTTGAGGATAAGGATGAGTCATTGACACCCTTCAGGCCTGGGGCTGGCTGTGGCTCTTAGTCTGGGGCTCAAGAACTCAGAACTCATCAGCCAGTGAGGAGTGACCACAAGGCATGGAAAAAGTCAGAGCAGTGCTTCCTGATGCAGTGACTTTTCATACCCCCTCACTGGGGCAGGTGGGGGCTTGTACTATTTTTGTTGCTGATCTCCAGCTAGCCTGGGGATCACAGTGTCTAGGGACTTGATTGTATGATGTACCTTTTATCCTCTGGATAATTTTTATGATTCTGCTTGTTACTTTATAGGGTGAGTTCAGTGGCCCCTGTGAACCCAGCCATGATCTGCAACTTTACTCTTAAATGATGATCTTATTAAGGGACAGGTACCACAGAACTAGCATAAGGATAACAGAAGCCATTATTTCAAATTAGTAAATGTTTAGTTTTTTTCCACTCACCAAAATTTACCTCTCACAGACCCCAAGAGAAGAGAAAAAAAGAAATATGAAAAGATGCACCCAGCAATGAAAATTATTCTCTTACTTCAAATTATGCCTAGGATAATTTGACCTTTAGCTAGAAATGGCCAGTTCCATCTTCACTTAGGCTCAGAGAACCAAAAGGCAGGGGCTTCATGTGGGGAGGGAGGTGGGTGAACCTTGCCAAGGCTTGCCATCCCATCCAGGACTATGGGAGGTTCTGCCCTATGCTACAAATTAGCACACTGAGCTCCTGGTTTCACTTGATTCTTCCTAGATTGAAGCATGCCAAGTGGTGTCCATAAAATGACACTCAGGCAATATGGCTTCCTTCACACTGTGGACAAAGAATGTCAGTAAACAAATAGCACTATGGCCATGGAGTTATCAGCTACCGCAGCTGCCCCCTAAGGTGCACCCTGAGAATTCAGGATGGAGAAAAACAGGATACTGGCCCTAGATAGTTAAGATGCATATCAAAGGAATAATTTCAATGAGCCCAGAAACTTGCATCTTGTCATACGTAGAAAAGCACTAAAATCATTAACTTGAGATGTCTGAGGTTTTTTTGTGATTAACAGTAATCTTTTGATACTAGACTACATGATTTTTTTTTTTCAGCAAAAACATTTTTTGTTTTTTTTTGTGGTTCGCGGGTCTATCACTGTTGTGGCCTCTCCCGTTGTGGAGCACAGGCTCCGGACGCGCAGGCTCAGCGGCCATGGCTCATGGGCCCAGCCGCTCCGCGGCATGTGGGATCTTCCCAGACTGGGGCACAAACCCATGTCTCCTGCATCGGCAGGCAGACTCTCAACCACTGCGCCACCAGGGAAGCCCTCAGCAAAAACTTCTTTATGGCTCCTCCCTGACCTCTCTGTAACAGTTCCTCAGAGCTATCGGAGAGGCTGCCTTCCTGGGCTGTTGTCCTCAGTACTGTCCTCGAATAAAACATGATTCTCAACTTTCCGGTTGTACAGGCTTTTCAGTCAACAAGACTCAAAAGAGCAAACACAAATTAAAAGGCTAGTGCAGCTTTCTTTTTAGCCGATTACTAACAGAGACTTATGTTCTTTGCAAACATTTATTTAAAAAAAAAATCTTGTTCTAGTCCTGATCTGGAACAGAACTTTTTGTGTGACATAATGCATAAATCTTATCCTAGGAAGAAATTAGCATTTTTACAAAGGATTTTAATGGACTAAGAATTCTTCCAAAATATGATATAAATGAACCTATCTACAAAAACAGAAACAGACTCACAGACATAGAGAACAGACTTGTGGTTTCCAAGGGGGAGGGAGGGTGGGGGAAGGATGGAGTGGGAGATTGGAATTAGTGGATGCAAACTGGTATATATAGAATGGATGAACAACAAGGTCCTACTGTATAGCACAGGGAACTGTATTCGATATCCTGTGATAAACCATAATGGAAAAGAGTATGAAAAATAACTTATATATGTATAACTGAATCACTAGGCTGTACAGCAGAAATTAACACTACATTGTAAATCAACTATGCTTCAATAAAATTAAAAAAAAAAATTCTTCTAGACATAACTGCACACCTGCTCTGCTGACCCTCAGCTTTGAGAGGGATTGACAACTCTGACTGGGTTCCTAGGACTGGACAAAGACTCCACTCTGCCTTCAGCAGGTGTGCTGTTCCTTGCATCCACACCTTCAACTATTTAGCCATTATTTTCTATAAAATTTCTTACCAAAAGTCAGCCTTTGAATTGGCTTGCAGGAAGTCTTATCCCTTGTAGCATGCCTAACTAAAGTTATAAGAAATGTATGACATACTGAAAGGTGAGTGGAAGGCATAGTAGATGTAGATTACTTTTTCCCTGATGTTTTCAATTATTTGCATATACCCATTATCTCCTTTGACAGCATCCATGTATGGTAGGCATCACTGGCCCCATTTTAGGGGTGAGGAAGTACAGAGTTAAAAAGGTGAAGGTGAAGGGATCTGCAATAAAGCTCATGATAAAGAAAGGTTCAGGTTTTACTTAGACCCCCATTTGGTTTTTAACTGTGATGTTCTTGGGTCTTTCCTTGACACCAGAAGTGCATTCAGAAGGATGCTTATAAATCACCATTGACTGCTGGAGTGGAAAGAAGGGAGTGCAAAGACCAACATACAGATTTATGGGGAATCAAACTTGCCTGGAATATACAAACCTGCCCTGGAACTCTCTTTTTGCTCATGAGCCAAGGACAGATGCCAAGGCATCTCTGTGCCTATGGACACACAGCACCTGAAGGACACGTGATGTTGTGGGAATTTGAAAGTGAAAAGTCAAAATGATTTTCCCAAAGCTTCCTTTGTTTTCCATCAGCAATAGCCATAAGGGTGCAATCGGGTTTGTTTTCTCTCCTCTCCCAGCAATCCCTCCATCTGCAGCCGCCCACCTACCTCCTTATGGAAAAGAACTTGCAAAGGGTTGTAACCGAGCAGGACCCTATGAGGCCTTCCCAGAATAGACCCCCACCTCTTCCTGCCTTTTGTCTGTAGAAAAACTTCAGTCAAAGAATAAATTTAATCAGAGAAGTGAGAAAATGCAGAAAGAAAGGAATACAGTCAAGCAAAACAAAATAATAATACTTTAGCCATTAAACAAAGTCAAGGACCTTTAATTCCTCCTCAAGGACTACAGATAATATTCTGAGCCATGTCCTTTGAGCTGTTTTGCAGATACTGAAGCCCCCACCAGGTGGAAGAAGTAAACCGTATGCTGCTGACAAGCATGTAGACCTCAGACAAACTGGAGGCAGAAGGTTGATGATACTGACTCTGGATTACCTCACCACCAACCAATCAGAAGAATGTCCACAAGCTGACCACGCCCAGCTCCTTGAACACTATAAGATGCCTCACTACCCCCTCCAGGGTGGGTCACACAGTCTTGAGGACATTAGCCCACTGTAGCCCCCTTTGCCTAGCAAAGCAATAAAGCTATTCTTTTCTACTTCACTCAGAACTCTGTCTCTGTGTTTCTATTTGGCACTGTTAAACAGCGGCTGAATTTCAGCAACAGGGTTGCAGACTTTTTACTCTTTTTGTTAGTAGATGTATTAATAGCACATAATTTCTGAAGAATTGGCTCTGGAAATTCCAGAATAAGAGCACAGATACAATTAAGAAACTAAGTCTTCCAAACAAAATACTCTAAGAGATTTTTAACAGAGGAGAAAGACGTTGAGTCACCCTTTTCAAGGCTTTTCAATTTGTGCTTTGAACTTTATGCTGGTGGTGGAAAGGAGCACAATCTGCTAGAGAGGCAGAGTGAACATATCTGATTCCCTTCCACAGACTTGGAAACTGAGAAGAAATGAACCAGACTTTGGAGACGCGATGTAATTGCAGTTTTCTGAGAACCATTTTTATATCCCCATCATTTGTGTGCAGCCAAAGGGTGACAGCAGCAGGAAGGGCCTTTAAGGACCTTGATATTCAGGCTGGCCAACTTCATAGTAAGAATGCTGAATGAGGCAAAACTTCCTTGGAAAAGTGTTGAATCAGTGAATTTCAATGAAATGGCCCTCAGAAGCATAATATTTAATGATTTCAGCCTGCATTATTTATTGACTTGTGGGGAGTTTGTGGGTTTAACATTTTATTAATATGGCACCTGGTCATCTGAGAAAGTTGTAACCACTGGGAAATCTCCCCAGAAACACATTTTCATATTATCCACAGTGCACTTTGAGAACAGAACAGAAGCTCTTGTATGTCTCTGGGGACAGATATAAAGTGTCAGGTCTTCTATAAGCCTTCTCTTCTCCAAGGAAATCAAATGGGAGTGAGGAAAATCCATACCTACTTTTTCTCTCTTGATGACCTTGTGATTCTTTACTTTGTGCCTTCGAACCCATTAGGGCTGGGGAAGCTGCAATCTCTATCACCTAAGGTACCTTTGGCATCTAAGTGAGTCCTTTCTGTTATCATTCATTTAATGACCCCAGGGTATCAGGCATTATATAGAGCTTTCAGCATTGAGAATATAGCAACAAGAACAAATACAATCCATGTACAAGGGAATCTGAGAAGGGAGTCAATCTATAGCATGAGATTTAAATGAGGAACAATTCATTAATTTTCAGAACAAAAGGAAGACTCAATATTCAGAACTGTTCCCTCCGATATTACATTACATACTACTTTAAGAAAGTGACAAATACAGAACAAACCACTATCAGATATTCTCCCTAAAGAGACTTTTAGAGATTTGCTTTAGATATTTCATTGAATCTCCTCAACTGTTAACATTTCTATAAATTTATATTGATTAATAATACAACATTCTAAAATGCCATTTAAGGGATCAAGTGAGAAGTAAAGTTGTTAAGAGTGGTGAGAGTGGTTTTCTGTTTAATTAGTTGAACATTTTTATACATATACATATTTAAACATATATATGTATGTATGTATATATATGGCTGCCAGAGCTAGCACTGTGCCTGAAACACAGTGTTAAATGTGTATTTGTTATTATTTTCCTGTGTTCATGTGTTTATTAATTCTTTTTTGGACCTCAAGTGCAAAAATATCATATAGCTCACATCAGTGCCCTTAGAGAACAGCATCTCTTTTGTTTTATACCCTTTATCCCCATCCCCTACTCCATTCCATCTGCCTACTGCAGGCCCCATTTTAATTACTCCCATGTATGTGCTATTGTAAAACATGTAAACCTATTTTGTGTGCATATATTTTAAATCACATAAATGGGATGTTGCTATATATCCCATTCAGCTTCTCACTTTTTCCTTCCGATATGTGTCCTTACAGTATCTTTGTTGATATGTGCACATCTTGTCTGTAGCATGCATCTAACATATTTTTAACATATCTATTACTGCAGTTGTTGTTGATTGAATTGTGTCTCCCCCAGAAGATATGCTGTACCATGACTAGACCTTATTTAGATGTAGGGTCTTTGCTGATGTAATCAAGCTAAGATTAGGTCAAACTGGATTAGGGTAGACCCTACTTCCAATGACTAGCATCCTTATAAGGAGAGAGATTTGAAGACACACACATACACAGGAAAAAATTATATGTGAAGACAGAGGCAGAGAATGGAGTCCTAGTGTCACAAAACAAAGAATGCCAAGGATTGCTGGCAACTACCAGAAGCTACAAGGGGCAAGAAAGTATTCTTTTCTAGAGGCTTTAGAGGAAGCATTGCCCTGCTGACACCTTGATTTCAGACTTCTGGGTGCCACAATTGTGAAAAATTAAATGTATGTTGTTTTAGCCACCCAGTTTGTGGTAATTTGTTACAGCAGCCATAGAAAACTAGTACAATTGTCTATTTCTTCCTTTAATTCTGTAAGTGTTTGTTTCATACATTTTGGGACACTGTTGTTTGACACATATTATGCTTATAATTGTCATATCATCTTGATGAATTGAAAATTCATACTTAAAAGTCTGTTCCTCTAGAACTGCTATCAGTACCAAAATCCATATTAGAGTTATCCAGAGAAACACAACCAATAAACGTGTGTATAGATTGAAAAATTTTATTATAAGGAATTGGCTCTCATTATTGTGGTGATTGGAATCCAAATCTGCAGTGTGGGCTGGTAGGCTCAAGACCCAGCAGAGCTGATGTTGCTGTTCTGGTCCTGAGGCTGGCAGACTGGAGACCCAGGATAACTGATGGCTCAACTGAAGTCTTAAGGCAATATACTGTAGAATTCTCTCTTACTCTGGGGCAGATTGGTCTTTTTATGTTAAGGCCTTCAACTGACTGGATGTGGTCCATCCACATTACAGAGGGCAGTCTGCTGCACTCTACTGTACCCTATTTTACTGATTAAAATGTTAATCTCATCCAAATACACTTTGCAGAAACACCTAGTACAATGTTTGACCAAACATCTGGGCATCCTATGGCCCGGTGTGTTTCATACATAAAATTAACCATCACATCACTCTTGCCGAGTCACCACGTCAGGATGCTGCCACTTCACCTGCCAGCTCTAGAAGCACATGATGTAATAATGATGCTTCAGGGACTTCTAGTTTTAGCCTCAACATGTAAAGAGATTGGAAGTCAACAAAATTCACAATAAGGAAAAAGCTGAACAAACTTAAATTCAAAGACTTTTTTTGAACCCAAGAGAGAATTGAAGTCATGGGGCAAATTGTTCCCTGAAATCTAGAAATACAGGTGAATACAGAGAAAAAGAGTGCAGATAAATTTGCGAGGAACAAAAGTTTCTGGAAGCATAAACTGGTAGAATCTCATAAATAGTAATTTTGATTAATTTCTAGAGAATGAGTATACAGTAGCTTGAGAGCAAGAAGCTTCTGGGGGCCACAGTCTTAGAGGGTTTCCACACTTTTGTGAATTTTACCTCCAGGTACCTCATCAGGTTCTTATCATAAGGAGCCAAGAAAAATCACCTCATTGCCTAGGCAGGGAGAGGGGAAAAGTAACCATTTTGAAATATGCCCAGAATATTCTCTGTAACAAAGATCTACTCTCCACAGAAAAAGACTTTATCTCACTTAGGTGGAAGGGCGATTATCCAATTCCAGCCCCCTCTAACCTTCCTGTCTCACTTAAAATAAATTACATTAAAGTTACTGCCAAGAGACTGAGGACCACTAAAAAAAAAAAACAAAAAACACTTGAGATTGAATCATAAGCTTGTAGAACACTTCCCTGCCTATCTTACCACTATGTCAACAGGGCTCCAATAAGTTAACAGTGGATTACAGCTAAAAGAGCTGCAAGACTCAGACTCTACTTAAGAAGTTCTTAGAGAAACTCAGACAACAGCAGAGACAAAAACAAGAAAACTAGAGGAATTTGAAGCCCCTGGCACCTACACCTTCAATAAGCATTAAACACTTCTAGCCAGATTAATATAATACCTCAGAGTAAAGGCAAATTTATATCAGTTTTTATTAACCTATCATGTTCAGATATCAAGAAAAATAACATTATAAGGCATGTTAAAAGGCAGGATAAAACAGAATGTGAAGCAAAGCAAATGTCGGAACAAAACTCACATATGTCACATATTTTGGACTTATTAGGAAATTTAAGATAATTTTGATTAATTTGTTAGGAAATCTAATGAAAAGAAGTAAAATATGAAAGAATAGATGGATAATTAAGAGGTGAAAGCTCTAAGAAAATTAAAAGAAAATGATAGAAATAAACATACACACAAACTGTTAACAAAATGAAAAATGCCTTTGATCGATTGATGAATAGACTGGATGAAAACAACCAAGGAAAGAATCAGTAAGCTTGAAACTATGTCAGCAGAAACTTTCCAAATTGAAATGCAAAAAAAAAAAAAAAAAAAAAAAAAGGAAAAAAGAACAGTATATCCAAGAAAGAACTTTGGGACAATTTCAAAAGGTGTAACACATGTATGCAAAATGGAATACCAGTAAGAGAAAAAAGAAAGAATGGAGCAGAATAAATATTTGAAGTAATAATCACTAAAAGCCTTCCAGAGTTGATGATGACCACCAAACCACAGATCTAAGAAGCTCAGAGAACACAAAGCAGGATAAATAACAAAGAATCTGCACCCAGGCATACCATAATATTCAAACTATTGAACGAAACCCCCCCCCCACAAATATAAAATTCTATATCCAAAAAAATGAACCTATTTGTAGGGCACGAATAATATTGAGAACAGACATGTGGACACGGTGGGGAAGGGGAGGGTGGGGCTAATTGGGAGATTAGGTTTGACATAAATACACTACCATGGGTAAAAAGATAGCTAGTGGGAACCTACTGTATAGCACAGGGAGCTCAGCTCTGTGCTCTGTGATGACCTAGTTTGGGGGGAAGGGGGAAGGGAGGTCCAAGATGGAGGGGATATAGGTATACATATAGCTGATTCACTTCATTGTACAGCAGAAACTAACACAACATTGTAAAGCAATTTTACTCCAATAAAAAAAAGGAAAAACAACCCCACAAATATAAAATTCTATATCCAAAAAAAATTTTTCAAAAGAGAATATAAAGAATTTTTCAGATGAACAAAAACTGAATGAATTCATCCCCCCACAAGAAATGTTAAAAGAAGTTCTTCAAGGGAAGGAAAATGATAGAACAGAAACTTGGGTCTATATTTTTAAAATAAAAGGGAAACATTGGAGATGGAATAAATGAAGGTAAAATAAAATCTTTTAAAAAGTTCTTATTGATTCAATAGATACAAATTTGTTCAAAGCCATAATAGTAACAATGCATTATGTAATTATATAAAATAGACAAGTGAAATAAAACACAGCAATTTTATAAGAGGAGGCAGGGAGAGATTGGGAATATTCTGTTACAAACTACCTGTACTACCAATGAAGTGGTATCATGTTATTTGAAAGTAGACTTAAATTAGTTGTAAATGTATATAGAAAACTCTAGAGCAACCACTAAACATTTTTAAAGCATAATTGATATGCTAAGAAAGAAGAAAAATATAATTATATTTTGTGCTACAGTAGAACCAGAGAAGATAGCAAAAGAGGGGAAAAAAGAAGGAAGTGTATGAATAGAAAAACTGTTACAAATGTGGTAAATATTAGTCCAACTATATCAATAATCGCATTAAATGTAAAACTTTTAAATATACCAATTAAAGGGCATATATTGTCAGAATGGATGAAAGAAACAAGATCTAACTGTATGTTGTCTACAACTTACTCACTTTGAATACAAAGACACAGACACATTAACAGTAAATGGGTGGAGGAAGATGATAGAGAAGGAAGCATCAGGAAACTGTCTTCCCAACTAGACAACAATTGGACTGGCAGAATCTGTCCAATATAACTATTTTGGACCCTGGGAGTCTATTAAATGTTTGCAACTACCAGGAGAAGAGTTGAACAGTAAATTGCAGGTAACTCCAGATGATTTCAGCTTTCATCAGAGTAGCAGCTACCCATCTCCTAACCCTTGTCCCATGCAGGCAGCTGTATACATGTTTCACCAGATATCTGCACACAATTTACAGGAACAAGAGTGGAAGAAAATACCACTGTTCTTCAAGTATAAGGAATCTGTGTTCTGATTGTAGCTTCTGATCACAGAAGTGCAGACAAAGAGGCAGGTGGCCACTGTTGTTGCACCTGCCCCATGTGTTGCAATCCCCTCCCCTTCTGGCTGAAATAACTTTCAGGGGATTTAAAGAGCTGACACCCTTTCCCCTTCCTATTAATTTTTTTTCTCCTTTTGGGACCCAAGTATTAAAGACTAGAACATTAAAAAACAAACAAACAACAAAGCAACAACAACAAAACAACAACAACAAAAAAAAACTTCATAAATACAGAAAATTAAAAGGTAGATGCACCTGCCCAGGGAAAGATGCAGGCTTAGAAAAGATCTGACAAGACCTTAAGTCTACACCTCAGGCTGATCTTTAACACAGAGACAGACTTCAACAATTAAAAAAAATAAACAACAGCAATAATAAAACCCAGTGAACCCTGGGAAAGGGGGAGAATCTCATTTTCAGTGTTACCACATTATTAGATTCAAACGTCCATTTCTCAACCACAACAAATCATGAGGCATGCAAAGTTACAGGAATTTATAGCCCATCCAAAGGGAAAAATATAAATCAATGAAAACTATCCTTGAAAAACACCTGATGGCAAATCTACTAGACAAAGAATGTAAAACAACTGTATGCAAGATGCTCAGAGTACTAAAGAAAGATGTGAAGAAAGTCAAGAAAATGATGTATGAACAAAATGGAAATATCAATAAAGAGACAGAAAACCTAAAAAGAAACAAAATTTCTGGAGCTGCAAAGTACAATAAATGAAATGAAAAATACACTAGAGGAATTAAAAGGCAGATGTGAGCAAGCAGAAGAAAGAAACAGTACCTTAGAAGACAGGACTATGGGAATTGTCCAGTCTAACGGACAGAAAGAAAAAAAAATAATTGAAGAAAAGTGAACAGAGCCTAAGGGACCTGTGGGACATCATGAAGCAGATCAACATATGCATTATGGGAGTCCCAGAAGGAGAAGAGGGAGCTAAAGGGGCTGAGAGATTATTTGAAGAAATAATGACTGAAAACTTCCTAAATTTTATGAAAGACATGAATATAAACATCTAAGAAACAACAAACTTCATGTAATATGCAAAAGCAGTACTAAGAGGGAAGTTTATAGCAATACACAGGCCTATCTTGAGGAGCAAGAAAAATATCAAATAAACGGTCTAACCTTACATCTAAAGGAACTAGAAAAAGAATAACAAATGAAGTCCAAATCAGTAGAAGGAAGGAAATTATAAAGATCAGAGATGAAATAAATAAAAGAGACTAAAAAGACAATAGAAAAGGTCAATAAAACTAACAGCTGGTTGTTTGAAAAGATAAACAAAATTGACAAACCTTTAGCTAGACTAAGAAAAAAAGAGACAAGGCTCAGATAAATAAAATCATAAGTGAAAGAGGAGAAATAATAATGGACACCACAGAAATGCAAAGGATTATAAGAGAATAAATATTGATACTATGAAAACTATATACCAACAAATTGGACAACCTAGAAGAAGCAAATAAATTCTTAGAATCAAGGCAAACTTCTAAGACTTAATCCTTGAAAGAAGAATTGATAAGTTGGACTTTATTAAAATTAAACACTCTGCTCTTCAAAATACATTGTTCAGAGAATGAGAAGACAAACCACAGACTGGGAGAAAACATTTGCAAAACACATATCTGATAAAGGACTTATATTCAAAATATACAATTAACTTTATAATGCAACAGTAAGAAATCAATCAACCAAATAAAACAAAATTGGATAAAAGATCTGAACATAAATTTCATCAAAGAAAATATACTGATGGCAATATGAAATAATGTAAAAATGATTTTGTCAATCAGAAATTGCAAATTAAAACAACAATGAGATACTACTATACCTATATTAGAATAGCTGAGATTTATAAAAGTGACACTACCAGTTGCTGGAGAAGATGTGGAATCAGGAACTCACATCGTTGCTGGTGAGAGTAAAAAATGGTACAGCCACTTTGGAAGGCAGTTTGACATTTTCTTATGAAGCTAAAAATAGTCTCACCATAAACCCAGCAATCACATCCCTCAGTAATAGCTGATTTGAAAATTTATGCTCACACAAAAGCCTACATGCAAGTGTTTTTAGCAGTTTTATTTATTAACACAAAAACCTGGAAGCAACTTAGATGTCCTTCAATAGGTGAATGGATAAAGAAACTGTAGAACATCCAGACAATGGAATATTATTTTGGCAATAAAAGAAATGAACCATCAAGCCAAGAGAGACCACGGATGAATTTCAAATGCATATTGCTATGTGAAAGAAATCAATTTGAAAAGGTTAAATATTGTATGATTCTAATTGCATGGCATTCTCAAAAATGCACAATCAGAGTGGGTAAAAAGATCAGTGGTTGCCAGGGGCTGAGGATTGTGGGAAGGTTGACTAGGTGAAGCACAGGGGGATTTTAGAGTGGTGAAATTTTGGGTGTGCTTAAATCCCCAGTACTTAAGTGTGAGCTGAACATAGTGACTACATTACTAAAACTAAAGTATGGAAAGCAGGGGAAAAAAAGAGTAACTTGATAGTGAAGAACCCTGACAAACACTACCCCAGCCAGGTGGTCAAAGTCAACATTGACAGTGATTAGTGATGTTGGTAAAAATTACCCTTGATATGATGAGGTGAAAATGGCACTTTACCTCTGTGGTCCTTGTCCCCCAAACCTATAACCCCACTCCAATCATGAGAAAAATTTCAGACAAATTCCATTTGGGATGTATCCTACAAAATACTTGACCTCTACCCTTAGATATGTCGAGATTGTCAAAAACAAAGAATCTGTCACAGCCAAGAGGAGCCTAGGAGACATGACAAGTAAATATAATGGGACCCTGGATGAGATCCTGGAGCAGAAAAAGACATTCTGTAAAAACTAAGAAGATCTGAGTAAACTAAGGATTTTAGTTAACAATAATAATAGTAAAAAATCCTATTGGTTTATTCATTTTAACAAATGTTAAATGTTAAGATGGTAAAAATAAGGAAAGCTGAGTATGTAAGTATTATGGGAGCTCTCTGTATTAGCTTCTCAATTTTTCTGTAAATATATTTCTGTAATGTAAAATTTTTAGAACAGAATTCTGTTCTAAAAGTTAAAATATTTTACTTAAAAAATGATGTTTTATGCTGCCTCTATCTCCTTTAACAGACATCCAAAGCCAAATCATACATGAGAGCTTCTAATTGGTGAACCTAAGTCATGTTTGTAACCAAAGGAGCCTAGAAAAATAAAGTTTCCAGATCTCCAGACCGTGAAGTACACGGAAACATACAAGAGGAACGTTGAAAATGATACTGACTGAGCCAGTCCACAGGAATGACCTACAGGTGGTTGCATTAACATTCATTAACCATCCTCTTATTGGTGGACCTCTGAGCCTTATCCAGTTTTTCTCTTTTATCAATAGTGCATCTAAGTAAAGGTTTCTAGAAGGTAAATAGAAGGCAATTAGAGGTCACAGGCTATGCATAGTTATCATCCAAAAAAAATCGATTTATATTTTCATCCAAACTATTGCCAACACTGGTTATTATTAGTTATTCATAATTTTGTGAGTCTGTTGGGTAAAAATATTCCATATTATTGTTGTTTCACTTACTGTTTCTCTGATAGCCAATGAAGTGATGGTTCTGATCACCTCTTATGTTGGTGAGGGAGAGATCTCTTGCCCTAAATACAATGAGACACGTGACACCTGACACTGGGATGGCAAGATGTGCAGAAGTTTATTACTCACCTATGCTCACAGTCTCGGGGAGGAGGACATGGCACACACACAGGTCCACACTGGAATTGCGCTTGGGAACAGAGTGAACAAACAGGGTCTGTGGGAGGCAGGCTTTGCAGTATCAAGGAGTTGGGGTGCCTCCCATCCCCACTGGAGGATGTAATTGGCTTGCTTGAATAACTTCATGGGCTGGCAGGGAAATCAAGCCGTTTAGGGTGAGAACCAGGTGGAATGCAGCTGGTCCTGCTGATAGGGGACTAGTAGGCAGTGGGGAGACTTTCCCACTAGGTGGGGGCATATCTGGAAGGCAGGAGAACTCATGCTTAGACCTAGGAGCCTGTGAGGCTCGAAGATGTCAAGATGGCATATTCAATTTTAGGCTTACAGTATGTTGACCATCTTTTCAATGTTTATCAGTCAATTATATCTCCTTTTCCTCTAAATTGCCTATTTATGTTTTCTAACCAATTTATTTGTATTGTTTTCAGGATTTAAAAAAAATTTCTGCTTACCAGTTCTGTTTTTTGTGATACTCATATTACCAGTATTTTTGCCCCATCTGCTGTTGTTTTCATTAAGAATGCCCTTAAAATTTTTTCTGCTCTCCCTTTTCCTTTCTTTTTTTTAAAAAAAATTTACTGAAATACAGTTAATTTACAATGTTGTGTTAGTTTCAGGTGTAAAACACAGTGATTCAGTTATATATATATATATAAAATATATATGTATGTATGTATATATATATAAATAATATATATATATATATATATTCTGTTTTACATTCCTTTCCATTATAGGTTATTACAAGATATTGAGTATAGTTCCCTGTGCTATATAGTAGGCTCTTGTTGGTTATCTATTTTATATACATTAGTTTGTATCTGTTAATCCCAAACTCCTAATTTATCCCTCACCCCTTGAGTAACCATAAGTTTGTTTTCTATGTCTGTGAGTCTATCTCTTTTTGTAAATAAGTTTATAGCATTTTTCTAGATTCCATGTATGAGTGAAATCATATGGTATTTATCTTTCTCTGTCTGACTTCACTTCGTATGATAATCTCTAGGTCCATCTATGTTGCTGCAAATGGAATTATTTCATTCTTTTTATGGCTGAGTAATATTCTATTGTATATATGTACCACATCTTCTTTATCCACTCATCTGTCAGTGGATATTTAGGTTGTTTCTGTGTCTTGGGAATTGTAAATAATGCCCTTTAAAATTTTTATATCTGACATTGTCACTGTGCTGGTTAGAACACTTCAATGACTTTTTAAGCAAATACCAGAATTTGTGCTGTAGTAGTGTATCCTGCGTGAGCTCCCTTATTATCTGTTGCTCATGCTCTTTCTGTCTTTACTTCTTCCCATGCTCCAACCAGCTTCCTCTGCTCTTCACAGATTGGATTCTTCCACCTTGGGGCCCCTTGCTGGAGATTCTCTTCTCTTCCTGCATTGACATGAAAGACTCATGGACACACAGTGAAGAAGAAAGAGTAGCAGTTGCAGTAGAGCTAAGATGGTCGTAAACCCAAGTGTTGTGGAACTTTATCATGTTTCTTTTCTTCTCCATTTAATTCTGAAATAGCCATTTAATTTATTAATTTTAAACTGGAAACACACATGCATGGTACAAAATTCAAAAGAATAGAGAATCTGTAGTGAAAAGAAAGTCATCCTTCCTCCCTGTGTTCCAGGCATTTCTTTTTCCAGGGGGCAACCTCTGTGATTGGTTTCTTGGTTCTTCAGGCCTACATCGTGCTTACACCAGATACATTGTCTTCCACCTCATCACTTTGCGGTTTTCACTTGTTTCATTCTTTTGTGGTGTATGTAGAGCTTTCTCCTTCTTTTCTTTTGCTGTATAATATTAAATTTCATGGATCCTTTGCAATTCGAGTCAACATCTCTCTAATGATGGATATTTATGCATTTCCAACATATTGCTATTACAAACAATGTTGCTATAAGTAATTTTGTTCACACCTCATGTAGTCCGGTGTGAGTTTGTGAAAAGTAGATGTGTAATTTTATGTGAGATTATGTGAACTTTTAATTTCTGGTAAGACAGGACCTTACTGTTTCTTATAGTGGTTGCACCAAAGATCACTTCTACCAGCAATGTATGAACTATATCTTCTCCAATCACTTATCAAATCTGATAAGTAAAAACTATACTATTGGTTTTAGTCTGCATCTTTAAATGAAGAAAGGGGCATGACAGTTGTTCTTGTGTGCTTTTCTTATGCACCGAAATGTTTTCTTATCTTTTGCAGGTTTTTATTGGGGGTTTGGTCATTTTTCTCATTGATTTATAGATACTCTTTACATAGTATGGGAATATATAATCACTTTTTTACAATCACATAAGTTGCAAATATTTCATTTCTGTTTTTCATTTCTCTTTTGACTTTATTTTTTCAAGCAGAATTTATCATATTCATATAGTTAATTTCTCAATACTTTCATGGCTTTGGGTTTTGTGTAATAGTTTAAAATGAAGCCTTCCCCATTCCACTTGCTAATAAAAATGTCATTGCTTTTCTAATATTTTTATGGTTTTCTCTTAGAATTTGAGACTTCGATTGTTTAGAATTTATTTTGTGTGCCATTTCAGCTAGCGTTCCAACAATCATTTCAGATGGACACAAATTGTCAACAGCATATTTTGAATAACCTAAAATGTTACCACAATAACTAACTGTCAAAAGTTCAGAAATAATGGAAGTAAAACCAATGAATCACTGAAGCAGTAAAAGTTTATTGTGTTCACACCAAAAAAAGGCAGTTCACAAACAAGGAGTCCTCAAACCAAAACATGGAATGAAGCTCAGGGGAATATTGTTATAAGGCAGCTTATATAGTGAGAAAGCAGTGACTGTTTACTCGTCACAGTAGTTGGTTACAATATTAGAATTTTCTTAAATGATAGGGAATTGGTTAGTGGTTATGTCATATCAATTTTGGGAAACAGGTTAAATTTTGTTTATGTTTTCCAAAGCATAAATGAGAAATGACCCAGGTCAAGTTAGTTTTACAAAATAAGCTAAATTAAGCAGATAAATCTGGTTTCATCTGCTCAGGGAATTTTTACAGTTGGTCTCCATTTGTTTTTATTTTTAACATACCTGTTATTTTTATTTTTAACAATGTCTTTATATATATATATAGTGTGTATATATAAAAAGTATATATATATATATATATATATATATATATATATAGAATATATAGAATATATAGTATTCTACTTATGGACTTTTCATTCTGTTTTGTTGATTTCTTGATTTTGTACCAGTACCACAATCTTGTATTCAATGTACATTTATAGTATAGTTTAATATCTGAATGGGTTTCCCACCCTCATTATTCTTCACATGCAGAATTTTCCTAACTACTTTCCTTTTGTGCTTTTCTCTTTAGAATCTAAAATCAACTTATTTGGTTCCAAAGGGGGAAGAAAAAAAAAAAGATAAATCCTATTGGCACTTTTATTGGATCTCAAATACAGGTTAATGTAATTGACATCTAATTACTCTCATTCAATCCAAGAGTATTGTATGGTTTTCCATTTGTTTAAGACTTTTTTTAATAAAAGTCTCTCAATAATATTTTGTAGTTTTCCTAAAGGTCTTACAGATTTCTTACTTAAATCCAGGGTAATTCTTTTTTTTCATTCCTGCTGCTATCACTTCTGATTGTTGCGTGCAAGTTGATGGCTTTTGTATATTATTATTCTTTACACATTCCCTTTACTGAATTCTTTCACTTGTCTTATATCAGTTGATTCTCCTGGTTTATCCAGGTATACAATCATATAAACTACAATCAAATATAACTTTACCTCTTCACTTCCAGTTTCCATATGTCTTACTTCTTCCTAAAATTTTCAGCTAGAACCACTATAGCAATGCTCAATGGTAATAATGATACTAGTCTGGTCCCTGCCTTTAATGGCAATGCTTCTGGTTTTCTTCCATCTAGCATAAGAATGGATTTGGGGTCAAGATATATATATTCTGTCAGTCACAGATTTAATAAGTCTATTATTCAAACCAAGAATGGATATTGAAGGTTATTAAAATATCTTTTCTGTATTTGTAAAAGTGATTCTATTTTTTCCATTTTTTACTTAATATAATGTGTCATGTGAATATATAATGAACTAGATAAATAGGTTTTGCAATATTAAACCACCCTGGTATTACTGAGAAAATGCTACACTGCTGCCTTCTGTGTCTAAGGTGAACTTGTTTTCTCTTAGACCAGAGCCACAGCAGCCAGGGCGTTGATCAGTGTGGATGTGAAGCATGTCATGAAAGTGTCAGAGTGAAAACGCTGAGATCCCCTGGGGAATGCCATCCCGCGTGCTGTGTGGTCAGTGAGAGCAAGCGCGAGGTCAAAGGGGACTTGCCGATAACCACTGAACTGTGGGATTTAAAGGGGAAGGAAATTTAGAGACGAGTTGTTGTCACTGCAGCTGCTGAAGGCATGAGAATCAGAATTCATGAGGGAGGTTTCACAGAGAAAACTACACAAGAAAATATTTGGATAAAGCAAAGGATATTATATATCTGGCAGGGAGAGCAGGGAGGATGATTGCAGTCAAACAGCTTAACCCAAGGAAAGGTACAAAGTGATGGCGATGGGCCAGCATTTTCTTGCCCTGCCAAGGCCAGCGGTGTGAACGGTTAGGCTGGGGGTAGGGGTTAAAAGCAGCGGGGTGAGAGTTGTGTTACCCTTGCACGCCTGCCTCTCTGCCACCTTTTTTATAAACATATATTTTTAAATTCTCTAGTTCTTCTTAATACTTAAAAGACTTCCCCCATATCTGTCAATACCTAATTGTAGCATCTGCATTTTTCCCCCTTCATATAGATTTTTCATTTCTGCAGTGTGCTTCCTCTTTTCCATTTTCTCCTGGACCCTGGCAGCTCTGCTCACATCCTTTCCCTTTGTCATATAGCCTCTTCTTTGAAAATCCTAACTCTCACGTGAACTCTTGTTGCAGGGGTGGAATGCTGTCTGCTATATATATCTTTTGGCAGCAGTGAAGAATGGTTGGTCACAATTCCCGTTCCCTTGAATAGTGCCTCTTGTGAACTATGCCCTTGACTTGTCTTCTTGTCTTTCCTCCCTCCACTTGACTGCTTGATGGCAGTGGTTTTTGTTTTTTTTAAATTTTATTGGAGTATAGTTGATTTACAACCTTGTGTTAGTTTCAGGTGTACAGCAAAGTGATTCAGTTATACACATACATGTATTCATTCTTTTTCAGATTCTTTTCTTATATATAGGTTATCACAGAATATTGAGTAGAGTTCCTTGTGGTATACAGTAGGTCCATGTTTGTTATATATCTTATATATTCCTATATTTGTATAGTGTGTGTGTATGTTAATCCCATAACCCTGATTTATCCCTCCCCCAACCACATTTCCCTGTGGTAACCATAAGTTTGTAAGTCTGTTTTTGTTTTGTAAATAATTTGTATCTTTTTGCAGTGTTTACACTTAGGGCCAGGCTCTTTATTTCTGCATGACTCATTTTTGAAGGGGCCAGTGAGTAGCCCCATTCTGTTAGTGGGAGGATGGGGTGGAAGTGGGAAAGTGGCAGGAAGTGGGTAAGGGATCCTGTCTCCCACTTCCACATGCATTTTTCCTTCGAGGTCCTCCAATAAAATCTGTGCTATTTTTTGCCCTGAGGATCTTCCTCCCTGCAGGCATATCCTCTCAAGTCCTTTACAGGATGTCCACTTGATGCTGGTAATAGCTGTCACCGCCTTTGTGTCCTGTACACTTCTGACACTCTTCCAGTAGTGAAAACAGCTGAGGCAGGAACAGGCAGATGGACCATAGACGATGGACCCTCCCTTTTAGGAGCACCTCTGAGCTGGCCTCAGGTTCAGGTGGCAGAGGTTAACTTTTTATGTGATCTGTAACTCCTGTCAAGATGTCACAACTTTTCTTTTGAGATTGTGGCCATAATCTTATTTTATATGATGGATAGATCGTTTTCCCTATTTAAGATGGATATATCTTTTTCTCTATTTTTCTTTTATTGTTGTTGTTGTTTATATACTTTTGGGTGGACTTTGAGGGAGACTGAGAGCAAGGAAAGTCATCTTTAAACAGAAGTCAATTTATGCTTTTTAATGAGTAAATTCTTTTTTTAAAAAAATCTTTATTGGAGTATAATTGCTTTACAATGGTATGTTAGTTTCTGCTTTATAAAAAAGTGAATCAATTATACATATGTTCCCACACCTCCTCCCCCTTGTGTCTCCCTCCCTCCCACCCTCCCTATCCCACCCCTCTAGGTGGTCACAAAGGACTGAGCTGATCTCCCTGTGCTACGTGGCTGCTTCCCACTAGCTATCTATTTTACGTTTGGTAGTGTATATATGTGTCCATGCCACTCTCTCGCTTTGTCACAGCTTATCCTTCCCCCTCCCCATATCCTCAAGTCCATTCTCTAGTAGGTCTGTGTCTTTATTCCCGTCTTACCCCTAGGTTATTCATGACAATGTTTTTCTCTTAAATTCCATATATATGTGTTAGCATATGGCATTTGTTTTTCTCCTTCTGACTGACTTCACTCTGTATGACAGACTCTAGGTCCATCCACCTCACTACAAATAACTCAATTTCCTTTTTTATGGCTGAGTAATATTCCATTGTATATATGTGCCACATCTTCTTTATCCATTCATCTGATGATAGACACTTAGGTTGTTTCCATGTCCTGGCTATTGTAAATAGAGCTGCAATGAACATTTTGGTACATGATACTTTTTGAATTATGGTTTTCTCAGGGTATATGCCCAGTAGTGGGATTGCTGGGTCATATGGTAGTTCTACTTAGTAGTAGTAGTAGTTTCTTAAGGAACCTCCATACTGTTCTCCACAGTGCCTGTACCAATTCACATTCCCACCAGCAGTGCAACAGTGTTCCCTTTTCTCCACACCCTCTCCAGCATTTATTGTTTCTAGATTTTTTGATGATGGCCATACTGACCGGTGTGAGATGATATCTCATTGTAGTTTTGATTTGCATTTCTCTAATGATTAATGATGTTGAGCATTCCTTCATGTGTTTGTTGGCAATCTGTATATCTTCTCTGGAGAAATGTCTATTTAGGTCTTCTGCCCATTTTTAAATTGGGTTGTTTGTTTTTTTGTTATTGAGCTGCAAGAGCCGCTTGTAAATTTTGGAGATTAATCCTTTGTCAGTTGCTTCATTTGAAGATATTTTCTCCCATTCTGAGGGTTGCCTTTTGGTCTTTTTTATGGATTCCTTTGCTGTGCAAAAGCTTTGAAGTTTCATTAGGTCCCATTTGTTTATTTTTGTTTTTATTTCCATTTCTCTAGGAGGTGGGTCAAAAAGGATCTTGCTGTGATTTATGTCATAGAGTGTTCTGCCTATGTTGTCCTCTAAGAGTTTGATAGTTTTCTACCTTACATTTAGTTCTTTAATCCATTTTGAGCTTATTTTTGTGTATGGTGTTAGGGAGTGTTCTAATCTCATACTTTTACATGTACCTGTCCAGTTTTCCCAGCACCACTTATTGAAGAAGCTGTCCTTTCTCCATTGTACATTCCTGCTTCCTTTATCAAAGATAAGGTGACCATATGTGCGTGGGTTTATCTCTGGGCTTTCTATCCTGTTCCATTGATCTATATTTCTGTTTTTGTGACAGTACAATACTGTCTTGATTACTGTAGCTTTGTACTATAGTCTGAAGTCAGGGAGCCTGATTCCTCCAGCTCCATTTTTCTTTCTCAAGATTGTTTTGGCTATTCGGGGTCTTTTGTGTTTCCATACAAATTATGAGATTTTTTGTTCTAGTTCTGTGAAAAATGCCATTGGTAGTTTGATAGGGATGGCATTGAATCTGTAGATTGCTTTGGGTAGTAGAGTCATTTTCAAATTGTTGGTTCTTCCAATACAAGAACATGGTATATCTCTCCACCTATTTGTATCATCTTTAATTTCTTTCATCAGTGTCTTATAATTTTATGCATACAGGTCTTTTGTCTCCTTAGGTAGGCTTATTCCTAGATATTTTATTCTTTTGTTGCAATGGTAAATGGGAGTGTTTTCTTGATTTCACTTTTAGATTTTTCATCATTAGTGTATAGGAATGCCAGAGATTTCTGTGCATTAATTTTGTATCCTGCTACTTTACCAAATTCATTGATTAGCTCTAGTAGTTTTCTGGTAGCATCTTTAGGATTCTCTATGTATAGTGTCATGTCATCTGCAAACAGTGACAGTTTTACTTCTTCTTTTCCGATTTGGATTCCTTTTATTTCCTTTTCTTCTCTGACTGCTGTGGCTAAAACTTCCAAAACTATGTTGAATAAGAGTGGTGAGAGTGGGCAACCTTGTCTTTTTCTGGATCTTAGTGGAAATGCTTTCAGTGTTTCACCATTGAGGATGATGTTGGCTGTGGGTTTGTCATATATGGCTTTTATTATCTTGAGGAAAGTTCCCTCCATGCCTACATTCTGCAGGGTTTCTTTCATAAATGGGTGTTGAATTTTGTCTAAAGCTTTCTCTGCATCTATTAAGATGATCATATGGTTTTTCTCCTTCAACTTTTAATATGGTGTATCATATTGATTGATTTGCATATATTGAAGAATCCTTGCATTCCTGGAATAAACCCCACTTGATCATGGTGTATGATCCTTTTAATGTGCTGTTGGATTCTGTTTGCTAGTATTTTGTTGAGGATTTTTGCATCAATGTTTCAGTGATATTGGCCTGTATTTTTCTTTCTTTGTGACATCCTTGTCTGGTTTTGGTATCAGGGTGATGGTGGCCTCATAGAATGAATTTGGGAGTGTTCCTCTCTCTGCTATATTTTGGAAGAGTTTGAGAAGGATAGGTGTTAGCTCTTCTCTAAATGTTTGATAGAATTCGCCTGTGTAGCCATCTGGTCCTGGGCTTTTGTTTGTTGGAAGATTTTTAATCACAGTTTCAATTTCAGTGCTTGTGATTCATCTGTTCATATTTTCCATTTCTTCCTGATTCAGTCTTGGCAGGTTGTGCATTTTGAAGAATTTGTCCATTTCTTCCAGGTTGTCCATTTTATTGTCCTAGAGTTGCTTGTAGTAATCTCTCATGATCTTTTTTATTTCTGCAGTGTCAGTTGTTACTTCTCCTTTTTCATTTCTAATTCTATTGATTTGAGTCTTCTCCCTTTTTTTCTTGATGAGTCTGGCTAATGGCTTATCAATTTGGTTTATCTTCTCAAAGAACCAGCTTTTAGTTTTATTGATCTTTGCTATTGTTTCCTTCATTTCTTTTTCATTTATTTCTGATATGATCTTTATGATTTCTTTCCTACTGCTAACTTTGGGACACTACATAATTATCAAGGGATCGATCCAAGAAGAAGATATAATAATTGTAAATAGTTATGCACCCAACATAGGAGCACCTCAATACATAAGGCAAATACTCACAGCCATAAAAGGGGAAATCGAAAGTAACACATTCCTAGTATGGGACTTTAATACCCTATTTTCACCTATGGACAGATCATCCAAAATGAAAATAAATAAGGAAACACAAGCTTTAAATTATACATTAAACAGGATGGACTTAATTGATATTTATAGGACATTCCATCCAAAAACAACAGAATACACATTTTTCTCCAGTGCTCATGGAACATTCTCCAGGATAGATCATATCTTGGTTCACAAATCAAGCCTTTGTAAATTTAAGAAAATTGAAATTGTATCAAGTATCTTTTCTGATCACAACACTATGAGACTAGATATCAATTACAAGAAAAGATCTGTATAAAATACAAACACATGGAGGCTATACAATACACTACTTAATGACGAAGTGATCACTGAAGAAATTAAAGAGGAAATAAAAAAATACCTAGAAACAAATGACAATGGAGACACGACGAACCAAAACCTATGGGATGCAGCAAAAGCAGTTCTAAGAGGGAAGTTTATAGCAATACAATCCTACCTTAAGAAACCAGAAACATCTCGAATAAACAACCTAACCTTCCACCTAAAGCAACTAGAGCAATAAGAGCAAAAAAACCCCAACGTTTACTGAGTAAATTCTTATCCTCATCCTTGAATTTTCCTTCCATGAAATGGAGGGGGGATAAGATTGAAAGAAATCAGAAACAATCAAGTATCTTTACCCACTTTTAAAGGAGAATTTAAAGTTTATTTTTTAGGACATTACCTGTTTTGGGAAGAACTTAGGACCTGTCAAGGACCTTTAGCTCAGCATTCATGATCTATTAGAAATCTGAGTGACTTTTCAGATAGGTTTTACCCCATGTTCCTCTGGGGCTACCTCATTGGGCAGGGAGATGATAAGGATAGAAGGAAATTGCCAGATTAGGAGAGAAACAGGGATCAGAGTTCAGGAAAGGAGCTTAGGTATAAGCAGAGATAATAAGATGATCAAATTCATGGTTTTCCACTGGCAAAGTTATTAATTGCATTTATGACTTGCAACCTTCCTTTACTTTTTCTACTTAAACACAACAAGGGCTTCCTTGGTGGCACAGTGGTTGGGAATCTGCCTGCTAATGTAGGGGACACAGGTTTGAGCCCTGGTCTGGGAGGATCCCACATGCCGCGGAGCAACTAAGCCCGTGAGCCACAACTACTGAGCCTGCACGTCTGCAGCCTGTGCTCCGCAACAAGAGAGGCCACAATAGTGAGAGACCCATGCACCGCGATGAAGGGTGGCCCCTGCTTGCCACAACTAGAGAAAGCCCTTGCATAGAAACGAAGACCCAATGCAGCATAAATAAATAAATTAATTAATAAACTCCTACCCCCCAACATCTTCTTTAAAAACAAAAAAACAAAAAATCCCACAACAATGGGGATGGAATATTTTGTCATGACGATGATTATCAGAATAATGACTCCGTAGTCATTAGGTAGTCAATATCAAGCTCTGGCTCCCTAGTTCAATTACAAGATATGATCCACCAGCTCCAGCACCTCATGGATGATAAAGCCCACGGATGATTTGTTGTTGTTCATTTGTTTCCTATAATGAGAACAAACTCTCTGCCACATTTAAATAAACGCCCAATTATATTTCCATAGCTACAAATGCTATTATCTCTTTGTCTGGCTATAAAAATTAACAAGTTTCCTATTGCTTTGTTTTGTAAAGTTTAGAAATAAAATGCCTTCACATGCATAACATGAGATTCACTCTACTTTGCTCTTTTGTTTTTGGAGGTGGGGAGAGAAGCAAAGCCTCAATTACTTTACCCTTTACTGCTTTCTATTTTAGAATATGGCCTGCTTTGCATTATTTTTCCTACTTTTTGAACATAAGTATAAAAAAGACATAACCAAATGGCATTGAAGGAAATTGCATCAAATCAGCTGAAGAGAACTGGAGTATGTTTTTATGATCTACATGTTTTTGGAGGAGATACACAAGGCTGACAGCCTAAAAAAGTTTTTAATACTGTGGGTTCACCCACTTCTGTGGGCTCTCAAGGTCTTCTGCAACAAGGATGGGCCTGGGAACTTGAAGGCCAGACTCTCAACTATTAATCACCAACTAACCTCTGTGTGTTATCAGTCTCATTGACATGAACCTGAGTTTGGTTTTATTTCTCCGTGCAGAGCTAGATTTTTAAGAATTCAGTTATTCTAGGGGTGGAGAGCCAAAATAATTGTCTACAAACCTTGAGAATTTTTTTTCATATTTTGAGACTCATTCTAAAAGTGAGATAGAGTTTATGTTTTTTCCTCACTGCATTTGGTGAAGTCAGTTCACTTTACAGAATAGGAAGCTGAAGCCTAGAACCAATGCCGGGTTCCCAGGTGCAGGTCTGGGCACTGCACCATAGTGGTACCTCCCATGGGCATCTGGAAGAATGGACTTGAACCTCACTGTGGAAAATGAGTCCACTTTCAGCACACGTGTGCATCCAAAAACAAACAGGGCTTTGTTCGGGTTAAATAAGGGGCAAAAACATAATGCTTTTCACATGCAATGTTTCCTGACTCTCATGAAGGAACAGGCACAATTGCAGGGGTGGGAAGTTCAGAAACAAAGACTTTGACCTACTGTCCAGGGCCTCCCCTTCCAGAGATGGGCAGTGGAAGTCAAAAGCAACAAGTGAACTTCTAAGACCAAGATAAGGAGTGGAACTTCCAGGAATCCCTCCTGGGGGCTTATGGCTGAGGAGAGATTTGAGGCTGAGTTGACAGTGGTGGGTGGGTGAGAGGGCAGGAGCCAGGAACAGGCTCACCGAGCTCCGTGCACTGAGGCTGGAGGGCCAGCTGCTGACTAGATGCCCTATGAGAGTCTGTGTCAGGGTGACAGCTGGTAAGGCCCAAGGCCAGACAAGTGGGCAAGGCACATTCATCAGCCTACATTTCTGGGTTTTGATGGTGTCTCATAGGGAATGGAGAGATGGGGAGGAATTTTAGTGGTGGGATCATGTAATTTGATTTACATTTTATCATCATCACCCTGACTGCAATTAGCAGAAAGATTGAAATATTTTAAGATGGAAAGCAGAAGACCTGGGAGGAATAAGCCAGACAAAAGTCTATGAGGTCATAGCAGAGAGGCTGGGAGAGAGAGAGATCGTTGTTAAGGAGCCTTTCTCTAGGTGTGCTGAGGTCATTGCTCTGCCCCCATCCTTGGTCAGGAGCAGTGAGCCTCTAAGGACCAGCCATCTCCTTGACCTAGGTGCCCTCTCATTCTGCAATCAGGGCTGAGCCCAGGAATGTTCCTTTGCCATTTCCATCAGCTTCCCCATCACCTCCTGCCTTGCTTAGGCTCACCTGTGCAGAGACTGGTGAAAAGATAAACTTACCCTTAGTGAGAAGTCCCAGAGTCCACACCTAAAGCCTCTCCTCAGTGGTATGCACCCTGGCGCCAACCTCACACCTACCTCTGGGTCCTGGAGACCTTCCTTTAGGTGAAATGGGAATTTATCACACAAATATTTACTGAAAACACGCTCATGCACGTAAATCCTACTTCTGTCTCAAGACTGTTCTTCTCTATAAAAATTCAGTTTCCTCTAGACCTTTCTGAGTGATTGATCAAAAGATCATTTTATAATACTGTGGGGAAATCTGAGTTCAAGATTATTTTAAGTGTATGGGTTGGCATCAATGTCCTTTCTTTTTTAAAATTATTTTTAATTGTGGTAGAATACACATAACATAAAATTTACCATCATAAGCATCTGTAAGTGTCCTGCAAAGTTCTGCAGCACTAAGTACCTTCACATTGTTGATCCCATTCCTACCATCCATCTCTAAAACCCTGTCATCCTAGCACATTGAAACTCTGTCCTCATTAAACAGTAATCCCTCCACCCCTTACCCCAGGGGACCACCATTCTACTTTCTGTCACAATGAATTGAGATACTCAAGAACTCATATAAGTGGAGTCATACGGTATTTGTCCTTTGGTGAATGGCTTATTTCACTTAGCATGATGTCCTCAAGGTTTATCAATGTTGTAGTTTGTGTCAGAATGTCCTCCCTTTTAAAGACTGATTAATATTGTATGGACAGACCACACTTCCACACTTGGCTTATCCATTCATTCATGGATGGACACTTGGGTTGCTTCCTTCTTTTGGCTGTTGTAAACAGTGCTGGTGTGAAGGAGGACTACCCTTCCTTTTCAAACACGGGTGTTGGTCCTCATCCTGGAGACTCATGAAATCCATCTTCCTTATGTTTTTCTAGCAGCTGTCCCTTTCTCTGTCCTTACCAGGAGTGGTATTTTGTCTCTGCTAAATAAGAAAGAATATTGGATATATTTCATTTAATGAAATGATAAACACAAACCTTGAGCAAAACACTTAATTTATTTACAGTATAGTCTTCTCATCTATAAAACAGAAATGCCATCACCTACTTCCTAGGTTTATGGGAGGATAAAAGGAGAAAATGTCTGTGGGGAGCTTACCACACAGCCTGTTACATAGTGAGTGCCCTGCACACAGAGGCTGGTACTTCCTTCCTTGCAGTTAGAGGCAGAGGGCAAGGCAGAACTCGTACATGTGGGGCAGGGGGAAAGGCCAGGGACACATGACCACAGTCGGAGATACTGTAAGGGCCAGTGCATGCTTTTATAGATCCTCATGCAGAAAGACTAGCCTTTGTCACTGGGTGCTGGGGGTCCCTGATGAATTGCAAAATGTATAGGGGGTATGTATAGCAAGAGAGAAATCCCAAGCTTGGCAAAAAAGTCCATGATTCCTCAGCTTCCTTAGCCCTGGTACCCTTCCTGGGATGGTTATGGGTAGCTCAGCCCCCAGAAGGGAATCCACTCTGTTATAGGTTGACTTTATACATATCCCCACTCCAACTTCTTGTGTTAAAGTCTTAACTCCCTGTACCTCAGAATGTGACCTTATTTGGAGATGGGAGTGGAAAATGAGAACATTAGGAAGGACCTAATACAAATGGCTGTTGTCCTTAGAAAAAGGGACAATTTGGACACAGAAATACACACAAAGAGAGAAAGCAATGTGCTGAGATGCAGAGAGAAGATGGGCATCTACCATCTACCAGGCAAGAGAATCACAGTCCTCAGAAAGAAACCAAACCTGCTGCACCTTGATCTCAGACTTCCAGCCTCCATAACTGTGAGACAATACATTTTTGTTGGTTAAGCCACCCAGTCTGTGGTGCAACAGTCCTAGGAAACCAATACACACCCCCAAATCCTTTCAGGAACAACAAAGGAAAACTCTGCTGAAAGAAACATCGAAGTCAGCAGAACTAAGGAGGCAAATTGACTGATATTAAGGACAGCTTAACACTTGTTTGACATACAAGTAAATACGCAATTTTGGGGGAGGGGGAAAAAGCATTTTATTAAACTAAGTATGTGATTTGCAAACGGTTTTATAAGAAATTTTAAAAGCAGAGTTATAAAAAGTTCTCAATAAAACTGTACAGACCTGACAGCAAAATTACTTTGTCTTTATTGTACAAATAAAAACATTTTGTTTCTCATATACTGGCTGAAAGTTTTGTAATATATTCTTCACAAGATGCCTGCAATGTTGCATTTTAATGAGTAGGCTCACAGTTAATTCAATCATTATTAAAAACAGGTTCACCATTTGAACCAGAAGAATCACTCAGTATAAAAAGAAAGATAAAAATATTTGTCATATATAACGTGAAGTCATAAAGGGCTCTTCTGCATGCAGATGCATTCTGGCCCTGTTTCTTAACTAAATTCTTCATGCTTCTAAGTCAAGGATGTTTCTTTACTTTAAGCAGGACTTTCCAGCAGCCTGGTCTAATTTCAGAGAGCCTGAAGCTGTGGTTGTAGATGTTTAACAGTGGCTGGCTTCCTGCCATCAACTATGCCCTGACTGTTTTCCTTGGTCCATAATCACAGAGAGGCAAGACATACGAACATTCTCTTAAATTCTTCAGTGTGTGCTGTAATTCTGTCATCCAGTGTTCTCTAGCTTTGTCGCCATGCAGCCCATGGAGGTCTGGAACATTCTGTGTCAGCTGGGAGGAACGTCTTCTGAAAAATCTCTGCATTGGCAATGCAGCTGGCTTCATTCGTCTGCTCATGGACACTTCCCTGTGGGGCACAAAACATGGCAGCACTCCCACCCCCCACTGGATGGGCTTCTTTGCCTTGTTGAAACCTTGCATCCTCTTCTGCTTGCAGTCATCCTACTCAGGGGAATGGACCACTTTGTTTATCTCCAGTCTTTCCTTTGTTTCTCTTTAGACTTCTACGCAGTAGAAGTGATGCTCACTTTTTAGTGAAGAACTCTTCTGCAACAACAGTTTTTTGGGGGTCTCCTTTAAGAACACAGTTTAAATGTGTGTCCCAAGAGATGGCTGTGGTCCTTGAAAATCTCCATGAGAGAATTTTGGGAATATCTTGGAAAGCTGAAGCTTCTTTAATTCAGTGACACAATCTTTTACAAACATTATGTGGCTCCCTTTTCAAATCATGTTCTTCCTGTGAGTCAATTTCTTCGGACATTATTTCTCTGAGTGATACTTTTTAAGTTTGAGTATTCCCAATAGGCACATGAAAAATGCTCAACATCACTAATTATTAGAGAAATTCAAATCCAAACTACAATAAAATATCACCTCACTCTGGTCAGAATGGCCATCATCAAAAAGTCTACAGATAATAAATGCTGGACAGGGTGTGGTGAAAAGGGAACCTTCCTACACTGTTGGTGGGAATGTAAATTGGTGCAGCCACTATGGAAAACAGTATGGAGGCTCCTTAAAATACTAGAGTTACCATATGATCCAGCAATCCCACTCCTGGGCATATATCCAGACAAAACTCTAATTCAAAAAGATACATGCATCCCTATGTTTATAGCAGAACTATTTACAATGGCCAAGACATGGAAACAACCTAAGAGTCCATTGATGGATGAATGGATAAAGAAGGTGTGGTACATATATATACAATGGAATATTACTCAGCCATAAAAAAGAATGAAATAATGTCATTTTCAGCAAAATGGATGGACTTAGTGATTATCATACTACGTGAAGTAAGCCAGACAGAGAAAGACAAATATCATATGATATCACTTATATGTGAAATCTAAAAAAGAAGATACAAATGAACTTATTTATAAAACAAAAATAGAGCACAGATATAGAAAACAAACACATGGTTAGCAAAGGGGAAATGGGGGGGAAGGATATATTAGGAGTTTGGGATTAACATATATACACTACTATATATAAAATAGATAACCAACAAGGACCTACTACTGTACAGCACAGGGAACTCTACTCAGTATTTTGTAATAGCCTATAAGGGAAAAGAATCTGAAAAAGAATATATATATATATATATATATATATATATATTTAGCACAGTGATTCAGTTTTATATATATGTGTGGTATATGTGTGTGCATATATATATATATATATATATATATATATATATATATATATATATATATAACTGAATCACTGTACTGTACACTGGAAACTAACACAACATTGTAAATCAACTATACTTCAAAAAAAAGTTTGAGTATTCCAAAGATCCAATAAGAGTAGCACATCAGGGGCTGCTAAATTCTTCAATAATTTTTGGTTTTCTGTTCTCTGAGATGATGTTTGTTCAGGATTATCAGGATCAATATCCCCAACAAGGGGAGGGTCACAAATTAGCATTTTACAGGACACTTCCTGTCCTTGATGCTTTTAAACACAAATCATGGGCAAGAAATTGGCAAAGCAGGGATGCATTGGTAAATGCATTTATATTACTTTTGTCCAGAAATGATTTTGCCTTGTACAATTGTAGTCAAATTATTTGTAGTTAATCTAAATAAATAAATAAAGCTATATAAAAAAATTATAAAGTATGGCTGCATCCATATAATTTCTCCACTTACAGAGCTCTTCTGCTGCATCTTTTAAAAACTGATTTTAAAACTTAACTGGTGAAGATGGTGGAAGAGTAAGACGTGGAGATCACCTTCCTCACCACAAATACATCAGAAATACATCTACATATGGAACAACTCCTACAGAACACCTACTGAACGCAGGAAGAAGACCTCAGACCCCCCAAAAGGCAATAAACTCCCCACGTACCTGGGTAGGGAAAAAAAAGGAAAAAAGAAAAAAACAGAGACAAAAGAATAGGGACGGGACCTGCACCAGTGGGAGGGAGCTGTGAAGGAGGAAAGGTTTCCACACACTAGGAAGCCCCTTCATGGGTGGAGGCTGTGGGTGGCAGAGGGGGGAAGCTTTGGAGCCACAGAGGAGAGTGCAGCAACAGGGGTGCAGAGGGTAAAGTGGAGAGATTCCCGCAGAGAAGATCGGTGCCGACCAGCGCTCACCAGCCCAAGAGGCTTGTCTGCTCACCTGCCGCGGCGGGTGGGGGCTGGGAAATGAGGCTCGGGCTTCGGAGGTCAGACCCCAGGGAGAGGACTGGGGTTGGCTGCTTGAACACAGCCTGAAGGGGCCTAGTGCACCACAGCTAGCCGGGAGGGAGTCCGGGAAAGAGTCTGGAGCTACTGAAGAGGCAAGAGACTTTTTCCTACCCCTTTGTTTCCTGGTGCGCAAGGAGAGGGGATTAAGAGTGATGCTTATAGGACCTCCAGAGATGGGCACGAGCTGTGGCTATCAGTGCGGACCCCAGAGATGGGCATGGGATGCTAAGGCTTCTGCTGCCGCCACCAAGAAGCCTGTGTGCAAACACAGGTCACCATCCACACCTCCCCACCTGGGAGCCTGTGCAGCCCACCACGGCTAGAGTCCCGTGATCCAGGGACAACTTCCCTGGGAGAACGCACTGTGCGCCTCAGGCTGGTGCAACGTCACTCTGGCCTCTGCTGCCACAGGCTCACCCTGCACTCCGTGCCCCTCGCTCGCCCCCACCTGAGTGAGCCAGAGCCCCCAAATCAGCTGCAGACACCCTCAGGCAAGCTACACACAGAGGCAGGGCCAAATCCAAAGCTGAACCCCAGGAGCTATGCGAACAAAAAAGAGAAAGGGAAATTTCTCCCAGCAGCCTCAGGAGCAGCGGATTAAATCTCCACTATCAACTTGATGTTGACATGCATCTGTGGAATACCTGAATAGACAGCTAATCATCCCAAATTGCGGAGGTGGACTTAGGGACCACCGATATATATTTTTTTCCCTCTTTTAAACTTTTGTGAGAGTGTATGTGTATGCTTCTGTGTGTGATTTAGTCTGTATAGCTTTGCTTTTACCATTTGTCCAAGGGTTCTGTCTGTCCGGTTTTTTTTTTTAGTATACTTTTTAGAACTTCTTATCATTGGTGGATATGTTTTCTGGTTTGGTTGCTCTCTTCTTTCCTTCCTTCCTTCTTTTTATATATTATTTAAAAAATGTTTTTAATACTTACTTTTTATTTTCATAACTTTTACTTTTATTTTATTTCATCATCATCTTTCTTTCTTTCTTTCATTTTCTGCCTTTTATTCAGAGCCGTGTGGATGACAGGCTCTTGCTGCTCCAGGCAGGTGTCAAGGCTGTGCCTCAGAGGTGGGAGAGCCAAGTCCAGGACATTGGTCCACAAGAGACCTCCCAGCTCCACATAATATCAAACAGCAAAAATCTCCCAGAGATCTCCATCTCAACACCAAGACCCAGCTCCACTGAACGACCAGCAAGCTACAGTGCTGGACACCCTAGGACAAACAACTAGCAAGAGAGGAACAAAACCCCACCCATTAGCAGAGAGGCTGCCTAAAATCATAATAAGTCCACAGACACCCCAAAACACAGCACCAGACGTGGACCTGGCCACCAGAAAGACAAGATCCAGCCTCATCCACCAGGACACAGGCACCACTCCCCTCCACCTGAAAGCCTACACAATCCACTGAACCAAATTTAGCCACTGGGGACAGACACCAAAAACAATGGGAACTACGAACGTGCAGCCTGCAAAAAGGAGACCCCAAACACAGTAAGATAAGCAAAATGAGATAACAGAAAAACACACAGCAGATGAAGGAGCAGATAAAAACCCACCAGACCTAAAAATTGAAGAGGAAATAGGCAATCTACCTGAAGAAGAATTCAGAATAATGATAGTAAAGATGATCCAAAATCTTGGAAATAGAGTAGAGGAAATGCAAGAAACATTTAACAAGGACCTAGAAGAATTAAACATGAAACAAACAATGATGAACAACACAATAAATGAAATTAAAAATACTCTAGAAGGAATCAATAGCAGAATAACTGAGGCAGAGGAACGGATAAGTGACCTGGAAGATAAAATAGTAGAAATAACTACTGCAGAGCAGAATAAAGAAAAAAGAATGAAAAGAGCTGAGGACAGTCTCAGAGAACTCTGGGACAACATTAAATGCACCAACATTCGAATTATAGGGGTTCCAGAAGAAGAAGAGAAAAAGAAAGGGACTGAGAAAATATTGGAAGTGATTATAGTTAAAAACTTCCCTAATATGGGATGGGAAATAGTTAATTAAGTCCAGAAAGCACAGAGAGTCCCATAAAGGATATATCCAAGGAGAAACATGCCAAGACACATATTAATCAAACTGTCAAAAATTAAATACAAAGAAAACATATTAAAAGCAGCAAGGGTAAAATAACACACAAGGGAATCCCCATAAGGTTAACAGCTGATCTTTCAGCAGAAACTCTGCAAGCCAGAAGGGACTGGCAGGACATATTTAAAGTGATGAAGGAGAAAAACCTACAACCAAGATTACTCTACCCAGTAAGGATCTCATTCAGATTTGATGGAGAAATTAAAACCCATACAGACAAACAAAAGCTGAGAGAGTTCAGCACCACCAAAACAGCTTTACAACAAATGCTAAAGGATCTTCTCTAGGCAAGAAACACAAGAGAAGGAAAAGACTTATAATAACAAACCCAAAACAATTAAGACAATGGGAATAGGAACATACATATCGATAATTACCTTAAATGTAAAAGGATTAAATGCTCCCACCAAAAGACACAGACTGGCTGAATGGATACAAAAACAAGACCCATATATATGCTATCTACAAGAGACACACTTCAGACCTAGAGACACATACAGACTGAAAGTGATGGGATGGAAAATGATATTCCATGCAAATGGAAGCCAAAAGAAAGCTGGAGTAGAATTCTCATATCAGACAAAATAGACTTGAAAATAAAGACTCTTAGAAGAGACAAAGAAGGACACTACATAATGATCAAGGGATTGATCCAAGAAGAAGATATAACAGTTGTAAACATTTATGCACCTAACATAGGAGCACCTCAGTACATAAGGCAAATACTAACAGCCATAAAAGGGGAAATCGACAGTAACACAATCAGAGTAGGGGACTTTAACACCCTACTTTCACCCATGGACAGATCATCCAAAATGAAAATAAATAAGGAAACACAAGCTTTAAATGATACATTAAACAAGATGGACTTAATTGATATTTATAGGACATTCCATCCAAAAACACCAGAATACACATTTTTCTCAAGTGCTCATGGAACATTCTCCAAGATAAATCATATCTTGGGTCACAAATCAAGCATTGGAAAATTTAAGAAAATTGAAATTGTATCAAGTATCTTTTCTGACCACAATGCTATGAGACTAGATATCAATTACAGAAAAATATCTGTAAAAAATACAAACACATGGAGTCTAAACAATACACTACTTAATAATGAAGTGATCACTGAAGAAATCAAAGAGGAAATAAAAAGATACCTAGAAACAAATGAAAATGGAGACACGACGACCCAAAACCTATGGGATGCAGCAAAGCAGTCCTTAGAGGGAAGTTTACAGCAATATAATCCTACCTTAAGAAACAGGAAATATCTCAAAGAAACAACCTAACCTTGCACTTAAAGCAATTAGGGAAAACAGAACAAAAATACCCCAAAGTTAGCAGATGGAAAGATATCCTAAAGATCAGATCAGAATTAAATGAAAAAGAAATTAAAGAAATGATAGCAAAGATCAATAAAACTAAAAGCTGGTTCTTTGAGAAGATAAACCAAATTGATAAACCATTAGCCAGGCTCATCAAGAAAAAAATGGAGAAGACTCACATCAATAGAATTAGAAATGAAAAAGGAGAAGTAACAACTGACACTGCAGAAATACAAAAGATCATGAGAGACTACTACAAGCAACTCTATGCCAATAAAATGGACAACCTGGAAGAAATGGACAAATTCTTAGAAATGCACAACCTGCCAAGACTGAATCAGGAAGAAATAGAAAATATGAATAGAGCAATCACAAGCACTGATACTGAAACTGTGATTAAGAATTACCAACAAACAAAAGCCCAGGACAAGATTGCTTCACAAGCAAACTCTATCAAACATTTAGAAAAGAGCTAACAGCTATCCTTCTCAAACTCTTCCAGATTATAACAGAGAGAGGAACACTCCCAAACTCATTCTATGAGGCCACCATCACCCTGATACCAAAACCAGACAAGGATGTCACAAGGAAAGAAAACTACAGGCCAATATCACTGATGAACATAGATGCAAAAATCCTCAACAAAATACTAGCAAACAGAATCCAACAGCACATTAAAAGGATCATACACCATGATCATGTGGGGTTTATTCCATGGATACAAGGATTCCTCAATATACGCAAATCAATCAATGTGATACACCTTATTAACAATTAAAGGAGAAAAACCATATGGTCTTCTCAATAGGTGCAGAGAAAGTTTTTGACAAAATTCAACACCCATTTATGATAAAAACACTGCAGAAAATAAGCATGGAGGGAACTTTCCTCAACATAATAAAGGCCATATATGACAAACCCACAGCCAACATCGTCCTCAATGGTGAAAAACTGAAAGCATTTCCACTAAGATCAGAAACAAGACAAGGTTGCCCACTCACACCACTCTTATTCAACAGAGTTTTGGAAGTTTTAGCCACTGCAATCAGAGAAGAAAGGAAATAAAAGGAATCCAAATCGGAAAAGAAGAAGTAAAACTGTCACTGTTTGCAGATGACATGATACTAAACATAGAGAATCCTAAAGATGCTACCAGAAAACTACTAGAGCTAATCAATGAATTTGGTAAAGTAGCAGGATACAAAATTAATGCACATTAATCTTTGCATTCCTATACACTAATGATGAAAAATCTGAAAGTGAAATCAAGAAAACACTCTCATTTACCATTGCAAGAAAAAGAATAAAATATCCAGGAATAAACCTACCTAAGGAGACAAAAGACCTGTATATAGAAAATTATAAGACACTGATGAAAGAAATTAAGTATGATACAAATAGGTGGAGAGATATACCATGTTCTTGTATTGGAAGAATCAACAATTTGAAAATGACTCTACTACCTAAAGCAATCTACAGATTCAATGCCATCCCTATCAAACTACCGCTGGCATTTTTCACAGAACTAGAACAAAAAATGTCACAGTTTGTATGGAAACACAAAAGACCCCGAATAGCCAAAACAATCTTGAGAACGAAATATTCTCCTTCAGGGAGCTGGAGGAATCATGCTCCCTGACTTCAGACTATACTACAAAGCTACAGTAATCAAGACAGTATGGTACTGGCACAAAAACAGAAATATAGATTAATGGAACAGGATAGAAAGCACAGAGATAAACCCACGCACATATGGTCACCTTATCTTTGATAAAGGAGGCAGGAATGTACAGTGGAGAAAGGACAGACTCTTCAATAAGTGGTGCTGGGAAAACTGGACAGGTACATGTAAAAGTATGATATTAGATCACTCCCTAACACCATACAGAGAAATATGCTCAAAATGAATTAAAGAACTAAATGTAAGGCCAGAAACTATCAAACTCTTAGAGGAAAACATAAGCAGAACACTCTATGACATAAATCACAGCAAGATCCTTTTTGACCCACCTCATAGAGAAATGGAAATAAAAACAAACAAACAAAAAAACAAGTGGAGGAGGAACTTCAAGATGGCAGTAGAGTAAGACACAGAGATCACCTTCCTCCCCACCAATCCATGAGAAATACATCTACACGTGGAACAACTCCTACAGAACACCTACTGAATGCTGACAGAAGACCTCAGCTCTCCAAAAGGCAAGAAACTCCCCACATACCTGTGTAGGGCACAAGAAAAAAGAAAAAACAGAGACAAAAGAATAGGGACGGGACCTGCACCCTTGGGAGGGAGCTGTGAAGCAGGAAATGTTTCCACACACTAGGAATCCCCTTCTAGGGCGGAGACTGCGGGTGGCGGAGGGGGAAACTTTGGAGCCACAGAAGAATGCACAGCAACAGGGTTGCGGAGGGCAAAGCCAAGAGATTCCTGCACAGAGGACTGGTGCCAACCAGCACTCACCAACCCGAGAGGCTTGTCTGCTCAACCACTGGGGCGTGTGGGGGCTGGGGATCTGAGACTCAGGCTTTGGAGGTCGGATGCCAGGGAGAGGCCAGGGGTTGGCTACATGAACACAGCCTAAAGGGGGCTAGTGCACCACAGCTAGATGGGAGGGAGTCCAGGAAAAGGTCTAGAGCTGCCGAAGAGACAAGAGACTTTTTCTTGCCTCTTTGTTTCCTTGTGCACGAGGAGAGGGGATTAAGAGTGCCACTTAAAGAGCTCCAGAGATGGATGCGAGCCGCAGCTATCAGCACAGATCCCTGAGACAGGCATGAGACGCTAAGGCTGCTGCTGCCACCACCGCGTAGCCTGTGTGCAAGAACAGGTCTCTATCCACACCGTCCCTCCTTGGAGACTGTGCAGCACACCTCTGCCAGGGTCCCGTGATCAAAGGACAACTTCCCCGGGAGAACGCACCTTGCGCATCAGGCTGGTGCAATGCAAATTTGGTGTCTGCGGCCGCAGGCTCACCCCGGATTCCATACCCCTCCCTCCACCCGGTCTGAGTGAGCCAGAGCCCCCAATCAGCTGCTACTTTAACCCCATGCTGTCTGACCGAGGAACAGACGCCCTCAGGCAACCTACACGCAGAGACGGGGCCAAATCCAAAGGTGAACAGCAGGAGCTGTGAGAACAAAGAAGAGGAAGGGAAAATTCTCCCAGCGGCCTCAGGAGCAGCGGATTAATCTCCACAATCAACTTGATGTAACCTGCATGTATGGAATATCTGAATAGACAACGAACCATCCCAAATTGAAGAGGTGAACTTTGGGAGAAACTGTATATATATATATATATTTCCCTTATTTTCTTTCTGTGAGTGTGTATGTGTATGCTTCTGTGTGTGATTTTGTCAGTATAGCTTTGCTTTTACCATTTGTCTTAGGGCTCTCTCTGTCCGTTTTTTTTTTTTCTTTTCATTACTTAACAAAATTTTTTTCTTAATTATTTTTATATTTTATTTTAATAACTTCATTTTATTTTATCTTCTTCTTTCTTTCTTTATTTTATCCCTTTTGTTCTAAGCTCTGTGGAAGACAGGCTCTTGGTGCTCCAGCCAGGAATCAGGACTGTGCCACTGAGGTGGGAGAGCCAAGTTCAGCACACTGGTCCACGGGAGACCTCCCAGCTCCACGTAATTTCAAATGGCAAAAATCTCCCAGAGATCTCTATCTCAATCCCAAGACCCAGCTCCACTCAATGACCAGCAAGCTGGACACCCTAGGCCAAACATCTAGCAAGACAGGAACACAACCACATCTAATAGCACAAAGGCTGCCTAAAATCATAATAAGGCCACAGAAACCCTAAAACACACCACAAGATGTGCACCTGCACACCAGAAAAGAATATCCAGCCTCATCCACCAGAACACAGGCACTAGTCCCCTCCACCAGGAAGCCTACACAACCCACTGAACAAACCATAGCCACTGGGGAAAAACACCAAAAACAATGGGAACTATGAACCTGCAGCCTACAAAAAGGAGACCCCAAACACAGTAAGATAAGCAACATGAGAAGACAGAAAAACACACAGAAGATGAAGGAGCAAGGCAAAACCCACCAGACCAAACAAATGAAGAGGAAATAGGCAGTCTACCTGAAGAAGAATTCAGAATAATGATAGTAAAGGTGATCCAAAATCTTGGAAATAGAATGGAGAAAATACAAGAAACGTTTAACAAGGACCTAGAAGAACTAAGGAGCAAAGAAACTGTGATGAACAACACAATAAATGAAATTTAAAATTCTCTAGAAGGAATCAATAGCAGAATAACTGAGGCAGAAGGACGGATAAGTGACCTGGAAGATAAAATAGTGGAAATAATTACTGCAGAGCAGAATAAAGAAAAAAGAAAGAAAAGAACTAAGGACAGTCTCAGAGACCTCTGGGACAACATTGAACACACCAACATTCGAATTATAGGGGTCCCAAAAGAAGAAGAGAAAAAGAAAGGGACTGATAAAATATTTGAAGAGATTATAGTTGAAAATTTCCCTAATATGGGAAAGAAAATAGTTAATCAAGCCCAGGAAGCACAGGAAACCCATACAGGATAAATCTAAGGAGAATCAGGCCAAGACACATATTAATCAAATTATCAAAAATTAAATACAAAGAACAAATATTAAAAGCAGCAAGGGAAAAACAACAAATAACACTAAGGGAATCCCCATAAGGATAAGAGCTGATCTTTCAGAAGAAACTCTGCAAGATACAAGGGAGTGGCAGGACATTTTTAAAGTGATGAAGGAGAAAAACCTACAACCAAGATTACTGTACCCAGCAAGTATCTCATTCAGATTTGACAGAGAAATTAAAAGCTTTACAGACAAGCAAAAGCTAAGAGAATTCAGCACCACCAAACCAGCTTTACAACAAATACTAAGGGAACTTCTCTAGACAGGAAACACAGAGAAGGAAAAGACCTACAATAATAAACTCCAAACAATTAAGTAAATAGTAATAGGATCATACATATCGATAATTACCTTAAATGTAAACAGATTAAATGCTCCAACCAAAAGATATAGATTGGCTGTATAGATACAAAAACAAGACTCGAATACATGCTGTCTACAAGAGACCAACTTCAGACCTAGGGACACATACAGACTGAAAGTGAGGGGATGGAAAAAGATATTGCATGCAAATAGAACACAAAGGGAAGCTGGAGTAGCAATTCTCATATCAGACAAAGTAGACGTTAAAACAAAGACTATTACAAGACACAAAGAAGGACACTACATAATGATCAAGGGATCGATCCAAGAATATAACAATTGTAAATATTTATGCACCTAACATAGGAGCACCTCAGTACATAAGGCAAATACTAACAGCCATAAAAGGGGAAATCGACAGTAACACAATCATAGTAGGGGACTTTAACACCACACTTTCACCAATGGACAGATCATCCAAAATGAAAGTAAATAAGGAAACACCAGCTTTAAATGATACATTAAACAAGATGGACTTAATTGATATTAATAGGACATTCCATCCAAAAACAACAGGATACACATTCTGCTCAAGTGCTCATGGAAAATCCTCCAGGATAGATCAAATCTTGGGTCACAAAAAAAGCATTGGTAAATTTAAGAAAATTGAAATCATATCAAGTATCTTTTTGGACCACAACACTATGAGATTATATTATAGGAAATTTGTTACAGGAAATTACAGGAAAAAATTTGTAAGAAATACAAACACATGAAAGATAAACAACACACTACTTAATAACCAAGAGTTCACTGAAGAAATCAAAGAGCAAATCAAAAAATACCTAGAAACAAATGACAATGAAAACACGACAACCCAAAACCTATGTGATGCAGCCAAAGCAGTTCTAAGGGGGAAGTTTATAGCAATACAATCCTACCTTAAGAAACAAGAAAAATCTAAAATAAACAACCTAAACTTACACGTAAAGCAATCAGAGAAAGAAGAACAAAAAACCCCCAAAGTTAGCAGAAGGAAAGAAATCATAAAGGTCAGATCAGAAATAAATGAAGGAAATGATAGCAGAGATCAATAAAAGTAAAAGCTGGTTCTTTGAGAAGATAAACAAAATTGATAAATCATTAGCCAGACTCATCAAGAAAAAAGGGGTGAAGACTGAAATGAATAGAATTAGAAATGAAAAAGAAGTAACACCTGACACTGCAGAAATACAAAGGATCATGAGAGATTACTACAAGCAACTATATGCTAACAAAATGGACAACCCAGAAGAAATGGACTAATTCTTAGAAGTGCACAACCTTCTGAGACTGAATCAGGGAGAAATAGAAAATATGAACAGACCAATCACAAGCACTGAAATTGAAACTGTGATTAAAAATCTTCCAACAAACAAAAGTCCAGGACCTGATGGTTTCAGAGGCTAATTCTATAAAACATTTAGAGAAGAGCTAATACATATCCTTCTCAAATGCTTCCAAAATATAGCAGAGGGAGGAACACTCCCAAACTCATTCTACGAGGGCATGCTCACTCTGATATCGAAATCAGACAAAAGTGTTCACAAAGAAAGAAAACTACAGGCCAATATCACTGATGAACATAGATGCAAAAATCCTCAACAAAATATTAGCAAACAGAATCCAACAGCCCATTGGAAGCATTATGCCCTATGATCAACTGGGGTTTATCCCAGGAATACAAGGATTCTTCAATATACGCAAATCAATCAATGTGATGCACCATATTAACAAATTGAAGGAGAAAAATCGTGTGATCATCTTAATAAATGCAGATAAAGCTTTCAACAAAATTCAATACCCATTTATGATAATAACTCCCTGGAAGGTAGGAATAGAGGGAACTCTCCTCAACATAATAAAGGCCATACATGACAAACCCACAGCCAACGTTGTCCTCAATGTTGAAAAACTGAAACCATTTCCACTAAGATCAGGAAGAAGACAAGGTTGCACACTCTCATCACTTTTATTCAACATAGTTTTGGAAGTTTTAGCCACAGCAATCAGAGAAGAAAAAGAAATAATAAGAATCCAAATTGGAAAAGAAGAAATAAAGCTGTCACTGTTTTCAGATGACATGATACTAAACATAGAGAATCCTAAAGATGCTACCAGAAAACGACTAGAGCTAATCAATGAGTTTGATAAAGAAGCAGGATACAAAATTAATGCACAGAAATCTCTTGCATTCCTATACACTAATGATGAAAAATCTGAAAGTGAAATTAAGAAAACACTCTCATTTAACATTGCAACAAAAAGAATAAAATATCTAGGAATAAACCTACTTAAAGAGACAAAGGAACTATAGGCAGAAAATTATAAGACACTCATGAAAGAAATTAAAGATGATACCAATAGATGGAGAGATATACCATGTTCTTGGATTGGAAGAATCAACATTGTGAAAATGACTCTACTATGCAAAGCAATCTACAGATCCAAAGCAATCCCTATCAAACTGCCACTGGCATTTTTCACAGAACTAGAGCAAAAAATTTCACAATTTGTATGGAAACACAAAAGCCAAAGCAATCCTGAGGAAAAAAAACCAGAGCTGTAGGAATCAGGCACCCTGAGTTCTGACTATATTACAAAGCTACAGTAATCAAGACAGTATGGTACTGGCACAGTAACAGAAATATAGATCAATGGAACTGGATAGAAAGCCCAGAGATAAACCCACGCACATATGGTCACCTTATCTTTGATAAAGGAGGCAAGAATATACATTGGGGAAAATACAGCCTCTTCAATAAGTAGTGCTGGCAAAGCTGGACAGCTACATGTAAAAGAATGAAATTAGAACACTCCCTAACACCATACACAACAGTAAACTGAAAATGGATTAATGACCTAAATGTCAGGCCAGACACCATCAAACTGTTAGAGGAAAGCATAGGCAGAACACTCTATAACAAAAATAACAGCAAGATCCTTTTTGACCCACCTGCTAGAGAAATGGACATAAAAACAAAAATAAACTAATGGGACATAATGAAACTTAAAAACTTTTGCACAGCAAAGGAAACCATAAACAAGACGAAAAGACAACCCTCAGAATGGGAGAAAATATTTGCAAATGAAGCAACTGCCAAAAGATTAATCTCCAAAATTTACAAGCAGCTCATGCAGGTCAATATAAAAAAAACCCAAACAACTTAATCCAAAAATGGGCAGAAGACCTAAACAGACATTTCTCCAAAGAAGATATACAGATTGCCAACAAACACATGAAAGAATGCTCAACATCATTAATCATTAGAGAAGTGCAAATCAAAACTACAATGAGATATCTTCTCACACCACTCAGAATGGCCATCATCAAAATATCTACAAACAATAAATGCTGGAGAGGAGGTGGATAAAAGGTAACCCTCTTGCACTGTTGGTGGGAATGTAAATTGATACAGCCACTCTGGAGAACAGTATGGAGGTTTGTTAAAAAAACTAAAACTAGAACTACCATATGACCCAGCAATCCCACTACTGGGCATATTCCATGAGAAAACCATAATTCAAAAAGAGTCATGTATTATTTACAATAGCCAGGACATGGAAGCAACCTAAGTGTCCATGAACAGATGAATGGATAAAGAAGATGTGGCACATATATACAGTGGAATATTATTCAGCCATAAAAAGGAACAAAACTGAGTTATTTCTAGTGAGGTGGATCGACCTAGAGACTGTCATACAGAGCGAAGTAAGTCAGGAAGAGAAAAAAAAATATAGTATACTAACACATATATATGGAATCTGAAAAACAAAACAAAAACAAAATGCTCATGAAGAACCTAGGGGCAAGACGGGAATAAAAATGAAGACCTACTAGACAATGGACTTGAGGATATGGGGAGGGGGAAGTGTAAGCTGGGACAAAGTGTGAGAATGGCATGGACATATATACACTACCAAATATAAAATAGATAGCTAATGGGAAGCAGCCACATAGCACAGGGAGATTAGCTCGGTGCTTTGTGACCACCTAGAGGGGTGGGATAGGGAGGGTGGGAGGGAGGGAGATGCTAGAGGGAAGAGATATGGGGATACATGTATATACATAACTGATTCACTTTGTTATAAAGCAGAAACTAACATACCATTGTAAAACAATTATACTCAAGTAAAGATGCAAAAAAATAAAGAAATAAATAAAAGAAATGTAAAAAAAATTTAATTCGCATTGCAGTTTTTAACTATGGGAGTAGAAAACTTTTTTTTTTTTTAGCCTCAAAAAATATCAACAATCACATTTGGTTCTATCACCAATTATATTATTCGGCCAATCTGGAAATAATCTAAAAAGTTTTAACAGGGACTATTATAGTTTATAAATAAATTATATTTCAAAAACAAACAAATAAACAAACAAACTCAAAGAAAAAACATGGGGTTTGTGCTTACCAGAGGTGGGGTTGGAAGAGGGGGAAATGGATGAAGCCAGTTGAAAAGTAACTTTTAGTTATAAGATAAATAAATACTTGGGATATAAGGTACAACATAATAAATGAGATTAACACTGCTCTATGTTATTTATGAAAGTGGTTAAGAGAGTAAATCCTAAGAATTCTCATCCCAAGGACAAAATATTTTTTATTTCTTTAATGTATCTATATGAGATGATGGATGTTCACCAAACTTATTGTGATAATCATTTCATGACGTATGTAAGTCAAATCAGTATGCTGTACACCTTACACTTATACAGTGCTGTATGCCAATTATATCTCAATGTAACTGGAAGAAAAATAAGTTAAAAACAGCTGAAAAGAGGAGGAAAAATCAGCAACCTGTTAACCAGTAAAAGTTAATTCTCTCTCAAAATCAAATTCAATGGAATTATAGTATATAATGTGGTAGATTTTGTTCAAGAAGGAAGGTGACGAAACAGACACATAAGGAGTTCTTCATAAAAAGAAGCCTGCTAACCATCACATATTCTTTTAATTTTTTTATGAATCACTTTTTCCAAACTCAGATTGATATGAAGCACATTCTCCTCAACTGTTAAAGACCCTGAATCAATGCCAACAGAGCCAAATACTTCATTATGCTGAAAAGCCATTTCAGCGGGTAATGGCAATTCCAGACAGTCTCTGATGAGAGACTGGCCATACCTGTCATGACAGTCAACATCACACTTTCATCTTTTTTGCTTACTCCAGATGACAAAGCACTCCAGGCCATTAGAATAGTCTCCATTTCTTGTTCATCTTCATTCATAAATTATTCTGTGTTTATCTGAAATCTCACATAATCCTTTGGAAGATTTTTCTTTATTTCAAAAGGGTCAGTAAAATTAATTTTCTCATTTAGTTCAAGATATGTAGGAATTGATACAGGGCTTTCAAACATCAGACAAATTTGAAAATTATATACCAACTCCAGTGTCTATTGCTACTAGATTTTTTTCTCTATTTCATACTTGTCTTTAGCTGTTGTTGTAGCTTTCAGATAACTAGGAAAGATTGCTTGATGCTATATGAACTGAAAGTTCTGCCTAACTTTTAGGAAGTGGTTTGTTCGTATTCTTTACCTACACCTGTATTCTAGATCTACAGCAGTATCAGGGAATACATGTGCTATTAATTCAGGTTTTTCAGGAGTTACAGCTCTTGTTTCTGCCTGCTGAGTTTTCCCTGTCTGCGTCATAGGTAGACTGTGCACATATTAGTATTATTCAGTCAAAACTGAATGTAACTTAAGAAATTTAAATTTAATGAAGAGGCAGAACTTTCTAAATTTTCATTGTTCTAATCCATATTTTTTTGTAGAAAGAATGGGAGTCATAATACATGCTTGCTTGAGTCACTTAAATTATTAATATTCATAAAGGCAAAAATGAATTTATGTGGTCATTGGAAAAGTTCGATTGCTTAAAGACATTCTGTATTAAGGACTCCAATTTTTCAGTTAGCTACACATCCAAAAATGAATCCATTTTTGAATCTTCACGCTCTTCTTAAGAAAGATACTTTCCATTATTTCACTTCCCGATGCAATTTCTTGGTTCTCAAAATCACCTAAACTCTTGGAGAAGACTCTTCTTTCCAACAATCCCAATAGAAACTCCATTACATTTTCAACTCAGAGGATTGTTGTGAGTATTAAATGAGATAATCCATGGAAAAATGCTGTGCACAAGGCCTGGCATTTAGTAAGCACCCAGCTCTGTTCCCCATGAAATCATATTCAGAAAGCATCAGGTGCTCTATATCCAGGTCCAGGTCAGAAAATGTCTGTGAGACTGGTGAAGAGCTCCAGCTGACTGATTTCATCTTGCCCACCCTAGGTTTTAGAAAAACTAGAGGTGGTTGCCTCCTCGTCACCAGCAAAACCTGCTTGATGACTTCCTTGGAGTTTGCAGTCTTCTAATAAGACTTTCTCCAAGATTCTTCCTTCTCTTTGGCATTCTGATTTCCAAAACCTAAAATGCTTCTCCCTTACTTATCTTTTCTTTTTCTTTTAACTGAAGTATAGTTGATTTACAACGTTGTGTTAATTTCTGCTGTACAGCAAAGTGATTCAGTAATACATATATACTCTTTTTTTAATATTATTTTCCATAGCGGTTTATCACAGGATCACTGTGTCCTTTCTTTCTTATGATGTTTCATACTGAAGACATACCTGAAAGAAAATAGATTTATATTGCTTTACAATCCAATGGTATTAGGACTTTTTAATTAAATGTGCTGCATCATATCTCTTTCCACCTTCTGAAACTGCAGTGTCTAATATGGTAACCATTAGCCAGATGTGCCTTTATGGGAAAACATTCAGAAAATAATAAAATTCTACCTTCTCTCTGACATTGATGCCCTCAACATGCTAAATGAGACCACAGTGATATCTGTAAATGTTATGATCCTTCCTGTTACACAACATAATATTTTTCTGTACCTGGAACACTCAGGTCTATATACAAGGAATCTTTTTTCCCATAAATAAAGTACCATGTGTCAGACACAGACATGATCTCATTTAATCTTCCCTTAAGCAAAACTGTTTTGTAGCAACATGATACCGTATCCTGGAATCATAGACTCCTAGAGACAGACAGGACCTTAGCAGCATCCTCAGTTTTCACAGTCAGTGGAGGAATTCCATCATGACCTCTCTGGCAGATTTCCACCCAGAAGTGGAATTCTCACCTCAGTGACAGACAGCTCCACCTCTTGAAGTATTTCTTTCCCCTCTGCATGGTTCTTCTACTCTCCAACTTTCACATTATGTAATTTTCAAACATGGAGAAAAGTTGGAAGAATAGTACATTGACAAACTCTATATTAGTTAATCATTAGAATCAACAATTGTGTTTTTCTTATGTATTCTTGTATTTTTATCTTGCTGAGCTATTCAACGATCTCAATCACATAATCTCATAATCAAACAAAATTCAAAGTAATTCACTAATATCATCTAATACACAATCCATACTCAAATTTTTCAGTTGCTTTAAAAATGACTTTTACAAATTTTATTAAAAGTGTCCATCAACAGATGAATGGATAAAGAAGATGTGGCACATATATACAATGGAATATTACTCAGCCATAAAAAGAAACGAAATTGAGTTATTTGTAGTGAGGTGGATGGACCTAGAGTCTGTCATGCAGAGTGAAGTAAGTCAGAAAGAGAAAAACAAATACCATATACGAACACATATATATGGAATCTAAGGGAAAAAAAGGTCATGAAGTACCTAGGGGTAAGATGGGAATAAAGACACAGACCTACTAGAGCATGGACTTGAGGATATGGGGAGGGGGAAGGGTAAGCTGTGACAAAGTGAGAGAATGGCATGGATATATATACACTACCAAATATAAAATAGATAGCTAGTGGGAAGCAGCCGCATAGCACAGGGAGATCAGCTAGGTGGTTTGTGACCACCTTAGAGGGGTGGGATAGGGAGGGTGGGAGGGAGGGAAATGCAGGAGGGAAGAGATATGGGAACATATGCATATGTATAACTGATTTGCTTTGTTATAAAGCAGAAACTAACACACCATTGTAAAGCAATTATACTCCAATAAAGATGTTAAAAAAAAACAGAAAACAATCTATGTTCATGTATTACATTTTGTTATTACATCTCTTTAATATAGAGTGTGCTTCCTTTTCTCTTTTTCAGTTTTCCTTTTAATTTTTTCTAGCTTTACTGAGGTATAAATGACAAATAAAATTGTATATATTTAAAGGATACACTGTCATTATTTGGTATATGAATACATAGTGAAATGATTATTGCAATCAAATTAACACATCAATCACCTCACATAGTTACTTTCTTTCACCCCCCCACCCTGTGGTGAGAATGCTTAAGATCTACTCTTAGCAAATTTTGACTACACAATACAGCATTATTAATTGTAGTCACCATGCTGTATATTTGATCCTCAGAACTAATTCTGAAGGTCTGTGCTCCTTGACCAATATCCCACTATTTCTCCCGCCATCCAATCCATGACAACCAACATTCAACACTCTGTTTCTATGAGTTTGAAGGGTTTTTTGTTTTTTAGATTCCACATGTAACTGATAACATGCAGTATTTGTCTTTGACATATTTTGCTTAGCATAATGAACTCAGTGTTCATCCATGTTTTCACAAATGGCAGATTTTCTTCTTTTGTATTGCTGAATAATATTCCATTCTTATATGAATCACACACATATATACATAATGATATATAAAATATATATAACATTTTCTTTATCCATTCATCTGTCCACAAACACTTAGGTTATTTCTATATCTTGGCTATTGTAAATAATACTGCAATAAATACGGGAGTGAAGATATCTCTTTGAGATACTGATTTCATTTCCTTCAGTTATACACTCAGAAGTGGGTTTGCTAGATCATATGATAGTTATATATTTAATTTTCTAATAAACCTCCATACCATTTTTCATAGTGGCATTACCAATTTTATTTTTATGCAATTGTTAATGGGATATTTTCTTAATTTCTCTTTCTTTGTTATTAGTGTATAGAAATGCAGAAAGAATAGTCATTAATAATAGTGATGAGTCGATTGGAGATTCATGCAAAAAAATGAAAATTGATGCTTATTTCATGCCTTATATAGAAACACACACATGCAGACTATAATAATGCCCCATGTGGAATTTAAATCTATGTGTGAAAGGTAAACAGTAAACATTTTAGAATACATTCTAATGGAGTATATAATGACATAGGTGTAGAAAAAGACTTCTTAAATACTATACAAAAAGCTTTGAACATAAAAAAGATTGAAGAATCAGATTACACTAAAGCTGTGAACATATCTTCAATGAAATATAGCACTAAAATAATGAAAATGTGAGTCACAATATGGGAGAAATTATGTTAGGCACACACAACAGAGAAAGGCCCCCCCCCCTAGATTATATAATGTGCTTCTACAAATCAATAAGAAAAAGACTCATTTAAAAAATTGGGAAGATGGGCTTCCCTGGTGGCACAGTGGTTGAGAGTCCACCTGCCGATGCAGGGGACACGGGTTCGTGCCCTGGTCCAGGAGGATCCCACATGCCGCGGAGTGGCTGGGCCCGTGGGCCATGGCCGCTGAGCCTGCGTGTCCGGAGCCAGTGCTCTGCAATGGGAGAGGCCACAACAGTGAGAGGTCCGCGTACCAAAAAAAAAAAAAAAATTGGGAAGACATTTGTGCAAGCACTTCTCAAAAGGGAGGTTTTCGAATGATTGATGTTTATATAAAAAGTTGCTCAACATCATTGGTCATCAGGAAATGTACATTTAAATAACCAAGAGACAACACGACATACCCATCATGATGGCTAAAATTTCAAGGCTGTCAAGAACTGCATTCTATTGCTGGTGCAATTATAATTGGCACCACCATTTTGGAAAACTATTTTGCAGCATGCCGAGTTTAAACAAAAGTACATCCCTACGACCTGGCAATTTCAGCTCCAGGTCATGAGTACCAAAAGCCATATACAAGTTTTATTTCATTCACACCTGAAGATGTGGATTAAAAGTCAAACCTTCTACACAAAATTAGTAGTCAGAACGTTTCTTGGTGAGTCAAGAAGCAAAGCAGTGTGTCATCTTTCATTCCTCAGCAGTCTTGGATCAGTTGCCTCTGGAGGATGAGGCCGGTCAGCCAGTAGCTGAGAGGGGGCAGCTAAGAGGGCACAAGAGCAGTGGTCCAGCTGTCACTGCTGGAGGAATTCCAGTCTACTGAGCAGAACATCCTTTATCCAGAGAGAAATCAATACGTGGTAGCCTAACACTGTGATGGAGTGCTGAGTTGGGGAGACGATCTGATACCCCTTTATAAGGGTTTCTCCAAAAGCAGTTGGAGCCTGGGATAAGCAATTAGGATGTTGAAAGGCTCAGCACTCCAGACAAGAAGTCTGCATGGGGATGTCATCCAGAAGAGAGGCTATGGAGGAGCGGTTGGAGTCTCTGAGCTTAGGGTCAGAGGTTCAGAACTCTTGACAGGAACTTGGCAAGAGAACAGAGAGGAATTAGGATTCCAAGAGAGAAACTCTGCCACATCTTTCAAATTGGGACCACTGGGTGAGGATTCGTTCAGTGAGAAAGTGGCCTCAAGCTGTGGTGGACTTTGTCATCATTCTCAGCTCTCCTCCCCATTCGCAGCTCAGGTCAGCATCCCCACAAGTGGGAAGAGTTGCCTGCCCCATAACGCCTACCTGCTGATAAAATGAGAAGAGCAGGGGCAGAGTGCCAGGTATACATAAAGCTTTCCCTCTCCCAGCAGCATGGCATTTCCCAGGAGGAGGCATCTCCTCCAGCCTGGATCCTGGAGCCCAGGAGACACGTGGGTCAGACCTGTAGCCAACATGTAGGCATCATATAACATGAGCAGGAATTACTGTTTGTTGGTGGAAGCCACTGAGATTTTAGGGTTGTCAGTTCCCACAGCAAAGCTGACTACACAACGCTGAATTCTTGCATGAGTGGGTGGACTTCCCCAACAGAACTGCCCTGAAAGTGCAGGGAAGCCTGGAGCACACGGTAGAGGGTGGAGGGCAGGTGACTGGGTGGGGGGGGCCCTGGACACAGCGAGGTCCCGGGGAATTGTCTGCTTTCAGCACGTTCCAAGAGGGTCATAACAATCTGGAAAATTATCCCAGATCCATGTGGGTACAGAGAACAAGACTACTGGCAAATCTTACTACCCAATTTCTATTTAATAAGTGTCAAATGCAACTTAATATCACAGTTGATTTTTATATTGGTAATGTTTTCCTGAGGTGGCTCTTTTCATATACTTGAGAGACCTCTAGTTTCATATCTTCTTTGTATTTGTGTAGATTACCTAACGATGCTGATGGTTTATTCCATTTTTATATTCCAAATCCTTCCTATCCTTTAAGGACCAGATCCAATGTCATTATCTTTGATAAAACCTCCTTCAGTATCCCTGGTTGGATGGAGAAAGTCTCTCTCCTTGAGTTCTAGTGATACTAATTTCCTCCTTGCTTGAGGGTCTTGTGTTATAGGGATTTATGCCATCAACTTTTTAGGGGTATATACATTTTATTATGCCCCTTCTTAGCTGGTATTATGTTTAGCTTTCTGTAGTAATCATTTAAGAATTATTTGTTTGTATTTTATAGGTCCTATAAAATATTTTTTGAGGGGAAATTCTCTCAACCTTGTTTACAAGTTCTGTTTGACTGCCAGGGCTCTATTGCTCTCTGAGCCTGTAACATGAAACTGACTCTAAATAAAGTATGTTTCTTGAGATACTGCCAGGGTTTTTATTAAAATTATTTTTGCCCAAACAAAAATGAGTAGCAAAAACTGAGTAGTTCAAACCTTAAAAAAACAAGTAAAGGAGTTGTGGTAACTCAACTTCCCTCAAATTGATAGGAAATATATTTTGTCATAGGAAGAAAAAACACACTAATTACTGGATACACTGTTCTTTTTTCATTTACCAACCACAAAATTCATCTATTGCTACCAAAATTGAGAATTATCTATACAAATTAAGGAAAACAGAATCTAAAACATTGTTAGAAGCCTCAGGCCATTTACACATTCCATAAGTTGCACTGATAGCAAGGAACACAGAAGCTGTCCAAATATTCCAATAGTTAGCCGAATTAAGTTTGTAAATAAAAAAAAAAAATTGGAATTGAGGTAGAGAGTTTTTCTCATGGGAAAGCACTCCCAGACAATAATATTTACCAGTGTCATACCCTTTAGTGTGATTGACCCCTTTATCATTATGTAATGCCCCTCTTTGTCTCTTATTACAGTCTTTGTTTTATAGCTTATTTGTCTGATGTAAGTGTAGCTACCCTGGCTTTCTTTTGGTTTCCGTCTGCATGGAATATGTTTTTCCATCTCTTTACTGTCAGTGTGTGACCTTACATCTGGAGTGAGTCTTTGATAGGTAACATGTAGATGTTCTTGTTTTTTATCCATTCAGTCACTCTGTCTTTTGATTTGAGAATTTAGTCCATTTACATTCAAAGTAATTATTGATAGGCATGTACTTATTGCCATTTTGTTAATTGTTTTCTGGCTGTTTTGTAATTCCTCTGGTCCTTTCTTCTCCTGCTCTAAACTTTTTTCAAGTTTTGAAGACTTTCTCTTTATGCTTAGATACCTTTCTTATTATCATTTGTGCATCTACTTTAGGTTTTCATTTTGTGGTTACCATGAGGCTCACATATAACAGCCTATATATATAAAAGTCTATTTTATGTCGATAACAACTTGAGTTTTAACACTTTCTAAAGGTCTACATTTTTACCCTCCCCCACCATACATTTTATGTTTTTCATGTCAATTTTTACTTTTTTTATCTTGTGTATCTCTTGATTAACTACTGTAGTTATATTTATTTTACTACTTTTGTCTTAACCTTCATGCTAGCTTTTTAAGTGATTAATCCTCTACCTGTAAAATATGTATTTACCTTTACCAGTGAGATTTATTTTTTTGTACGTTTTCTTGCTACTAATTACTGCCCTTTCCTTTCCACTTAAAGAAGTCTCTTTAACATTTCCTGTAAAGCCAGTTTAGTGGTGATTAACTCTTTTAATTTTAGCTCATCTGGAAAACTCTACCTCTCCTTCAATTCTTCAGCTTTGCTGGCTACAGTATCCTTGGCTGGATTTCTTTTTCTTTCAACACTTTGAATATATCATGCCACCCCCTTCTGGCCTGCAAATTTTCTGCTGAAAAATCTGTTGATATTCTTATGGGGGTTCCCTTGTAAGTAACAAGTTGTTTTTCTTTTGCTGCTATTAAGATTCTCTCCTTGTTTTTAACTTTCAGCATTTTAATTATTATGTGTCCTGATGTGTGTCTCTTTGAGTTCATCTTATTTGAAACTCTCTGGATCTACATGTTTGTTTCCTTCTCCAGGTTATGGATGTTTTCAGCCATTATTTCTTCAAATAATTTTCTGCCTCTTTATCTCTTCTCCTTTTGGAAACCCTACAATGCAAATGTTAATCAGCTTGATGTTGTCCCATAAGTACCTTAATTTATCTCTCTTTCCTTCTTCCTTCCTTCCTTCCTCCCTCCCTCCCTCTCCCTCCCTTTCTCTCTCTCTCTCTCTCTCTTTCTTCCTTTCTTTCTCTGCTATGATTGGTGAGTTCCTCTACTTTGTCCTTGAGTTCACCAATCCTTTCTTCTCTTCACCTAGTCTGTTGAATGCCTGTAGTGTATTTTTCAGTTAAGTAATTGTAATGTTCACCCCTGTGACTTCTATTTGGTACTTTCTTATATTTTCTCTGTTTCTTGAAGTTCTCACTGTGTTCACCCATTCTTTCAAGGTTGATGAGCATCTTTATAACCATGACTTTGAACACTTTATCAGGTGAATTACTTCTCTCTGTTTCAAGGCTTTTCCCCAAGGTTTATCTTGTTCTTTCATTTGGTATTTATTAATCTGTTTCTTCACTTTGCTTGACTCTGAATTTGATTCTATGTATTAGATGAAATGCCACCTCTCCTAGTCTTGCAGGAGTTGCCTCATGTTGGAGATGATCCCTATAATTCAACCCTGTCCTAGCTTTTGGTTGTCTCTCAGACCTTTGTGCTTGTCCAAGCAGCCTATTTTATTTTTAATGGCTCCCGGTAGCTGAGGGTGTGCCGAGACCTGTCAGCGTCCCAAAGGGGCAGATCTCAGTCAGCACCTAGATTCAGATTCATTGGAAGCCAAACCCTCAAAGAGCTGCTTTTAAAGTATGCAAATATGTACAGTCCTGTGGGACTGCAAATGTAAGTCATGCTGGGCACCAGACCAGGCAATCTGGAGCTGTCCCCTAGGTGGTGATCACAAATATTGAGGCTCCAGATGAGTGTGTAATCTCCTTTCTGGGTGAACTGTAGTGAGGGAGAGAGCAAAGATGGCATCCCCTGGCCCATGTTCCATGAGAGCATCTCTATAGGCCTCTATGTATGTGCAGACCTGAATCCTACCCCTCAGGCTGAAGCTGCAGGACAAGCACACAGGCCTCTTCTACAGAGAGTCTTGGGGTGTGTCTGTGTAGTACCCTCGGTGTGGTAGCCTGCTGAGAACTGTCTCTCTGATTGTTAGAGTCCTGTGGGAATCAGGAACACAAGCCCCACCTGCCACCAGAGCCAGGCATTCAAGGGTCATCCCCTGGGTGACAGCTGCCAAAACCCGGACACGAGGCATAAAAACCAGGGCACCAGACATGTGCAAAAGGTACCCCCTGAGAGATATTGGTGCTCTGGACCACTACAGAAGGAGAGCATGAATATAGCACCCATCTTCTGAGGTGTCTGATAGAATTTACAGTAAGCCCTTAAATGTGTATTTAACTAGAACCCTGCCCCTCAGGCTGCAGCTACAATGATGAGCTAATAGCCCTCTTTCCCAGAAAGACTGGCTTCCTGGGTCGACAGATCCTCTTGCTCTGCCCCGGGGGTGGTAGCTGTTTGAGAACTCTTCTCTGTTGGTTACAGTTTTGTGGGACCTACAGGTGTAAGCCCAACTGGGCACTAGAACCGGACAGCATACCAGTGTCTCCTGATAGTAGCTGCAAAAAAAAAGCACACAAGGGTATAAGCTCCATTCTGGTAAATACCAGTGAGCTGGAGTGAGTCAGAGAGAGAGCTCAAAGATTGTGTCCACTGACCTCTGTTCCCTGAGAATCCCTCAGTGGGGATTTTTTTCTTTCTTCCTGATATGATTTTTTCATGATAGTGATTTATTTTCTTTTTTTATGATATTGATCTATTGAAGAAACTGAGCTTATGGAATATTCCATATTCTGGATTTGTATGGTTGATTCTTCTATTTTTCATATTTCATGCAATTTGGAAATTAGATTTAGATTAAAGATTTTTAGCAAGAATACAGCTTCTGTGTATTTTATATCATATCATATCAGGAGGCATATAATGTTAGGAAGTCTCTGTTAGTGATGCTAATTTGATCACATAGCTAAGTGTAACAACCTGCGTGTTCCAACACAAAGGTATGCTTTTCTCTTTCTAATTAGCAAGCACTCTATGGGGTGATGTTTTGGACCTGCAGGACTGTGTCTTTCCTCATGTTTCTTCTAGTGCTTTTCAGCCTCCCTCAATGATCCTTGTCTGAATCACTTAGTTTACTAAAGTTTACAAAATGGTGATTTTTCTAATATGTTCTTTCCTTCTTTCTTTCTTGCTTGCTTGCTTCTTCTTTCTTTTCTTACTTTTTCTTTCATCTCTTTTTTTTCCCTCCTTATGACAGATACTGAAATGCAGCTATTAAAATGTCAACTATCAAAATCTTTTAAACCTGAACTTTTCCACCCCAGGTTTGCTTTCCTGCACCCTAACAGTGAGTTTATGGGATAATCCATGTCCATGAGCATGGCTCTGTACACAGAAGCCTGGCTATGCTTCTAAACCTTGCTTCCAGAGACAACTTCTAAGTCACCACCCAATTTTAGTGGCAGAATTGGACCCAGAATATGATGAATTTATATATTTTTTAACTTATTACTTTGAGATACTTATAGATTCATATGCAGGCCTAAGAAATAATAAGGATTCTGTATACCCTTCACCCAATTCCTCAGTGATAACTTCTTCTTAACTTATGATGTCACAAGCAGGAGATTGGCATTTATGCAATCCAGAAAACTTGTTCAGATTTTATCTATTTTACATGCACTTACTTGTCTATGTGTGGATATTTAGTTCTACATAATTTTACCTTATTTATTTATAGATTTGTGTGACCATGGCCAAGATACAAAACAGGTCTATCTTGTTCAAAGTTTGTTAGCCTTTGTAGCCACAGCCCTCTCCCTCTCTTCCTAGCCAATGGCAACCACTAATCTGTTATCTGTGATTTTGTCATTTCAAGGATGCTATATTAGTGGAATCATATAGTATATAGCCTTTTCAGATTGCTTCTTTTCTTTTCTTTTTTCATTCAGCACAATCTCCTTGAGATTCAACCAAGGTTTTTAGTATAAGAATAGTTTGTTCTTCTTTATTGCTAAAAGTATTCCATGGTATGGGTGGACTATAGTTTAACCTTTCACCTCCCGCGGGATATGTGAGTGATTTCTAGTGCTAGTAATTATTAATACAACTACTGTGAATGTTTGTATACAGGTTTTTCTGCTAACATATGTTTTTATTTCTCTGGGATAAGTGTCCAAGAGTGTAATTGCTGGGTCGTATAATAAGTATATTGTAAATGTTTTGTAAGAAGCTTCCATACTCTTTTCCAGAGTGACTGTGCCATTGTAAATTTTTACATTTCCACCAGCAATGTATGAGTGATCCAATTACTCTGCATTCTTGCCAGAATTTGGTGTTATCATGCTTTAGTTTGCTTATTTGTTTGTTTTTGTTTTCACATCATTCTGATAAGTATATAGTTATACTACATTGTGATTTGTATTTACATTTCCTTAATGGTTAATGATAATAATATCTTTGCAGGCACTTATTTGTCTTCTGAATATCCTCTTTAGTAAAATGTCTTTTGCCCTTTTTCTCATTGGATTGTTATTGTCGCTCTTGAGTTTCGAGGATTCTTTATATATTATAAACACAAGTCATTTGATGGATATGTGGATTATGTATATGTTCTACCAGCTTTTCATCCTCTTCTTATGGGCTTTCACAAAGCAATAGTTTTGATGATGTCCAACTTATCAATTTTTATTTTTATAAATCATGCTTTTGATACCAAATCTTAGAAATCTTTGCCTAAACATATATCCTGATTTTCTCTTATGTACTATATATATATACACACTCACACATACAAATGTATATATATTGCAGATATATTGCATTTATGGCTGTGATCCATTTTGAATTAGTTTTTGTATAAGCTGTGAGGTTTAAGTCAAATTCTTTTTTGGGGGGGGCTATGGATGTACAATTGCTCCGACACTGTTTGTTGAAAAGACTGTCTTTCCTCCATTGAATTGATCCAGCACCTTTTTCAAAACTCAGTCGGGCTTATTTGTGTGAGTCTATTTTGGGACCTCTATTCTGTTCCATTGATGTATGTGTCTATTCCTCTGTCAATACCATCATGTCGCTATATAATATTTCCTAACATATTGTGTGGTATAACAAAAGCATATATATTTGATATTTGTCCCCACTTCCTGGCAAAGGACCCCTAAAATCCTTGCAATTTCCTGAATGATAGAGTGTCTTTTGTTTTTCACAATGAACTTCTTTCAACCATACGTGAGACCTGAGTTTACACTAATGAGGTGATTCTTGGTCAGAGTAGGGGGTGATGGTAGTTTTGGGATGGGGGTTGGTTGACAGAGGAACCAAACACTTGGTTTAGGGGTTAGAACTATTAGCCCCATCTCTTGACTTCATGGAGAGGAGAGGAACTCAGCTTGAGTTCAATTCCCAATGGCCAAATATTTCATCAATTATTCCTGCATAACAAAACTTCAATAACAATTCTTGAACAGCAAGATTTGGGTAGCTTCTGGGTTGGTGAATACATCAATGTGTTGGGAAGGTGGTGCACCCAGAGCAGGCATGACTGTTAGCTTTATGCCAACCTTCCCCCTTGCATAACTTGTCTTACATATCTCTTCCATTTAGCTGTTCCTGAGTTGAATACATATATATATATATATTTATATATGAATATATATATGAATATGTATATTCAAATACAGATTTATGGAAAGTTTGAACAACTAATAATTTTAGAGAAGATTGGTTTTTCTTAAATACTTTTTTGAAAAAAATACTATTTCATCAGGAAATAGCAAGTCCATTGTTCCACTCTCTCTTAGTTATTTCTCTTTAAAACTACCTTAAAGGCTATAACTACAAGAAATTAAAAGCTCACTTGAAAATATTATTCAGCTCAGATACTTGCCTAAGGAAATCATTTTGTAAAACAAACAATAATCTCATTGTTTTATATCATCTTTAAATATGCCCAATCATTTCTTTTCCCAGGAAACTTCCAACAACAAAATATATGGTCAACTCAATTTTACTTGCTAAAAATAATCAAGGAACAGACACAATTAGAAACCACAACAACTTCCCAAGTCCCCAAGACATTAATTCCCTGCCCCCAAACTTTTTGCTGCTTATTGCAGGCTAAGTCCAAGTGAAACGATGCTACCAGAGGGAAATGTGGGTGCCCATCCCAGACTGGCACTGTCCACAGAAGCCCTGAGTTGTGCCAAGCATTTCAGGGGCTGCTGCCTCTCTTGCCACATCAAAACTTGATTTTCTCCAAAATCAGTCTCATAACTGAAGAAAACCCACAAAAACACACAGACAGGAAATCAATATACAAAAGAAAATAATTATTCATTTTATAATAAAAACACACTAACTACCACAGAACTGCATGTTTATTCATTTTTATTGCAGCATAGTAAATTTACAATGTCGTGTTAGTTTCAGGTGTACATCAAAGTGATTCAGATATATATATATATATATATATATATATATATATATATATATATACACACACACATATACGCACACATATATTCTTTTCCAGATTCTTTTTCACTATAGATTATTACAGGATATTGAATATAGTTCCCTGTGCTATACAGAAGGTCTCTGTTTATCTATTTTATATTTAGTAGTGTGTATCTGTTAATCCCAAACTCCTAATTTTTCCCTCCCCCTTTTCCCCTTTGGTAACCATAAGTTTGTTTTCTATGTCTGTCTGTGAGTCAATTTCTGTCTTGCAGATAAGTTCATTTGTATCATTTTTTTAAGATTCCACATGTAAGTGATATCATATGATATTGTCTTTCTCTGTCTGACTTACTTCATTTAGTATGATAATCTCTAGGTCCATCCATGTTGCTACAAATGGCATTATTGCATTCTTTTTTATGGCTAAGGAATATTCCATTGTATATGTGTACACATCTTTATCCATTCCTCTGTCAATGGACACTTAGGTTGCTTCCACATCTTGGCTATTGTAAACATAGACAGAACTGCACATTCAGATTGACTGAAGGAAAGTCAAACGATATCTAAAGGTTTTATGGTGAAAATGGAAAATCCATGCTGGACTCTCTCCTGAGTGACACATTATTCCTTCAGTGGATTGACACTATTGACTGGAATGCAGTGGTGTCTTGTTCTTGCCTGGAACTGGTCTTTTCCTTTAGTGTAACTTTGCATACTCATTCCTTAAGAGTGTAATTAATTAAACTTGCAAAACTCTGGGTTGCCTTTCTTTTATGCTTACTTATACTTGCTTCAGGTATGCTAAAAAATCACATAATAATACATTTTCTCTCTGTGTTCATTTTTGCTTTTATAATCTGGAAGAACTAATGGCACAAAATGAAAAGCAGGAAGTAGAAGAGTAGAAGTGCTAACGACTTGGCCAAGTGGTGGTAATTTCCTCATCATGGCTATGATGTCCAAATTCTTTGATGGGAATGGAGGTACGTTTAATAACAATAGATTTAAAATATCTAAAATGATCAGGCTGTCCTCATGTCACTGGTATCATGTGCTCTAAGCCCTGTCAGAATAACTTTCTGATCAGCTTGTTAAGTGTCTCACCTCTTCCCACTTGGATTCATATCTTGAGAATGACTGCAGCTGCAGAATGAGTCTTGAAGAACTCCTGTGGCTATAACTCTCAGATTATTCCCTGTCTGATGGAGACTGAGTCCTTGCCCTGTCTTTCAGTTCTAGTGGAATGTCCAGTTCCTGCCCAGTCCTTGCATTGGTGGTCCAGCTATGTCCCTTTAGCCAGTTGTGTTAAGGTTAGATTTAAACTGAGTGTCATAGATTCTAATCATGTCTTTTTATTGTACCTGCTTTATTTAGCTCCTAGATAGTATTTTTAATCTCATCTGCTCTGCTCCTCCTGTGTATTAGTCGGCTCGGGCTGCCATAATAAAATACCACAGACTGGGTGGCTTAAAGAACAGAAATTTATTTTCTCATGGTTCTGGAGGCTAGAAGTCCAAGGCTAGGTGTTGGCAAGGTTGATTTCTAAAACCATCTCATGCATCTTTTGTGAAAAATTTACTCCTGATGATGTACTACAGTAAGACTAATATAAACCCAGGATAGAAGAAGGCATAGAACTTGAGAGAGGGGAGCCCCATCCTAGAGACAAAGAAGGATGGTCTTAGATGACAGCTGAACAGCAGGCTTGGAGAGCAACTGGTCTACCAAAGAGCAAGGCTGGGAGTGCTGGGGAGAAATATTTTAAGAAGAAAGCAGGAACAGGATAGAAAGCCCAGAGATAAACCCATGCACATATGGACACCTTATCTTTGATAAAGGTGGCAGTAATGTACAGTGGAGAAAGGACAGCCTCTTCAATAAGTGGTGCTGGGAAAACTGGACAGGTACATGTAAAAGTATGAGATTAGATCACTCCCTAACACTATACACAAAAATAAGCTCAAAATGGATTAAAGACCTAAATGTAAGGCCAGAAACTATCAAACTCTTAGAGGAAAACACAGGCAGAACACTCTATGACATAAATCACAGCAAGATCCTTTCTGACCCACCTCCTAGAGTAATGGAAATAAAAACAAAAATAAACAAATGCGACCTAATGAAACTTCAAAGCTTTTGCACAGCAAAGGAAACCATAAACAAGACCAAAAGACAACCCTCAGAATGGGAGAAAATATTTGCAAATGAAGCAACCGACAAAGGATTAATCTCCAAAATTTACAAGCAGCTCATGCAGCTCAATAACAAGAAAACAAACAAACCAATCCAAAAATGGGCAGAAGACCTAAATAGACATTTCTCCAGAGAAGATATACAGACTGCCAACAAACACATGAAAGAATGCTCAACATCATTAATCATTAGAGAAATGCAAATCAAAACTACAATGAGATATCATCTCACACCAGTCAGAATGGCCATCATCAAAAAATCTAGAAACAATAAATGCTGGAGAGGGTGTGGAGAAAAGGGAACACTCTTGCACTGCTGGTGGTAATGTGAATTGGTTCAGCCACTATGGAGAACAGTATGGAGGTTCCTTAAAAAACTACAAATAGAACTACCATATGACCCAGCAATCCCACTACTGGGCATATACCCTGAGAAAACCGAAATTCAAAAAGAGTCATGTACCAAAATGTTCATTGCAGCTCTATTTACAATAGCCCGGAGATGGAAACAACCTAAGTGCCCATCATCGGATGAATGGATAAAGAAGATGTGGCACATATATACAATGGAATATTACTCAGCCATAAAAAGAAACGAAATTGAGCTATTTGTAATGAGGTGGATAGACCTAGAGTCTGTCATACAGAGTGAAGTAAGTCAGAAAGAAAAAGACAAATACCATATGCTAACACATATATATGAAATTTAAGAAAAAAAATGTCATGAAGAACCTAGGGGTAAAGCAGGAATAAAGACGCAGACCTCCTAGAGAACGGACTTGAGGTTATGGGGAGGGGGAAGGGTGAGCTGTGACAGGGCGAGAGAGAGTCATGGGCATATACACACTAACAAACGTAGTAAGATAGATAGCTAGTGGGAAGCAGCCGCATGGCACAGGGATATTGGCTCGGTGCTTTGTGACAGCCTGGAGGGGTGGGATAGGGAGGGTGGGAGGGAGGGAGACGCAAGAGGGAAGACATATGGGAACATATGTTTATGTATGACTGATTCACTTTGTTATAAAGCAGAAACTAACACACCATTGTAAAGCAATTATACCCCAATAAAGATGTTAAAAAAAAAAAAAGAAGAAAGCAGATTCATGAAATAAAAAGCATGATGATATTGATGGAAAATCTCGGTGATAAGTTGTAGTCAGGTTCCAAATGCAAAATGAGAAAGACCTTCAGTAACTCCAAGAAAATCCCAAATATGTACAAGAGGGTGATGCTCTAGTGCAAAGCAGCAACCATGTGGCTTGGACCAACATCATCAAGGAGTGCCACCTGGGAACTTGTTAGAAATCCAGATCCTCAAACCCACCCCAGAACCGCTGAATCAGAAACTATGGGGGTGGCAAACCTCCCAGGGGATTCTGAAGCTCATTAAAATTAGAGGACCACTGCTTTAAACCAGGGGTTGGCTGTGGCTAGTTTTAGATGACATTTTTTGTTTTCAGTATTTTGGACACAGCCACGCACATTTTATCGTGTAGTTTCTATGACACCTTCTGTGCTGCAACAGCAGAGGGTAGCAGCTCTGACAGAGACCACATAGCTTGCAAAGCCTAAATAGTTTTTGTTTGGCTCTTTACAGAAAAACATTTGCTAAACTTTGCTTTAGAGCATTGAATAAGCTACACATTTTTTTGAGACTTCATTTGACCCTGCTTTTTGGTATGTACTTCCCAGATTTATAAATTCAGGAATCCTAGTTCCTTTTCTCTGCATCTAGCTGCACTGCTCATGTTTGCACTGACAGCCATTAAGGTCCCTCTGATATTGTGAAAGCTGCTTCTGAGTTTTTTGTCAACATCTAGAGCAAACACAGATTCAGGCCTAAGAAACAGAAGTATAAGTGTGAAAGTGTTGTAAATGTGAAAGCCATGTACAGCAGCAGAAGTTAGAGGTGGGAGGGAAGTGCAGGGATAAATATTTCTTCATCTCAGATGAAAGGGAGACCAATTGATGTGATCAGAAAAATAGGCTCACATAACTTACAAAGTTATAAAGGTAACCAGCAGAAGAACTAAAAACCATACCATTACTATGAAGAATAGGGAGAAAGTGGAAGGAGAGAATAGGTGAGGAGTCATAGGAAGTGCTTAAATCAAGAAATGTGGGATAATCAGATCCTTCAGAGGAATAAAATAAGGAGTAAATAATAGCTGCCTTTGGGCAGGTGTCCCGGAAGTTGGATAGATGTGGGGCAGACTTTTACTTTCACTTCATTCCTTTCTGCTGTATTTAATTTTTGGTGTAAATGTACATTTTACTTCAGAAATTATATATATATATATATATATATATATATATATATTTCAAAAGTTGAGGAAAAAGCATTTGGGAGAATGTGGCCCACAGAATTAGGGGAACCTTGATCCTCACCATCCTGCCCGCCTTCCTCACAAGGCCCCTTTGGGTGAGCTTCCTCCTGTGGGCCTTTCCCCTTATTGTCTGCCCAGATGTAGTTTTTTCCTGACCCCAGGGCTCAGCTGGCACTGTGATTCTGTGTGTGGACACTCTGCTGCCCTGCATCTCATCCACCCCATGCCCGGCACGATCCACACATTCCGAGGTTGTCTTCGTAGCTATGGCTCCCACGAAGCCCACACTGTCCCCAAAGGTTCCCTCTTAATTTTCCCATCACCTACTGTTCTCAATTTCACTGTAGTAAGAAAACAAAATAAAACCATGTGTGCCTACTCCAAAGCCTTACCCACGGCTACACAGCTACCTGCCCACTCCACAGGGCCTCTGCTCCTGCCACCCAGCTTTCCATTTTCCAGTTACAAGTTTGCCCCACAGCAGGGACCAGTGCCCAGGGCTGTGCTCTCTGGCTGGCTCAGGTCCATCTCTCCCAGTACCATCTAAAATCTCACTTCCCTTAGATACCCTTTCTGGATACCCCACCTCCACCCCAGTCCAGGAAAATATCCTGGAATCTATTTTATTATAACACACACTTCTCTTTCCTGGTACTTATCACAAGTGTAGCTATTAATGACTTATGCAGTTATGTACTGAGTGGTCTCTAATGTAGCGAGACTGAAGACTGGGACCTGGGTCTGGCTCTGAGCCCCTGTACCTGCCATGCTTGTCCAATGCCTGTCGTCAAGTGAATGATCAATCAAAACTTGTTACAGGAATGTGTGAAACCTGATGGCAGGTATCCACAAAGCCCCTGCCCTTCTCCTCTGCTGCAGGCTCAGTACCTGTACGGAAGCTCAGGGAGAGAGGTGGTCAGAGTGTCTGGGGGAAGATGATCTTTGAATGTCAGGATTAGCTTGTCAGGATTGCTAATAACTATGGCTGAGGAAAGGGGGGCTGCCGGCTGGCCTAACAAGGCTGGGTCTGTCTGCCTCCCTAGTAACATCTGCAGATGCCTCCTGTCACACCCTCCACATGGGCTGGGGAAACTGTAGTTTCCAGGGACATGCCAGAGGTGCTGTTTTGTAATTTAGTGAAAATTATCTCTGAGCTCCAATGCTGAGTTGAGAAATAATTTGACAAATATCAATGAGGACCAATGTGTCAGTGCTTCAATGACAAGTTAGGTGGATCCCTGGAGCCTTAAAAGAAGAAGCAGCTGGGATGGGCCACACCAGCCCCCTGCTGTGCAGTGTGAATGCTGGGTGGTCCTAGTAAACAACACCTTAGCCTCATTTTAGAGATCTACTTGGGTAAAATTATGAAGGGAATGAGCTGGGAAGCTGCATAGACTTTCACTATGCAAACAGCGTACGCAAACAGACCTTCCAACTCTATGCAGCATTGGTTACTGTTCTCATGCAGAGCTTTCTGCACACAGAGAGTTCAAACAAGGTTGCTGAAATGGCTTAGGAAAGACCAGTATCAAGCAGAAAAATTGATTTGAGGGTCACATGCAGAGGGAGGCGAGATTTAAGCCAGGAGAGAAGAAAAACTCTCAGAGAGAAAGGGGAGACAGAACCTTGAAAACTCCACCTGTGATCCTGGAGAACAGCAGCTCACCACATGTCCCAGACTGCTGAACACAAACCCCGGAACAAGAAAATGACAGTTTTTCTCAAATCACAGTGACTGCGAGGTTGAGGGTCCACATTTCCTTAGACAGAAGAGCACACTCCACCTTCCCGCTTCTGAAATGTAATGATTGATGATCCCAGGTAGGACTTAGCTCATCCTTTGGGCCTCACAATTTGACTGAAAGAGGTCGTAAAGCTAAAAAAAACCCAAAATTTCTTCAGCCTTTACAAACCTCCAAATCTTGCACTCAATCCAGCAAAGATAGGAACAAAAAAGTGAGAATTTGTGAGCGACTTTCTAAATCTGCTCAGTCAACCTCATAGCAAATTAACTGAATTCAAAATGGAAAAATGAGAAAGAGGTTCTCCCACATGACTCATAGATGCAGATTTTAAATGTGACTTTTAAAAAATTCGTAGAGAACTTCAAATGTTCTTTCTCACTTCTGTCAGCCACAGGTCTTTCAACACCAACTGACCTAATGCCACTTGATTTTTACAAGTCTGATCTCACATTTTTGGCAAATCCTGTGCCTTTGATGGATTTCTGATAAGTTTACTGTCCCTATGGTGACAAGAAAACTAAGATTCTTATGGGATTTTAAAGGAATGCCATTTGGAGGATATTTTGATTACCAAATATATTGTCATTGTAGAATGCCCTGATTGAAAAATAGCAAGCATGATCCCATGGTGACTAGAGCTAACCTCCTTAGCCACCAAAGGGAGGATGTTGGAGAAGGAATCACCTCTGTCCAAGTTAGCCCTTAAGCATAAACAATCCTTTAAAGCAATTGAAGTAAACAAAATTAAATATTTTAGGTTGTTTTCTCCAACAGATGGTACTGTTTGGGTAAAATAAACAGACAAACCAATACAGTGAGACCACAGCAACCTCACCCTCACTGTGAAATCTATTCCCTTTCTGATGTTTTGCCCTTTCAGCCGTTCTGAGAGCCTCCTCTGGACCAGACAGGAACAGAGGTTTTAGGAATAAAGAGCTTGGTTGGGGTTAAGCTTTGCAGACAGGAGTGGCAGTGGGGAGTGCTCTCTGGTAGCAGCCACTGATGGTTCTGAGGTTGAGTGAACAGGGGAAATTGATCAAAGAAGCCTAGAAACTTCTTCCTTACACCTCATCTTTTCAAGACAAAAGTAAAAGACGCATCACAATAGCACTGATAATCGGATCTGACACTTAGTAAGCACTACCACTGCCTACTTATTAAAAGACTGAGATTCCCTGGGACCCTCTGGTCTACCTGGCTTGCTTCAAGACCCCTCCTGACTAGACCCCACCCCAGTGGTCCAGAAGGGGTCCCTGGGACCTGGTTGGTGCCCTTTTTGATGTTGAGATTGGTGCATGTTCCATATGGTTAAGGACTTGGGGAGCTAGTCTGTTGGGGAGCTGGTGTTCAGATAAACTGAAGAGGAGGAGGTAAGGAAGGGAGGACAGAAGCATTAACAAGTAGAAAGGGATGGAATAGAAAAGTAAATGAGTTGAGAGCTCTGCAGGTTGAGTCGTTTGAGACCTGGACTCAGTCTTTGGTGCCAGCTTGTGCTTGCAGCCAAAGATGGTGAGGCCAGCAGAGGAGAAACTTGTTTTGTCGTTCTCCAGAAAACATCCATCTATCCCACTTGTCTATGGTATAGCCCACATTGGGGTGGGGTATATCTATTTCTTTTTAAATTGAAGTATAGTTGATTTACAATATTCTGTTAGTTTCTGGTGTACAGCAAATTGATTCAGATATATAGATATATTCTTTTTCTTGTTCTTTTCCATAATGATTTTTTAAAAATAAATTTATTTATTTTATTTATTTATTTTTGGCCATGTTGGGTCTTTGTTGCCATGTGCGGGCTTTCTCTAATTGTAGCGAGTGGGGGCTACACTTCATTGTGGTGCGCGGGCTTCAGTAGTTGTGGCTCTAGGGCTCTGTAGCTGTGGTGCATGGGCTTAGTTGCTCCGCGGCATGTGGGATCTTCTCAGACCAGGGATTGAACCCGTGTCTCCTGCACTGGCAGGCAGATTCTTAACCACTGTGCTACCAGAGAAGCCCTCCATTATGTTTTATTACAGGATATTGAATATAGTTCCCTGTGCTATACAGTAGAACCTTATTGTTTATCTATTTTACATATAGTAGTCCAAACCACCTAATTTATTCCTCCCCCACCCTCTTTCTCCTCTGGTAACCATAAGTTTGTGTTCTATGTCTGTGAGACTATTTCTGTTTCAGAAATAAGTTCATTTGTGTCATATTTCAGATTCCACATATAAGTGATATCATACTATTTTTATCTTTGACTTACTTCACTTAGTATGATAATCTCTAGGTCCATTCATGTTGCTGAAAATGGCATTATTTCATTCTTTTTTATAGCTGAGTAATATCCCGTTGTATATATGTACCATATCTTCTTTATCCATTCCTCTGTCAATGGATATTTAGGTTCCTTCTGTGTCTTGGCTATTGTAAAATGCTGCTATGAACATAGGGGTGCATGTATCTTTTCAAATTATGGTTTTGTATGGGTATATGCCCAGGAAATGGATTGTTGGATCATATGGCAACTCTATTTTTAGCTTTTTAAGGAACTTCTATACTGTTTTCCATAGTGGCTGCACCAATTTACATTTGAGGCTGGATATATATATCTAAATGTCTCCAAGTTACTGTATGCACAGCAGGTTCTCATGAAACCATCTGTAGGAAGGAATATGAGCCTCCTTCAAGATAGCTCCCCAGGGAGATAGGGAGACCCTGCCTGAACAGCACAAGACAGTGCAAGTGTGGAAATAACCTGAAAACATGTAGATGCACATGAAAGGTTCTCTCTACTGGGTTGTGTTGGGTAAACCTGTCAATGTCTGTGTCCATAGGCCTCTGTCTCCCACAATGAGGAGAAAGCTGCTAGGAGGGGAAGAGGAATGAGGAGAAAAGGCAATGACAGAAAAAGAAAACAGATTCTAGACAGAGGGACCTGAGGCATGGCCTTCTGGAATAGGGATGAGAACAAGTGCTAAGGAGGCTAAGGAAGGAAGGGGCATGATGTAGAAATGCAGGTGGGGTGGGGAGGTGGGAGAGAGAAACCTTAAAACTAGAATGGTGATTTTAACCACATGTTAAACTGTCCATCAGGTAGACAGCCCTAAATCTGTCTGTATCTGGGACACAGGAAAGACAGCCAGCATTTTGACAGAAGAAATTAAGTGAGGGAGCAGAAGCAAGTGCTGGGAAAAAGCACTGGATAGGGAGGTGAGGTTTGAGGGGAGCTCATGTTCACCTCTGCCTCTGACTAGAATCTTGCCTTGCTCTTGTCACATGGCTGTGGGCAGAATCACAGGAGACGTAGAAAAACAGTTCTTGCAAACAAATTGCTTATTATTATTTCCAATGTAGATTTTCCCAAATATATAAAAATCTCTGGATTCCTGGAATGTCATTTCTGTGATTCTACTACCCTTCCCCAAATATAACTCTCTCCTCCCTGTCAGGTTGAAGACCAGCATGTGACAGCTGCTAGCAGAGCCCACAGTTACCCCTGGAGTACTAGCCACTTCTCCCAGGATGCTGTCTGAAAATGTTAGAAGAGCCATCATGGGGAAGGCAACTGTTTACTCTGGCAACTCCAGAGGCTGGGGCTAGGAGCCACGGGTCGAAATCACAGGGAGGAAATCTTTAGCTCCACACAGGCACAGCTCTGATTCTTGGAATTTTCCAATCCTGGACAAGGAGGTCTCTGTAACTGATGAGCCCCATCTCAGGAGGGGTGTCACTTAGAGGACGCACAAGTCTATGGCCTGAGTTTCGTGTTCACATCATCAACAACAAAAGCTGATGGCAAGGTTTAGTGTTGGGGTGGTGGAAAAGAAATTTTCTGCACTTTCACCAATATTGTAAATGGTATTTTTTTTTTCAACAGAAGAAGGCTGACACGAATACTTCAAGACTGGGAAATAGAGTCTGGTTAATAATAGGGCCAAGGCAGTAGTGGGTGTGCAGGAACCAAGAGCTGCATTTGACTGCCTATTGTTCACCATCTGGGAGGCAATTGCAGGACATTTTGCTACATTCACTCTGGGTTTCTCATAACATGGGGTTCAAACAGCTTAATTTACAATGTTATTATATAGCTCAATTAAGATTATGCTTGCAAAAGCCCTAAGTAAATAATATAAAAGCTAAGTGTGCTTCATTTACCACCCAGTGCTCCTAGGATATGGAATATGCATACTGCATACTCACTTACAAAGGTCTCCTGATTAATGATTTTTATCAACTTGAGGTGATTCTCCTCTACTCTTAACCTACTGAAACTTTTTATCATGAATGGGTGTTACATCTTGTCAAAAGCTTTTTCTGCATCAATGGAAACAATCATACGGTTTTTCTTTTTTAGCTTGGTGATATGGTGGATTATATTAATTTGATTTTCAAATGTTGGAACAGTCTTGCACACCTGGAACTAATCCTACATGATGATAGTATATAATCCATTTTACTCATTGTTGGATTCAGATTGCTAATATTTTGTTAAGAACTTTTATCTCTAATTTCATGAGAGATATTGGTGTTGGAGTTTTCTGTTTTTGTCCTGTCTTTGTTTGGTTGTAGTATCAGGGTAATACAGGTCACATAAAGGGTTTCAGGAAGTAGTCCTGCCTTTCCTATTTCCTGAAAGAGGTTGTAGAAAATTGGTGTTAATTCTTTTTCAATTGTTTGGTAGAATTCATCAGTGAAAATATCCGGGCTTAGACATTTCCTACTTATGAGCTTTTAAGTTATGAAATCATTTCTGTATGATCATTAGGGTTATTAAGATTTTTGATCTCATTTTGGCTCTTTAGGAATTAGTCCATTTCTTTGAAGTTGTTGAATTTAAGAGAGTAAAATCATTAGTAGAATTTCCTTAGTATTCATTTATTATCCTTTTGATGGCTTCAGGATCTATGGTAACATTCCTATTGCATTTCTGATATCAGTGCTGTGACTTTCCTTTTTTATTTTTGTCAGTCTTTCTAGGGTTTTATCATTTAAAAATTTTTTGGAAGACCAACTTTTTGCTTTATTTATTTTTCTATTGTTTTCTTATTTTAAATTTTATTTATTTATCTATTATTTTTCCTTATGATTTCTTCTGATTATTTTGTTTTTCTTTTTAAAAATTTATTGAGGAAGAAAGACAGATTAATGATTTGAGACCTTCACTCTTTTCTAGTATAAGCATTTAGTGCTATAAATGTCCCTTCAGCAATTCTTTAACTGAATCCCACATAATTTGATATGTTGTATTTTCATTTCCATTCATTTATATGTAATTTTTAATTTCCTTTTACACTTCCTCTTTAACTCATGGATTCTATGGAAGCATATTATTTAATTTCCACATGTTTAGATATTCTACTGTCTTTCTGTTATTGACTTTATTCGATTTCATTATGGTCAAAGGACACTCTATAATGGTATGTAGAGAATTATATTCTATCTGATTTCAATTCATTTACATTTTTTCAGGTGTGTTTTATGGCCCAGGATATGGTTTACCTTGTGGATGTTCCATGATCACTTGGGAAAAAAATGTATTCTTCTCTTATTTGGTGAAGTGTTTTATATATTTCAGTTAGATCTTACTGATTGTTTTTGTTTGTTTGTTTGTTTGTTTGTTTTGCGGTACGCGGGCCTCCCACTGTTGTGGCTTCTCCCATTGTGGAGCACAGGCTCCGGATGCGCAGGCTCAGCGGCCATGGCTCACAGGCCCAGCCACTCCGTGGCATGTGGGATCTTCCCAGATCGGGGCACGAACCCGTGTCCCCTGCATCGGCAGGTGGACTCTCAACCACTGTGCCACCAGGGAAACCCTGATTGTGTTGTTTTGATTTTCAGTGTCCTTGTTGATTTTATGTCTAGTAGTTCTGAGCTTCTGAGACAGAGTTGTTAATGTCGCCAATAATAATAATGAAATTATCTATTCATATATTTTAATCTATACCAATTCTTTCTTTGTTTTGAGGTTCTGTTGTTTTTTGCACGCATATTTAAGCTCACTATGTCTTCCTGGTGGATTGATTCTTTTATCATTATATAATATCCCTCTTTTGACTCAAGTTTATTTGTTCTGAAGTCATATATTAATATTTCTACTCATACTTTTATTGATTAAAATTTTCCTGGCACATATTTTGCCAAGCTTTACTTTTTAATTGTCTATGTTGTTGACTTTGGAGTTTCTTATAAGAAGTACATGGTTGGATTGTGTGTGTGTGTTTTAGTTCTCTCTGCCAATCTCTGACTTTAAAAATTGAGATATAATTCATATATCATAAAATTCACCCTATTAAAATGTACTTTAAAAAAATAAATCCAGGAGGTTTTGCATCCATCACCACTGCATAATTCTGGAACACCCTATTTTTGGGTTTCTAATCCCCAAAAGAAGCATCACATCCCTTAAGCAGTCAACAGCCCCTCTCCCAGACCCTGACAATTACTAATCTATTTTCTGTCTCTATGGATTTGACTATTATGGACTTGTCATGTACATAGCTTATGGACATATAAAAGGAATCAGACAATGTGTGGCCTTTGTTCATTGTAAGATGTCCTTCTATGTCTCTAGTCACAATTTTTGTATTAGAGTCTATTTTCTTTTCTTATATTAGTTAGCTGCTCCAACTCTTTTTCAGGTACTGTTTACCTAATATACATATATGTAGATATATAGAGATATATAGATAGATAGATAGATATAGATATAGATAGATAGATATAGATAGATAGCTGCTCCAACTCTTTTTCAGGTACTGTTTACCTAATATAGATATAGATAGATAGAGAGATAGATAGAGATAGATAGATAGAGATATCCTTTTATTTTCAACTTATTTGTTTTTTGATATTAAAGTGTGTTTCTTCTACACAAAATTTCATTGGCTCCTGTTTTTATAAAATCTATTTTACCAATTTCTGCTTTTTAACTGGAATTCTTAATCCTTAATGTAATTACTGTTAAGATAGGTTTGACATCTGTCATTCTGTTGATTTCTTTACATGTTTCTCTTATGTCTTAAGTGGTTTTTGTTCCTCTATTCCCCCATTACTGTTGTTCATTTTACTACACTTTTTGAGCTATAGTCATAGTGGTTATCCTGAGGATTGCAATTAACATCTTAACTTAAAAACATCTAGTTTGGTTTTTTTTCTTAAATTCCATATATATGTGTTAGCATATGGTATTTGTCTTTCTCTTTCTGACTTACTTCACTCTGTATGACAGACTCTAGGTCTATCCACCTCATTACAAATAGCTCAGTTTCATTCCTTTTTATGGCTGAGTAATATTTCATTGTATATATGTGCCACATCTTCTTTATCCATTCATCTGGTGATGGACATTTAGGTTGTTTCCATCTCTAGGCTATTGTAAATAGAGCTGAAATGAATATTTTGGTACATGACTCTTTTTGAATTATGGTTTTCTCAGGGTATGTGCCCAGTAGTGGGATTGCTGGGTCATATGGTAGTTCTATTTGTAGTTTCTTAAGGAACCTCCATACTGTTCTCCATAGTGGCTGTACCAATTCACATTCCCACCAGCAGTGCAAGAGTGTTCCCTTTTCTCCACACCTTCTCCAGCATTTATTGTTTCTAGATTTTTAGATGATGGCCATTCTGACTGGTGTGAGATGATATCTCATTGTAGTTTTGATTTGCATTTCTCTAATGATTAATGATGTTGAGCCTTCTTTCATGTGTTTGTTGGCAGTCTGTATATCTTCTTTGGAGAAATGTCTATTTAGGTCTTCTGCTCAAAATGTCATGAAGAACCTAGGGGTAAAACAGGAATAAAGACACAGACCTACTAGAGAATGGACTTGAGGATACGGGGAGGGGGAAAGGTAAGCTGTGACAAAGCAAGAGAGAGGCATGGACATATATACACTACCAAACGTAAGGTATATAGCTAGTGGGAAGCAGCTGCATAGCACAGGGAGATTAGCTCAGTGCTTTGTGACCACCTGGAGGGGTGGGATAGGAAGGGTGGGAAGGAGGGAGATGCAAGAGGGAAGAGATATGGGAACATATGTATATGTATAACTGATTCACTTTGTTATAAAGCAGAAACTAACACACAATTGTAAAGCAATTATACTCCAATAAAGATGTAAAAATTAAATAAAATAAATATAGCTCAAAAAAAAATCTAGTTTGAACAGTACCAACTTAATTTCAATAGTAATCTAAAACATTCTTTCTATATAGTCCCATTCCTTCTCCCCTATTTTTTTTTTGCTGTAACTGTCATAAAAATTACATTTTTATACATCGTGTATCCATCAACATAGATATTATTCATTGTTTTGTGCAACTGTCTTTTAAACTATATATGAGAATAAATGGGTTACAAACAAAACTTAATTTACATTACTAATATTTTATCATGCACTTACCTTTACCAGTGTTCTTTAATTTTCATGTTAATTAAACTTACTGCCTAGTGTCCTTTCATTTCAAACTTCTAGTAGTGCTTGTAGGATAGGTCTGCTTGTGATACATTCTCTTAGTTTTTCTTCATTTGGAGATATATTTCCCCCTCATTTATTGAAGTGTAATTCTGTTGGATATCAAATTCTTGGTTAATAATTATTTTCTGTGAGATATTTGAATATGTCATCTGGCCTCCATTGTTTGGGAGAGAAATCAGCTGTAAACCTTATTGATATTCTCTTGTGTGTGACAGCCACTTCTCTCTTGTTGCTTTTTACAATTTGATTTTAATGTGTTCATGTGAGGATCTCTTTGGGTTTATACTCCTAGGAGTTTGTTGAGTTTCTTGGATGTATAGATTATTTCTTCACTGAGTAGTTCTTCAAATATTCTTTCTCCCCCTTTCTCTCTTTCCTCTTCTAGGGCTCTCAATATGTGTATATTGGTATGCTTGCTTGGTAATGTTCTACAAGTCTTTGATCTCAGTTATGTTTTCTTCCTTTTTTTCTTCTCAGTTCATCAACTGGATGGTATCAATTGACCTATCTTTACATTTACTGATTCTTTTTTGTGACTGTTCAAATCTTCTGTCAAGCCACCCCAGAGAATTTTTTAGTTCCATTTTTGTACTTTCAAACTCTAAAATTTCTGTTTGGTTTTTTTTAAGATGTTGGGGGTAGGAGTTTTTATTAATTAATTAATTAATTTTTGCTGTGTTGGGTCTTCGTTTCTGTGCAAGGGCTTTCTCTAGTTGTGGCAAGCGGGGGCCACTCTTCATCGCAGTGCGCAGGCCTCTCACTATCATGGCCTCTCTTGTTGCAGAGCACAGGCTCCAGACGTGCAGGCTCAGTAGTTGTGGCTCACGGACCTAGTTGCTCCATGGCATGTGGGATCCTCCCAGACCAGGGCTCGAACCCATGTCCCCTGCATTATCAGGCAGATTCTCAACCACTGCATCACCAGGGAAGCCCTCTGTTTGGTTTTTTTTTTTAAAAATAATATCTGGCTCTTTATTCATATTGTGTATTTGGTAAGATGTCATTCTCATACTTTCCTTATGTCTTAAGACATGGTTTCCTTTCATTCTTTTAACATGTTTTAAAATAGCTGATTTAAATTCTTTGTCTAGTAAGTCTAACTTCTGGGCTTCCTCCGGGCAGTTTCCATTAATCACATTTTTTTCCTGTGTATGGGCAGGCTTCTTTTTTTGTATGTCTCATTTTTTTTTGTTATTGTTGAAAATTCTGTATTTAAAATAATATAATGTGGCAATCCTGAAAATCATATTCTTCACCCTCCCCAAGGTTTGTTGTTTTTGCTGTTTGTTATTTTTGTTTGTTGGATTTATTTTTATGACCTCATTCTGTAATATTTGTTCACTGAAGTTGCTGCTCAGTTAGCTTAGTGGTCTGCTAATAATTGAATGGAGATTTCCTTAGATGCCTGGAACCAATACATCTCTTAGTCTTTACAAAGAGATTCTGTAAAGATTGGGACGTATCTTAAACACTTAGCCAGGCAGTTGACAACTCTGCTTTAGCTTTCACTTCCTACTTGCAGACATCCTCAAGGCCAGCCAGAGATGAAAGTTTAGAACATTTGCAGGACTTTCCTGAGCATGTACATAACCCTGGGCATGCACAGAGTTCTATACATGCATATGGTCATCTAGATTCCTAGGTATATATCAAAGATTCAAAGTCAGTAGAGAAATCTCACTACTTAGTTTTTCCTTTTAGGTATTTTAGTTAGACTATTGTTTTCCCCAAATGTTATCCTCTGCCTCAGGCATTCAAGAAGTTAAACTATTTTCTCTAATTATTTTCAACAATAACCCCTGGGAAAATGTTTTTCCCACTTTGTGAACTCCAGGTTAAGTCAAATAGAAACATCCTTGTGAATGCAGTCTTCTGGGGAACCACTGGACAGGTCACATAAGGACAAATTCTCTGAGGAGAGGGCTTTGAAGGCACTCCATCCACCTTTTATTCTTACAGCAGTGCTGCCAAGCTGCTGCTTTTCATTGTGATTGTGGGCCATTTATTGTCAAGGCTACCACAAAGCTAGATAAGGTCAGAATGGGAATAGTACAAGTTAAAATACCACAAAACTCACTTTTCTTACTAATATTCATCTAATTTTCTTGAATAAACACTCCCCTAATTGGTTCAAGCATTTGACTAATTTCCAGAGTCCTGAAAAAGATGACTCTGACAAGTTTAATCTGTTTTCTCTTATTTTTATAAAGGAGAGAATTTTCAGAAGTCCTATTCCATTATTTTTATTACTGTCACTCTAACTTCTACCCTTTGGTTGGTCAATTAAACACTTAATATTTAAGGTAAATATTGATATATTAAGTCTTAAGTTTTCCATTTTACTCTTTGTTTTCTGTTTTTTTCTCTTCTTATTATTCCCTGTTTCTCTCTTCTTCCTGTGAGTTATTTGAAATCTCATTAGGATTTTTATCTTGATGTATTTATAGTATGTTTGAATGTATCTCTTTGTATACAGTTGATATTTTTTAAAATTATTGATCTGAGCATTACAGTATAGAAATGTGACTTTTTACAGCCTATGGTATTAACTCTGACCATTTCCAGGGAAGTATAGAAATCCACTTCCATTTAAGGCTCTTTACCTCCCACTTTTAAATGTTATTGTCTTGAGTATCAGATGATTTTATAATTTACTCTTCAATCATCAAACATAATTTTAAAACTCATGAGGAAATAGTCTTTTGTATAGACTCATATTTCTTCTTTTTTGTGTTCTTTTTTCCTCCCTTCTTGATGCTCTGAGGTTTCTTCCTTCATCAGTTCCTGTTTGACAAGCATCCTTAGCCAAACTTTAAGGTAAGTTTGCAAGTAACAACCTCCTTTAGGTTCCTTTACTGAGGGTATCTTTATTTCTCTTTTATTTCTGAAGAATAATTTTGCCATATATAGAATATATGTTTGATAGTTTTTCTTTGAGCACTTGAAAAATATTGTGCTACTTCCTTCATGGTTTCATATGATAAACCTGCTGTTATATAAATTTGTGTTTTACTATAGGTAAACTCTGGTGGCTTTCATAATTTTTAATTTTCTTTATTTTTCAAAAGTTTAACTATAATGTGTCTTGGTGTGGATTTCTTTGGGTTTATTCTATTTGAATTTCATTAAGTTTCTTGGACTTAATGACTTGTATATTTTGATATACTTGTATCTTTGGCAAATTTAAAAAGCTCTCAGCCATGATTTTAACTCTATTCTTTCTACCTTACTCTCTCCTCTCACTTTGGGGATCTAATTATATGAATTTTGAATCTTTTGCACTTACTGCAAGTTCATGAAGCTCTGTTAGATATTTTTCAGTGTTCTTAGAAAGAAAATTTTTTCTCTCTGTTGTTTACTTTCAGTGAATGTTATTGATCCATCCTCAAGTTCACTCCGTCATCTCCATTCAACTATTGGGCCCATTTGACAAGTTTTCTTTCTTTTTATATTTCAGTTTTATAATATCCACTTTTAAAATAACTTCTATTTCTTTTATTTGTTTTCAGGGAATCTGTAATTATTGTTGAAGCTTAACTTATGAGATGCCTTGAAGATCCTTACTGGTGTCAGTTAATACTTTTTTTTTCATTTTGTATATTTCTTGGTTTTGGCTGATGGGTAAATTTTATCATGTCCTTTATATTTTCTCTGTTATGCTAGGAGTTTCTGGGTCCTGTGTATATCTTTCATTTTAGCAGGTAGTCATCCTGTGTCGGTTCAGAATGCAGGACTGTCTACTTATGTGGGATATGGTTCTAGTGGAAGTCTAATTTTCTTAAAAATGCCTGTATACATCGAATATTTATTGAGCACTAAAATTATAAGACAGTAAATTTCCTGTCACAATAGGGATTCAACTGAAACAAAACAACCACTTGTCAGGGATACTATTAAAATTCTTCACACTTCAGCCAGGAATTAGCTCTAGGGGACTTTTTAGATCCTCAGTCATACTGAGATTCTATGTTTGAAACATGTTTTCTTTATCAAAGATGGAACCAATGAAAAAGCAATCACTTTTTGAAGAATCTCAGAACACCCCATCAGCTCTCTTTTAGTAGAGTCCTAAAAGGTGGTGTGAGCCTGTTTGGTCTGAGAGCTCTGACTGTCTTGTGCATGAAGAGGAATAGGATATTAGTGGGTGTAAAGGACATCATATTTCCTGGACAAAAGCAGCAACAATGACTGGGACCCAAAGATGATCCCCAACAGACCTACCTACAAGTTTGCTAACTGCCATGTTTTCAAAAGAGCCCCACTGGAAAGGCACACCAATGGTTGGATAGTATTTCCTGATCTTTAGCATCCAGTGGAATCAAACCCAACTCATTTTGAATTGGAGGACAGAGCTAGACAGGAAGGGATGGGGCAGGGAGAAAAAGGAGGATGGTTTGTTTCATGTACAATTTATTTATAGTGCATCTGTGTGTATGGGAGCCCCTATGCTTTTCCAATAAAAGTTGGAGGAATACAAAAGTATAATTTCAGGCTGCTTGGAATGACTAGGCTAGTATTACAAAATTAATTGGATGTAATTATACTGTCTTCACAGCAACAATCACATGCATAGGATTTGGCAACGTGCAAAGCACTTCCATGTGTATTCTTTCATTTTACCTTCACTACCACCTTAGGGAGTAAGCTTAATTATGATTAGTTGTTATTATCTTCATATTAATGTCCAGGAAAGTGAGACATCAAGAGGTTAGCAGATTGGGTCATCTCGAAAGTGGAGCATAGACTGCAGCTCCAAAAACAAAAAGCATGTATATTCTATTTCACAATTAACCATGTGAATCTTAACAATAAAAAATTTAAAATTTATTACTATACAGTAAGACCAACACCCTGAGATGTGGTCCTTGCCTCTAATTCTTCTCCATATACTTCCCAGCACAAACTGCAAGGAGGTACCCTGACACCAATATCCTCAATATAAATTTTGGTCTAGTGTCAATTGTTTTTCTTGTAATTCCTTAGTACTCCTCCCATTGGTGCCATTTTTCTCATGTTGGCCATTTTCCTAGTACATATTTAATCCCTTTCTAAAACTTTTGGAGAATCACCTAATCTCTTCTCTCTCCATATTCTCAGAGAATTTATTTTTTAACCTCTTTATTGGAGTATAATTGCTTTACAATTGTATGTTAATTTCTGCTGTATAACAGAGTGAATCAGCTATACATAAACATATATCCCCATATCACCTCCCTCTTGCGTCTCCCTCCCACCCTCCTTATCCCACCCCTCGAGGTGGACACAAAGCACTAAGCTGATCTCCCTCTGCTATGTGGCTGCTTCCCACTAGCTATCCATTTTACATTTGATAGTGTATGTATGTCCATGCCACTCTCTCACTTCATCCCAGCTTACACTTCCCCCTCCCCATATCCTCAAGTCCATTCTCTACATCTGTGTTTTTATTCCTGTCCTGCCCCTAAGTCCTAGAGAATCATTTTTTTTTCTTTTTTTAGATTCCAAGTATATGTGTTAGCCTACGGTATTTGTTTTTCTCTTTCTGACTTACTTCACTCTGTATGACAGACTTTAGGTCCAACCACCTCACTACAAATAACCCAGTTTCCTTTGTTTTTATGGCAGAGTAATATTTCATTGTACATATGTGCCACACCTTCTTTATCCATTCATCTGTTGATGGACACATAGGTTGCTTCTATGTCCTGGTTATTGTAACTAGAGCTGCAATGAACATTGTGGTACATGACACTTCTTGAAATATGGTTTGCTCAGTGTATATGCCCAGTAGTGGGATGGCTGAGTAATATGGTAGTTCTATTTTTAGTTCTTTAAGGAACCTCCATACTGTTCTCCTTGGTGGCCATATCAATTTATATTCCCACCAGAAGTACAAGAGGGCTCCCTTTTCGCCACACCCTCTCCAGCATTTATTGTTTGTAAATTTTTTGATGATCACCATTCTGACTGGTGTGAAGTGATACTTCATTGGAGTTTTGATTGGCATTTCTCTAATGACTTGTGATGCTGAGCATCCTTTCATGTGTTTGTTGGCATCTCCATCTTCTTTGGAGAAATGTCTATTTAGCTCTTCTGCCCATTTTTGGATTGGGTTGTTTGCTTTTTGATATTGAGCTGCAAGAGCTGCTTGTACATATTGGGAGATTAATCCTTTGTCAGTAGCTTCATTTGCAAATATTTTCTCCCATTCTGAGGATTGTCTTTTGGTCTTGTTTATGGTTTCCTTTACCGTGCAAAAGCTTTGAAGTTTCATTAGGTCCCATTAATTTATTTTTGTTTTTATTTCCATTTCTCTAGGAGGTGGGTCAAAAGGCACCTCTAGGAGGTGCTGTGATGTATGTCATAGAGTGTTCTGCATATGTTTTCCTCTAAGAGTTTGATAGATTCGGGCCTTACATTTAGGTCTTTAATCCATTTTGAGCTTATTTTTGTGTATGGTGTTAGGGAGTGATCTAATCTCATACTTTTACATGTAGCTGTCCAGTTTTCCCAACACCACTTATTGAAGAGGCTGTCCTTTCTCCACTGTACATTCCTGCCTCCTTTATCAAAGATAAGGTGACCATATGTGCATGGGTTTATCTCTGGGCTTTCTATCCTGTTCCATTGATCTATATTTCTGTTTTTGTGCCAGTACCATACTGTCTTGATTACTGTAACTTTGTAGTATAGTCTGAAGTCAGGGAGCCTGATTCCTCCAGCTTCGTTTTTTGTTCTCAAGATTGCTTTGGCTACTTGGAGTCTTTTGTGTTTCATACAAATTGTGAAATATTTTGTTCTAGTTCTGTGAAAAATGCCAGTGGTAGTTTGATAGGGATTGCACTGAATCTGTAGATTGCTTTGGGTAGTAGATTCATTTTCACAATGTTGATTCTTCATATCCAGGAACATGGTATATCTCTCCACCTATTTGTATCATCCTTAATTTCTTTCATCAGTGCCTTATAATTTTCTGCACACAGGTCTTTTGTCTCCTTAGGTAGTTTTATTCCTAGATATTTTATTCTTTTTGTTGCAATGGTAAATGGGAGTGTTTTCTTGATTTCACTTTCAGATTTTTCATCATTAGTGTATAGGAATGCAAAAGATTAATGTGCATTAATTTTGTATCCTGCTACTTTACCAAATTCATTGATTAGCTCTAGTAGTTTTCTGGTAGCATCTTTAGAATTCTGTATATATAGTATCATGTCATCTGCAAACAGTGACAGCTTTACTTCTTCTTTTCTGATTTGGATTTCTTTTATTTCCTTTTCTTCTCTGATTGCTGGGGCTAAAACTTCCAAAACTATGTTGAATAAGAGTTGTGAGAGTGGGCAACCTTGTCTTGTTCCTGATCTTAGTGGAAATGCTTTCAGTTTTTCACCATTGAGGATGATGTTGGCTGTGGGTTTGTCATATATGGCCTTTATTATACCGAGGAAAGTTCCCTCTAGGCCTACTTTCTGCAGAGTTTTTATCATAAATGGGTGTTGAATTTTGTCAAAAGTTTTCTCTGCATCTATTGAGATGACCATAAGGTTTTCCTCCTTCAATTTCTTAATATGGTGTATCACATTGATTGATTTGCATATATTGAAGAATCCATGCATTCCTGGAATAAACCCCACTTGATCATAGTATATGATCCTTTTCATGTGCTCTTGGATTCTGTTTGCTAGTATTTTGTTGAGGATTTTTGCATCTATGTTCATCAGTGTTATTGGCCTGTAGTTTTCTTTCTTTGTAAAATCCTTGTCTGGTTTTGGTATCAGGGTGATGGTGGCCTTGTAGAATGAGTTTGGGAGTGTTCCTCCATCTGCTATATTTTGGAAGAGTTTGAGAAGGATAGGTGTTAGCTCTCCTCTAAAAGTTTGATGGAATTCGCCTGTGAAGCCATCTGGTCCTGGGCTTTTCTTTGTTGGAAGATTTTTAATCACCGTTTCAATTTCAGTGCTTGTGATTGGTCTGTTCATATTTTCTATTTCTTCCTGATTCAGTCTTGGCAGTTGTACATTTCTAAGAATTTCTCCATTTCTTCCTGATTGTCCATTTTATTGGCATAGAGTTGCTTGTAGTAATCTCTCATGATGTTTTGTATTTCTGCAGTGTCAGTTGTTACTTCTCCTTTTTCATTTCTCATTCTAGTGATTTGAGTCTTCTCCTTTTTTTTCTTGATGAGTCTGGCTAATAGTTTATCAATTTTGTTTATCTTCTCAAAGAACCAGCTTTTAGTGTTATTGACCTTTGCTATCATTTCCTTCATTTCTTTTTCATTTATTTCTGATCTGATCTTTATGATTTCTTTCCTTCTGCTAACTTTGGGTTTTTTTTGTTCTTCTTTCTCTAATTGCTTTAGGTGCAAGGTTAGCTTGTTTATTCGAGATGTTTCCTATTTCTTAAGGTAGGATAGTATTGCTATAAACTTCCCTCTTAGAGCTGCTTTTGCTGCATCCCATAGGTTTTGGGTCATTGTGTCTCCATTGTCATTTGTTTCTAGGTATTTTTTTATATCCCCTTTGATTTCTTCAGTTATCACTTCGTTATTAAGTAGTGTATTGTTTAGCCTCCATGTGTTTGTATTTTTTACAGATCTTTTCCTGTAATTGATATCTAGTCTCCTAGCATTGTGGTCAGAAAAGATACTTGATACAATTTCAATTTTCTTAAATTTACTAAGGCTTGATTGTGACCCAAGATATGATCTATCCTGGAGAATGTTCCATGTGTACTTGAGAGAAAATGTATTCTGTTATTTTTGGATGGAATGTCCTATAAATATCAATTAAGTCCATCTTGTTCAATGTATCATTTAAAGCCTGTGTTTCCTTATTTATTATCATTTTGGATGATCTGTCCATTGGTGAAAGTGGGGTGTTAAAGTCCCCTATACTATGAATGTGTTACTGTCAATTTCCCCTTTTATGGCTGTGAATATTTGACTTATGTATTGAGGTGCTCCTATGTAGGTGCATAAATATTTACAATAGTTATATCTTCTTCTTGGATTGATCCCTTGATCATTATGTAGTGTCCTTCTTTGTCTCTTCTAATAGTCTTTATTTTAAAGTCTCTTTTTTCTGTTACGAGAATTGTTACTCCAGCTTTCTTTCGGTTTCCATTTGCATGAAATATCTTTTTCCATCCCCTTACTTTCAGTCTGTAGGTGTCTCTAGGTGTGAAGTGGGTCTCTTGTAGACAGCATATATATGGGTCTTGTTTTGGCATCCATTTAGCCATTCTGTGTCTTTTGGTGGAAGCATTTAATCCATTTACATTACGGTAATTATTGTATTGTATTATTGTATGTTCCTATTCCCATTTTCTTAATTGTTCTGGTTTGATATTATACGTATTTTCCTTCTCTTGTGTTTCTTGCCTAGAGAAGATCCTTTAGCATTTGTTGTAAAGCTGTTTTGGTGCTGCTGAACTCTCTCAGCTTTTGCTTGTCTGTAAAGGTTTTAATTTCTCCATCAAATCTGAATGAGATCCTTGCTATATAGAGTAATTTTGGTTGTAGGTTTTTCTCCTTCACTTTAAATATGTCCTGCCAGTCCCTTCTGGCTTGCAGAGTTTCTGCTGAAAGATCAGCTGTTAACCTTATGGGGATTCCCTTGTGTGTTATTTGTTGTTTTTCCCTTGCTGCTTTTAATATGTTTTCTTTGTATTTAATTTTTGACAGGTTGATTAATCTGTGTCTTGGCGTGTTTCTCCTTGGATTTATCCTGTATGTGACTCTCTGTGCTTCCTGGACTTGATTAACTATTTCCTTTCCCATATTAGGGAAGTTTTCAACTATAATCTCTTCAAATATTTTCTCAGTCCCTTTCCTTTTCTCTTCTTCTTCTGGAACCCCTATAATTCGAATGTTGGTGCGTTTAATGTTGTCCCAGAGGTCTCTGAGACTGTCCTCAGTTCTTTTCATTCTTTTTTCTTTATTCTGCTCTGCAATAGTTATTTCCACTACTTTATCTTCCAGGTCACTTATCCATTCTTCTGCCTCAGTTATTGTGCTATTGATCCCTTCTAGAGTATTTTTAATTTTATTTATTGTGTTGTTGATCATTGCTTGTTTCATGTTTAGTTCTTCTAGGTCCTTGTTAAATGTTTCTTGCATTTTGTCTATTCTATTTCCAAGATTTTGGATCATCTTTCCTATCATTATTCTGAATTATTTTTCAGGTAGGCTGCCTATTTCCTCTTCACTTTTTAGGTCTGGTGGGTTTTTGTCTTGCTCCTTCAGCTGCTGTGTGTTTTTCTGTCTTCTCAGTTTGCTTATCTTACTGTGTTTGGGGTCTCCTTTTTGCAGGCTGAAGGTTCGTAGTGCCTGTTGTTTTTGGTGTCTGTCCCCAGTGGTAAGATTGGTTCGGTGGGTTTTGTAGGCTTTCTGGTGGAGGGGACTGGTGCCTGTGTTCTGGTGAATGAGGCTGGATCTTGTCTTTTTGGTGGGCAGGTCCACGTCTTGTGCTGTGTTTTGGGGTGTGTGGACTTATTATAATTTTAGGCAGCCTCTCTGCTAATGGTTGGGGTTGTGTTCTTGTGTTGCTAGTTGTTTGGCATAGGGTGTCCAGCACTGTATCTTGCTGGTCATTGAGTGAAGCTGGGTGTTGGTGTTGAGATGGAGATCTCTGGGAGATTTTTGCCATTTGATATTATGTGGAGCTGGGAGGTCTCTTGTGGACCCATGTCCTGAAGTTGGCTCTCCCAACTCAGAGGCACAGCACTGACTGCTGGCTGCAGCATCAAGAGTGTTTCATCCACATGGCTCACAATAAAAGGGAGAAAAAGTAGAAAGAAAGAAAGAGGATAAAAGAAAATAAATAAAGTAAGGTAAAATAAAATAAAGTTATTAAAATAAAAAATAATTATTAAGAAAAAAAAATTTTTTTTAAGTAAAAAAAAAAGGACGGATATTACCCTAGGACAAATGGTGAAAGCAAAGCTATACAGACAAAATCTCTCACAGCAGCATACACATACACACTCACAAAAAGAGGAAAAGGGGAAAAAATAATAAATCTTGCTCTCAAAGTCCACCTCCTCATTTTGGGATGATTCATTGTCTATTCATGTATTCCACAGATGCAGGGTACATCAAGTTGATTGTGGATATTTAATCCACTGCTCCTGAGGCTGCTGGGAGAGATTTCCCTTTCTATTCTTTGTTTGCACAGCTCCTGGGGTTCATCTTTGGATTTGGCCCCGCCTCTGCGTGTAGGTCGCTGGAGGGTGTTTGTTCTTCGCTCAGGCAGGACGGGGTTAAAGGAGTCGCTTATTCAGGGCCTCCGGCTCACTCAGGCCGGGGAGAGGGAGGCTTATGGAGTGCGGGGTGAGCCTGCAGCAGCAGAGGCCGGGCGGGACGCTGCACCAGCCTGAGGCGTGCCGTGCGTTCTCCCGGGAAGTTGTCCCTGGATCCCGGGACCCTGGCAGTGGTGGGCTGCACAGGCTCCCCGGAAGGGAGGTGTGGAGAGTGACCTGTGCTCGCACACAGGCTTCTTGGTGGCGGCAGCAGCAGCCTTAGCGTCTCATGCCTGTCTCTGGGGTCCGTGCTGTTAGCCGTCTCTGCAGCTCCTTTAAGCAGTGCTCTTAATCCCCTCTCCTCACGCACCAGGAAACAAAGAGGGACGAAAAAGTCTCTTGTCTCTTCGGCAGGTCCAGACTTTTCCCCGGACTGCCTCCTGGCTAGCCGTGTTGCACTAACCCCTTCAGGCTGTGTTCACGCCGCCAGTCCTCTCCCTGCGCTCCGACCGAAGCCGAGCCTTAGCTCCCAGCCCCGCCCGCCCCGGTGGGTGAGCAGACAAGCCTCTCGGGCTGGTGAGTGCTGGTCGGCACCTATCCTCTGTGCGAATCTCTCCGCTTTGCCCTCCACACCCCTGTGCCTGCACTCTCCTCCGTGGCTCCGAAGCTCCCCCTGTCCACCTCCCGGAGTCTCCACCCACGAAGAGGCTTCTAGTGTGTGGAAACCTTTCCTCCTTCACGGCTCCCTCCCACTGTTGCAGGTCCCATCCCTATTCTTTTGTCTCTGTTTATTCTTCTTTCTTTTGCCCTACCCAGGTACGTGGGGAGTTTCTTGCCTTTAGGGAGGTCTGAGGTATTCTGCCAGCGTTCAGTAGGTGTTCTGTAGGAGTTGTTCCACGTGTAGATGTATTTCTGGTGTATCTGTGGTGAGGAAGGTGATCTCTGCCTCTTCCATCTCTTCCGCCGTCTTCCCCCTCTCCCATGACTCTTTTTGAATTATGGTTTTCTCAGGGTATATGCCCAGTAGTGGGATTGCTGGGTCATATGGTAGTTCTAGTTTTAGTTTTTTAAGGAACCTCCATACTGTTCTCCACAGTGGCTGTATCAATTTACATTTCCAACAGTGCAGTAGGGTTCTATTTTCTCCACACCGTCTCCAGCATTTATTTTTTGTTAATTTTTTGATGGTGACCATTCTGACTGATGTGAGGTGATACCTCATTGTAGTTTTGATTTGCATTTCTCTAATGATTACTGATGTTTAGCATCCTTTCATGTGTTTGTTGGCAATCTGTATATCTTCTTTGGATAAATGTCTATTTAGGTCTTCTGCCCATTTTAGGATTGGGTTGTTTGTTTTTTTGATATTGAGCTGCATGAGCTGCTTGTAAATTTTGGAGATCAATCCTTTGTCAGTTTCTTCAATTGCAACTATTTTCTCCCATTCTGAGGGTTGTCTTTTTGTCTTCTTTATGTTTTCCTTTGCTGTGCAAAAGCTTTTAAATTTCATTAGGTCCCATTTGTTTATTTTTGATATTATTTCTATTTCTCTAGGAGTTGGGTCAAACAGGATCTTGCTGTGATTTATGTCATACAGTGTTCTGCTTATCATTCCCTCTAAGAGTTTTATAGTGTCTGGTCTTACACTTAGGTCTTTAATCCATTTTGAGTTTATTTTCATGTATGGTGTTAGGGAGCATTCTAATTTCATTCTTCTACATATAGCTGTCCTGTTTTTCAGGCAGCACTTATTGAAGAGGATGTCTTTTCTCCATTGTATATTGTTGTCTCCTTTATCAAAGATAGGGTGACCATATGTGCATGGGTTTATCTCTGGGCTTTCTATCCTGTTCCATTGATCTATATTTCTGTTCTGTGTCAGAACCACAGTGCCTTGATTAAGGTAGCTTTGTAGTTTAATCTGAAGTCTGGGAGCCTGATTCCTCTAGCTCCGTTTTTTGTTTTTTTTTAAAATTAAGGCTACTTTAATTAATTAATGAATTAATTTACTTTTGGCTGTGTTGCATCTTCGTTTCTCTGCAAGGGCTTTCTCTAGTTGTGGCAAGGGCGGGCCACTCTTCATCGTGGTGTGTGGGCCTCTTGCTGTCATGGCCTCTCTTGCTGTGGAGCACAGGATCCAGATGCACAGGCTTAGTAGTTGTGGCTCACGGGCCTAGTTGCTCCATGGTATGTGAGATCTTCCCAGACCAGGGCTCGAACTCGTGTCCCCTGCATTAGCAGGCAGATTCTCAACCACTGAGCCGCCAGGGAAGCCTCTCCAGCTCCCTTTATAATTCTCAAGATTGCTTTGGCTATTGGGGGTCTTTTGTGTTTCCATACAAATTGTGAATTTTTTTGTTCTACTTCTGTGAAAAATGCCAGTGGTAGTTTGATATGGATTGCATTGAATCCGTAGATTGCTTTGTGTAGTGTAGTCATTTGCACAATGTTGATTCTTTCATCCAAGAACATGGTATATCTCTCCATCTGTTTGTACCATCTTTATTTCATCACTGTCTTATAGTTTTCATACAGGTCTTTTGCCTCCTTAGGTAAGTTTATTCCTAGGTATTTTATTCTTTTTGTTGCAATGGTAAATGGGAGTGTTTCCTAATTTCACTTTCAGATTTTTCACCATTAGTGTATAGGAATGCCAGAGATTTCTGTGCATTAATTTTGTATCCTGCTACTTTACCAAATTCATTGCTTAGCTCTAATAGTTTTCTGGTAGCATCTTTAGAATTCTCTATGTATAGTATCATGTCATCTGCAAAGAGTGAGAGCTTTTATTCTTCTTTTCTGATTTGGAGTCCTTTTATTTCTTTTTCTTCTCTGATTGCTGTGGCTAAAACTTCCAAAACTGTGTTAAATAATAGTGGTGAGAGTGGGCAACCTTGTCTTGTTCCTGATCTTAGAGTAAATGGTTTCAGTTTTTCACCATTGAGGACGATGTTGTCTGTGGGTTTGTCATATATGGCCTTTATTATGTAGAGGTAAGTTCCCTCTATGTCTACTTACTAGAGGGTTTTCATCATACATGGCTGTTGAATTTGTCGAAAGCTTTTTCTGTCTGTACTGATATGATCATATGGTATTTCTCCTTCAATTTGTTAATATGGTTTATCACACTGATTGATTTGTGTATATTGAAGAATCCTCGCATTCCTGGGATAAACCCCACATGATCATGGTGTATGATCCTTTTAATGTGCTGTTAGATTCTGCTCGCTAGTATTTTGTTGGGGATTTTTACATCTATGTTCATCAGCGATATTGGTCTGTAGTTTTCTTTCTTTGTGACATCTTTGTCTGGTTTTGATATCAGGGTTATGGTGGCCTCATAAAATGAGTTGGGGAGAGTTCCTCCCACTGTTATATTTTGGAAGCATTTGAGAAGGATAGCTCTTAGCTCTTCTCTAAATGTTTGGTAGAATTTGCCTGTGAATCTATCTGCTTCTGGGCTTTTGTTTGTTGGAGGATTTTTAATCACAGTCTCAATTTCAGTGCTTGTGATTTGTTTGTTTATATTTTCTATTTCTTCCTGGTTCAGTCTTGGAAGGTTGCGCTTTTCTAAGAATTTGTCCATTTCTTCCAGGTTGTGCGTTTTACTAGCATATAGTTGCTTGCAGTAATCTCCCATGATCCTTTGTATTTCTGTAGTGTCAGTTGTTACTTCTCCTTTTTCATTTCTAATTCTATTGATTTGAGTCTTCTCCCTTTTTTTTTAACACACACACACTGTATTTTATTTTTACAAGAGATAAACTGACACCAAACATTGTAAATGGATGACCACAACAAAAGCAACAATGATTGCAATTATGAAACATGAAACACACTCATACTATGTCATAATATTGACATTCAGTCCAGTAATCCTCCACTGTAACAGATCCTTTACTTTACAGTGAAAATTGATTTGTATATTTTTTGCCTTTGAGTCCTTGAGGGACTTTTTTTTTATTCAAACAGAAGTCACACAAATTATAATCATCCTCATCCGTTCACTCAGTCCCATGTAATTAATATTTTTTTCATCTTCATCTTTTGTTAGCACTTTTATGAATTCATCAGTTTTCCATTAGAGTTCTGAAAATGCTTATTCATTCAGTTCAGCAGTATAGTCAGTTATCAGAAACCTGTGCTTGTTAGAGTCTGTTCCATGAATTCCTTGAAGATGAAACCCTTTTATAGGGACATTTTTGCAAAAGCATCAGAGTACACCCAGAACTGTCTGTAAATGACAAAAGACTTAAAATTGACCACGGTTAAATATTTGATGAAAGTTCATAATAATGCAATAGACAAGGAAATTTAGTTATTTCTGAGATATACATTATTTTTCTTTTTGCCGAACATGGGCCTCTAACTGTTGTGGCCTCTCCCGTTGTGGAGCACAGGCTCTGGACATGCAGGCTCAGTGGCCATGGCTCACAGGCCCAGCCACTCCATGTCATGTGGGATCTTCCGGGACTGGGGCACGAACCCGTGTCCCCTGTATCAGCAGGCGGACTCCCAACCACTGCACCACCAGGGAAGCCCTCTGAGATATATATTTTAAAGTAATAACTAGAATTATGACTTATAACATTATACCAGAACATATAAGTTTTTTAGAAATTTCTTGTAATGCCTGAAACATTTATATTAACATATTTCCATACAAATAACCCAAAGAAAGTTTAGTATTACTTGTTTGTTTGTTTGTTTATACTGCAGGTTCTTATTAGTCATCAATTTTATACACATCAGTGTATATATGTACATTACAATCGCCCAATTCAGCACACCACCATCCCCACCCCACCGTGGTTTTCCCACCTTGGTGTCCATAAGTTTGATCTCTACATCTGTGTCTCAACTTCTGCCCAGCAAACCGGTTCATCTGTACCATTTTTCAAGCTTCCACATACATGCATTAATATACGATATTTGTTTTTCTCTTTCTGACTTACTTCACTCTCTGTGACAGTCTCTAGATCCATCCACGTCTCAACAAATGACACAATTTCATTTTTCTTTATGGCTGAGTAATATTCCATTGCTATATATGTACCACAACTTCTTTATCCATTCGTCTGTCGATGGGCATTTAGCTTGCTTTCCTGACCTGGCTATTGTAAAGAGTGCTGCCATGAACATTGGGGTGCATGTGCCTTTTTGAATTATGGTATTCTTTGTGTCGATGCGCAGTAGTGGGATTGCTGGGTCATATGGTAATTCTATTTTTAGTTTTTTAAGGAATCTTCATACTGTTCTCCATAGTGGTGGTATCAATTTACATTCCCACCAACAGTGCAAGAGGGTTCCCTTTTCTCCACACCCTCTCCAGCATTTGTTGTTTGTAGATTTTCTAATGCCCATTCTAACTGGTGTGAGGTGATACCTCATTGTAGTTTTGATTTGCATTTCTCTAATAATTAGTGATGTTGAGCAGCTTTTCGTGTGCTTCTTGGCCATATTTTTGTCTTCTTTGGAGACATATCTATTTAGGTCTTCTGTCCATTTTTGGATTGGGTTGTTTGTTTCTTTACTTTATTTTTTAACATATTTATTGGAGTATAATTGCTTTATAATGGTGTCTTAGTTTCTGCTTTATAACAAAGTGAATCAATTATACATATATGTATGTTCCCATATCTCTTCCATCTTGCATCTCCCTCCCTCCAACCCTCCCTATCCAACCCCTCTAGGTGGTCACAAAGCACCGAGCTGATCTCCCTGTGCTATGGGGCTGCTTCCCACTAACTATTTATTTTACATTTGGTAGTGTATATATGTCCATGCCACTCTCTCACTTTGTCACAACTTACCATTCCCCCTCCCCATATCCTCAAGTCCATTGTCTAGTAGGTCTGTGTCTTTATTCCCATCTTACCCCTATGTTCTTCATGACTTTTTTTTTCTTAAATTCCATATAGATGTGTTAACATACGGTATTTGTTTTTCTCTTTCTAACTTACTTCACTCTGTATGACAGACTCTACGTCCATCCACCTCACTATAAATAACTCAATTTCTTTTCTTTTTATGGCTGAGTAATATTCCATTGTATATATGTGCCACATCTTCTTTATCCATTCATCTGGTGATGGACACTTAGGTTGCTTCCATCTCCTGGCTATTGTAAATAGAGCTGCAATGAACATTTTGGTACATGACTCTTTTTTGAATTATGGTTTTCTCAGGCTGTATGCCCAGTAGTTGGATTGCTGGGTTGTATGGTAGTTCTATTTGTAGTTTTTTAAGGAACCTCCATACTGTTGTCCATAGTAGCTGTATCAATTTTCATTCCAACCAGCGGTGCAAGAGTGTTCCCTTTTCTCCACACCCTCTCCAGCATTTATTGTTTCTAGATATTTTGATGATGTTTCTTTAATATTGAGCTGCCTGAGCTGTGTATAGTTTTGGAGACTAATCCTTGGTCCGTTGATTCATTTGCAAATATATAATCCCATTCTGAGGGTTGTCTTTTCATCTTGTTTTTGGTTTCCTTTGCTGTGGAAAAGCTTTTCAGTTTCATTATGTCCCATTTGTTTATTTTTATTTCCATTACTCTAGGAGGTGGATCAAAAAAGATCTTGCTGTGATTTACATCAAAGGGTCTTCTTCCTATGTTTTCCTCTAAGAGTTTTGTCATATCTGGTCTTAAATTTAGGTCTCGAATCCATTTTGAGTTTATTTTTGTGTATGGTGTTAGGGAGTGTTTTAATTTCATTCTTTTGTATGTAGCTCTCCAGTTTTCCCAGCACCACTTATTAAAGAGACTGTCTTTTCTCCATTGTATATCTTTGCCTCCTTTGTCATCATTTAGTTGACCATACATGTGTGTGTTTCTCTCTGGGCTTTCAACCTTGTTCCATTGATCTATATTTCTGTGTTTGTGCCTGTACCATATTGTCTTGGTTACTGTAGCTTTGTAGTATAGTCTGAAGTCAGGGAGTCTGATTGCTCCAGCTCCCTTTTTTTCCCTCAAGACTGCTTTAGGTATTCAGGGTCTTTTGTGTCTACATACAAATTTTAAGATGGTTTGTTCTAGTTCTGTAAAAAATGCCATTGGTAACTTGACAGGGATTGCATTGAATGTGTAGATTGCTTTGGGTAGTATAGTCATTTTCACAATATTGATTCTTCCAATCCAAGAACATGGTATATCTCTCTATCAGTTGTTATCATCTTTAATTTCTTTCATCAGCATCATATAGTTTTCTGCATACAGGTCTTTTGTCTCCTTAGGTAGGTTTATTCCTAGGTATTTTTTTCTTTTTGTTGCAATGGTAAAAGGGAGTGTTTCCATAATTTCTCTTTCCAATTTTTCATCATTAGTGTATAGAAACGCAAGAGATTTCTGTGTATTAATTTTGTATCCTGCAACTTTACCAAGTTCATTGATTAGCTCTAGTAGATTTCTGGAGGCATTTTTAGAATTCTCTATTTATAGTATCATGTCATCTGCAAACAGTGACAGTTTTACTTCTTCTTTTCCAGTTTGTATTCCTTTTATTTCTTTTTTTTTTCTCTGATTCCCATGGCTAGGACTTCCAAAATTCTGTTGAATAATAGTGGTGAGAGTGAACATCCTTGTCTCCTTCCTGATCTTAGAGGAAATGCTTTCAGTTTTTCACCATTGAGAATGATGTTTGCTGTGGGTTTGTCATATATGGCCTTTATTATGTTGAGGTAGGTTCCCTCTATGCCCAATTTCTGGAGAGTTTTTATCATAAATGGTGTTGAATTTTGTCAAAAGCTTTTTCTGCATCTATTGAGATGATCATATGTTTTTTATTCTTCAATTTGTTAATAAGGTGAATCACATTCATTGTTTTGTTTATAGTGAAGAATCCTTGCATTCTTGGGGTAAATCCCAATTTATCATGATATGTGATCCTTTTAATATGTTGTTGGATTCTGTTTGCTAGTATTTTATTGAGGATTTTTGCATCTATATTCATCAATGATATTGGTCTATAATTTTCTTGTTTTGTAGTATCTTTTTCTGGTTTTGGTATCAGGTTGATGGTGGCCTCATGGAATGAGTTTGAGAGTGATCCTTCCTCTGCAGTTTTTTGGAAGAGTTTGAGAAGAATGGGTGTTAGCTCTTCTCTAAATGTTTGATAGAATTCACCTGTGAAGCCATCTGGTCCCGGACTTTTGTTTGTTGAAAGATTTTTAATCCCAGTTTCAATTTCATTACTTGTGATTGGTCTGTTCATATTTTCTGTTTCTTCCTGGTTCAGTCTTGGAAGGTTATACCTTTCTAAGAATTTGTCCATTTCTTTTAGGTTGTCCATTTTATTGGCATAGAGTTGCTTGTAGTAGTCTCTTAGGATGCTTTGTATTTCTGCGGTGTCTGTTGTAACTTCTCCTTTTTCATTTCTAATTTTATTGATTTGAGTCCTGTCCCTCTTTTTCTTGATGAGTCTGGCAAATGGTTTATCAATTTTGTTTATCTTCTCAAAGAACCAGCTTTAAATTTTATTGATCTTTGCTATTATTTTCTTTGTTTCTATTTCATTTATTTCTGCATTGATCATTATGATTTCTTTTCTTCTGCTAACATTGGGTTTTGTTTGTTCTTCTTTCTCTAATGCCTTTAGGTGTAAGTTTAAATTTTTTACTTGAGATTTTTCTTGTTTCTTGAGGTAGGCTTGTATAGCTATAAACTTCTCTCTTAGAACTGCTTTTTCTGGATCCCATAGGTTTTGCATCATCGTGTTTTCATTTTCATTTGTCTCTAGGTATTTTTTGATTTCCTCTTTGATTTCTTCAGTGATCTCTTGGATATTTAGTAACATATTGTTTAGCCTCCATGTGATTGTGTTTTTAAAGTATTTTTCCCTGTAATTCATTTCTAATCTCATAGCATTGTGGTCAGCAGAGATGCTTGATATGATTTCAATTTTCTTAAATTTACTGAAGCTGGATTTGTGACCCAAGATGTGATCTATCATGGAGAATTTTCTGGGTGCACTTGGGAAGAAAGTGTAATCTGCTGTTTTTGATGGAATATCTTATAAATATCAATTAAATCTGTCTGGTCTTTTGTGTCATTTAAAGCTTCTGTTTCCTTATTTATTTCCTTTTGGATGATCTGTCCACTGGTGTAAGTGAGGTGTTAAAGTCCCCCACTATTATTGTGTTACTGTCGATTTCCTCTTTTAGAGCTGTTAGCAGTTGCCTTATGTATTGAGGTGCTTCTATGTTGGGTGCATATATAATTATAATTGTTATATCTTCTTCTTGGATTGATCCCTTGATCATTATGTAGTGTCCTTCCTTGTCTCTTGTAACCTTCTTTATTTTAAAGGTTATTTTATCTGATATGAGTATAGCTACTCCAGCTTTCTTTTGATTTCAATTTGCATAGTATATCTTTTTCCATCCCCTCACTTTCAGTCTGTATGTGTCCCTACGTCTGAAGTGGGTCTCTTGTAGACAGCATATGTACAGGTCTTGTTTTTGTATCCATTCATCAAGCCTGTGTCTTTTGGTTGGAGCATTTAATCCATTCACGTTTAAGGTAATTATCGATACGTATGTTTCTATGACCATTTTCTTAATTGTTTTGGGTTTGATTTTGTAGATCCTTCTCTTCTCTTTTGTTTCCCACTTAGAGAAGTTCCTTAGTATTTGTTGTAGAGCTGGTTTGGTGGTGCTGAATTAGTTTTTCTTCTCTGTAAAGCTTTTGATTTCTCCATCAAATCTGAATGAGATCTTTGCCAGGATCTTGTAGAATAATATTAGTTGTAGTTTCTTCCCTTTCATCACTTTAAGTAGATCATGCCACTCCCTTCTGTCTTGAAGAGTTTCTGCTGAGAAATCAGCTGTTAACCTTGTGGGAGTTCCCTTGTATATTATTTGTCATTTTTCCCTTGCTGCTTTCACTAATTTTTCTTTGTCTTTAATGTTTGCCAATTTGATTACTATGTGTCTTGGCATGTTTCTCCTTGGATTTATCCTGTATATGACTTGCTGCACTTCCTGGACTTGGGTGGCTATTTCCTTTCCCATGTTAGGGAAGTTTTTGACTGTAATCTCTTCAAATATTTTCTTGGGTCCTTTCTCTCTCTCTCTTCTCCTTCTGGGACCCTTATAATGTGAATATTGTTGTGTTTAATGTTGTCCCAGAGGTCTCTTAGGCTGTCTTCATTTCTTTTCATTCTTTTTTCTTTATTGTGTTCCACAGCAATGAATTCCACCATTCTGTCTTCCAGGTCACTTATATGTTCTTCTTCCTCAGTTATTCTGCTATTAATTCCTTCTAGTGTAATTTTCATTTCAGTTATTGTATTGTTCATCTCTGTTTGTTTGTTCTTTAAGTCTTCTAGGTCTTTGTTAAATATTTCTTGCATCTTCTCAATATTTGCCTCCATTCTTTTTCTGAGATCCTGGATCATCTTCACTACCGTTTTTCTGAATTCTTTTTCTGGAAGGTTGCTTATCTCCATTTCATTTAGTTGTTTTTCTGGCATTTTATCTTGTTCCTTCATCTGGTACATAGCCCTCTGCCTTTTCATCTTGTCTATCTCTCTGTGAATGTGATTTTTGTTCCACAGGCTGCAGGATTGCAGTTCTTCTTGCTTCTGCTGTCTGCCCTCTGGTGGATGACACTATCTAAGAGGGTTGTGTAAGTTTCCTGATGGAGGGTCTGGTTGTGGGTAGAGCTGATTGTTTCTCTGGTGGGCAGAGTTCAGTAAAACTTTAATCCACTTGACTGTTGGTGGGTGGGGCTGGGTTCCCTCCCTGTTGGTTGTTTGGCCTGAGGCAACCCAACACTGGAGCCTACCTGGGCTCTTTTGTGGGGCTAATGACAGACTCTGGGATGGCTCACCCCAAGGAGTACTTTCCAGAACTTCTGATGCTAGTGTCCTTGTCCCCATGGTGAGCCAAACCCCCACCCCCACCCCTGCAGGAGACCCCCCAACAAAGCAGTTAGGTCTAGTTCAGTCTCCCCTTGTGTCACTGCTCTTTCCCCTGGGTCCCAATGAGCACCCTACTTTGTGTGTGCCCTCCAAGAGTGGAATGTCTGTTTCCCCCAGTCCTGTCGATGTCCTGCAATCAATTCCCACTAGGCTTCAAGGTCTGATTCTCTAGGAATTCCTCCTCCTGTTTTTGGACCCCCAGGTTGGTAAACCTGATGTGGGGCTCAGAACCTTCACTCCAGTGGGTGGACTTCTGTGGTATAAGTGTTCTCCAGACTGTGAGTCACCCACCCAGCAGTTATGGCATTTGATTTTATTGTGATTGTGCCCCTCCTACTGTCTCATGTTGTTTCTCCTTTGTCTTTGGATGTGGGGTATCTTTTCTGGTGAGTTCTAGTGTCTTCTGTGGATGATTGTCCAGTAGCTAGTTGTGATTCTGGTGTTCTCACAAGAGGGAGTGAGAGCATGTCCTTCTACTCTGCCATCATGGTTCCTCCCCTCTTCTCCCTTTTTTTCTTCCTGTGTCTGGCTAATGGTTTATCAATTTGATATGCCTTCTCCAAGAACCAGGTTTTAGTTTTATTGATCTTTGTTATTGTTTCATTCATCTCTTTTTCATTTATTACTGATCTGATCTTTATGATTTCTTCCCTTCTGCTAACTTTACGGTTTTTTTGTTCTTCTTTCTCTAATTGGTTTAGGTGTAAAGTTATCTTGTTTATTTGAGATGTTTCTTGTTTCTTAAGGTAGGACTGTATTGCTATAAACTTCCCTCTTAGACCTGCTTTTGCTGCATCCCATAATGTTTGGGTCATTGTGGTTTCATTGTCATTTGTTTCCCAGTATTTTTTTATTTCCTCTTTGATTTCTTCAGTGATCTTTTGTTTATTTAGTAGTGAATTGTTTAGCTTTCATGTGTTTGTATTTTTTACAGTTTTTTCCCTGTAATTGATAATTAGTCTCATAGCGTTGTGGTTGGAAAAGATACTTGATAAGATTTCAATTTTCTTCAATTTACCAAGGCTTGGTTTGTGACCCAAGATATGATCTATCCTGGAGAATGTTCCATGAGCACTTGAGAAGAAGGTGTATTCTGTTGTTTTTGGATGGAATGTCCTGTAAATATCAATTAAGTCCATCTTGTTTAATGCATCATTTAAATGTTGTTTTTCCTTATTTTCATTTTGGATGATCTTTCCATTAGGGAAAGTGGGGTGTTAAAGTCCCCTACTATGATTGTGTTACAGTTGATTTCCCATTTTATGACTGTTATCCTTTGCCTTATGTATTGAGGTGCTCCTATGTTGGGTGCATTAATATTGATAATTGTTATATCTTCTTCTTGGATTGATCCCTTGATCATTATGTAGTGTCCTTCTTTGTCTCTTGTAATAGTATTTATTTTAAAGTCTATTTTGTCTGATATGAGGATTGCTACTCCAGCTTTCTTTTGATTTCCATTTGCATGGAATATCTTTTTCCATCCCCTCACTTTCAGTCTATATGTGTCCCCAAGTGTGAAGTGGGTCTGTTGTAGACAGCATATATACAAGGCTTGTTTTTGTACCCATTCAGCCAGTCTATGTCTTTTCATTGGAGCATTTAGTCCATTTACATTTAAGGTAACTATCGATATGTATGTTCCTATGACCACTTTCTTAATTGTTTTGCTTTTGTTATTGTAGGTGTTTTCCTTCTCTTGTGTTTCCTGCCTAGAGAAGTTCCTTTCACATTTGTTGTAAAGCTGGTTTTTTGGTGCTGAATTTTCTTGGCTTTTGCTTGTCTGTAAAGTTTTAATTTCTCAGTCAAATCTGAATGATATCCTTGCTGGGTAGAATAATCTTGGTTGTAGGTTTTTCTCTTTCATCACTTTAAATGTATCCTGTCACTCCTTTCTGGCTTGCAGAATTGCTGCTGAAAGCTCAGCTGTTAACCTTATGGGGATTCCCTTGTTTGTTATTTGTTGCTTTTCCCTTGTTGTTTAAATATTTTTTTATATTTAATTTTTGATAGTTTGATTAATATGTGTCTTGGCATGTTTCTCCTTGGATTTATCCTGGACTTGACTGACTATTTCCTTCCCATTATAGGGAAGTTTTCAACTATAATCTCTTCAAATATTTTCTCAGTCCCTTTCTTTTTCTCTTCATCTTCTGGGACACATATAATTCGAATGTTGGTGCATTTAATGTTGTCCCAGATGTCTCTGAGAAAGTCCCCAATTCTTTTCATTCTTTTTTCTTTATTCTGCTCTGCAGTAGTTATTTCCACTATTTTATCTTCCCGATCACTTATCCATTTTTCTGACTCAGTTACTCTCCTCTTGATTCCCTCTGGAGAATTTTTAATTTCATTTATTGTGTTGTTCATCATTGTTTCTTTGCTCTTTAGTTCTTCTAGGTACTTGGTAAACATTTATTTTTTTTTCTCCATTCCACTTTCAACATTTTATATCATCTTTACTATCATTACTCTGAATTCTTTTTCAGGTAGACTGCCTATTTCCTCTTCATTTGTTTGGTCTGGTGAGATTTTAACTTGCTCCTTCATCTGCTGTGTGTTTCTCTGTCTTCTCATTTTGCTTAACTTACTGTGTTTGGGGTCGCCTTTTCACAGGGTGTGCATTCGTAATTCCCGTTGTTTTTGGTGTCTGCTCCCAATGGCTGAGGTTGGTTCAGTGGTTTTGTAGGCTTCCAGGTGGAGAGGACTGGTGCCTGTGTCCTGATTAATGAGGCTGGATATTGTTTTACTGGTGGGCAGGACTGCATCCATTGGTGTGTTTTGGGGTGTCTGTGAACTTATTATGATTTTAGGCAGCCTCTCTGCTAATGGATTCAGTTGTGTACCTGTCATGCTAGTTGTTTGGAATAGGGTGTCCAGTACTGTAGCTTGCTGGTCACCTAGTGGAGCTGGGTCTTAGTGTTGAGATGGAGATCTCTAGGAGAGCTTTAGCCATTTGATATTATGTGGAGCCAGGAGGTCTCTGGTGGACCAATGGTCTGAACTTGGCTTTCCCTCCTCAGAGGCACAGGCCTGACATGCGGCCGGAGGACCAAGACCCTATCAGCCACACAGCTCTGATGGAAAGGGAGAAAAAAAGAAAGAAAGAAAGACAATAAAATAAAATAAAGTTATTAAAATAACAAATATTAAAAATAAACACATTTTTAAAGTAAGAAAAAAAAGGAGAGAAGAGATCAATCAAACCAAAAAACAAATCCACCAATGATAACAATCACTAAAAATTATACAAAACCCCCCCCCAAAACAACAACAACAACAACAGACAGAGAGAACCCTAGGACAAATGGTAAAAGCAAAGCTATACAGACAAAGTCATACAAAGAAGCACACACAAACACAAAAAGGTTATATATATATATATATATATATATATATATATATATATATATATATATATATATGAAAAAAAGAAGCGAGCAACCAAATCAGTAAACAAATCTACCAATGATAATAAACTCTAAATACTAAACTAAGATAAACATAAAACCAGAAACAAATTAGATGCAGAAAGCAAACCCCCAAGTCTACAGTTGTTCCCAAAGGCCACTGCCTCAATTTGAGATGATTTGTTGTCTATTCAGGTATTCCTCAGATGCAGGGTACATCAAGTTGACTGTGGAGATTTAATTCGCTGCTCCTGAGGCTGCATGGAGAAATTTCCTTTTCTTTTCTTTGTTAGCACAGCTCCTGGGTTTCAGCTTTGGATTTGGTCCCGTCTCTGTGTATAGGTCACCTGAGGTCATCTGTTCTTTGCTCAGACAGGACAGGGTTAAGTTAGCAGCTGATTAGGGTGCTCTGGTTCACTCAGGCCAGGAGAAGGGAGGGGTACAGAATGCGGGGTGAGCCTGTGCAGCACAGGCCAGCATGACGTTGCAACAGCCTGAGGCACGCCATGTGTTCTCCCAGGGAAGTTGTCCCTGGATCACAGGACCCTGGCAGTGTCAGGCTGCAAGGGCTCCTGGGTGGGGCAGTGTGGATAGTGACCTGTGCTGCACACAGGCTTCTTGATGGCTGCAGTAGCAGCCTTAGCATTTCATGCTCGTCTCTGTGGTCCACACTGATAGCCGCGGCTCGTGCCCATCTCTGGAGCTCGTTTAAGCTGTGCTCTGAATCCCCTCTCCTCGCGCACCCTGAAACAATGGTCTCTTGCTTCTTAGCCAGTTCCAGACTTTTTCCAGGACTCCCTCCAGGCTAGCTGTGGTGCACTAGCCCCCTTCAGGCTGTGTTCATGCAGCCAGCCCCAGTTCTCTCTCTGGGATCTGACCTGCAAAGCCAGAGCCTCAGCTCCCAGACCCCACCTGGCCTTGCAGGTGAGCAGAGAAGCCTCTCAGGCTGGTGAGTGCTGGTGAGCACTGATCCTCTGTGCAGGAATCTCTCTGCATTGCCCTCTGCACTCCTATTTCTGAGCTGTCATCTGTGGCTCCGAAGCTTCCCCCCACCATCCCCCATCTCCGCCAGTGAAGGGGCTTCCTAGTGTGTGGAAACTTATCCTCCTTCACAGCTCCCTCCCAGAGGTGAAGGTCCTGTCCCTATTCTTATGCCTCTGTTTTTTCTTTTGCCCTACTCAAGTACGTGGGGAGTTTCTTGCCTTTTGGGAAGTCTGATGTCTTCTGCCAGAATTCAGTAGGTGTTTTGTAGGAGTTTTTCCACATGTAGATGTATTTCTGATGTATTTGTGGGGAGGAAGGTGATCTCCCTGTCTTACTCCACCTCCATCTTGAAGGTCTCCTCAATATTGCCTATTTCTGATGAGTTGTATACTTGCCCCTCATGTAGTGAATTTATTTATTCCTAATAATGCTTTTTACCATATGATTTATTTTGCTGAATGTTAACATTAGTGCAGGGGCTTTCTTTTGGTTTGAAAATATCTGCTTATATTTCCCACTTTTTTGACCTTAATACTTTTGTTTCTTTATATTATATGCACGTTTACTCTTGACAAGATTTTGTTCTGCCATAAAATATTCGAGTCTAAATAGCTCTGTCTTTTTATTATCTCTGTTTCATGCACTTTCTCTTCCTTCATCAGTGAGGGAGAGATTCCTGCCCTTGTTATGGAAATGGCCAAACTCCTGATGGCTGCACTCCAGAACAGAGTGGAAGTATGTTTGCTGCAGTAACCAGCACTTCTAAATATTTTACACTAGTGAGATACTAAATAATATGAACTTTTGTTTAGATATTGTTGTCTTCTGAGTTTAGTTTGCAAGAATCATCCTTTCAGAGGTCTAGCTTTTTATGAACTTTTGCAATGAGGGTCCATACCTGGAAAGCATGGAACCTCAGGCCCTGTAGCCATGGAAACTTCTCCAAATGCAGAGACACCATTGTTGATAGTGCCTGAGCAGCTAATATGCACATCATAAAAGTATCTGTTTAACTGAACACATTATCTATCTAGAACTCAGGTCCTTGGGTCCATTTGATTAAGGAAGTCCTTGTAGACTGTACATTTACATCTTTTTTTTACCCCCTTTAATTCTAGAACCTGGCTCAAGGCCTGGAGCCCCTGAGGGCTCAGCATATATATATATATACACATATATATAATATGTATATATATTTATATATATACTTTTATATATTTAAAAAAATTCATTTTTATTGGAGTATAGTTGATTTACAATGTTGTGTTAGTTTCTGCTGCACAGCAAAGTGATTCAGTTATACATATACATATATTCATTCTTTTTTAGTTTCTATTCCCATATAGATCATTACAGAGTATTGAGTAGAGTTCCCTGTACTATATGGTAGGCTCTTATTAGTTATCTATTTTATATATAGTAGTGTGAATATTTCAATCCCAATCTCCCCATTTATCTCTCCCCCTCACTTCCCCCTTGGTAACCGTAACTTTGTTTTCTACATCTGTGAGTCTATTTCTGTTTTGTAAAGAGGTTCATTTGTACCATTTTTCTGAGATTCTACATATAAGTGATATCATATGATATTTGTATTTCTCTGTCTGAGTTACTTCACTCAATATGCCAATCTAAGATGTGGTACATATATACAATGGAATATTACTCAGCCATACAAAAGAATGAAATAATGCCATTTGCAGTGACATGGATAGACCTAGAGATTGTGAACATATATTTTTGATGAATTTTAAAAAGTGATTTTTCTGATTCTATAATGTCTTCCAAAGAGTGAAGAGAAAATGACATTACTGCATTTATTGGAATAATGACTATGATAGATACAGTTTTTCCACCATATAAAAGAGTAGGAGCACCACAGCCAGCATCAGGGTGTTAAAGCTGACAGGCTTTACTGTTATCAGTGGAGGAATTTCAACCCTTGCAAACACGAGAGCATCACAACTCAGACCTGCTTCTGTCAGAGTCTTGGGGCAGCACAGAATCTCCGAGTGACATTTCTCAAATAAACCCTAGAACATTTTTCTTTAATTTTGCAAAGGCTCAGAAATCATTTCTCTGGAATTACTGCACTGCACAATTAATGCCTTTCTCCACTAGCTAAAGAATGTCTTTGCACTAAAGGATTTCATTTTGCACTCACAGATTATTTTGCACTGAGGAATCATATTGGAGTGAATGTAAATGCTTAGCCTAGATGGAGATGTGCTGACTTTAAGATAAGAGGCTCATATTTTAAAAATAAAACTTCCACTTTCTTTTAAGGAGTGATGCATAGTCTTCTCCATCTGTTCTTCAAAGAAGATTAGCAGGCGAATAGTACATCTCTTCAAGCTGGAATAATCCTTTAAGGTCATTGAAGGGAAACTCCAACTTTATAGGAATAGTGGCATTATAATAGATGGGAAAGAATGAGCCTTGGAGGAGGAAGACATGGATTATCTGAAACCAGGGCCATCCCTCAAACTTGTCTTTGTCCTTGGCCCAACTCTACCATCAATAATTCTCCCTTTTCTTCCTGCCAACAAGATATACCTGACCTGTCCTGTGCTGCATTTTCTCAGTTCTTTACCAGGTGACATAGTGCTTTGTTCTAAACTGTTAATGGCTGATAATGCCTTGATATGATACCACTTCCCTGAAGAATGTTCAAGTGATATCTGGACATATAATCTTCTATCAAAAATAAACTAATTGGAAATAGAGAATTTGGGGGACAATGTGTCCATAGGATGGAAGCAGATGCTTTGGTTTTATGTTCTTTTCAATGCTCCTAAGGTCAGTCTACCTGTAAGTCCCAATGTGGACCATAGATGGATTACCCCATGGCTGATATCCTGGAAGGTCTTTGTTTCATGTCACCCACCAGTTATTTGAATCTCCCTCAATCTTTGTTTGGAGAGTGAGCATCGCTAATGAGCACAAAGTCATTTGTATTGAATACAAACAGCCTAAATGAGCATTTAAAAATCTGATCTTGGCAATGTCGGTAATTTTAGAAATAATGCTGTTATTTATAAATTATGAAATTACCTTGAATTTATCAGATTGACTTGCTTTTTATTATAGGATTCTAGAAAACTGGCTGGATCAAGGCTTTGTCTCTGGCAAAATCTACCAAATTTTAGGAGAGGGATTATATAAATGCAAAATGAAAACACAAACCATACATTACCATGAAATTGGAGGGGCCAGTGCCATTGGGGGTCTATGCTGTCACCTTGACACATCTGCACTCTGTCCCTCTTCTTTTCTTTTCTCCTCCATGTCTCCCTTGGGTGATAGCATAGCGTAAGAACCTGTTCTTTTGTCCTGTCCCCTCCTGCTTCTGGTCCCGAGGCTGGTCCCTCTCAGCCTTCATATACATGGCCCCGCTCTCTTTGTCTTGTCTAGCTCCCTCACATGTCATTTAAGTACCTGTTTCCATTTTCCCCCTTAGTTCTTGGAACCTGGATTTCACAGATATCTCTAATGCAATGGTCACTATTATTTCTTCCAGAAAAACCAAGCTACACAGTGACCGCTATTTAACCTGATTCCCTCTGGAGACCCTCTCCTCACTCTGTTATCCTGGCACATCCTCTACTTCTGAGAAAAGTTTACCTGTTTTACATTTTCAGACTACCCTTTAGCCTCCCACTGGATAAAAGAGGATTCCTCCAATCCTTCCTTCTCTGAAGCATTCTCCTGACATGGGACCTTCTGTGTTCCCCCCTCCTCCTACTGGTTTCCAGTAGGAGTCACAGGATGACACATTTTAATCTTGTTCTCTAGCCACAAATTTTCATCCAAGTTTGAGTCTGGCTTCTGACATTTTGTCATTCATCCTGTCCTCACTTCTAAGTCTACATGTCCACAACAAAGCTGTCCCTAAAATTATTTCCTCTTAACATTCTCTTCATACATTTTAATATTATTCTCCTAAAACAATTTTTAAATTTTTAAATTAATATTTTTAGTTAAATCCTATTATTCTGGTACAAATTTTGGATTTTTATTGTTACTTTGATGCAATAAGTTATTGATGAGAATCACAATTTTACCATATACTAAACATCTACTCTTAGGCAAGTTGCTTGACCTTGGTCTCATATTTCTCATCTATAGAACAGGTATTCAGAATTGCTACAGACCAGTGGTACTTTGTGCCTTCCAATATCTCCCTTTTTGAGAAGGAGTGTCTGTAGGCTGTTGCAGTTATTTTTATTCTGTCCCATAACTGTATGTTGAGTGTATGTGGGTGGGATACCTTGTTTCTTTACTTTCTTGATCTGCAGATCAAGAAAAACTGTATTTGAGAAATTACACCCAAGGACCTTCATCCACACTTGGGATAGGTTTAGAAAATGAGACCCTGGGCTTTGAGCCTATTCTGTAATAGGGTGAGACTCTGGGGGACTTTGGGAAGAGGTCAGTATTATTGTTCATGAAGGAGGGACACAAATCCCAGGCACCTGAGAGTGGATTGTGGTAATCATCCTCTCTGGTGGTTTCTCAAGACACTAATCACCTCTGGGGCAATTGTGAGTCACTGTGGCATTGATGTAAGCTTCTTGCTGAAAAAGACATTAGTTGAGTGCAATAGGAATCTAGATGTACCTTTACAACAGATTAATTGCATCAGTAGCCCTAATTCTTTACCTCTCTATTTATTTTTTTTTAAAAAAATTTTAGCTGCCTTCTGCATTTTTAATTTTTTTATTTTTTATTGAAGTATAGTTGATTTACAATGTTGTGTTAATTTCAGGTGTACAGCAAAGTGATTAATATATATATATGAATATATATATATATATATTCTTTTTCAGATTCTTTTCCCATATAGGTTATTACAAAATATTGAGTATAGTTCCCTGTGCTATACAGCAGGTCCTAGTTAATTTGTACTTACTTTTGATGCTTAACAACAGCTGTGCTTGTCTTTATATGAAGCAAAATACCTTTACAATAGTATTCTGCATTCATGCCAAAACCCGGCACTGCCCAGTGATTGCTGCAGACTCTAAATGAAGAAACATTGAATGTCGAGCTTGCAAATGCAGTTTCAGGAAATATCAACATTGTGGCAGCCATCATCTCCTAGGTCTCAACCTTGAAATTTGGAGCTTAGCATGGATCCTCCCCCATCATTCTTTTCAAACATCTAATTGAATAAATTCATCAAGATTTTTCTAAGCAGTTATTGGAATTTGTTCTTCTTAATGATAGTTATCACTAGATCCTCATCACCTGAACTCAAGTCCCAAAAAAAAAATCCTTGAGCACCTGTCGAGTACAAGGCAGCGCAACTGGTGTTTATAGAGGCACAGGCGGAGGGGTCCCTCCCTTTGTGGCTTGGGTAAGTGGCCACAAATCAGGGATGAGACACTAGACAAACACATCTAACACAAAGAAGAAGATGTCAAATGCCACCGAGAGATACCAATGAAGTGACATGAGATGTGAAACCAGAGAGACTTCAGAGCTGGTCAAGAGGATCAGAGAAGGATTCTCCTGGGGCCATGTCTTCTTTCTGGCTGACTTTCATTACAGCCAGTTGGCCTCAGGGTTCCCTTTCACCTGTCTGGCCAAAATCCTCACATGGGCATGAAGTTCTAGTTCCCCAGTCCTTTGGGACCTGGCCATATTCCATTCCCCACATAAGGTGTTGTGCTCAGTCACGGTGGGACCTGCAGTCCACACTTCCCAAACCAGCCTCAGCTGGTTTCCCAGTCTTGGGTTGTGTGTTTATTCAGGAGGGCAGTTCAGACAGAGGTGACATTTGTGATGGGCCTTGAAGCATAATGGACATGGTGGGAGGCAGTATAAAGGGAGGTGCTCAACAACACAGGAGTATACATGTCAGGTATACAGCTTAAAACTTGCAGGTCCAAATAGTTTGGTTTACTCAATTGTCCTTGTGATTGGAGCTTTTTATAATGGATAATATTTGTCTCTAGGAGAAGGTCTAAAGGAATTTACCTCTATTACTAATTTTATTCTTTATAATTTAGGGGAAACATCAGGGGTAATTGAAGAATGCATGTTTTCAGTGGCTTTTTATACAAAATCTACAAAACTTAGGAATTTGATGCATGCTATAAAGCAAAGAGGGGTCTTACTATGGCCTATAATGTAGGGGGCAAGAAAAGATGAGAAAAATACCTGAATTTTCCCTCTTGACCTCTAAGTAAATTCACTCCTTTGTAATGTAGGTTGTCGTGGAATCAGAAAGGGCTGTGGAATTATAAGACTGGAGAAGATATTGTAATTAGAGGATCATTAAATTCATTGTAATTGCTGTTTCTTTCAGTTAAACTGACGGAGGGGTTTATTTGACTCCCAGGAGAAATTTGGGACATCTTGTGGTTAAAAAACTCTTCCAAGACCATTCTTTTACTTATTATCAGGGAGTTTTAGGACAAAAGAACATGGGAAGTCACAGCAGGTGGGACAGACTTTTGACAGCAATGTGCATAGTGACACTGTGTTGGGAAAGAGAGGATTAGAATAAGGATGGGGATTTAAAAATATACCAAGGGACAGTAAGACATTACAGTGTTTGGAGCAGCATTGTGAGATGAATGGAATTGATCCAAACATCAGAAGAAATAATCAGACAAAGTACATCATACAGAATGTATGAAAAGGGGATGGAGATGAGTCATTAGGAAGCTATTGTAATAGCTCAACCCCAGGAAACAGAACATGTATTACTATGACTCCCTGAGTCTAAAAATGAATAATGATCTCAAAGAGCATTTAAGGTGCTAAATCAAGAAAACAGTAAGAGACTATTCCAAACCATTACTAAGCTATTTGAACTTTCAATGAGAAAAGCATGCAATTCCTTTACTCAGGTTATATAAGGATTTGAAATGTAGACTGAAGTATTTCTGGCTTCCCCTCAATCAATTCCAATTTTGCTAAGCTTTGAGGAGATGGGGATTTAATGAGGGACATTAATTCTGCTGAGAATAAAGTAGAAACAGCTTACAAGGAATTAAGGCTTCTTTTCTGAATGTTTGTAGACCAGTATATAAGGGCCTTGGCCTAGTCAGTGCGAAGGCCCAAAGGCAAAGCAAGAAATAGGCACTAAAGAAAGTAGGATATGGTCTTTGGTACAGCCCCTGAGTATAAACCCAGTTGCTCAGCCCCCAGTGGCATGGTCTTCCCCCACAACCCTGCAGGCCTGTGGTCCCAGGAACCTCCGCCCTGGTGATTTCTCACTCCCTCTGGGCTGCTGAGCCCTCTGGATGTAGGTGTGCCATGTCATCATCATTCACCTGTGGTCTCTTTTATTTTTAAATTAGTGTGGTAAGGGCAGTTAATGAGAGATCTACCCTCAAATTTTTAATTATGAGATATAATCTGTTAATGATAAGCTCGATGTCATGTAGCAGATCTCCAGAACTTATTCATTTTGCAAAATTGAAACTTTATGCCCAGTTATTAGCAAGACCCCATTTTTCCCTCCCCCACAACCCCTGACAACCACCATTCTACTCTTCTTCTATGAGTTTAACTATTTTAGATTCCTTGTATTGGTGAAGTCCTGCAGTATTTTCCTTCTGCTACTAGCTTATTTCACTTAGCATAATATCCTCCAGGTTCATCCAAATTGTCAGATATGGCAGAATTTCCTTCTTTTTAAAGGCTGAATAATACTCCATTGTATGTATACACTGCATTTTCCTTATCCACTCATTTGTTGATGAATGTTTATGTTGTTTCCATATCTTGGCTATTGTGAATAATGCTGCAATGAACCTAGAAGTGGTAATATCTCTTTGAGATCCTAATTTCAATTCTTTTGAATAAAGAACCAGAAGTGGAATTGCTGTATTACATGGTAGCTCTATGCTTAATTTTTTTGAGGAACCTCTATACTGTTTTCCACAGAGGCTGCATCCTTTTGCATTCCCACCAACAGTGCACAAGTGTTCCCCTTTTTCCTCATCCTCTCCAACACTTGTTTTTTTTGTTTGTTTGTTTGTTTTGCGGTACGCGGGCCTCTCACTGTTGTGGCCTCTCCCATTGTGGAGCACAGACTCCGGACATGCAGGCTCAGCAACCATGGCTCACAGGCCTACCCGCTCCACGGCATGTGGGATCTTCCCGGACCAGGGCACGAACCCGTGTCCCCTGCATCGGCAGGCAGACTCTCAACCACTGCGCCACCAGGGAAGCCCCCCAACACTTGTTTTTTATCTGTGGTCTCTTGTGATGACTTTGCTTTTCTTGTTGGATTAAATGACTGAACAAATGTAACTTCAGCCAAGCCTGAGACATAATTTGTTTATACTCAGAGTTAGGCACCTGTGCACCTTTGTACAGATATGTTCCTCGATATATCTTTCTACAGTGTCTTCCTCTTACACAAACTACTAGGAAGCTCTGGATAGGATTTGTGTTCTCTGCTCTAGCAGAGTGTCTGAGGCCTGAATATGATATTTGTTGGTGCTATTTTAACACTATCTGGCTTTAGCTTAATTTTCCTATGCTTACTTTCCCCTTTCTTGTGATTTTTCTTTTTTTCCAGGTTTATTGAAATATAAATGACATATAACATTGTGTAAGTTTAAGGTATACAATGTGATGACTTGATACACATATATATATACCAAAATTATTACCCCAATAAGGTTAGTTAGCACATCATTCACCTCACACAATTAGCTTTTATTTTGTTTGTTTGTTTTTTGTGGTGGTTATGGTGAGAACAATCCCATTTACAATAACATAAAAAGCAATAAAATATTTAGAAATAAATTTAACCAAGGAAGTGAAAGATCTATATACCAAAAGCTATAAGACATTGATTAAAGAAATTAAAGAAGGAGGGTTCCCTTTTCTTCACACCCTCTCCAGCATTTATTGTGTGTAGAATTTTTGATGATGGCCATTCTGACTGATGTGAGGTGAAACCTCACTGTAGCTTTGATTTGCATTTCTCTAATAATTAGTGATATTGAGCATCCTTTCATGTGCCCCTTGGCCATCTGTATGTCCTCCTAGGAGACATGTCTATTTAGGTCTTTTTTGATTGGGTTGATTGATTTGTGATACATGGAACCTAAAAAAAAGTACAAATGAACTTATTTACAAAACAAGAAAAGACCCACAGACATAGAAAACAAACTTATGGTTACCAAAGTGGGGGTGGATAAATTAGGAGGTTGGGAATAACATATGCACACTACTATATATAAAATAGATAACCAACAAGGACCTACTGTATAGCACACTACATAGCATTATGAAATATACTCAACAGTTTATAATGCCTGTAAGGGAAAAGAATCTGAAAAAGAATATATATAAACATATCTACACAATTTTTTAGTTTCTTAAGGATCCTCCATACTGTTTTCCGTAAGTCAGACAGAGAAAGAGAAATAGTGTATGATATCGCTTATATGTAAAATCTAAAAAAAGAAAAATGATACAAATGAACTTATTTACAAAACAGAAACAGACACACAGACTTAGAGAACGAACTTATGGTTACCAGAGGTGAAGGGTTGGAGGGAGGGATAGTTAGAGAGTTTGGGATTGACATGTACACACTGCTATATTTAAAATGGATAACCAACAAGGACCTATTGTATAGCACAGGGAATCTGCTCAATATTATGTAACAACCTAAATGGGAAAAGAATTTGAAAAAGAATAGGTATATGTATATATATATAACTGAATCACTTTGCTGTACACCTGAAACTAATGCAACATTGCTAATCAACTATAATATAAAATAAAAAGTTAAAAAAAGAATATGTATATTATATATATATATATATATATATACACACATACATATCTGTACTGTACCCCTGAAACTAACACAACATTGTAAATCAACTATACTTCAATAAAATAAAATTTTTAAAAATTAAGGAAGACAGAAGTAAATGGAAAGTCATTTTTTGTTCATGTATTGGAAGAGTTAATATTATTAAAATGTCCATACTACCCAATGCCATTGATAGATTCTAAAGTAATCCCGATCAAAATCCCATTGTTTTTCTGACAATTTTTTTTTCTGAATTTCAAATCCTTGTTGAGATCAACATGTACTATAAAGTAATTTTTACATTTAAAAGCAACCTCTCAATTTTATTGAGCTAAATTGCTGCTTAAATTTGGTGAGAATCAAAATCTTCTTTCCTTTAAGTCAACATATATGAATCCTGGTGAGAGCTTTCTTAATTATTTATTTTCTAATTTAGGATATCATTTATCACATATGATTATCCTTTGCAAGTTAACTAACATATATTTATTTATTGGCTTTGAGAAATGTCCTCCAAAGGTAGTATCTTGTGACGAGATACAGGTACATTTTCAGGAAATGCACTTTTCACAGCAGTGCTGTGGCCTGCAGCCACATGGGGGCGATACCCAGCTGAGCCCTTGCCACTTCAGCTCCCCTGCACCAGCACCTCCTCTCACCATCTGTTGCTCAAATATATACATCCTGAAAAGTCAGTCTGCTCACTGACATTTCTCCTACCCAACCTCGTGCCCCCTGCCCTCTGTCCAGTCACAATGCTAAGATAGCCTAGAACTGCAGTCTGATTCTAGAACTACCATGTGAAACCAGAGAACACTGATTTCCACTCTTTCACAATAAGAAAAGTCCCATTCATCACACTAGCATTTTGCATTTGGGGACCAGAGAGTATGAGAACTAAACCATCTCTACATTCCCTTGGTCTCCATCCTGTTGGCCTACCCTGCAGACTTTGGACCTGTCAGTCTATACAACTGTGTAAGCCACCAGTTGACCCTTGAACAACGAGGGGGCTAGGGGCGCTGACCCCAGCACAGTCAAATTTTGCTTATAATTTTATAGTCAACCATCTGTATCTGTGGCTCCACATCTGTGAATCCGACCAATCATGAATTGTGTAGTACTTCTGTATTATTTATTGTAACAAATCCACGTATGAGTGGGCCCGTGTTGTTCAAGGGTCAACTGTATATGTATAGACACATCCTATTGCTTCTTTTTCTCTGTAGATTCCTGACTAATACAGTTTCCTCCTTCTTCCTTCTTTTTTCCCAAGGACGGGAGAGACTGGGCTCTGGGTGGGGAAAACCACAGGGAAACAAGTGACATCGTCTCTGGCCCTGCCTCTCTGCTCATCTTCTCCCTCAGGGTAGCATATGTTCCCCTGCCCTGCAGACCAGCCACTCAAGTTACCTAGTGAGTGAAAGGTGACCAAGATGCATTGCTGATTTCTCTCTCTCTCCTCTCTTCTTTTCTCATTCCCATCCAATTCCCTGCAGTAGCCTGACTCATCTTGGGGCAAGAGGACCAGGTGGATACCCTGCAGCCATCACTTCTGAGATGAGGGGCCATGTGCACACAGGGTGCTGGGATCCAGGAGAGAGAGCAGGTCCAGCAGAAGAGGGAAGACCAGACCCCACTCCAAGGCTGGACCTGCCCCAAAGTTGTCCCCCAGGCCTAAGTAATGTTCGGACTTCCTCTCAATTAAAATAAACACTTGACCTAATTTATATTTATTAAAATATTTGTTTCTCTTGTCAACTTGATCCTTTTGATTTTGAGCATCACACACTACCATTTCGCTCATAATTACTTTCATTGTGAACTGAGAAAAGTGTCGGTGAATTTCATGGCTAGACCCTCCCCTCCCCCAGACAATGGCTTCCTGGTGCTACAGGCTGAAAAGAAGTGGAAATAAGGGCATTAATTCTTAACACACATACACACACACACACAAACACACACACACCATTGACAGCCCACTGGAAGAGGTCCTGCTCATAAATCACCCTCAATTTGTTTTTCAAAAGATTATATGTGAATAAATTATAGTCATTATTTACTTACACTGTTGGCAGTTTAAGTAAATGATAACTCCTCCTCCTCCTTTTCTTTTGTCTTCTTTTTTTTTCAGAATGCAAATTGCTTCTTTATTTTAAAGTCTACTTTATCTGATATGAATATTGCTACTCCAGCTTTCTTTTGATTTTCATTTGCATGGGATATCTTTTTCCATCCCCTCACTTTCAGTCTTTATGTGTCCCTAGGTCTGAAGTGGGTCTGTTGTAGACAGCATATATATGGGTCTTGTTTTTGTATCCATTCAGTGAGCCTGTGTCTTTTGGTTGGAGCGTTTAATCCATTCACATTTAAGGTAATTATCATCTGTACTCCTTCACTGAGTAAATGATTATGGAGAACCAGCCACTTGGCCAGACCTGGTTCAGCTCAGTCTCCATTATAGGGTCCTGCCCTTGTGCAATTGGCATTCTAGCTGAATGTGGGGGTGGTGGGTAGTCAGAACAGAGCCAATAAACCTAAAATAAAGCATAAGAAGATTACGAGTGCTATCAAAGAGAGAGAGAGAGAGGGAGGGAGAAAGAGAGAGGGAGGGAGAGGGAGGGAGAGGAGGAACCCATAAATTAAAACCAATGACAATGCAAAGACCGTATTTGGATCCGGATTCAAACAAACTATGTAATAAAGAGTATTATGAGAGTTATGGGAATGTAAACACAGACTAGATATCTGATGACATTTGGGAGTTATTGACTATTTTAGACATATGCTTTTTAAGAAAAGAATCCTTTTTAAAAAACATCTTTATTGGAGTATAATTGCTTTACAATGTTGTGTTAGTTTCTGCTATATAACAAAGTGAATCAGCTATATGTATACCTATATCCCCATATGTCTTCTAGAGATTCATCATAACATATCTACAAGTGAAATTATGTAGTATCTAGGACAAGCTTCACAATAATCAAAGGAGGCTGGAAAGAAGAGAAAGGGGTGTAGGTTAAACACAACTATCCATGAATTGACCTCTGTTGAAGCTGGGTCTTGGGTATTTGAAAATTAATTTTGTTATTTTGTTCTTCTTTGGGATATGTATGGCACTTCCTATAATGAAAAAGTATTAAAAAAAGACTTCTTCTTCTTGTAATTAATGTGCTTAGGGTCATCTTTGAGAAGACCCTGGATATCATGAACATATTCTTCTGAATTCTCTTCTGGAAAATTTATTGTTTTGTTTTACATTTACGTCAAAATCAACCTACAACAGATTTTGTGTATGGAGTAAGGCACAGGTTAAGTACTCTTTTCCCATGTATATGTCCAACTGGAAAGCACCGTTTATTGAAAAAGTGGCATTCCCCACTGCCCTAACACAGCCTCTCACAGACCTTTGTCCATCTGTGGGCAGGTCTGTTCTGGGCCCCCCACTCGATCCTGTTCATCAATGTGTCAATCCTTGTCAACTGCTATAGCTTTAAAAAGTGTCAATATACCATTTAACAAATCTTGCCACCTTGTTGACCTTTTTTCAAAACTGTCTTGTCTAGTCTTGCTCTTTTTCATTTCCAGGTGAATTTAGGGCCATCTTCTCAAGTTCTACTAAAAAACTGTTGAGATTGCACTAAATCTGTAGGTTAGTCTGGGGAAAATGGATATTTTTACAATATAAAACAGAGTGTATGCCTCCATTTATTTACATCTTCTCTAATCTCTCTCAATGATGTCTCACAGAGGTCTTGCACATTTTGGGGTATATTTATTCCTGAGTATTTATACACAATCTGTTTACTATTTATTGACTTACATAGATATTCTTTCTGTGTGAGTTTTGGTAGGATTCATTTTTCTAGGAATTTATCTTTTTCATCTACATTTTCAAACGTAAGGTATAAAGTGTATATAATCTTTCAATTTTTTAATGTTTTTAAAAACTACTGAAATCCTCATTTTTTATATCTGTATTGTTATTTGAGTTCTTGCCCCTTTTCTCTCAATTATGCTTACAGGGGATTTATCAATCTTATTAATAATAAGATTGGTATTCTTCTTCCTTACATATTTGGTGGAATTTTCTGGTGAAGTCATCTGGGGCTTCAGATTTTGATAAAGTAATAATTTTAGTTACTTCATGTATTTTCTTAGTAATCATTGGATTATTAAATGTTTTATTTCTTCTTTTTCAGCATTGGGATGTTGCATTAAAATTTTTAAGCTAATACAACATTGTAAAGCAACTATATTTCAATAAAATTTTCTTTAATTGGAAAGAAACCCACTTTTGGCCTTATTGTAATTCTCTGTTGTGTGCTTGTTTGTTTTTTATGTCTTTAAAATTTCTGCTTGTATCTCTCAGAGTACCAGCAGGAAACAGATGAAACATGCACATTAGAATAATTTGAGAATACTTAATAAAGGGACATTTACCCAAGTGTGGGTTGAAGTGAGAAGACCACAAGGGGCAGATAGTGTGATATCATGGGAGGTGATGTTGAGTGTAGGTTGCTACCTCTGGGCCTGAAAGAGCAAGAGAGAGAGATTCTGTAGGAAGCCAAGGTCACAGGTCTGATAGTGAAGGATGACTGAGTGGAACTTGGTCCTTTAGTCAAGGATGCATTTGGCCTGGGCTGCTCACATGGGGAGAGAGTAAAAAGAATCAATATTGCAGCCCCAGACTCCTCTCCTACCTGGGTTTCCCAGGAGGCCAGAAGGTCAGGGAGTCTATCATGTGGTCAGCTTCCTGAAAGACAGATCCAAATGAAGAAGGGTGAAGTGTAGAACTGAAGGAGCAGAAAGTATGTCACCCAGACTGCTCCTCTTGCCCCTTGGTATACAAGAGTTTTCCAGGTGAAAAATTGGTGTTCCCATCACAGAAGACACAGCTTGACTGTTTGGGGTAATGCTGATTCTGTCCTATGACCATGTGATCATAAAGCAATTTGTCCTCCACATCCAGATAGAGAACCTTAAAATGTACTTCAGACCTTGAAAACACAAGAACAAGGACTTAAGGACTAAAGATCTAAAGAGGAAATCTAAAGCTTGACTGAAAGGAGTTCCCAAAAAAGAGAACAAAGAAAATGCAGAAGAATAAATTGCCTAAAATGAGGGACAAATCTGTCTCAGTGGTAAAGGAATACAACAGTCTTCAGGAGAGGTCCCACCAAACTAGAAGAATTTTTTAAAAAAGATTCACTTTGAGGGTTATCTACACATGATTTCATAACAAAAAATCAATTCCAAAATTCTTCCAAGGAAAAAACAAGAAGGGAATCTGCAAAAGTGATTAAAAGCCTGGTATTTGAGACAAAAGCCCAATTCCTAGCTGGAAAGATTCATCTGTCTAAAGTAAGCTATCCACAAGTTTACTTGTAGCTTCAGTTGCAAGAACGGTCAAATTGATAAGGGATTCTCAATTCATATGGAGTTGAAAATGTACAAATATTCATAATATAACTTTGAAAATAATTAAGGGAAAGGAAATTTTCCCTACTTGATGAAATGACTAAATTTCTAAATATAATAATGATTTTATTAATTTTCCACAGATAAGTATGTATAAAAATCACATATTACATAAAATGCATTAATTTGTAAATACATTCTTCCACTCCCTCAAAAAATAAATTATTCTGTTTACAAGCCTCTTTTAAAAGAAAAGTCACTAAACTTCATGGCAAGCACAATAATTACAAGAGTGAGTTGCACAAAAGGAAGTCAAAGGTATGAGTATAGGGCAGATCATTCAAGACATTCTCAAAAACAATAATAAACTAGGGATTTAAAAAGTGTAACAAAATCTATTGGAGGATTTGAAGCATAACATAAGTAACAACAGATTTATATTTAGGAAGATTACCATGGTTATAATATGAAAGAATGGATTTTGTGGCATCTATGGAAAGAGGACAGTTGGAAGACTGTTGTAATCTTGGCAGAGATGCTGCTGGCCTGGGTTGAGGTGGTGACAAAATTGATGGAGATCACATTGGTAGTCTTTACTGATGGGTAAAATTGAATAGGAATCAAAGATGTTGTCCATAATTCTGACTTGAACAATAGGTGGATGCTCATACCATTTACTGAGATGGGGAAGACCCATTAAAGAGGAGAAACCAAGAGATCAATTTTTGCATCCATCAAGTTTGAAAACTCTATAAACAATTAATGTGGCATTAGCTATGCTTGACTGGAGTTTAGGAGAGAGATATGTTCAGAAATATAAAGTGATGGATGTCAACCTTAAACAATGTTAAAAACTCCACGATGATCTAAGAAGAAAGAAATATAAGAGGGCACAGGATTAAGTCCTGACAAATCCCCACATTTATGGTCAGGCAGAGATGGAGGAGGTATCAGCCAAGAAAACCAAGAAAGAAGAGCCTGTGAGGTGGGAGAAAAATGGAAGAGGGCTAGGTGATGGAAGACAAGGAAGAGAAGTGTTTCAACACTTAGATCAGCTGACTGTATCACATACCACTGTGTTATGGAGTAGAGTAAGGGCAGACGGTCCTTTACATCTGACCATGTGGATGGAGGTCATCGATGCCCTAGACTGGAGAAGATGCAGAGGTGTGGTGATGTGGGAGTCAGATTGCAGTGATCAGAGAGTGAATGGAAGGCAAGAAAATGACAACCACTCTTCATGGGCAACAAGTGGATGAACACATGGGAAGCAAGAAAATGGGGTAGTAGCTGGAGAGAGATGGATGGTAGAGGTCTTGTCATTTTGAGGTTTACTGCTTGTTTCTTATAAAAAATGCAAAAGATAAGTGGATAAATGAGAGGGGAGGCCTTGAACTGCACCAGCAGATGAGATTCAGAAAACATGTGGAGGGCAAGGCCTTCAATAGGAGTGAGTATAGGGAGGGTGGTAGGTACTGAAGGGAAGATAAGAAAGGTTACTGCTGTGTCTCACTGAAGTAGCAGAGGTGTGTGTGTGTGTGTGTGTGTGTGTGTGTTCTGGTTGTGCACTGCACAACTACAGAGGAGGCCTGTGTGATGAGCACTTCCTGGGGTCCTGCACTACACATCTTGTCCTGTTGTACACCATGGCCCTAAATGAGGTCATCAGCTGACAGATTGAAAGTCTATTTCAGAATCTTTAGGAAGAGATATCAGACTCCACAACCATCTTATCTACAATAAGACGGATCCCTCTGGTGTCTTCAATTCCTTCACAAGCTCCAGGGGAAAAAAAATGGGCCTAACATACAGAGAAAAGCAGAAATAAGAGAGATGGGAGGGACTTCCCTGGTGATCCCGTGGTTAAGACTCTGTGCTCTCAATGCAGGGGGCACAGGTTTGATCCCTGGCTGGGGAAATAAAATCCTGCATGCTGCAGAGCATGGATTCCAAAAACTAAAAAAAAATAACTAAAAGGATGTTTTCTTCCTTTAATATTCCAGAATTTTTAAAAAGGTGGAGGGGGGGAGAAGTAGCTAATGAGCCTATGTTGTTGTTTTTTTTTTCTATCTCTGGATCCATTTGTTTCTGGAGTCAGCTCTATTTTCACCTTTTCCAAGTAGGATGTAAGCCAGCATACCCCTTTGGGTCCCTTGGCAAAAAAAAAAAAAAAAAAAAAGCCAAAACACTATGTATATAGATGCCAGATGACTGATACATCTAACACCTAGAATCTGGGAGGCCTTCTTGCTTCACACCACATCAGACTTCTTTCTTTGGCAATAAAACACATGTGCACACACCACACACACTAAAAACAGGGTCTTTAGGAGAATTCAGTTAACAACAGCTAACAATTCATATGTTAAAACATTTTGATATCTAATGTATAACTCTTCTTCAGCTATGCTTTGGAAGCTCCAATTTTATAGAGTAAGGTGACTTTTCTGACACTCAGAAACAAAATACCCTTTTTAAAAGCACTTTTTAAAGCTACCACTTAGTACTTGAGTAGTAAGTGCCAAGAACTATGCTAAGTGCTTTTCATTTTTAATCCTTGCAGTAACCTTTTGAATAGGTGATGTATGTCCAGATTTCAAAGAAGCAAACCAAAGCACAGAAAAATTAGATAACTTCCTCCAGGTCACCAAACTAGTAAATGGCAGACAAAAAGATGTCAATATAAGCTCCACAATATTAATATAATTAAGATAAATATAATTACTCAAAAAAACTTACATACTTCATTCACTTATTGTCAAGTGTTGCCAAAGTTGATTTTGCTCTTCCACAAGATGGGAAAAATAAGTTAGCTTGTTCTTCTTTATCCATATCATTATTTAGACATATTAATTGATATATGTGTATTTACATAAAGATAAATATATTTTGGCTTTCTGATGTAAAAGGATCTTTCTATTCTATTATATGCTATGCTAAACTATGCAGTTCTAAGATAGTCCCAATACACCCAAGCATTTAATTCCAAGAATGGTGAAGCAATTGATAAGATACATAGAATTCCATATGAGTAAAATTGGTTACCAAACCCTTCAAAGGCAAAAGACATATTTATGTTTGTTAATAAATAATCCCCTCTGTGATTTCCAATTTAGAAAGGTTGACTGCTTTAGATAAGCTTTATTTATATTTTCTATTTCAAAAAAGGTCATGTTCCCACTTGATGTCACAACCACTAATTTGGATATTTATCTTCTTGTTGTTCATTTCGTATTGTCCATCCTATCTACAAAGATTTCCATAGTAATAGGCCACAGGGTTGATATGACTCCCTCATTTGGGTTCAGGAAGGACAGCAAATATATTATTCCTCATGGTTATTCCATAACTGACAAGGCCTTCCTCAAAGAATGATGATTTACCCTGAAAGAGATATATCATATGGGTCTTTACGATTTCCATATGCAATGACTAGGATTCAAAATAGCAGATGTCAACGCTGTACAAGATCAGTGCATGACAAAACCCTTGCCCCTTGGAACCTTCACCTCAGCACAGTCATTTCTTTTACTGGCAATCAAAGCAGAGCCTGACTGGTACAACTTCCACTAAGAGGTAGTTTTGAATAAGAAACTCTGAATATAATAATATTTTATTCTAGGAAGTGGCTAGCTAACACCTGTGGGGTCAGGCACTAGGGAGGCAAAGATGAATAAGCCACAGAACTGTGAGAAAGATAGAAAAAGAGACAAAAAGTGACATTGCAAAGTGACCAGTACTCCTAACAATGTCACCACACAATGCTATGAGCTCACATGTGGTAGTGGTCATGCCAGAAAGAACAACCATGTGATTAGAAGGCTGGAACTTTGATGTGTTTGCCATCAGCCTGACTTTCTGGGAGGGGAGATAAAGAAGGTGGAAGCTGAGCTCAATAACGTGATCAAAGATTCAATCAGTCATGCAGAGAAACTCCAATAAAAACTCAGGGTACTGAAGCTCAGGTGAGTTATCCCAGATGGAAATACCCATCGATATGCTAGAAAGATAACATGTCCTAAGGAACTGGAAGTTTGGCATTTGGATCCCTCGCAGGCATTACCCTTTGGATTACTTCTTTTATCTGGTTCTAATTCATAGCCTGTATTTTTGTTTTTTACATCTTTATTGGAGTATAATTGCTTTACAACGGTGTGCTAGTTTCTGCTTTATAATAGTGAATCAGTTATACATATGTTCCCATATCTCTTCCTTCTTGCGTCTCCCTCCCTCCCACCCTCCCTATCCCACCCCTATAGTTGGTCACAAAGCACCGAGCTGATCTTGTGCTATGCGGCTTCTTCCCACTAGCTATCTACCTTACGTTTTTTAGTGTATATGTCCATGCCTCTCTCTCGCTTTGTCACAGCTTACCTTTCCCCCTCCTCATACCCTCAAGTCCGTTCTCCAGTAGGTCTGTGTCTTTATTCCTGTCTTACCCCTAGGTTCTTCAGGACATTTTTTTTCTTAAATTCCATATATATGTGTTAGCATACGGTATTTGTCTTTCTCTCTCTGACTGACTTCACTCTTTATGACAGACTCTAGGTCCATCCACCTTATTATAAATAGCTCAATTTCATTTCTTTTTATGGCAGAGTAATATTCCACCGTATATATGTGCCACATCATCTTTATGCATTCATCCAATGATGGACTCAGGTTGTTTCCATCTCCGGGCTATTGTAAATAGAGCTGCAATGAACATTTTGGTACATGACCCTTTTTGAATTATGGTTTTCTCAGGGTATATGCCCAGTAGTGGGATAGCTGGGTCATATGGTAGTTCTATTTGTAGTTTTTTTCATTTTTTCAGATAAAATAGACTTTATTTATTTATTTATTTTTTAACGTCTTTATTGCGGTATAATTGCTTTACAGTGGTGTATTAGTTTCTGCTTTATAACAAAGTGAATCAGTTATACATATACATATGTTCCCATATCTCTTCCCTCTTGCATCTCCCTCCCTCCCACCCTCCTTATCCCACCCTGCCAGGAGGTCACAAAGCACTGAGCCGATATCCCTGTGTCATGCGGCTGCTTCCCACTAGCTATCTACCTTACGTTTTTTAGTGTATATATGTCCATGCCTCTCTCTCGCCCTGTTGCAGCTCACCCTTCCCCTTCCCCATATCCTCAAGTCCATTCTCCAGTAGGTCTGTGTCTTTATTCCTGTCTTACCCTTAGGTTCTTCAGGACATTTTTTCCCTTAAATTCCATATATATGTGTTAGCATACAGTATTTGTCTTTCTCTCTCTGACTGACTTCACTCTTTATGACAGACTCTAGGTCCATCCACCTTATTATAAATAGCTCAATTTCATTTCTTTTTATGGCAGAGTAATATTCCACTGTATATATGTGCCACATCATCTTTATGCATTCATCCAATGATGGACTCAGGTTGTTTCCATCTCCGGGCTATTGTAAATAGAGCTGCAATGAACATTTTGGTACATGACACTTTTTGAATTATGGTTTTCTCAGGGTATATGCACAGTAGTGGTATTGCTGGGTCATATGGTAGTTCTATTTGTAGTTTTTTAAGGAACCTCCATACTGTTCTCCATAGTGGCTGAACCAATTCACATTCCCACCAGCAGTGCAAGAGTGTTCCCTTATCTCCACACCCTCTCCAGCATTTATTGTTTCTAGATTTTTTGATGATGGCTATTCTGACTGGTGTGAGATGATATCTCATTGTAGCTTTGATTTGCATTTCTCTAATGATTAATGATGTTGGGCATTCTTTCATGTGTTTGTTGGCAGTCTGTATATCTTCTTTGGAGAAATGTCTATTTAGGTCTCCTGCTCATTTTTGGATTGGTTTGTTTGGTTTTTTGTTATTGAGCTGCATGAGCTGCTTGTAAATTTTGGAGATTAATCCTTTGTCAGTTGCTTCATTTGCAGATATTTTCTCCCATTCTGAGGGTTGCCTTTTGGTCTTGTTTATGGTTTCCTTTGTTGTGCAAAAGCTTTGAAGTTTCATTAGGTCCCATTTGTTTATTTTTGTTTTTGTTTCCATTTCTCTGGGAGGTGGGTCAAAAAGAATCTTGCTGTGATTTATGTCATACAGTGTTCTTCCTATGTTTTCCTCTAAGAGCTTGATAGTTTCTGGCCTTACATTTAGGTCTTTAATCCATTTTGAGCTTATTTTTGTGTATGGGGTTAGGGAGTGTTCTAATCTCATACTTTCACATGTACCTGTCCAGTTTTCCCAGCACCACTTATTGAAGAGGCTTTCCTTTCTCCACTGTATCTTCCTGCATCCTTTATCAAAGATAAGGTGACCATATGTGTGTGGGTTTACCTCTGGGCTTTCTATCCTGTTCTGTTGATCTATATTTCTGTTTTTGTGCCAGTACCATACTGTCTTGATTACTGTAGCTTTCTAGTGTAGTCTGAAGTCAGGGAGCCTGATTCCTCCAGCTCCATTTTTCGTTCTCAAGATTGCTTTGGCTATTTGGGGTCTTTTGTGTTTCCATACAAATTATGAAATTTTTTGTTCTAGGTCTGTGAAAAATGCCAGTGGTAGTTTGCTAGGGATTGCATTGAATCTGTAGATTGCTTTGGGTAGTAGAGTCATTTTCACAATGTTGATTCTTCCAATCCAAGAACATGGTATATCTCTCCATCTATTTGTATCGTCTTTAATTTCTTTCATCAGAGCCTGTATTTTAAAACTGTAATCATAAATACAACACTCTCCTGAGTTCTGTGATTCATCCTAGTGAATTATCAAACCTCAGGGAGATAGGGCAGCCAGTTGGCCAGAATTGTGGGTGTCCTAGGGACCCAGAGCTTGTGGCTGGGTCTGAAGTGATGAGAATCTTGTGGAGAATTTTGCCTTTCACCAGTGGGGTTTGACCTAACTCTGTAGTTGACATTTTAATTGCATTGCACAGGACAAATTGCCATCCCTGAATTCCGGAGAGAAAATCATAACCAGACACCACCACTCAGATATGATTCCTGTAGCAGAGGCCTCTGGAGTCATATAGTGGTAAGAACACAACAGCAGCAATTGTAACAAATTATTGGTTACTGGGTGTCTTTGGGGGATTCCCTCCAGGAACCTCACCATGTTCTACTGGTGAAAAGTACAAAAGGATCACCTTAAAGCCCTGGCAGAGAGAGGAGAAGAGTAACCATTGAGAAACACATCCAGAGCCTTCTCCAGAAGCCCTGCTCTCCAGGGGGAAGGGCTTTAGCAAAGCAGTATTCTGAAACCTAATCCAAGCTTAGGGAAAGGAATCCCTCCTCCCTTCAGCCCCTGTAAGCCTTCCTGTTTCACCTAAGGAGGAAAAAATCATAGCAGGGGAGACGGCTTCATGTAAATATATTGGGAACTCTGGAACCAGGGAAGAGAGTAGGGGTCAGGGACGAAGCATATAACTGGGAGAGGGAAGGAAACACTTGGGACAGACACAGCCTTGAGATACTACTCCGTGGAAAGACTGACACAATCAGAAGATTATAGAACGTGTCTTCTTCCTCACATCCTGTCAACGAACCAAGACTCACATTTAAAAAGTGATTATAGGAGATTGGGATTGACATATACACACTACTATATATAAAATAGATAACTAATAAGGATCTATTGTGTAGCATACAGAACTCTACTCAATACTCTGTATTGACCCATATGGAAAAGAGTGGATATATGTATATATATAACTGATTCACTTTGCTGTACAACAAAAACTAACAGAACATTGTAAATCAACAATACTCCAATAAAAATTTTTTAAAATAAAAAAACCCCAAAATTTATTACAGCTGAAAATTTGAAAGACACAGTATAAGGAAAAGCCACAAAAGCTGAGAGATGACAAAAACAAAGACTTAACTAAAAGAATAGGAAACCTCTGATGCTTATAGCTACAACAGTCATGAAACACAGCCTGACACCTAGCCATATTAACATCAGTTCTCACATTTAGGCCTATTTACATCAGCTCCTAGTGCCTAATAAAAATATCTGGCTTTCAACCACAAATTAGGACATGTCAAAGGCAATGGGGATAAAAAAACATAATTAAAAGGCAAAGCAGGGATTCCCTGGTGGTGCAGTGGTTGAGAGTCTGCCTGCCAATGCAGGGGACACGGGTTCATGCCCCAGTCCAGGAAGATCCCGCATGCCATGGAGTGGCTAGGCCCATTAGCCATGGCCACTGAGCCTGAGCGTCAGGAGCCTGTGCTCCACAACCAGAGAGGCCACAACAGTGAGAGGCCTGCGTATGACAAAAACAAAACAAAACAAAACAAAACAAAGAAGACAAAGCAGAGAGGGAAGACAGCAGAAGCAAGAACTACAGTCCAGCAGCCAATGGGGAAAAAAAACACATTCAAAGAAAGATAGACAAGATTAAAAGGCAGAGGGCTATGTACTAGATGAAGAAACAGGATAAAATCCCAGAAAAATAATTAAATGAAGTGGAGATAGGTAACCTTCCAGGAAAAGAATTCAGAATAATGATAGTGAGGATGATCCAGGACTTTGGAAAAAGAATGGAGGCAAAGATCGAGAAGATGCAAGAAATGTTTAAAAAGACCTAGAAGAATTAAAGAACAAACAAATGGAGATGAACAATACAATAACTGAAATGAAAACTACACTAGAAGGAATCAATAGCAGAATAACTGAGGCAGAAGAACAGATAAGTGACCTGGAAGACAGAATGGTGGAATTCACTGTTGTAGAACAGAATAAAGAAAAAAGAATGAAAAGAAATGAAGACAGCCTAAGAGACCTCTGGGACAACATTAAATGCAACAACATTCACATTATGGGATACCTGAGGAGAAGAGAGAAAGAGAAAGGACCAGAGAGAATATTTGAAGACCTTATAGTCGAAAACTTCCCTAACATGGAAAAGGAAATAGCCACCGAAGTCCAGGAAGTGCAGTGAGTCCCATACAGGATAAACCCAAGGAGAAACTTGCTGAGACACATAGTAATCAAACTGGCAAAAATTAAACACAAAGAAAAATTATTGAAAGCAGCAAGGTGAAAACGACAGATAATATACATGGGAAGTCCCATAAGGTTAACAGTTGATTTCTCAACAGAAGCTCTACAAGCCAGAAGGGAGTGGCATGATATACTTAAAGTGATGAAAGAGAAGAACCTACAACCAAGATCACTCTACCCAGCAAGGATCTCATTCAGATTCGACAGAGAAATCAAAAGCTTTAAAGACAAGCAAAAGCTAAGAGAATTCAGCAACACCAAACCAGCTCCACAACAAATGCTAAAGGAAATTCTCTAAGTGGGAAACACAAGAGAAAAAAGGACCTACAAAAACAAACCCAAAACAATTAAGAAAATGGTAATAGGAACATACATATTGATAATTACCTTAAATGTGAATGGATTAAATGCTCCAACCAAAAGACACAGGCTTGATGAATGGATACAAAATCAAGACCCATATATATGCTGTCTACAAGAGACCCACTTCAGACCTAGGGACACATACAGACTGCAAGTGAGGGGATGGAAAAAGATATTCCATACAAATGGAAATCAAAAGAAAGCTGGAGTAGCTATACTCATATCAGATAAAATAGACTTTAAAATAAAGAATGTTACAAGAGACAAGGAAGGAAACTACATAATGATCAAGGGATCAATCCAAGAAGAAGATATAACAATTATAAATATACATGCACCCAACATTGGAGCAGCTCAATACATAAGGCAACTGCTAACAGGTATAAAAGAGGAAATCGAGAGTAACACAGTAATAGTGGGAGACTTTAACACCTCACTTACATCAGTGGACAGATCATCCAAAATGAAAATAAATAAGGAAACAGAAGCTTTAAATGACACAACAGACCAGATAGATTTAAATGATATTTATAGGACATTCCATCCAAAAACAGCAGATTACACTTTCTTCTCAAGTGAGCACAGAACAGTCTCCAGGATAGATAACATCTTGGGTCAAAAATCAAGACACAGTAAATTTAAGAAAATTGAAATCATATCAAGCATCTTTGCTGACCAAAACACTATGAGATTAGAAATGAATTACATGGAAAAATAATTAAAAAACACAAACACATGGAGGCTAAACAATATGTTACTAATAACCAAGACATCACTGAAGAATATAAAGAGGAAATCAAAAAATACCTAGAGATAACTGACAATGAAAACACAATGATCCGAAACCTATGAGATGCAGAAAAAGCAGTTCTAAGAGAGAAGTTTACAGCTAAACAAGCCTACCTCAAGAAAAAAGAAAAATCTCAAGTAAACAATTTAACCTTACACCTAAAGGAATAGAGAAAGAAGAATAAACAAAACCAAAAGTTGGCAGAAGGAAAGAAATCATAAAGCTCAGAGCAGAAATAAATGAAGTAGAAACAAAGAAAACAACAGCAAAGATCAATAAAACTAAAAGCTGGTTCTCTGAGAAGATAAACAAAATTGATAAACCATTAGCCAGACTCATCAAGAAAAAGAGGGAGAGGACTCAAATCAATAAACTTAGAAATGAAAAAGGAGAAGTTACAACAGACACTGCAGAAATACAAAGCGTCCAAAGAGACTACTACAAGCAACACTATGCCAATAAAATGGACAGCTTGGAAGAAATGGACAAATTCTTAGAAAGGTATAACCTTCCAAGACTGAACCAGGAAGAAACAGAAAATATGAACAGACCAATCACAAGTAATGAAATTGAAACTGTGATTAAAAATCTTTCAACAAAAGTCCAGGACCAGATGGCTTCACAGGTGAATTCTATCAAACATTTAGAGAAACACTAACACCCATCCTTCTCAAACTCTTCCAAAAAACTGCAGAGGAAGGAACACTCCAAAACTCATTCTATGAGGTCACGATCACCCTGATACCAAAATCAGACAAAGATACTACAAAAAAAGAAAATTACAGACCAATATCACTGAAGAATATAAATGCAAAAATCCTCAACAAAATACTAGCAAACAGAATCCAACAACACATGAAAAGGATCATACACCATGATCAAGTGGGATTTATCCTAGGGATACAAGGATTCTTCAATATATGCAAATCAATCAATGTGATACACCTTATTAACAAATTGAAGAATAAAAAACATGATTATCACAATAGATGCAGGAAAATTTTTGAAAAAATTCAACACCAGTTTATGATAAAAACTCTGCAGAATGTGGGCACAGAGGGAACCTACCTCAACAAAACAAAGGCCGTATATGACAAACCCACAGCAAACATCATTCTCAACGGTGAAAAATTGAAAGCATTTCCTCTAAGATCAGGAACGAGACAAGGATGTCCACTCTCACCACTATTATTCAACATAGTTTTGAAAGTCCTAGCCATGGTAATCAGAGAAGAAAAAGAAATACAATTTGGAAAAGAAGTAAAACTGTCACTGTTTGCAGATGACATGATACTATACATAGAGAATCCTAAAAATGCCACCAAAAAACTGCTAGAGCTAATCAATGAATTTGGTAAAGTTGCAGGATACACAATTAGTAAACAGAAATCTCTTGCATTCCTATACACTAATGATGAAAAATCCGGAAAAGAATTATGGAAACACTCCCATTTACCATTACAACAAAAAGAAAAATATACCTAAGAATAAACCTACCTAGGGAGACCAAAGACCTGTATGCAGAAAACTATAAGACACTGATGAAAGAAATTAAAGGTGATACCAACAGATAAAGAGATATGCCATGGTTTTTGATTGGAAGAATCAATATTGTGAAAATGACTATACTGCCCAAAGCAATCTACAGATTCAATGCAATCCCTATCAAATTACCAATGGCATTTTTTATGGAAGTAGAACAAATCATCTTAAAATTTGTATGGAGACACAAAAGACCCCGAATAGCCAAAGCAGTCTTGAAGGAAAAAGACGGAGCTGGAGGAATCAGACTCCCTGACTTCAGATTATAGTACAAATCTACAGTAATCAAGACAATATGGTACTGGCACAAAAACAGAAACATAGATCAATGGAAAAAGATAGAAAACCCAGAGATAAATGCACACACCTATGGTCAACTAATCTATGACAAAGGAGGCAAGGATATACAATGGAGAAAAGACAGCCTCTTCAATAAGTGGTGCTAGGAAAACTGGACAGCTACATGTAAAAGAATGAAATTAGAACACTCCCTAACACCATACACAAAAATAAACTCAAAATGGATTCAAGATTTAAATGTCAGACCGGACACTATAAAACTCTTAGAGGAAAATATAGGGAGAACACTCTTTGACAAAAATCACAGCAAGATCTTTTTTGATCCACTTCCTAGAGTAATGGAAATAAAAACAAAAATAAACAAATGGGACCTAATGAAACTTAAAAGCTTTTGCACAGAAAAGGAAACCATAAAGAAGATGAGAAGACAACCCTCAGAATGAGAGAAAATATTTGGAAACAAATCAACGGACAAAGGATTAATCTCCAAAATATTTAAAAAGCTCATGAATGCGGTACTTTTTTTCTCCTTCTGACTTACTTCACACTGTATGACACTCTAGGTCCATCCACCTCACTACAAATAATTCAATTTTGTTTCTTTTTATGGCTGAGTAATATTCCGTTATATATATGTGCCACATCTTTATCTATTCATCCAATGATGGACACTTAGGTTGCTTCCATCTCCGGGCTATTGTAAATAGAGCTGCAATGAACACTTTGGTACATGACTTTTTGAATTATGGTTTTCTCAGGGTATATGCCCAATAGTGGGATTGCTGGGCCATATGGTAGTTCTACTTGTAGTTTTTTAAGGAACCTCCATACTGTTCTCCATAGTGGCTGTGTCAATTTACATTCCTACCAGCAGTGCAAGAGTATGCTAGCACATATATAAGGAATCTAAGGGAAAAAAAAGTCATGAAGAACCTAGATGTTAGATGGGAATAAAGACACAGACTTACTAGAGAATGGATTTGAGGATATGGGGAGGGGGAAGGGTAAGCTGTGACAAAGTGAGAGAGTGGCATGGACATATATACACTACAAAACGTAAAATAGATAGCTAGCGGGAAGCAGCCGCATAGCACAGGGAGATCAGCTCGGTGCTTTGTGACCACCTAGAGGAGTGGGATAGAGAGTGTGGGAGGGAGGGAGATGTAAGAGGAAAGAGATATGGGAACATATGTATGTGAATAACTTATTAATTTTGTTATAAAGCAGAAACTAACACACCAGTGTGAAGCAATTATACTCCAATAAAGATGTTTAAAAAAATGCTCATGAACCGGTTTGCAGGGCAGAAGTTGAGACACAGATATAGAGAACAAACGTATAGACACAAAGGGGGGAAAACTACGGTGGGATGGGGATGGTGGTGTGCTGAATTCGCCGATTGGGATGGACATGTATACACTGATGTGTATAAAATTGATGACTAATAAGAACCTGCAGTATAAACAAACAAACAAACAAAAAAAACCAACTAATACTAAACTAAATCTCTACATCACTGTCAACTTGTCTGGGAAACTGTTGTGTCCTTAGAAAGAACAAACTAGACAAGTAAATTAAGAAGGCAGGGGCCAAATATCAGTAAAAGAATTATTGTAATCAGGGGCCCAATTAGGAGTAAGAACTAGGTACGTTTGGTAGCAATTGTGATCCTTGTCCAGATAGAGTCAGTGCTTGGGTCACCCTGTCCAAAGGAATGGAGAGGTCTTTGGCATGGTCACATACATTGTTTTTTTTTAACATCTTTATTGGAGTATGATTGCTTTACAATGGTGTGTTAGTTTCTGCTGTATAACCAAGTGAATCAGTTATGCACATGCATATATCTGCAAATCCCCTCCCTCTTGCACCTCCCCCACACCCTTCCTATCCCACCCTTCTAGGTGGACACAAAGCACTGAGCTGATCTCCCTGTGCTAACTTCTATTCCTTTGCTTGGATTTTTTATTTTTGCATTTGATTCAAGATTTTTTTTTATTGCTTGTTGAATCATTTTATGCTTGTTTCTTTGAAATAATTGTCAGAAAATACTAACATTTGATTCATTTCAGTGTTGGCATCAGTTAATTTTTGGTCATTTCAGTTCCTTTTTGTTTCTTGTACATTTTTCAATATTAATTTAGAAGATCTGGATTCTTTCTTTTTAAGAAACTTAGTAAGTGTTCACCATTTTAGCTTATGATGCCAGTTCTGCCCCAATAAGGGGGGTTTGTTCCAAGGACAATCTAATTTTCCATCTTTGCAGTACTATCTTTGTTTGTTTGGTGTATCTCATTCCACTGGAGCTGTACTGGTCCCTGCTGGTGATGCTTGAGAGTGAGGAAGGAACTTCTCCAAACTGCATTGCTGGTGTCTCTTAATGGGTGAGGGAAACACTGGTCTGCAGGGACAAAGTGCTGGTGGTGGTATGAACCACCTTCCCTGTGTCCTTGGCTGAGTGGTTTGTCTGGGTGTGGGAGGGGAGTGTCAGACCTTGATGGGAAGGAGTCATTTTCCAGGCTGGGCTGCTTGTTGTGGCAATTCCCCTTCCTAGTGCCTCTGGACCATGTGTTGTGGTAGAGAAGTGAGGGGTAAAGAGGTGGGAAGGGGGCCTAAGCCTTGCTGGAAAAGGAGAGCTGTTACCCTAGGTGCTTACTGTTAGCAAAGCTTCTAATCAATTGACTCCCCTGGTTAGTTCCCATGGGCTCACCTAGTGTTAGTGGTAGGACTCCCATTTGTTCCTGGGGAGGAATGTACCTACTTGGGCTACCTTATGTTGCTACAAGGGGATTGGGAGATTCTGGGTCTGTATCACCTTTCCTGATACTTTATTCCTCAATACCAGGGGCCCCTGACCAGTTCACCTTCCTTTTACCATCTTTCAGCTTTCTCCTTTAATTGTTCCTCGTATTATTTCCAGTGTTTATAATTGTTCTCAGTGGAGAGGATCAGAGAGAGATGTCAGTGCCATCTTATCTCAAAGTCCTGAGTTCTCTATTTCAATTTTAAAAATAAGAATAACGTCTCTGGATCTTGCAAATAGATATCTGATACTGATAGCCTCTCTCCAATTTTCTAGATGAGGTTCAGTCCTACAGACCCAGATATTATATAATGAAGGAGAAATGCAAGTATATTTGAGGAATGCAAGTATAATGAGGAAGCCCAAGTTCTTCCTCTGAATATTCCTCCTGTCAATCTCCAAAGAAGTCCTGTACTGTGGATGGGAATATCCAAGACATCTTGCAATAATTAGATATTGACTTGGAGTTAATGCTACTTCCTGGGGTCTCCAAATATCATTTTTCTCCACTAGTCAGAGTGAATACTCTTGGGATCCAGGTGATAAATACAATTTTGACTTTAATTTTCCTCATGTTATGCCCTGTAAGTATGTAGTATACGTGCTAATAAAATTAAGATAAATTCTAATAAAATTCAAGCGCCTGAAATCTTGGAAGTTCTGGGTGTCCAATAGTGTGGGCACATTAGGACAAACCTCCTAAAATGGAAAACAATTTCTGTTTTAAATTCCTGACTTCTAAGAAATATGCACCTCACTTGTGGGCATCTTTGAATTTTGGAGGAAACATAAAACACTATTGTATGTATTGTGCTGATTCCAATAGTCTGCAGATATCCAGGCATGGGTGGGTCTCAGAGCAGAAGAGAATTCTCCAATGAGAGCCAGAGGATGACTGCATTCGGGTCCCAAAGCCACCATTTTGTGTGATCTTGGACAAATATGTTAATCTCTCCTGCTTTGGTTTGCTCACTGGTAAACTGGAAATAAAAATAATACCACTTCACAAGGCTTTGGAGAATTATAAGAAACAACCTATGGAAAATACTTAAAGTCTGAAATATATACATATACATATACATATATATATATATATATATATATATATATAGTCATGCCCGGTGGCATGTGGGACCTTAGTTCCCTGACCAGGGATCAAACCCATGTTCCCTGCATTGGGAGCGAGGAGTCTTAACCATTGGACAACCAGGGAAGTCTCTGAAATATATATATATATATAAATTTTTTTTTTTTTGGCAGTATGCAGACCTCTCACTGTTGTGGCCTCTTCCGTTGTGGAGCACAGGTTCTGGACCCGCAGGCTCAGTGGCCATGGCTTATGGGCCTAGCCGCTCCATGACATGTGGGATCTTCCCGGACCCGGGCACGATACCGTGTCCCCTGCATCGGCAGGAGGACTCTCAACCACTGCGCCACCAGGGAAGCCCTCTGAAATATATTTTTAAGAAATGTCAGTTATTAGTTCCTTTACTCGTATTATCATTACTGTAATTATTTTTATAATTGTTACTATGTGACTAAGAAAAATGAAGACTTCTTTAGATTTGGTTGGATATTTTGATTTCAAACATTTTCCACCAATCTCTGGCTTGCTCTTTTCATTCTTTCAATGGTGTTTTCTGCTACAGAAACTCTTAACTTTCATGAATTTAAAATTATCAATCCTTTCCTTTTGGTTTACTGTTTTTTGTGTGTGAAGATGTTAACTTCTAGAAACTATTTTTATTTTTTATGTTTAGCTCTATAAACCATCTGATATTGATTTCTGTGTAGAGTTTGTGGTTAGGTTGAAGATTCCTTTTTTTACCTATTTGGATATTCAATGAATTCAGTGAAATTTATTGCAAGGACCATCTTTCCCTCGTTATTCTATGGTAGCAAAGATGATAGAAGATAGATAGATAGATAGATAGATAGATAATAGATAAATAGATAGATCTGTGTGTCTTTTTATTTATTTATTTGTTTGTTTATTTTTTTTTTGCGGTACGCGGGCCTCTCACTGTTGTGGCCTCTCCCGTTGTGGAGCACAGGCTCCGGACGTGCAGGCTCAGCAGCCATGGCTCACGGGCCCAGTCACTCTGTGGCATGTGGGATCTTCCCGGCCCGGGGCACGAACCCGTGTCCCCTGCTTCGGCAGGTGGACTCTCAACCACTGCACCACCAGGGAAGCCCCTGTGTGTCTTTTTAAAAAATTCTCTTTTGTTACTTCAGTCCTTTGTCCCTTTTTGTGCCAAAATCATATTTTGTTAATTATAGTAGCTTTTAAATAAGGCTCTATATCCAGTGGATAAGCCCTCCAACTTTGTTGAAAATGTTTTTGGTTTTTCTTATGCCTTTACAAGATTCAGCTTATAAATTTCCATAAATGGCCTGCTAGGATTTCGACAATTTAATTGAATCTATAGATCAACACAGAGAGAACTCATGTCTTTACAACATTGTGTCATCCAATTTTTGACCATGGTATATTTCTCTAATGATTTAGGTCTTCTTTAATATTTTTCAGTAACATTATTGAGCCTTCTGTGTAGTTTTCTTGCACATCTTTCCTTTCTTTCTTTTTTCTGTCTTATTAACAGAGTAGAGTTAACAGACCTGAAGTGTTCAACCAGATTAGTTTTTAAATTTACAGGTACATATGTAATCATCATTTATAACAGGCTGTAAGACATTTTCAGCACCTCAGCAGAATCTCTGTGCTCTTTCCTAATTGATACCCCTCCCCCAAAGGTAAAAGCTATTCTGACCTCTACCAGCAGAAACAACATTAGGTTTGAATTTCACATTTGGAAACACACAGGATATGCCTTTAAAAAACTTATTTATTTATTTATTTATAGTACTAGGTCCTTGTTGTTTATCTATTTTAAACATAGCACTGGGATAGATTGGGAGTTTGGGATTGACAGGATATATCTTTTTGAGTATGGCCTTTTTTTTTAACATCTTAATTGGAATATAATTGCTTTACAATGGTGTGTTAGTTTCTGCTTTATTACAAAGTGAATCAGTTATACATATACATATGTTCCCATATCTCTTTCCTCTTGCATCTCCCTCCCTCCCACCCTCCCTATCCCACCTCTCTAGGTGGTCACAAAGCACCGAGCTGATCTCCCTGTGCTATGGGGCTGCTTCCCACTAGCTATCTATTTTACGTTTGGTAGTGTATATATGTCCATGCCACTCTCTCACTTTGTCACAGCTTACCCTTCTCCCTCCCCATATCCTCAAGATTCTCCAGTAGGTCTGTGTCTTTATTCCTGTCTTACACCTAGGTTCTTCATTTTTTGTTCTTAGATTCCATATATATGTGTTAGCATACTGTATTTGCCTTTCTCTTTCTGACTTACTTTACTCTGTATGACAGACTCTAGGTCCATCCACCTCACTACAAATAACTCAATTTCGTTCCTTTTTATGGCTGAGTAATATTCCATTGTATATATGTGCCACATCTTCTTTATCCATTCATCCGATGATGGACACTTAGGTTTCTTCCGCCTCCTGGCTATTGTAAACAGAGCTGTAATGAACATTTTGGTACATGACTCTTTTTGCATTATGGTTTTCTCAGGATATATGCCTGGTAGTGATATTGCTAGGTCATATGGTAGTTCTATTTGTAGTTTTTTTAAGGAACCTACATACTGTTCTCCATAATGGCTGTACCAACTCACATTCCCACCAGCAGTGCAAGAGTGTTCCCTTTTCTCCTCACCCTCTCCAGCATTTATTGTTTCTGGATTTTTTGATGATGGCCATTCTGACTTGTGTGAGATGATATCTCATTGTAGTTTTGATTTGAATTTCTCTAATGGTTAATGGTGTTGAACATTCTTTCATGTGTTTGTTGGCAATCTGTATATCTTCTTTGGAGAAATGCCTATTTAGGTCTTCTGCCCATTTTTGGATTGGGTTTTTTGTTTTTGAGCTGCATGTGCTGCTTGTAAATTTTGGAGATTATTCCTTTGTCAATTGCTTCATTTGCAAGTATTTTCTCCCATTCTGAGGGTTGTCTTTTGGTCTTGTTTATGGTTTCCATGGCCTTTTTAAATCAAATTTATATCTGTGATATTCATGCACAATACTGTGTGTTGTAGGGTTTAATATTTATTTTTATTGTGTTGCATTTCACATTGTTAACATATCTATTTACTCATTCTATTAAAAAACATTTGTGTTATTTCTGTTTGGGATTATTATGCTGCTGTAAACATTATTGTACATGTTTTTTGGTAAGCATAGCACTTTCAACTCTTAGTCATATATCCCCAAATCGCTGGATCAGATAGGCTATCTATCTATCTATCTATCATCTATCTATCTGCCTGTCATCTATCTATCTGGTACTCCCTACTATAGTGTGTATACATGGTTGGTATATATAGTTTGTTGGTACTCTGCACTTATTACCAAACTGATGCACCCACTTACACCTCCCCCAGCAATATATGAATTCTAGCCATTATGGTAAATAGATATTGAAGTGTCTGTTCAAGTATATTTGACTCATTTTATATTGTCCTCATTTTATACTGGATCATTAACATTTTCATAATCATTTGTAAAATTTCTTGTTACAATTTAGATAAGAGTGATTGTTTAATTTATTGTATGGTAAGTATCTTCTTCCTGTATGTGGCTTGCCTTTTTTATTCTCATAATATTTTACTTTGTTAAATGGAAATTCTTGATTTTTATAAAGTCAAATTTATTAGTTATTTTTTATAGTTGTTGGTGGTGTGTCCTGTTCTTGTTCTAAACTTGCAAAGATATTTTCCCATGCTTTCTTTGAGAAATATTATTGTTTTTATCTTTAACTTTTACATCTATGATCCATTCCAAATGAAATTTTATGTAGAGTGTTAGGTAGACGTCAAGATTTATTTTATTTTATTTTATTTTTTTTAATTTATTTATTTTGTGGTACGCAGGCCTCCCGCTGTTGTGGCCTCTCCCGTTATGGAGCACAGGTTCCAGACGCGCAGGCTCAGCGGCCATGGCTCACGGACCCAGCCGCTCCATGGCATGTGGGATCTTCCTGGACCGGGGCTTGAACCCGTGTCCCCTGCATTGGCTGCACCACCAGGGAAGCCCAGGATTTATTTTTTTATTACATATGGCTAGCCAGTTGACACAGCATTATTTATTGAAATGATGATCATCATTTTTTTACTCAATTGCAGTCATTCTTTGTTGTAAATCAAGTGACTACAAATTTACGGGTGTATTTCTTGTTTGTTACTCTATTTCAATGTTTTATGTTTCCCTTGTGCCAGTATCCATGCTTAATTATTTACTAATGATTTATAACAGTTATTGATATGTAGTAGTATAAATCCTCCAGCTTTGTTCTACTGTGTGTGTTTTTTTAATTGATTGCTCTGGCTATTTACATTCTTTCCATTTCATATAAATTTTAGAGTCCTGATTTATAAACCTATTTAGATTTTGACTGGATTGCATCGAATCTATAGATCACTTTGGAGACAGAGGAGATTGACATCTTAGCAATCTATTTAAGAGTATTTAGCTCCATTTATTTAAGTCTCTTAAATTTCCCTCAGCAATGTCTTGACTTTGATTAGATTTATTCATAGGTGACTTTATATTCTTGATACTATTGTAAATAGTGTTGTTGCTTTTTAAATTGTTTTCTAATTGTTTGCTGATAGTGTTTATAAAAACAATAGAAATGAAGCTAACTTGTTATATTGGCCTTGATATTAGCAGGCTTTCTAAAATCAAAATCATTTGTTTATAGATTCTTTTGGGTTTTCTATGTAAACAATCTTCAAATAGTGAATATTCACCTTCCTAATTTCTACTAGTCTTACCTTTCTTGCCTTTTTACACAGCATACAACCTCCAGCACAATACTGAATATAGGTGGTGTAGTGGACATCTTTGTCTTGTCCCTCACCTCAAGGAGAAACATCCAATATCATCATTATTTTACTGTGAACTGTGGGTTTTTTCATAGATACCCTTAAAGATACTAGAAACTTATTTCTATTTCTAGTAGCTATGACCCGAATGTTGGTGACACCCCCAAATTCTTTTGTTGAAATCCTAATGCCCAGTGTGATGATTTTAGGAGGTGAGGTCTTTGGGAGGTGATTAGGTCATGAAAGTAGAGGCCTCATGAATAAGATTCCTGCTTTTATAAAAGAGCTCTCACAGCCTTCCCTAGCCCCTTCCACCATGTGAGGACACTGAAACATGTCAGCAGTCTTCCACCTGGAAGAGGGCCCTCACCAGAAGCTGGCCATGCTGGCACCCTGTTCTTGGCCTTTCAACCCCCAGAACTGTGAGAAACAAAGTTCTGATGTTTATAAGCCACTCAGTCTCTGGTATTTTGTTATGGCAACCTGAAGAGACTAGGATACTAGTTAACTAGGAATCTTTATTATAAACAATTGTTGACTATTATCAAAAGTTTTATTCTTTACCTTTTACATCAGGGGTCCCCAACCCCCCAGGCCACAGACTGGTAGTTTACGACCTGTTAGGAACCAGGCCACACAGCAGGAAGTGAGTGATGGGCTAGTGAGTGAAGCTTGATCTGCCACTCCCCATCACTCCCCATCGCTCGCATTACTGCCTGAACAATGCCACCCCTCGTCCATGGAAAAATCATCTTCCACAAAACCGGTTCCTGGTGCCAAAAAGTTGGGGACTGCTGTTTTACATGACCATTTGTCTCTTCTCCTTTATTCTGTACATGTAACAGATAACACCGATTAATTTTTTTTAAGTGTACTTGGTTATGTGTGTCTTCCTTGTATGATTGTTGCTCCATTGAAGATGATGGAGCATCTTTTCTTCTGGCTGCTTTTATGGATTTGCTCTTGTCTTTAGTTTTCAGCAGTTTTACTATGATGTGATTTGGTGTACTTTTTTTTAACCTGCATGGAATTCAGAGACTTTCTTGATTGTATGACTTCTCATATACTTCTCATGTATCATTGGCTACAACCCTCTCTTGAGGCACCAAGGTAATATTGTATTTCCCTCATTGCATAAACCATTTATTTATTCTTTTCCCCACAGTTACTGTATCTCCTTCTTTATATTTGTTATTTATTTTAAGTCAAACTTTTCCATCTTTAGGAGACATGTTTGCCACTCTGCTGGTTCAGATTGCCTTCCATAACACCAGTTTAGCAAGTGCATCCCTCTCAGTCCATTCCCAGTCACGCAGGGGAGGGTTACAGAGGGACAGAACTATTAGGTTTTCTTGGCTATTAGCAATGAAGATATATTCATTGTCAACTCCAACTCTTCCAGGTGAGCTAAAGGTGCAATCCACTCCATGAGGTTCTTAGAAATTCTGGCACAAAGATTTAAAGGTATGGTTACTGTTTCTTCCTTAAGAATCACCCCTGCTTCTAGCACCCACTGATATAGCGCTAATCCCAGGACCACTGCATCAAATGGGAAAAAAAGAAAGTTGATTTGATGTGGGAAAGAATCGTATAGTTTTACCAGCATTGGCCCCCCTTCCCCCACATCCCCCAGAAAAGTGGAGGACTCTATCTAGTGAAGATATAAGCACACATTCATGAAGGCATGTCAGCCAGTCCTCTATTCCTTTATCTTTCCCTATATTTTTGGGGGGGGGGGTTAACAATAAGAATATTTATTAGCTCACATGACAATATCTAGAGGTAGAGTGGTTGCAACATTGGTAAATGAACTGTTTAAAAATAAGATAAAAGTTACATCTTTTCTGCTTTACCATCCTCAGCACTTAAACTTCTTTATTCATGATCTCAATGTAGCTGCTGCAGTTTCAGACATTTAAAAAAATTTATTGGGGGTATAATTGATTTATAGTGTTGTGTTAGTTTCAGGGTACAGCCACTGTGGAAAACAGTATGGAGGTTCCTTAAAAAACTGAAAATAGAGCTACCATATCATCCAGTAATCCCACTCCTGAGCATATATACAGAGTAAACAATAATTTGAAAAGATACATGCACTCCAATGTTCATTACAGCACTATTCACAATAGTCAGGGCATAGAAGCAACATAAATGTCCATAAACAGAGAAATGGGTAAAGAGGATGTGGTACATATATATACTGGAATATTACTCAGGCATAAAAAAGAACAAAATAATGTCATTTGCAGCAATATGGATGGACCTAGAGATTCTCATACTGAGTAAAGTAAGTCAGACAGAGAAAGACAAATATCATATGATATCACTTATATTTGTAATCTAAAACAAAGTGTAGAAATGAACTTATTTACAAAACCAAAATAGAGCTACAGATGTAGAAAATAAACTTATGGTTACTGATGGGTGGAGATGGGGAGGGATAAATTGGAAGATTGGGATCGACACATACATACTACTATATATAAAATAGATAACTAACAAGGACCTACTGTATAGCACAGGGAACTCTACTCAATACTCTGTAATGGCCTATATGGAAAAAGAATCTAAAAAAGAGTTGATATATGTATTTGTATCTTTCCCCATCTTAAATGACAAGAGTTTCTGTTTCTTATTCCAATTCTCTTTTAAACCATTATTCTGAGGATGGTCTGCAACATGATATGTCCATTGGATGTGCTGTCTCTTTGTTCATTGTTAGATACTATAGGCACTAAATTTTTTTCCTTCATTTGAAAAAATGTAACTCAGCAGTCCAAATTAATACATTATCTTCTGTTCCAGTCATTTTGTAGTATTTTGAGTATTTGCATTTACCAGTAGGTAAGCAAAGCACATTCTAGAGTAAGAGTCATGAGGATACTTGTGTAAATTCAGGGGTGATGTGCAGTCCAATGCAGTCTATTTGCCAACTATGTGAGGGGCCTTCCCCCCTGGGGAATCTTCCATAGTCATCTGCAGTTTCTGTCTCTTCTTCTGGGACACAGAATGGTAGATCTTGACGTTTAAAGCCCCGTAGAATGCGAGAGGGATGTGTTAATGGTCACCCCTTCTCTACATTGTTGTAGCTCTCCACATCCTCTCATCCCATGGAAGCCAGGTGGCCACGTCAAGGAGGCACATCAGGATATGCACTTGATAGTTCTAATAACCTTCCAATCCTGAAAGAGGGTTCTTCTGATGGACACTGACATGTCCAACCTTAATGAACCAATTACATTTCCAAAGAGATTTCCAGGCTGTGCCTAACAAGGATTTAAACTGTAGTCAGGCTCCTGGACCTTCTCCTAAGCCCAGTGTGTATGTCCTTGTAAATACTAGTTTTAGCAAGAACCTCAATAAGTCAGTTTAGCCATAATCCCACACACACACTCTAGATATCTGATGGGGTCCTGAGCCTCCACCATCCCCCAGGTGATGTCTGATCACCCTGGCCTATCTTCAGCAAAGAATCCTGTGAGGTCAGTTTAGTCAGAATCGCCCTAACCCCTGATGTTTCCTCTTAGTAATTTTCTGTCCACTGACCTCCATCCTGCTCCTTGCCTATAAATTCCAACTTGCCCTGTGCTGTATTCAGGATTGAGCCCCATCTCTCTCCCTCATTGTAAAATTCCATTGCAGTGGTCCTTATATCTATCACAATGGTTCTGGATAAAGCCTGCCTTACCATCTTTAACAAGTATCACTGAATATTTTTTTTCAACATGTATGGCTAGAATAAAATTCATCATAGGAACCCTGTATCTCTCACCAAGATCCTTTGTGTGCACCTTTGAAATCTTTGTGTTCATTCCTGACTGACTGATTGGTGAGTCTGATTCCTAAACCATTGCTCTGGACAAATATCCACTGAAGCTGGTAAGGATAGACTTTGATTCCTAAGATTTTGAGAATGCTCTAGAAACCAGGTTAGAATCATAGGTTTCTCTGTGTAAAATCAGCTGAGTTAGAGTCCCAAGTTTCTCTGTTTGTAAGGGGCTGACTAGTCTCTGTAAGAAACTGAAGCTGTGTTGGAGTCTCAATTTCTCTGTTCATAAGTATAAATGGACCATTAATTAAGAACGTGGGAGCTTCTTGGTGGTTTGAAAACCCCCTTCTCTAACCCTTGATGAATATATACTCCATCAACTCTGTGCTTCCTTTCTTGTTGGCATTCATTTACTAAGGATAACTGGAAACTTCAACAGTCTCTTTGGGAAACTTATAACCTTCCCCAACTGGCTTCTCTAAAACCACTTCCTACCTTTCACAGCTGCTCCTTCTTCCTCCTTTTATTGCTTTGGTTCTTCCCTCTAGTTCCTTTGAGTCATTTGATATGTTCCGCTTCAAACCCCTACCTCCTTCATCCTTCTGTCCACCAGACAGACATTTCCCACCACAGCCCCTCAGCTCCCTGCAGTCACTTGAACTTTAGGCACCCTGCCCTCCATTGAAGGCTCTCAAGGGACTAAGAACTCCCAAAAGGAACCATGTCAGGATGAAAAGAGGAAAAAGCTATTTGGAAACAGAACTGGATGTTTTGACCATTCAGTTGAGTTTTGCAGACATCCAAAGAGTTGCTGTCTCCTCAGTCACTGGCCTAAAATATACTCCACAGCCTCCATCAGATGAGATGTCAGGACAAAAGAAAAATTTTTTAATTTCCTCCAAAAATATTCGTAAAAAAATTTAGCTCTTATTAAGTAACCTCAACTTGTACTTATGTATGTATGTATGTATGCTATATATGTGTGATATTTTCTACCTCTGGATAGTATTACCAAATTAATTTATAAAATACCTTAAAGAAATTCTATTCAAATTGCCTTAGACATAAATGAGTACTCATAATAATTAAGTATTCCCAAAACTTTCGGAAATATAGACTCTAACTCAAATGTTTATTAAGTTCCTGTGATCTAAGATAATCTTTGGTAAATAAGCTAGTTTTAAAGCTGTTCATAAAATAAAAATAGGTATGTCTTCAGAATTGTCAGCATTACATATAATTCTGGCATACAATTTATGCTACCTAGGTTTACTAGTGAAACAAGCTCATGCTATCTCTTATTAGATGTTTAAGATTATAAAACTATAAATCCAACCTAAGGACAAAATGTACAATAAAAATGAATTGTTTGATGCATGTCAGTGCAAAAAAGGGCTTTGGGGAGGGAGAAGAACTTTTTAGGTTCTTTGCCTCTGTGTTTTTCTTTTTTTCCCCCTGATTTGTCAAGAAAAATAACTTAACATGATGGCTTTCATTTAATGTACCATAAATATTCATTATTAATTCAAGCATAATTGTTCAGAGGAAGTGGATTAAATAGAAGTAAGTGGGATAAAATTTCATAAATGACCTTTTAAACAATAATTATGTTTTATAACATGTTTACTTAAAAATAGCTTCAAAACTCTTTTTGATAACTTGAAATCTTAAAGCTAAACTAAGTTAAGTTAAATGATGGATACTCATTGAATATTTAGATCACTTAAAAATAAGATAAGAGGGGTGAGGATGGCATCAGCCAGTTTCCATCCCAAAGGGCACCTCAGTGGTCAGAGTAGATGCTTGTGTCTCAGGCTGATAATCCAAGACAAGCAAATGAGCCTCTTTCAAACATAGTCTGGGAACCTCTTGCTGGACTGCTTCTGTCCTGGGCCCTGAGGCAGATTCAGCAAAGACATCCAGATGGGTCTGTGTGGTGTTTTGAGAGCAGCCCCTGTTGAAGCTCTTCTCTAGGAGAGGATAGGCATGTTTTGATTGGGATCAAGATGGCGGAGCAGTAGGAAGCAGAGTTCACCTCCCTCTACAGAAACACTGAAAATAGATCTACAAGTGGAACAGTTCACATAGAACAGCTACTGAGTGCTGTCAGAAGATCAGCACTCAGACATCCAAAAAGACATCCAAAAAGACACACACACACAAAACCCTCCATGTAACTGGGTAGGATGAAAGGAAAAAGAAAAGGAAAGTATCAAGATGGGGCCTGCACTCCTGGGGAGGGAGCTGTGAAGGAGGAAAGTTTCCCGCACCTTGGGAAGGCTTCTCACCATTGGAGAAATTAGAGTGGATGGAGAAGGGAGTTTTGGAGCCTAAAAAGGGAGAGAGCAGCAACAAGTTTGTGAAAGACAAAACAGAGAGTAACCTGCACAGAGGGTCGGCACCACCACCCTGTGTTCCCCAAGCTGAGACACTCCTCTGTCAGTGAGGGTGGGTTTGGGTGCTGAAGCTCAGACTCCAAGCCTCATTCCAAGGGAGAGGACCAGGGTTAGGTGTGGAAACAGCTTGAAGAGGTTGGGCTGTGGCAAATGAAGGTGTACTAGGAACAAGTCTGGGCCCACCAGAGCAGAAAGTTACCATTATTGGGAGGTGTGCGAGAGAGGGGTGGGAACACCATAAAAGTCTCTTTCCCTGTGAGTGCTCCCAGGCAACAGGACACCACCTACAGAAGCTCTGCGGGCAGACGTTAATCACTGCCACCATCTTGGGCTCCAGAAGCAGGCACTGGCTGACTCTTCCAGGCCCATGGGCAGATGCTAGACCCTGCTGCTGCTGAACTAGAAGGGTGCAGACAGATCCAGCCACTAGAAATTTTGCTAGCGGGCCCCAGGATCTGTCCAATCTGACCTGGAAGGGCGCAGACAGCTTTCTGCTGGTGGGCCACAGGACATGCCCCTGCTGTCCTGGAGGAGTGTGGATGGATCCAGCCTCTGGGAATTCCACTAGCAGGCTCCAGGACCTGCCTATGCTGTCCTGGGAGTGTGAGGAGAGCTCTTGCTATTGAGAAGCCCGCCAGTGGGTGCCAGGACCTGCTCCATGTCTCAGGAGGGCACAGAAAGTTTCCATGACTAGGAAATCCATCAGTGGGTGCTGGAACCTGCCCTGCTGTCCCAGGAGTACATGGATAACTTTCACCACTAGGAAATCCATCAGCAGATGCCAGGAGCTCCCCCACTGTCCCTGGAGTGTGAAGAAACCTCTCACTACTAGGAAATCTGCCAGTGGGTGCCTGGACCTGCCCCACTGTCCTGGGAGGTGCACATAACTCCCACTAGGAACTTCTCCCACAGGAGGGGTTGAAACCACAGCTGAGCCCCAGGGGCTGTGTAACTAACGAAGAAGAGCTGAAATCTCTCCTCATAGCTGCATGAACTGTGGAGTTACACCTCTGCTGATGACTTCCTAAATTCAGTGCCTGTGAAACATCTGAAAGGACAAGAAGTGCTCTTGCATCTGGGATGGGTCCTGCTTTAGCAGCTATGGACTCTGTGGACACATACCTGTGGGGGTTGGGCCATACCAGAGTTTGAACTTCCTCCATAGCTCCCACAGTGGGCCCAGGTGCAAGACTACTGCAGTACTGGGACCTAGCCTCAGTGGACCTGCACCAGTGGCTGCGAGAAAACAATGCCTGAGAGTCAGAAGGGCCAGTTGCCAGCATACCCACAGTTAAGGCAGGACTGAAAGCAGTGTCAAAAACAGTATACATGATAAGCCCACACAACAAGCAGAAGGGGACATAACAGAGTATATTCACAGGTGAACAGCTTGAAAGGAGGAAAACTCAGTGGCTTCTCTCCCAGTGGGAGTGCTCCAATCCCACCTCCCACCACAGATCAGAATCACAGCTAAGAAACAGATCTGGGAGACTCTACTCCAACAATTAGAGAGCAGACCCTGCCCCTGACAGGGCAGTGACAACCACAGAACAAAGGGGAGGCCCTGCTCAATATCCAGGGGAGGCTCTGGTCACCAAAACACCAATCAAACCCAGTATCAAGGGGATAATGGCACAAGCCTCTGGACCAAACTCACCCACCAATGGGGCAGACACCATTAGCAAGAGGAACTGTGATCCTGCAGCCTGCAGAAAGGAGAGCACAAACACAGTAAGTCTGAGAAAAGGAAACAACAAAAGAATATGTTGCAGATGAAGGAGAAAGATAAAAACCTACAAGAGCAACAAAATGAAGAGGAGATAAGCAATCTATCTGAAAAAGAATTCAGAGTAATGATAGTAAAGATGATCCAAGATCTCAGAAACAGAATGGATGTACAAGATCCATGAAAGATACATGAAGATACATGAAAAGTTTAACAAAGACCTAGAAGAACTAAAGAACAAACAAACAAACAGAGATGTACAAGAGAGTAACTGAAATGAAAAATACACTAGAAGGAATCAACAGCAGAATAACTGAGGCAGAAGAATGAATAAGTGACCAGAAAGACAGAATGGTGGAAATCTGTGCCATGGAACAGACTAAAGAAAAAAGAATGAAAAGAAATGAGGACAGTTTCACAGACCTCTGGGACAACATTAAATACACAAACATTCAAATTATATGGGTCCCAGAAAAAGAAGAATAAAAGAAAGAGACTGACAAAATATTTGAAGAGACCATAGTCAAAAATTTCCCTAACATGGGAAAGGAAATAGTGACCCAAGTCCAGGAAGCACAGAGAATCCCATATAGGATAAACCAAGGGGGAACACATCAAGACACATATTGATCGAATTAAAAAATTTAAATACAAAGGAAATATTAAAAGCAACAAGGGAAAAGCAACAAGGGAAAAGCAACAAACAACATACAAGGGAATCCCCATAAGGTTCTCAGCTGATTTTTCCACAGAAACTCTGCAGGCCAGAAAGGAGTAGCAAGATATATTTAAAATGATGAAAGGGAAAAACCTATAACCAAGATTATGCACCCAGCAAGGATCTCATTCAGATTGGATGGAGAAATCAAAAGCTTACAGACAAGAAAAATTAAGAGAATTCAGCAAAAGTAAACCAGCTTTATAACAAATACTAAAGGAATATCTCTAGGCAAGAAACATCTCTAGGCAAGAAACACAAGAGAAGAAAACAAAAGAGGAAGGGAAGAAAAAAGGCCTACAAAAACAAATCCAAAACAATTAAGAAAATGGCAATCCATAATTACATTAAATGTAAATGGATGAAATGCTCCAACCAAAAGACAGAGACAGGCTGAATGGATACAAAAATAAGACCCATATATACATCGTCTACAAGAGATGCACTTCAGAACAAGGGAAATATACACGCTGAAAGTGAGAGAATGGAAAAAGACATTCCATGCAAATGGAAGTCAAAAGAAATGAGTAGCAATACTCATATCAGACAGTCAAAAGATATGAGTAGCAATACTCATATCAGACAAAAACAGATTTTAAAATAAAGACTGTTACAAGAGACAAGGGAGGACACTACATAATGATCAAGGGATGCATTCATGAAGAAGACATAGCAATCATAAATATATATGCACCCAACATAGTAGCACTGCAATATATAAGGCAAATTCTAACAGCTATAAAAGGGGAAATCAACAGTAACACAATAATAGTAGGGGATGTTAACACCCCACTTACACCAATGGACAGATCATCCAGGCAGAAAAATATTAAGGAAACACAAGCCTTAAGTGACACATTAGGCCAGATCAAATAAATTGATATTTATAGGACTTCCCATCTGAAAGCAGCAGAATACACTTACTTCTAAAGTGCACATGGAAAAATCATCAGGATAGACCATTTCTTGGGTCACAAATACAGCCTCAGTAAATTAAAAAAAATTGAAATCAATAAACCTTCTTTCCTGACCACAATGCTATGAGATTAGAAATCAATTACAGGAAGAAAAAAAGACTGTAAAAAACACAAACACATGGAGGCTAAACAATATGCTGCTAAATAACAAAAAGATCACTGAAGAAATCAAAGAGGAATCAAAAACTACCTAGAAACAAATAACAATTAATATATGATGACTCAAAACTTATGGATGCAGCAAAAACAATTCTAAGAGGGAAGTTTATAGCAATACAATCTTACCTCAAGAAAAAGAAAAATTTCGAATAAACAACATAACCTTACACATAAAGCAACTAGAGAAAGAAGAACAAACAAAACCAAAGTTAGTAGAAGGAAACAAATCATAAAGATCAGAGCAGAAATACATGAAATAGAAACAAAGAAAATAATAGCAAAGATCAATGAAACTAAAAGTTGGTTCTTTGAGAAGATAAATAAAGTTGATAAAACTTTAGTTAGACTCATCAAGAAAAAAAGGGAGAGGACTCAAATCAATAAAATTAGAAATGAAAAAGAAGTTAAAACTGACACCACAGAAATAAAGTATCATGAGAGATGACTAGAAACAACTATATGCCAATACAATGGACAACCTGGAAGAAATGGAAAAATTCTTAGAAAAGTACAGCCTTCCAAGACTGAACCAGGAATAAATAGAAAATATGAACAGACAAATCACAAACACTGAAATTGAAACTGTGATTTAAAATCTTCCAACAAACAAAAGTCAAGAAAGAGATGGACTCACAGGCAAATTCTATCAAAGGTTTAGAGAAGGCTAGAGAAGAACTAACTCCATCCTTCGCAAACTCCTCCAAAAAATTGCAGAGGGAGGAACATCACAAGCTCATTCTATGAAGCCACCATCATCCTGACACTAAAACCAGAAAAAGATACCACAAAAACAGAAAATTACAGGCCAATATTACTGATGAACACAGACGCAAAAATCCTGAACAAAATACTAGCAAACAGAATCCAACAACACATTAAAAGGATCATACACCACGATCAAGTGGGGTTTATCCAAGGAATGCAAGGATTATTCAATATACACAAATCAATGTGACACACCATATTAACAAATTAAGGAATAAAAACCATATGATCATCTCAATAGATGCCGAAAAAGCTTTTGACAAAATTCAACACCCATTTATGATAAAAACTCTCCAGAAAATGGGCATAGAAGGAAACTACCTCAACATAATGAAGGCCATATATGACAAAACCCCAGCAAACATCATTCTCAATGCTGAAAAACTGAAACTATTTCCACTAAGATCAGGAACAAGACAAGGATGTCCACTCTCACCACTATTATTCAACATAGTTTTGGAAGTCCTAGCCATGGCAATCAGAGAAGAAAAAAAACTAAAAGGAATCCAAATTAGAAAAGAAGAAGTAAAACTGTCACTATTTGCAGATGACATGATGCTATATGTAGAAAATCCTAAGAATGCTACCAGAAAACTACTAGAGCTAATCAATGAATTTAGTAAAGTCACAGGATACAAAATTAATGCACAGAAATCTCTTGCATTTCTGTACACTAACAACAAGATATCAGAAATAGAAATTAAGGAAACAGTCCTATTTATCACTGCAATAAAAGAATAAAATACCTAGGAATAAACCTACCTAGAGAGGCAAAAGACCTGTATGCAGAAAAACATAAGGTATTGATGAAAGTAATCAAAGATGACACAAACAGATGGAGAAATATACAATGTTCTTGGATTGGAAGAAACAATAATGTGAAAATGACTATACTACCCAAAGCAATCTACAGATTCAATGCAATCCCTATCAAATTACCAATGGTATTTTTCACAGAATTAGAAAAAAAATTTACAGTTTGTATGGAAACACAAAAGACCACGAATATACAAAGCACTCTTGAGAAAGAAAAATGGAGCTGGAATCAGACTCCCTAACTTCAGACTATACTACAAAGCTACAGTAATCAAGACATTATGGTACTGGCACAAAAACAAAAATATAGATCAATGGAACAGGATGGAAAACCCAGAGATAAACCCACATACATATGGTCACCTTAACTTTGATAAAGGAGGCAGGAATGTACAGTGGAGAAAGGACAGCCTCTTCAATAAGTGGTGCTGGGAAAACTGGACAAGTACATGTAAAAGAATGAAATTAGAACACTCCCTAACACCATAAACAAAAATAAACTCAAAATGGATTAAAGACCTAAATGTAAGGCCAGACACTATAAAACTCTTAGAGTAAAACATAGGAAAAACACTCTTTGACCTAAACCACAGCAAGATCTTTTTTGACCCATCTCCTAGAGTAATGAAAATAAAAACAAAAATAAACAACTGGAACTTAATTAAACTTAAAACTTTTGCACAGCAAAGAAAACCATTAACAAGACAAAAAGACAACCTTTAGAATGGGAGAAAATATTTGCAAATGAGACAATGGACAAAGGATTAATCTTGAAAATATACAAACAGCTCATGCAGCTCAATATCAAGGAAACATACAACCCAATCAAAAAATGGCCAGAAGACCTAAATAGACATTTATCCAAAGAAGATATACAGATGGCCAACAAACACATGAAAAGATGCTCTACATCACTAATTATTAGAGAAATGCTAATCAAAACTACAACTACCACCTCACACAGGTCAGAATGGCCATCATCAAAAAATCTACAGACAATAAAGGCTGGAGAGGGTGTGGAGAAAAGGGAACACTCTTGCACTGCTGGTGGGAATGTGAATTGGTACAGCCACTATGGAGAACAGTATGGAGGTTCCTTATAAAACTAAAAATAGAACTACCATATGACCCATCAATCCCACTACTGGGCATATACCTGAAGAAAACCATAATTCAAAAAGACACATGCACCCCAATGTTCATGGCAGCACTATTTACAATAGCCAGGATATGGAAGCAACCTAAATGTCCATCAACAGAGGAAAGGATAAGAAAGATGTGGTACATATATACAATGGAATATTACTCAGCCATAAAAAGGAACGAAATTGGTTCATTTGTAGAGACATGGATGGACGAAGAGACTGTCATACAAAGTGAAGTAAGTCAGAAAGAGAAAAAGGAATATCATATATTAATGCATACATGTGGAATCTAGAAAAATGGTATAGATGATCTTATTTGTAAAGCAGAAATAGAGACACAGATGTAGAGAGAAAACTTATGGTTTCCAAGGGGGAACAGGGGCATGGGACAAATTGGGAGATTGGGATTGATATATATGTACCACTATGCATAAAATAGATAACTAATGCAAACCTACTGTTTAGCACAGGAAAATCTACTCAGTATTCTGTGGTGACCTAAATGGGGAGGAAATCTAAAAAAGAGTGAATATATGCATACATATAACTGATTCCTTTTACTGTACAGCAGAAACTAACACAACATTGTAAAGCAAATATACTCCATTAAAAATTAAAAAACAAATAAGATTAAATATTGAAACATGATTGCTGAAAATAAGTTTATTTGCTTTTGTTTTGGTTTTGAATTTTATTTTATTTATGTATTTTTATACAGCATGTTCTCATTAGAACATAAGTTTATTTACTTTTGGCATATTGTTTTATATGGTACAAAAAGCTTGATATATTTAGATCTGTTAATAAACAGGAAAATTGTACTATGGAAAACATGACGGTAGAAAATGATGAAATTATGTATTCACAAATTTGCTACTTTTCATAAAAGAGAATAATTGTGTCCTATACTAGAGTGATTGGTTGTTCCAGAATGGGAAAGATAGAAGATTAGAACAAAAACTGAGAAACCCATATATATGGAATCTAAAAAAAAAAAAAAAAAAGGTTCTGAAGAACGTAGGGGCAGGACAGGAATAAAGACACAGACATAGAGAATGAACTTGAGGACATGGGGAGGTGAAAGGGTAAGCTGGGACAAAGTGAGAGAGTGGCATGGACATATATACACTACCAAATGTAAAATAGATAGCTAGTGGGAAGCAGCCACATAGTACAGGGAGATAAACTCAGTGCTTTATGTCCACCTAGAGGGGTGGGATAGGGAGGGTGGGAGGGAGACGCAAGAGGGAGGGGATATGGAGATGTATGTATATGTATAACTGATTCACTCTGTTATACAGCAGAAACTAACACAACATTGTAAAGCAATTATACTCCAATAAAGACGTTAAAAAAAACTGAGGAAAAAATTGTAGAGAAATCTTGGGGAAAGACTGTTATCTTGTGTGGTCAAAGCTATTAAGATTAAATATATATGTACTTTAATGAACCTTAATATAACAAGTATACTGGTACAAAACTAGAATTTGGTTTTCTTTCTTTTTCTTTTTTTTGAGAAGCAACTTTTTATTTATTAAAATCACATCAAAGAAATCCTAATGTTGGAAACTCCTCCCATGATTATCAGTTATTTTACTGACCCCTCATTCCTCTGAACAATGAAACATCAAACTAACCCTTACACGCAAATTTATACATCGACAGAGAAAACACAAAACCTTCATTAACTGAACAAATGACCAAATGTGATTTAACACACGCATGGACCTAGAGTCTGTCATACAGAGTGAAGTAAGTCAGAAAGAGAAAAACAAATACCGTATGCTAACACATATATATGGAGTCTCAGAGAAAAAAAAAAGGTCATGAAGAATCTAGGGGCAAGACGGGAATAAAGACGCAGACCTACTAGAGAATGGTTTTCTACCTCTGTAAAAATAATTGTTTTCTTAGATTATTCGCTGCTCTTAATAAGAAATCATAAAAAGGGTATTTCTTTGCCTTTTAAGTAATCTGCCTAGGAAACGAAGATTTTGTGCCTTAGAATAACTTCCTGTGCTCCATGTGCCTTCATCAGGTCTTTGACTACTTAAGAAAACCGAGTATTCCCAATTGTAAAAGAGATAGTTTTTTTTAAAGCAATTATGTAGCCTTCTGTATTTGTCTTTGAAATATTTTATTGTCACTTTAGTTAAATGGTAATCAAGACCCTATTTAATCAAATGTTCAATTTTTTGACATTTGTGAAAACTTCCCCAAACCAAATTCTAAATGTAGTCATATTGACCTAGAACGAACTTTGAAATCTCCCAGAAATCCCCTGGAAAATCTCAAATTATTTGTCTCTCACTTTATAAAAAAGAGACTTTAAACTAATTGGGTTTATTTGGTATGTTAAATTATGTGGGGAGCACTGTCAAATAAGCAGTGATGATAAGCCTTCTTCGGTTGTAAGTGCATAGATATATGTTACTAATATAGTTGTTCCAGAAGATCTATAAAGTTCATAGAAATTTGTAAACACACTTGTTGTGTGGTTATTATGTTAAAGTTGTACACCATGTAAATAACTAATTTGTGTTAAATGAATTCTCATCAGATGTTTAACCTTGACCATTTTAAGTCTTTTACCATTAACAGTTATTTTGTTATCTCACTCTGGTTCTTTTCTTAAAGCATTTACAATTAGCTACCACAGAAATGCTTCATGGTGGCCTCACTTAAATAACTTGGAGACCATGATTCTAGATTCATTAAGAATTTTCAGAACTAAAGAAGAAGCTGATGGATTTATAAAACTCCCAACTCAAGGTCAGGCAGAACAAAAATTAATCACAGGGACGTGAATGAACTGAGGATGATTGTAATTTTTTTTATGATTCTTTGTTTAAACATTGCTGGTTCTTTAATGTTTTGTATCCCAGATTTAAGGAAATTTTTTCTCTTTTCTTTAAAGTTATTTATAATTTACAGCAATTTGGTAAACTATACCTTTGTGAACAAAGATGAAACAATTATTCTTTCTCCCTGCTTGGCCTCTCTAGAATACAGAAACTCTCCATGAGTATTCTTATTTCCATGGCAATATAGTTATTTGAATAAGCTCAATAAGAATCTGTCCCCCTTGTAACAGGACACAATTGGAAACATTGGTGGTTATATTATCAAGGCTTTGACTAGAATGTCATATTTGAGAATGATGTGTATGGAATCAGATATGACCTGAGAGCTTTAAGGAACTAAAGTTGACTTTATGAAGCCAATGTTAATAAAAATGTTTTGGAAAAACCTACTTGGTATCTTCCTTTCAGGGTTCCCAGCAGCTTTACCAGGTAAGTAAAGAAGATAATTCCTGGCAGGCTCAGGAACATCAGGATATGTTTTTCGACCTCAAAATGAGAGGAATTCACCCAAATCTATTAAAAAAAAATACAGGTTTAGTCTATTGCCAAGTTCTTGACTTGACTTCCCAGTTTCAAGAGGATCTGAAAAGTCTAAACTGACATTCCTTATGAAAATTTCCAGCAAAGCAAATTCAAGAGACCTTTGGGATGACTCACTATTCTTTCTGTGCTTATGTAAATATCCAGGCCAAGTATAATGAGACTTTTGCAAACAAATTAGTCTTATTTTGACTATCTTTGATATAAATGGGAGTGAGTGTAGAGGGGAAAATTCTGTTTCAATGGAAAACTGCAGCACACCTTTGTTGGTATTAAATTCTAGTCTCATTCATTGTCTTTAAAGTTTCGTTACCTACCTGTAACTGGACTGAGTTCTGAATTCTTGTAATTTCTTCCAATGTGTGGCTGTAATTCTCCAAACTAATGTTTGCATTTTTTCACTTCTGACTTAAAATTATTGAGAACTAAACCTTTCCTTGTCCTGAAGTCCTGAAAGCTGAATCTGGATGACTTGACATAAATTTCAAGGAAATCACAACGGCTCATGTATGGGCAAACTTTATGCCTTCTTCTGTGTGGGCCAATAAGAAAGTTCACCAGAATAGTTAGAAACTGGATTTCTCACTAATTAATCTTTGTTCTTCTTTTATTTTCATAGAAACACCCCTCATTAAATGCATGATGACTAGCACCATTCAGCGTACACCCTTTACTATCAAGTCTCAACAGGTGATCCAGCTGGTCCTTAATAACAGAACGCAACTGACAAGAAGTAGCCTTACCTTGTTCAAAGGAAAGAAGAATGTCTCCTCTCCTGGAACAAGAGGGGGCCTGGCCAAGATTCGAACAGTAGTCGGGCTCCTGGACTTTCTCCTAAGCCCATTGTGCACGTCCTTGTAAAAGCCAGTTTTAACAAGAACCTCGGTAAGTTGAATTTAGCCAGAATTACCCCCTCTAGATATCTGATGGGGTCCTGAGCCTCCACCTTCACCCCTGGCCTGTCTTCAGTAAAGAATCCTGTTAGATCAGTTTAGCCAGAATGCCCCTAACCCTTGATGTTTCCTCTTAGTAATTTTCCATCCACTGATCCCCATCCTGCTCCTTGGCTATAAATACCCACTGGCACTGGCTGTATTCAGAGTTAATCCCCATCTCTCTCCCTCACTGTAAATTCCCATTGCAGTGGTCCCTATTCCTGGTGTGAAGGTTCTAAATAGTCTTCTTACCATCTTTAACCAGTGTCATTGATTTTTTTCTTAACATATCCCATATGAACATCTTTTTATGTTCCAGTTTTCTGGTGCCCATAATAACCATTTGGTCAGGCCATGGGCCACTGCCCATGAGTCTGTAGAAACACAAACATAGGGGTGCTTATTATGGCTCAATTCTTCCAGCACTGCAAGAAAAAAACAGTGTGCAATTCATCCCTGGGCTGATATGTCTTATCTTCTTCAATCAGAAGACTTCCATCAGTCATTTTGAGGTGGCTCTCTATAAAGGATGCTGTCCATCCTTATTGGAACTGTTAACCACAAACTAAATATCTTTTTGGACAGTTGGGAGCAGTGTACAGGGAGCTGCAATCTGGCAGCTTGTCAGGTGTTTCAAAGTCAGCACAGGGGAACAGAGGCTATCTGTATGTGGATATAATGAGTACTTCCTTGAATTTCCCTATTAGCATGTTAATGTACAAACCATTTCCATTTTGGTATGGAACCCTTCTGGATATTGTCTTTCTTATTAGAGTGTTAATCTGACATCACTCAAGGCATTATAAGTATTTCAGATTTGAACATTATTTTATGCCCTTCAGTTAAACCTTTTACTGCTCAATGTCAATCCTACAGACTAGGCAGTTGGTAAAATGATTAGGCAGGTGTGACCAAAGGAAATGTAGCTGAGTCTGTACTGTTGAGTTCTCTTCTTTAAGTGGTTATCTGCCATGTACCAGTCTCCCCCTTTGCTTGGTTCTAGATCACCTCTTTGTCCTGAGTGTCTCCTGAAAGCCTACCACTATGCAGTATTCATTTACTCTATATTCATTTAATTAGGATTTTAAAAATCAATGCAGTAACTTACCATTAAATTTGTCAGGTCATGTGGATTTCACATCAGGGAAACTTGCACCACAGCCTGGATGTGCTGCAAAGTTCTCTCTTGTTCTGAGTCCAACCCAAACCTCTCAGCCTTACAAGTTACCCAACATATGAGTGACAGCAGAATTTCCAAGTGTACACTTCCAAAATCCAAAGACATTCACCAAGGGATGTGCCTCTTTCCTTCTTTCTTTCTTTCTTTTTAAATGTAATCATCAGTTTTACTGGTATAAAGGATATGCAAAACATAATTTACAAATAATAAAAATATAAACAACATTCCTTCTTGTAAATAGCATATAGCCAATTGATTCTCCATAGAATGCTTTTGCAGACTTTTGCCAAATTCTTATACCCAAAGTCAAGTTATGGTTTGTGCTTCTTTCTTAATGACATGTTTACCATTGCACCATTAATGCATACAATAATTTGTCCTTTACCTTTCAGGACATATCCTAGCATACTCTAGACTAACAGTTGTTAAAAGGTTGATTGTGTATTCTTGGGGGTCCTTGAGAGCATTTTAGTGGGGGGTGAGGTCAAAATAATTCCATAATATTAACAAGATATTATTTGCCTTTTAAACTGTTTGACATTTGTACTGATTGGGCAAAAGTATGGTGGGTAAAAACTGCTGATGCCTAAACATGAATTAATACTGTGGCACCAAGTGCACCATCATGCATTTGTAGGAAAAAAAATTGAAGTCACTTAGGAATTCCATTGATAAAGCAGTAAAAATTATTAATCGTATTAAATTTTAGCCTTTCCATGCATATCCTTTAACTACTTTATGTGAAGAAGTTGGAAATCTACGTGAAGAGGTTCTGCTACATTTTCAAGGATGGTTGTCTAGTAGAAAAGCACTAGTATGACTGGTTGAATTGTAAACTACACTGCTTTTCTTCATCAGACACCATTTTAAACTGAGTGACAGGTAAACTGCAGTTATTCAGACATGTTTGCATATTTATCCATTTTTTTCCCAAAAATGACAGAGAGCAAGAACCTTCAAAAAAAAAATAAACTACTGATAGTATCTGTTTCCAATGGTAAAATGAGGCCTTTCAAGAAAAAATTAGAATTTTGGATAACTTTTTAATACTTAAAGACTTTTCTTGGACTTCCCTGGTGGCAAAGTGGTTAAGAATCTGCCTGCAAATGCAGGGGACACGGGTTCAATCCCTGGTCCAGGAAGATCTCACATGCCGCAGAGCAACTAAGCCCATGTGCCACACTACTGAGCCTGTGCTCTAGGGCCCTCGAGCCACAACTACTGAGCCTGTGCACCAAAACTACTGAAGCCTGTGTGCCTAGAGCCCATGCTCTGCCACAAGAGAAGCCACCACAATGAGAACCCATGCACTGCAACAAAGAGTAGCCCCCACTCACCACAGCTAGAGAAAGCCCTCACATAGCAACAAAGATTCAAAGCAGCCCCCCAAAATATATATACATACTTAAAGATTTTTCTGATGAGAATGGTGGTGATGTTAACAAAAGTGAGCTTTTGATAATTCACAATAAAATATATCAACATTTGAAAGAGGTGCATGACTCAGGGAACAAACATTTCCCAAACGACTAAGGTATGATGTTATAAAACTGTGCTGTCCAATATGGTATCCACTGGTTGCATGTGGCTATTTAAATTTAAATCTTAATTGAGGTGAAATAAAATTAAATATTTAGTTCTTTAATCTCACTACCTACATTTCAAGTTCTCATAGCCACATTTAAAAATAACTACCACTTGTTGAGTGTTGGTGGCTTCCAGAGATGGGCATGAGCCATGGTTATCAGTTTTAACCCCAGAGACGGGCATGAACTGCTAACGCTGTGACTGCTGCCACCAAGAATCCTGTGTTCAAATACAGGACACTACCTAATGCACCACCACCCCACCCAGCCCCACCCTGGGAGCCTGTGCAGCACGCCTCTGCCAGGGTTCCATGATCCAGGGACAACTTCCCATGGAGAACACACAGTGCACCTCAGGATGTTGCAAAGTCATGCTGGCCTCTGCTGCCACAGGCTCCCCTTGCATTCCACTTATGACTACCATACCCTTCCCTCTCCCTGGCCTAAGTGAGCAAGAGAGCCCTAATCATTTGCAGCTTTAACCCCCTCCTGTCTGGGTGGGAAACAGTTGCCTGAGGTTAGCCTACAAAGAGGCAGGGCTAAAACTAAAGCTGAACCCCAAGAGCTGTGTGAACAAAGAAGAGAAAGGGAAATTTCTCCATACAGCCACAGGAGAAGCAGAATAAATCCCCACAATCAACTTGATAATCCCTGAGTAGTCAATGAATGTTTGCAAAATTGAGATAGTGGGCTTTGAGAGCAACTGTAGACTTGGGGTTTGCTTTCTGTAACTGATATGTTTTTGGTTTTATGCTAGTCTTAGTTTAGTTTTTAGTGCTTGTTATCATTGATGGATTTGATTACTGGTTTTGTTGCTCTCTTCCATTTTAAATTTCTTTATATATATTTTTTATTTTATTATTTTTCCCCTTTTTTCTCTTTTTGAGACTGTGAATGTGCATGTTTCTTTGTGTGATTTTGTCTATTTAGTTTTGATTTTACCATTTGATTTGGGATTATATCTTATGGGGTTTTTTTTCTTCCTTTTCTTCCAAGCTGTGTGGCTGGCAGGGTTTTGGTGTTCTGGCTGGGTTTTGGGCCTGAGCCTCCAAGGTGGGAGAGCTGAGTCCAGAACAATGCACCGCCAGAGACCTCCCATTCCCAAGTAATATCAGTTGGCAAGAGCTCTCCCAGAGATCTCCATCTCAACATGAAGACCAAGCTCCATGGAATGGCCAGCAAGCTCCAGTGCTGGATGCCCCAGGCCAAACAACTACCAGTACAGGAACACAACCCTACCCATTAGCTAAAAGGATGCCTTAGATCATAATAAGTTCACAGACTCCCCAAAAAACACCATGGGGTGTGGCCCTGCCCACCAGAAGGAAAAGATCCAGCCCCACCCAACAGAGCACAGGCACCACTCCACTCCACCAGGAAGCCTACACAAGCCACTGAACCAACCTCACCCACTGGGAGCAGACAGCAAAAGTAATGGGAACTAAAACCTGCAGCCTGTGAAAAGGAGACACCAAACTCAGTATGTTCAAGAAAATGAGGAGACAGAGAAGTATGCAGCCAATGAAGGAGCAAGGTAAAAACGCACCAGACCAAACAAATAGAAGAGGAAATAGGCAGTCTACCTGAAAAGAATTCATAGTAATGACAGTAAAAATGATCCAAAATCTGAGAAATAGAATGGAGAAAATACAAGAAACGTTGAAAAAGGACCTAGAAGAACTAAAGAGTGAACAATGAGGAACAATACAATAAATGAAATTAAAAATACTCTAGAAGGAATCAACAGCAGAATAACTGAGGCAGAAGAATGGATAAGTGACCTGCAAGATAAAATAGTGGAATTAACTGCCACAGAGCAGAATAAAGAAAAAGGAATGAAAAAAATTAAGGACAGTCTCAGAGAACTCTGGGACAGGATTAAATGCACCAACATTCAAATTATAGGGTTCCCAGAAGAAGAAAAGAAAAAGAAAGGGTCTGAGAAAATATTTGAAGAGATTATAATTGAAAACTTCAGGAAAGGAAAGGAAAAGCAAAACAAATAGTCAATCAATCCAGGAAGCACAGGGAGTCACATACAGTATAAATCTAAGGAGAAACATGCCAAGACACATATTAATCAAATTATCAAAAATTAAATACAGATAAAAATATTAAAAACAGCAAGAGAAAAGCAACACATAACATGCAAGGGAATCCCCATAAGGTTAACAGCTGAACTTTCAGCAGAAACTCTGCAAGCCAGAAAGGAGTGAGAGGACATATTTAAAGTGATGAAAGGGGAAAATCTACAACCAGAATGACTCTACCCAGCAAGGATCTCATTCAGATTTGATGGAGAAATTAAAACCTTTACAGACAAGAAAAAGTTAAGAGACTGCAGCACCACCAAACCAGCTTTACAACAAATGCTAAAGGAACTTCTCCAGCCAGGAAACACAAGAGAAGGAAGAGACCTACACAAACAAACGAAGACAATTAAGAAAATGGTAATAGGAACATACATATTGATAATTACATTAAATATAAAAGGATTAAATGCTCCAGCCAAAAGATGTAGACTGGTTGAATAGATACAAAAACAAGACCTGTATAGATGCTCTCTACAAGAGACCCACTTCAGACCTAGGGACACGTACAGACTGAAAGTGAGGGGATGGAAAAAGATATTCCATGCAAATGGAAAGCACAAGAAAGCTGGAGTAGCAATACTCAGATCAGACAAAATAGACTTGAAAATAAGGACTATTACAAGAGACAAAGAAGGACACTGCATAATGATCAACGGATCAATCCAAGGAAAAGATATAACAATTGTCAATATTTACGCACCCAACGTAGGAGCACCTCAATACATAAGACAAATGCTAACAGCCATAAAAGGGGAAATTTAGAATAACACAATAATAGTAGGGGACTTTAACAACCCACTTTCAAAATGAACAGATCATCCAAAATGAAAATAAATAAGGAAACAAAACTTTAAATGACACATTAGACCAGATGGACTTAATTGATATTTATAGGATATTCTACCCCAAAACAACAGAATACACTTTCTTCTCAAGTGCTCATGGAACATTCTCCAGGATAGATTAAAGGTTGATTCATAAATCAACCCTCAGGACAGTTAAGAATATTGAAATCATAACAAGTATCTTTTCGGACCACAATACAATGAGACTAGATATCAATTACAGGAAAAAAAACTGTAAAAAATACAAACACATGGAATTTAAACAATACGCTACTAAATAACTGAGAGATCACTGAAGCGATGAAAGAGGAAATAAAAAAAATACCTAGACAAATGACAATGAAAACACGATGACCCAAAAACTATGGAATGTAGCAAAAGTATATCTAAGAGGGCAGTTTATAGCAATCCAATCCTACCTCAAGAAACAAGAAAAATCTCAAATAAACAACCTGACCTTACACCTGAAGCAACTAGAAAATGAAAACAAAACAAAACAAAGCAAAATACCCAAAGTTAGCAGAAGAAAAGAAATCATAAAGATCAGATCAGAAATAAATGAAAAAAAATTGAAGGAAACAACAGAAAAGATCAATAAAACTAAAAGCTGGTTGTTGAGAAGATAAGCAAAATTGACAAACCATTAGCCAGAATCATCAAGAAAGAAAAAAGACAGAAGACTCAAATCAAGAGAATAAGAAACGAAAATGGACAAGTAAAAACTGACACTGCAGAAATACAAATGATCATAAGAGACTACTACAAGCAACTATATGCCAATAAAATGGACAACCCGGAAGAAATGGAAAAATTCTTAGAAAAGTACAACCTTCCAAGACTGGACCAAGAAGAAATAGAAAATATGAACAGACCAATCACAAGCCCTGAAATAGAAACTGTGAATAACAATCTTCCAACAAACAAAAGCCCAGGACCAGAAGGCTTCACAGGTGAATTCTATGAAACATTTAGAGAAGTCCTAACACCTACCTTTCTCAATCTCTTCCAAAATATAGCAGAGGGAGCAACACTCCCCAACTCCTTCTATGAGGCAACCATCACACTGATACCAAAATCAGACAAATTTACTACAAAAAAAGAAAACTACAGCCACTATCACTGATGAACATAGATGCAAAAAACCTCAACAAAATACTAGCCAAAAGAATCCAACAACACATTAGAAGGATAATACAACATGATCAAGTGGAGTTTATCACAGGAATGCAATGATTCTTCACTATACACAAATTAATCAATGTGACATACCATATTAAAAAATTAAGGAATAAACACCATATGACAATCTCAATAGAAACAGAAAAAGTTTTCAACAAAATTCAAAACCCATTTATGAATAAAACTCTCCAAAAAGTTGTCATAGAGGGAAAGTATCTCAACATAATAAAGGCCATATATGAAACCCATGGCCAACATTTTTCTCAATGGTGAAAAAGTGCAAAAATTTCCTCTAAGATTAGAAAAAAGACAAGGGTGTCCACTCTTGCCACTATTATTCAACATAGTTTTCGAAGTCCTAGCCACAGCAATCAGAGAAGAAAAAGAAAGAGAAGAAATCCAAATCAGAAAAGAAGAAGTAAAATTGTCACTGTTTGCAGATGACATGATACTATACATTGAGAATCCTAAACATGTTACCAGAAAACTACTAGACCTAATCAATGAATTTTGTAAAGTATCAGGATACAAAATTAATGCACAGAAATCTTTTGCATTCCTATACAGTAACAACAAAAAATCTGAAAGAGAAATTAAGGAAAAACTCGGATTTACCATTGCAATGAAAAAAGAATAAAATGCCTAGGAATAACCTTACCTAAGGAGGCAAAAGACCTGTATGCAGAAAACTATAAGACACTGAAGAAAGAAATCAAAGATGATACAGAGTGAGAGATATACCATGTTCTTGGATTGGAAGAATCAACATTGTGAAAATGACTATACTACTCAAAGCAATCTACAGATTCAATGAAATCCCGATCAAACTACCTATGGCATTTTTCAAAGAATTAGAACAAAAATTTTACAATTTGTATGGAAACACAAAAGGCCCCGAATAGCCAAGGAAATCTTCAGAAAGAAAATCAGAGCTGGAGCAATGAGGCTCCCTGACTTCACACTATACTACAAAGCTACAGTAATCAAGACAGTATGGTACTGGCACAGAAACAGAAATATAGATCAATGGAACAGGATAGAAAGCCCAGAGATAAACCCATGATATATGGTCACCCTATCTTTGACAAAGGAGGCAAGAATATACAATGGAGGAAAGACAGCCTCTTCAATAAGTGGTGCTGGGAAAACTGGACAGCTACATGTAAAAGAATGAAATGAGAACACTTGCTAACACCATACACAAAAATAAACTCAAAATGGATTAAAGACCTAAATGTAAGGCCAGACACTATCAAACTCTTAGAGGAAAACATAAGCAGAACACTCTATGACATAAATCACAGCAAGATCCTTTTTGACCCACCTCCTAGAGTAATGGAAACAAAAATAAACAAATGGGACCTAATAAAACTTAGAAGCTTTTTCACAGCAACAGAAACCATAAACAAGATGAAAATACAACCCTCAGAATGGGAGAAAATATTTGCAAATGAAGCAACTGACAAAGGATTAATCTCCAAAATATACAAGTAGCTAATGCAGCTCAATATCAAAAAAAGCAAATAACCCAATCCAAAAATGGGAGGAAGGCCTAAATAGACATTTCTCCAGAGAAGATATACAGATTGCCAACAAACACAAGAAAGGATGCTCAACATCACTAATCATTAGAGAAATGCAAATCAAAACCACAATGAGGTATCACCTCACACTAATCAGAATGGCTATCAAAAAATCTACCAAAAGTTTGCTAACGGATTCCTGCTTTCTCCTTACTATATTTAGATGCTACACAGTTTCCAGGCTAAGCCCAATATGTTCTTTCTCCAAATCACTTTTCTTTGACTGAGCCCATGAGAGCAGGTCTTTTGGTCTGTTTTGTTCATTGTTCTATCTGGTTCCTAGAACATTGCCTGATACAGGTGAGATGGAGGATAAATATTTGTTAAATGTTCAACATAAAAAAATAATCTACAAATAATAAGTGTCAGAGAGGTTGTGGAGAAAAGGAAACCCTCTTGCACTGTTGGTGGGACTATAACTTGACACAGCCACTATGGAGAACAGTATGGAGGTTCCTGAAAAAACAAAAGAGAGCTACCATATGACCCAGCAATCCCATTACGGGGCATATACATGGAGAAAACCATAATTCCAAATGACAAATGCACCCAATGTTCATTGCAGCACTATTTATGGTAGCCAGGTCATGGAAGCAACCTAGATGGCCATCAACAGATGAATGGATAATTCATTCAGGATAATTCATGTGGGTTGAGATTCAAGATGATGGAAAAGTAAGACGTGGAGATCACCTTCCTCCCCACAAATACATGAGAAATACATCTACATATGGAACAACTCCTACAGAATAGCTACTGAATGCTGGCAGAAGACCTCAGACTTCCCAAAAGGCAAGAAACTCCCCATGTACCTGGGTAAGGCCAAAGAAAAAAGAAAAAACAGAGACAAAATAGTAGGGATGGGACCTGCACTAGTGGGAAGGAGCTGTGAAGGAGAAAATGTTTCTACACACTAGGAACCCCCTTCGCAGGCAGTACTGCGGGTGGCAGAGGGGGGAAGCTTCGGAGACACAGAGGAGAGTGCAGCCACAGGGGTGCGCAGGGCAAGCAGAGAGATTCCCACACAGAGGATAAGTGCTGACCAACACTCACCAGGCCAAGAGACTTGTCTGCTCCCCTGCCAGGGCGGGCCAGGGCTGAGGCTCAGGCTTCAGAGTTTGGATCCCAGGGAGAGGACTGGGGTTGGCTGTGAGAACACAGCCTGAAGGGGGCTAGTGCACCACAGCTACCAAGGAGGGAGTCGGGAAAAATTCTGGAGCTGCTGAAGAGGCAAGCGACATTTTCTTCCCTCTTTGTATCCTGGTGCACGAGGAGAGAGGATTAAGAGCGCCACTTAAAGGAGCTCCAGAGACAGGCATGAGCTGCGGCTATCAGTGCAGACCACAGAGATGGGCATGAGACACTAAGGCTGCTGCTGCAGCAACCAAGAAGCCTGTGTGCAAGCACCGGTCACTATCCACACCTCCCCTTCCAGAAGCCCGCCACTGCCAGGGTCCCGTGATCCAGGGACAACTTCCCAGGGAGAACACACGGCATGCCTCAGGGTGGTGCAACGTCATGCCAGCCTCTGCCGCCACAGGCTCACCCTGCATTCCATACCCCTCCCTTCCCCAGGCCTGAGTGAGCCAGTGCCCCTGAATCAGTGGCTCCTTCAAACCCATCCTGTCTGAACGAAGATCAGATGCCCTCAGTACACCTATACACAGAGGCGGGGCCAAATCCAAAACTGAACCCCAGGTGCTCTGCAAACAAAGAAGAGAAAGGGAAATCTCTCCCAGCAGCCTCAGGAACAGTGGATTAATTTTCCACAATCAACTTGATGTACCCTGCACCTGTGGAATACATGAATTGATGATGAATCACCACAAATTGAGGTGGTGGACTTTGGGAGCAATGATATATATATTTTTTCCCTTTTTCTCTTTTTCCGAGTGTGTATGTGTATGCTTCTGTGTGTGATTTTGTCTGTATAGCTTTGCTTTTACCATTTGTCCTAGGGTTCTCCCTTTCCGTTTTTTGTTTTGTTTTGTTTTGATTTTTTGTTTTCTTTAGTATAGATTTTAGCACTTGTTATTATTGGTGGATTTGCATTTTTGGTTTTGTTGCTCTCATCTTTCTTTCTTTCCTTTTTTATTACTTTAAAAATATTTTTAGTAATTATTTTATTTTATTTTATATTATTTTACCTCTTTTTTTCATTCTCCCTTTTATTCTGAGCCGTGTGGATAACAGGCTTTAGTGCACCGCCAGGCATCAGGGCTGTGCCTCTCAGTTGGGAGAGCCAACTTCAGGACGTTGGTCCACCAGAGACCTCCCAGCTCCACGTAATATCACATGGCAAAAAGCTCCCAGAGGTCTCCATCTCAACACCAAGACCCAGCTCCACTCAACGACCAGCAAGCTACAGTGCTGGACACCCTATGCCAGACAACAAGCAAGACAGGAACACAACCCCACCCATTAGCAGAGAGGCTGCCTAAAATCATAATAAGGTCACGGACACCCAAAACACACCACCATACGTGGGCCAACCCACCAGAAAGACAAGATCCAGCGTCATCCACAAAAAACACAGGCACTACTCCCTTAAACCAGGAAGCCAAGACAACGCACTGAACAAACCTTAGCCACTGGGGACAGACACCAAAAAAATGGTAACTACAAACATGCAGCCTGCAAAAGGAGACACAAAACACAGTAACTTAGGAAAACTGAAAAGACAGAGAAGCACACAGCAGATGAAGGAGCAAGGTAAAAACCACCAGACCAAACAAATGAACACAAAATAGGCAGTCTACCTGAAAAGAATTAAGAATAATGATAGTAAAGATGATCCAAAATCTTGGAAGTAGAATAGAGAAAATGCAAGAGACGTTTAACAAGACCTAGAAGAACTAAAGAACAAACAAACAATGATGAACAACACAATAAATGAAATTAAAAATTCTGTAGACGGGATCAATAGCAAAATAACTGAGGCAGAAGAATGGATAAGTGACCTGGAATATAAAAGACTGGAAATAACTACTACAAAGCAGAATACAGAAACAAGAATGAAAAAATTGAGGAGAGCCTCAGAGACCTCTGGGACAACATTAAACATATCAACATTTGAATTACTGGGGTCTCAGAAGAAGAAGAGAAAAAGAATGGGACTGAGAAAATATTTGAAGAGATTATAGTTGACAGCCCTAATATGGGAAAGGAAATAGTTAACCAAGTCCAGGAAGCACAGAGAGTCCCATACAGGATAAATACAAGGAGAAACACTCCAAGACACATATTAATCAAATTATCAAAAAAGAAATACAAAGAAAACATATTAAAAGCAGCAAGGGAAAAACAACAAATAACACACAAGGGAATCCCCATAAGGTTAACAGCTGATCATTCAGCAGAAACTCTGCAAGAAAGGAGTGGCAGGACATATTTAAAGTGATGAATGGGAAAAACCTACAACCAAGATGACTCTACCCAGCAGGGATCAATTTCAGATTTGACAGAGAAATTAAAACATTTACAGACAAGCAAAAGCTGAGAGAGTTCAGCACCACCAAACCAGCTTTACAACAAATGCTAAAGGAATTTCTCTAAGTGAGAAACACAAGAGGAGGAAAAGACCTACAATAACAAACCCAAAACTGTTAAGAAAATAGTAATAGGAACATACATATCGATAATTACTTTAAATGTGAATGGATTAAACACTCCAACCAAAAACCATAAACTGGCTGAATGTACACAAAAAAATGACACATAATATATGCTGTCTACAAGCGACCCACTTCAGACCTAGAGACACATACAGACTGAAAGTGAGGGGATGGGAAAAGATATTCCATGCAAATGGAAATCAAAAGAAAGCTGGAGTAGCAATTCTCATATCAGACAAAATAGACTTTAAACAAAGACTATTACAAGAGACAAAGAAGGACACTCCATAATGATCAAGGGATCAATCCAAGAAGAAGATATAAGAATTGTAAATATTTATGCACCCAACATAGGAGCACCTCAATACATAAGGCAAATACTAAGAGCCATAAAAGGGAAAATCAACAGTAACACAATCATAGTAGTGGATTTTAACACCCCACTTTCACCAATGGACAGATGATCCAAAATGCAAAACAACAAGAAAACAAAAGCTTTAAATGATACCTTAAAAAAGATGGACTTAATTGATATTTATAGGACATTCTATCCAAAAACAACAGAATACAATTTCTTCTCAAGTGCTCATGGAACATCCTCCAGCATAGATCATATCTTGGGTCACAAATCAAGCCTTGGTAAATTTAAGAAAATTGAAATCCTATCAAGTATCTTTTCGGCCCACAATGCTATGAGACTAGATATCAATTAGAGGAAAAATTTTGTAAAAAATACAAACACATGGAGCCTAAACAATACACTACTTAATAACCAAGAGATCACTGAAGAACTCAAAGAAGAAATCAAAAAATACCTAGAGACAAATGACAATGAAAACATGATGACCCAAAACCTATGGGATGCTGCAAAGGCAGTTCTAAGAGGGAAGTTTATAGCAATACAATCCTACCGTAAGGAACAAGAAACATCTCAAATAAACAACCTAACCTTACACCTAAAGCAATTAGAGAACGAAGAACAAAAATCCCCCAAAGTTAGCAGAAGGAAAGAAATCACAAACACCAGAAAAGAAATAAATGGAAAAGAAATGAAGGAAACAATAGCAAAGATCAATAAAACTAAAAGCTGGTTGTTTGAGAAGATAAACAAAATTGATAAACCATTAGCCTCAAGAAGAAAATGGAGAACACTCAGATCAATAGAATTAGAAATGAAAAAGGAGAAGTAACAACTGGCACTGCAGAAATACAAAGGATCATGAGAGATTACTACATGCAACTATATGCCAATAAAGTGGACAACCTGGAAGAAATGGACTAATTCTAAGAAAAGCAAAAACCTTCCAAGACTGAAAACAGGAAGAAACAGAATATATGAACAGACCAATCACGAGCACTGAAATTGAAACTGTGATTAAAAATCTTCCAACAAACAAAAGCCCAGGAACAGATAGCTACACAAGCGAATTCTATCAAACATTTAGAGAAGAGCTAACACCTATCCTTCTAAAACTCTTCCAAAATATATCAGAGGGTGACCTCATTCTACGAGGTCACCATCATCCTGATTCTAAAACCAAAGATGTCACAAAGAAAGAAAACTACAGGCCATTATCACTGATGAACATAGATGCAAAAATCCTCAACAAAATACTACCAAACAGAATCCAATGGCACATTAAAGGATCATACAGTATGATCAAGTGGGGTTTATCCCAGGAATGTAAGGATTCTTCAATATATGCAAATCAATCAATGTAATACACCATGTTAACAAATTGAAGGGAAAAAAACATATGATCATCTCAAGAGATGCAGAGTAAGCTTTCAACAAAATTCAACACCTATTTATGATAAAGATCCTCCAGAAAGTAGGCATAGGGGGAATTTAACTCAACATGATACAGGCCATATATGACAAACCCACAGCCAACATTGACCTCAATGGTGAAAAACTGAAAGCATTTCCACTAAGATCAGGAACAAGACAAGGGTGCCCACCCTCACCACTATTATTCAACATAGTTTTGGAAGTTTTAACCACAGCAGAGAAGAAAAAGAAATAAAAAGAATCCAAATTGGAAAAGAAGATGTAACGCTGTCACTCTTTTCAGGTGACCAGATACTATACACAGAGAATCCTAAAAATGGTACCAGAAAACCCCTAGAGCTAATCAATGAATTTGGTAAAGTAGCAGGATACAAAATTAATGCACAGAAATCTCTTGAATTCCTATACATTAATGATGAAATATCTGAAAGTGAAATTAAGAAAACACTCCCATTTACCATTGCAACTAAAAGAATAAAATACCTAGGAATAAACCTACATAAGGGGACCAAAGACCTCTATGCAGAAAATTATAAGACACTGATGAAAAAATTAAAGATGATACAAATAAACAGAGAGATATACCATATTTTTGGATTGGAAGAATCAACTTTGTGAAAATGACTATACTACTCAAAGCAATCTACAGATTCAATGCAATCCCTATCAAACTACCACTGGCATGTTTTCACAGAACTACAACAAAAAATTTCACAATTTTTATGAAAACACTTAAAGACCCCAAATAGCCAAAACAATCTTGAGAAAGAAGTATGAATCTGGAAGAATCAGGCTCCCGGACTTCAGACTATATTACAAAGCTACAGTAGTCAAGACAGTATGGTACTGGCACAAAAACAGAAATATAGATCAATGGAACAGGATAGAAAGCCCAGAGATAAACGCATGCACACCTCGTCACCTTATCTTTGATACAGGGAGCAAGAATATACAATGGAGAAAAGACAGCCTCTTCAATAAGTAGTGCTGGGAAAACTGGACAGCTACATGTAAAAGAATGAAATTAGAACACTCCCTAATACCATACACAAAAATAAACTCAAAATGCATTAAAGAACTAAATGTAAGGCCAAACACTATAAAACTCTTAGAGGAAAACATAGGCAGAACACTCTACGACATAAATCACAGCAAGGTCCTCTTTGACCCACCTCCTGGAGAAATGGGAATAAAAACAGAAATAAACAAATGGGACCCAATGAAACGTAAAAGCTTTTTCACAGCAAAGGTAACCATAAACAAGATGAAAAGACAACCCTCAGAATTGGAGAAAATATTTGCTAATGTAACAACTGACAAAGGATTAATCTCCAAAATTTACAAGCAGCTCATGCAGCTCAATATCAAAAAAATGAAAAAACCAATCTCAAAATGGGCAGAAGACGTAAATAGACATTTCTCCAAAGAAGATATACAAATTTCCAACAAACACATGACAGAATGGTCAACATCATTAATCATTAGAGGAATGCAAATCAAACCTACAATGAGATATCATCTCACACCAGTCAGAATGGCCATCATCAAAAAATCTACAAACAATGAATGCTGGAGAGGGTGTGGAGAAAAGGGAACCCTCTTGCACTGTTGGAGGGAATGTAAATTGATACAGCCACTATGGAGAACAGTATGGAGATTGCTTAAAAAACTACAATTAAAACTACCATACGACCCAGCAATCCCACTACTGGGCATATACCCTGAGAAAACCATAAGTCAAAAAGAGTCATGTACCTCAATGTTCATTGCAGCTCTATTTACAATAGCCAGAACATGGAAACAACCCAAGTGTCCATCGACAGATGAATGAATAAAGAAGATGTGATCCATATATACAATGGAATATTACTCAGCCATAAAAAGAGACGAAATTGAGTTATTTATAGTGAGGTGGATGGACCTAGAGTCTGTCATACAGAGTGAAGTAAGTCAGAAAGAGAAAAACAAATACCGTATGCTAACACATATATATGGAATCTAAAAGAAAAAAAAAGGTCATTAAGAACATAGAGCCAAGACAGGAATAAAGTCACAGACCTACTAGAGAATGGACTTGAGGACACGGGGAGAGCTAAGTGTAAGCTGGGACAAAGTGAGAGAGTGGCATGGACATATATACACTACCAAATATAAAATAGATAGCTAGTGGGGAACAGTTGCATAGCACAGGGAGATCAGCTCGGTGCTTTGTGATCCCCCAGAGGGGTGGGATAGGGAGTGTGGGAGGGAGGGAGATGCAAGAGGGAAGAGATATGGGGATACACGTATAACTTATTCACTTTGTTATAAAGCAGAAACTAACACACCATTGTAAAGCCATTATACTCCAATAAAGATGTTTAAAATAAAATAAAATACTCCAAACCATGAAAAAAAATAATTCATTCTGGAGATCACTTTGTAGAAGTTAAGTCTTTTAGTTTAGTCTTTTAGAAGTTAAGTTAAGTCTTTTATTTAGGCTGCAAAATACTCTTTTATGTGGATTTGCCACATTTATTTAAACAGTCCCCTGTAAAGGAAATGAAAGAAGAAATTATAAGGGCAGCTATATTTATGGCTCTAGTTATGACAGATTAGCTCATATGGTACTAATCTAATGTTCCTGCCAAAAAACAGCTATAAATTTAGGTAAGGTATATAAAATTATTGTCTGAGAATTATTGTGAAGCAAGTGATTAATTAATAATTGAGGGTCTATAATCACTGGGAAAATGGAAACACACAAAGTTAACTCCATATTATACCCTGGATTATTCCCTGTGTGGATTTTCTATATCAGAGTACAAGGGAATAGAGGCTAAGTAGAAATCACAGTCATATTTCTAGAAACAGATGAGAAAGTGATCAAAGCCCCTGGCTGCCCAAATAGCTTGGAGTTGAGAGAGAGAATTCCAGAGAGGAAGAAATCACAGAGAAACTAACTGAAAACCATAGAGCAGAATGGTGGAGTAGAGACCTCTGAAAATCTTCTCTTTTACCAAAGTAATAAAAACACTGGCAAAAGTGGTGGGGGTGAGGGTGGGGTTGTGATGAATTGGGTGATTGGGATTGACATGTACACACCGATGTGTATAAAATTGATGGCTAATAAGAACCTGCTGTATAAAAAAATAAATAAAATAAAATTTTAAAATTAATAAAAGAATTAACAACAAATAAACAAACAAAATGATTATAGTAAACATTGAATGAGCACTTGCTATGAGCTAGGTACTATAAGACTTTCCTCATTCAATACTCACAAACCCATGATGTAGATACACAGAAAACAAACAAACAAACAAACAAAAACTGGCAAAAAATTATAAAAGTTTTCAGAACACTGAAAATGAACTAAAGGCTTGTAATATGGTCAGAAGAACATAAGGGCAAGACAGGAATAAAGATGCAGACCTACTAGCGAATGGACTTGAGGATACGTAGAGGGGGAAGGGTAAGCTGGGACAAAGTGAGAGAGTGGCATGGACATATATACACTACCAAATGTAAAATAGATAGCTAGTGGGAAGCAGCCGCATAGCACAGGGAGATCAGCTCGGTGCTTTGTGACAACCTAGAGGGGTGGGATAGGGAGGGTAGGAGGGAGACGCAAGAGGGAAGAGATATGGGGCTATATGTATATGTATAATTGATTCACTTTGCTATAAAGCAGAAACTAGCACACCATTGTAAAGCAATTATATTCCAATAAAGATGTTAAAAAAAAAGAAAAACAATTGAATGCTAGTAAGAACAGTAAATGTTTCAACAATTCCACTTGCCTAATTCCTTCCCTCACTCAGCACCTTCACAGTAACTTTACAAAGCAAAAGCCACGGGCTTCCCTTGTGGCACAGTGGTTAATAATCCACCTGCCAATGCAGGGGACACAGGTTCGAGCCCTGCCCAGGAAGATCCCACATGCCGCAGAGCAACTAAGCCCGTGCATCAGAACTACTGAGCCTGCGCTCTACAGCTCCCATGCCACAGCTACTGAGCCCATGTGCCACAACTACTGAAGCCCGTGCACCTAGAGCCCATGCTCCACAACAAGAGAACCCACTGCAATGAGAAGCCCATGCACCGCAATGAAGAGTAGGCCCCACTTGCCACAACCAGAGAAAGCCCGCTCACAGCAACAAAGACCCAACACATCCAAAAATAAAAATAAATAAATATATAAAATAGAAAAAAAAGAAAATCAATAGCCACACAATGGATGGTATCTGTAAAAAAAAAAAAAAAATCCAGCAGCCTAGCAGTCACTGGAAGGGGCAGAATGTGATTGGAGGAGCCTACAAGCCCCATCTCAGAGAGTTGTCACTGTTTTACCTTGTGTGGAAACTCCTCAAAAGCTCCATAACACAGGCTTTGCCTTGTTTGACCTGAGCCCTCCTAATGTAAATGACATTTTCTCTGTTAAAAAAAGAATAGGAGATACTGTTTCATGTTGTAGCTGCCTGATGTAGTGATACTGGTTGGGATAAACTAGAGGCTGACCAAAAACTTAAAAGGAAAAATTGACAAATAAGATGTCCATCTCTATGGACTGTTGAAAGTCCGTGACATTACCTTGGGAATTTAGAGAGCCATGTTCATGTGTAAGGCAGGTGCATGGACAGGGTTATGCACAGTCTCATCTCAAGAAGGACCTGTGAAGGCCCTAAGCTCTCACTCCCCCAATACAGTCAAGGATTGAAGGTTAAGGCAAAGTTGTAAACTGCCTGTCAGAGCCTTGAAGATAGACCCCAACACACAGAGATCTCCTTAACAAAGACTGGGAGCCACATTGTCCCAAGGCATTTAAGGAAATATCCATCCAACCATTATCTGGTCAATAAGCTAATCAGGAAGAGATGTCAGTGGTTGCATAAAAGAAAGGACACAGATTTTAAAGAATTCATTGAGGAAAGTCACTTAACAAACAGCAATAAAGATAAACGCTGGGGGTGGAATCTGATTTTCAGAGTTCCCTGATTACATGATTAAAATTTTTTTATTTTTAACAAAAAGTAACAATACATACAAAGAAATAGAATAGTATGTCTTATACACAGGAAAACATGCAGGCAATGGAAACTGATCCTGAGAAATCTCAGACATTAGACTTCATAGACAAAGACTTTAAATTAGCTATGTTCAGAGAAGTTTTAAAAAAAAATCATTCCTAAAGGACACAAGGTAACTATGAGGAGGATGTCTCCAAAAAAATAGAATAAATAAATAAATTAATTAATTAATTAATATTATTCCAAAATAAAAGAAACTCTGGATATAATAAGTGTGATCACTAAAGTGAAAAATTCACTAATTCAACAGCATACAGGTCAGTTGAGGTTATCCAGCTTGAGGAATAAAAAGAAAACTTCAGTAAGGGTAAAACAACTAGGAGACTTTCAAGATGGCAGAGGAGTAAGAGGTGGAGATCACCTTCCTCCCCACAAATACATCAAAAATACATCTACATGTGGAACAACTCCTACAGAACACCTACTGAATACAGGCAGAAGACATCAGACTTCCCAAAAAGGCAAGAAAATCCACACATACTTGGGTAGGGCAAAAGAAAAAAGAAAAAAAAGAAGAGACAAAGGGATAGGGATGGGTCCTGGGCCTCTGGAGGGAGCTGTGAAGGAGGAAGTTTCCACACACTAGGAAACCCCTTCACTGGGGGGATGGGAGTGGGAGCTTCAGAGCCACAGAGGACAGAGCATCAACAGGGGTGCTGAAGGCAAAGCGGAGAGATTCCTGCACAGAGGATTGGTGCCAACCAGCACTCACCAGCCTGAGATGCTTGTCTGTTTACCCGCTGGGGTGGGTGAGGCCTGGGAGCTAAGGCTCGAGCTTTGGGGGTCAGACCCCAGGGAGAGGACTGGGGTTGGCTATGTGAAGACAGCCTGAAGGGGGCTAGTGTGCCACAGCTAGCTGGGAGAGAGTCCTGGAAAAAGGTCTGGACCTGCTGGAGAGGCAAGAGACCATTGTTTCAGGGTGCATGAAGAGAGAGGTGTCCTGTTCTGTGTGCCCACAGATGGCAGAGCACTGCCTAAGTGAGCTCCAGAGATGGGTATGAGCCACAGCTGTCATCTCACAGACCCCAGAGGTGGGAACGGCCTGCTACACCTGCCACTGCTGCCACCAAGGATCCTGTGTGCAGACACAGGTCACTACCCATACCCTCCGGGAGCCTGTGCATTCCATTCAAAAACAACAGAATACATTTTCTTCTCAAGTACACATGGAACATTCTCCAGGATAGATCATATCTTGGGTCACAAATCAAGCCTTGGGAAATTTAAGAAAATTGAAACCATATGAAATATTTTTTCTGAACACGATGCTATGAGACTAGATATCAATTACAGGAAAGAAAACTGTAAAAAATACAAATACAGGAAGGCTAAACAATACAGTAGTAAATAACCAAGAGATCACTGAATAAATCAAAGAGGAACTAAAAAAGAATCCTACAAACAAATGACAATGAAAACACGATGACCCAAAAACTATGGGGTGCAGCAGAGCAGTTCTAAGAGGGAAGTTTATAGCAATACAATCTTACCTCAAGAAACAAGAAAAATCTCAAATAAACAACCTAACCTTACACCTAAAGCAATTAGAAAATGAAAACAAAACAAACAGAACAAAAAAAACCCAAAGCAGAAGGAAAGAAATCATAAAGATCAGATCAAAAATAAGTGAAAAAGAAATGAAGGAAACAAGAGAAAAGATCAATAAAACTAAAGCCTGGTTCTTTGAGAAGATAAGAAAATTTGATAAACCAGCCAGTCTTGATAAGCCAGATTCATCAAGAAAAAAAGGGAGAAGACTCAAATCAACAGAATTAGAAATGAGAAAGGAGAAGTAACAACTGACACTGCAGAAATAAAAGAATCATGAGAGACTACTACAAGCAACTATATGCCAATAAAATGGACAACCTGGAAGAAATGAACAAATTCTTAGAAAAGTACAACCTTCAAAGATGGAACCAGGAAGAAACAGAAAATATGAACAGATAAATTACAAGCACTGAAATTGAAACTGTGATTAAAAATCTTCCAACAAACAAAAGCCCAGGACCAGATGGCTTCACAGGTGAATTCTATAAAACATTTACAGAAGAGCTGACACCTATCCCTCTCAAATTCTTCCAAAATATAGCAGAGGGTGGGACATGAGCCCACCATCACCTTGATACAAAAATCACACAAAGATGTCACAAAAAAAGAGAAAACTATAGGCCAATATCAATGCTGAACATAGATGCAAAAACCCTTAACAAAATACTAGCAAACAGAATCCAACAGCACATTAAAGGATCATACACCATGATCAAGTGATGTTTATCCCAGGAATGCAAGAATTCTTCAATATACACAAAACAATCAATGTGATACACCATATTAAAAAACTGAAGTATAAAAACTATATGATAATCTCAAGAGATTCAGAAAAAGCTTTTCACAAAATTCAACACCTATTTATTATAAAAACTCTCCAGAAAGTTGACATAGAGGGAAGCCACCTGAACATGATAAAGGCCATATATGACAAACTCACAGCCAACATAATTCTCAATGGTGAAAAACTGAAACCATTTACTCTAAGATCAGGAACCTCTAAGACAAGGGTGTCCACTCTTGCCACTATTATTCAACATAGTTTTCGAAGTCCTAGCCACAGCAATCAGAGAAGAAAAGGAAATAAAAGGAATCCAAATCGGAAAAGAAGAAGTAAAATTGTCACTGTTTGCAGATGACATGATACTATACAGAGAGAATCCTAAACATGTTACCAGAAAACTACTAGACCTAATCATTGAATTTTGTAAAGTATCAGGATACAAAATTAATGCACAGAAATCTTTTGCATTCCTATACAGTAAAAACAAAAAATCTGAAAGAGAAATTAAGGAAAAACTCGGATTTACCATTGCAACAAAAAAAGAATAAAATGCCTAGGAATAACGCTACTTATGGAGGCAAAACACCTGTATGCAGAAAACTATAAGACACGGATGAAATTAATCAAGAATGATACAAACAGATGGAGAGATACACCATGTTCTTGGATTGGAAGAATCAACATTGTGAAAATGACTATGTTACCCAAAGCAATCTACAGATTCAGTGAAATCCCTATCAAGCTGCCAATGGCATATTTCAAAGAACAAGAACAAAAATTTTTACAATTTATATGGAAACACAAAAGATCCAGAATAACCAAATCAATCTTGAAAAAGAAAAACGGAGCTGGAGGAATCAGGCTCCTGGAATTCAGACTATATTACAAAGTTACAGTAATCAAGACAGTATGGTACTGGCACAAAAACAGAAATATAGATCAATGGAACAGGATAGAAAGCCCAGAGATAAACCCATGCACATATGGTTACCTTATATTTGACAAAGGAGGCAAGAATATACAATGGAGAAAAGACAGCCTCTTCAATAAGTGGTGCTGAGAAAACTGGACAGCTACATGTAAAAGGATGAAATTAAAACACTTCCTAACACCATACACAAAAATAAACTTAAAATGGATTTAAATCCTAAATGTAAAGCCAGATACTATAAAACTCTTAGAGGGAAACATAGGCAAAACACTTTAAGACATAAATCACAGCAAGATTCTTTTTGACCCACCTCCTAGAGTAATGGAAACAAAAACAAAAATAAACAAATGGGACCTGATAAAACTTAGAAGCTTTTCCACAGCAACAGAAACCATAAACAAGATGAAAATACAACCCTCAGAATGGGAGAAAATATTTGCAAATGAAGCAACTGACAAAGGATTAATCTCCAAAATATACAAGCATCTCATGCAGCTCAATATCAAAAAAAACTAATAACCCAATCCAAAAATGGGCAGAAGATCTAAATAGACATTTCTCCAAAGAAGAAATACAGATGGCCAAGAGTCACATGAAACATGCTCAGTCAATTTCACTAATTATTAGAGAAATTCAAATCAAAACTACAATGAGGTATCACCTCACACTGGTTAGAATGGCCAGCATCAAAAAATCTGCAAACAATAAATGCTGCAGAGCATGTGGAGAAAAGGGAACCCTCCTACACTGTTGGTGGGAATGTAAATTGGTACAGCTACTATGGGGAACAGTATGGAGATTTCTTAAAAAACTAAAGAGCTACCATATGGTTCAGCAATTCTTGGGTACATATCTGGAGAAAACCATAATATGAAAGGATACATGCACCATAATGTCCATTGCAGCACTATTTACAATAGCCAGGACATGGAAGCAAGCTAAATGTCCATTGACAGAGGAACAGATAAAGCAGACATGGTACATATATACAATGGAATATTATTCAGCCATAAAAAATAATGAAATAATGCCATTTACAGTGACATTGATGGACCTAGTGATTGTCATACTGAGTGGAGTAAGTCAAAGAGAGAAAGAGAAATATCATATGATATTTCTTATATGTGGAATCTAAAAAAATGGTACAAATGAACCTATTTACAAAACAGAAATTGAGTCACAGATTGTAGAAAACAAACTTATGGTTATGAATGTGGGAGTTGAGAGGGATAAATTGGGAGATTGGTATTGAGATATACACACTACTTTATATAAAATAGATAACTGATAAAAAACCTACTCTATAGCACAGGGAACTCTACTCAGTAGTCTGTAATGACCTATATGGGAATAGAATCTAATAAAGAGTGGATATATGTATATGTATAACTGACTCACTTTGTTGTACAGCAGAAACTAACACTACATTGTAAATCAAGTATACTCCAATAAATTTCTTTTTAAAAAAAGAAGAGCAAATTAAATCAAAGTAAGTGAAAAGAAGGAAATAATAAAGATTAGAGCAGAAAAAAATTACATAAAATAGAAAACAAAAAATTAGAGAAACTAAAAGTTGGTTCTTTGAAAAGATGAACAAAATGTATGAATGTTTAGCTAGAATGAAGAAGATAAAAAGACTCAAATTACTAAAAGCAGGAATGGAAGAGGGGCCAGCATCACTGACCTTACAGAAATAAAAAGAATTATAAGGTGTGGTACTGGCATATGGACCAATGGAATAAAATTGAGAGTCCAGAAATAAACCTATATGTATGATCAACTGATTTTTGACAAGCATTCCAAGACCACTCAATGAGGAAATGGTAGCCTATTCAACAAATGGTGCTGGGACAGCTGGATATCCACATGCCAAAGAATGAAATTGGACCCATAACTCTCACCACAAACAAAAATTAACTCAAAATTTATTGGTAACCTAAATGTAAGAGCTAAAATTATAAAACTCTAAGAAGATAATCTATGGGTAAATTTTCATGACTTTAGATTTAGCAATGTATTGTTAGATATGACACCAAAAGCATGAGCAACAAGTGAAAAATTAGATAAAATGGGCTTCATGAAATTTAAGCATTTTGTGCATCAAAGGACACAATCAAGAGAGTGAAAAGACAACTTGTATAATGAGAAAAAATATTTGTGAATTGTATTCTCTAATATCCAGAATATGGAAATAACTTTTACAACTCAACAAGACAAACAACCTAATTCATAAATGGATAAAGGATTTGAACAGATATTTCTCAAAAATAAATCTATGCAAATGATCAATAAGCACATGAAAACATGCTCTGCATAATTAGTCATTAGGGAAATTTATTTAAAACCACAACATATCACTTCATACCCACTAAGTTGGTGATAATCTAGAAAATGGAAAGTGTTGGTGAGAATGTGAAGAAACCAGTTATTGCTGGTGGTAATGCAAAATGGTAAAGCCACTGTGGAAATAGTTTGCCAGTTTCTCAAAGTAAACATAGAATTGCCTTATGACCCAGAAATTGCACAGCTAAGTATATACCAAAAGTACTGAAAACAGGTATTTAAACAATTACCTATATACAAATTTTCATAGCAGCACTATTCACAATAGGTATAAGGTGGAAACAGTCAAAATGCCCATTAACAGATGAATAGATAAACAAGTTTGTTACATCCACACATGGAACATTATTCAGCTATGCAATGGAATGGTGTACTGTTACATGCTACAATGTGGATGAACCTCAAAAGCATGCTAAGTGAAAGAAGTCAGACACAATGGTCACATATTCTATAGTTCCAGAATAGGTAAATCAATAGAAACAGAAAGCATATTTGTGGTTGCCAGAGGAAGAAGGAGTAATTGCTTAATGGGTAAGGGGTTTATTTGGCAGTAATTAAAATGTGTTGGAACTAGATAGAGGTGATGGTGGTACAACATTTTGAGTGTAGTAGATTCCACTGAATTATTGGCTTTAAAGTAGGTAATTTTATGTCATATGCATTTCATCTCAATAAATTATTTTAAACATTTCAAATAATATAGCAAAAAAAGAGAACAGTAAACAGATGAGATGAATAGAACACAAAGAGTAAGTTAGTAGATTTAAATCAAACTCTAACAATAATCATATTACATATAAATGGTCAAAATACCCAAAGTAAAAGGAAGAGATTGTCAAACTGGATAAAAAAGCAAGATTCAACTATATGCTGCCTACAAAACACAAATAAGTAAAATGTAACACTATTACAAAAAAGTTGTGGAGATTATATTAATATAAAGCAAAATATATTTCAGGGCATATAATATTATGAAGCATAAAAGGCCATTTCATAATGATAAAGGAAGGAGTCAATTCATTAGGAGGCTATAAAAAAATCCCAAACACTTAACAGAGTTTCAAAATATATAAATCAAAATACTGATAGAATTGCAAGGAGAAATAGACAAATTCAAAACTGTAGTCAGATATTTTTATATCCCTCTCTCAAAAAATGATAGAACATGTAGACAGAAAATCAGTTAGCATTTATAAACCAGTCCCGCAAAAAAAACCCACAAAAAACCACAAAAAACCAAAAAAACAGAAAAATACATATTCTTTTTAAGCGAATAGGAAAAATTTACCAAGAAAGGCCATATTTGAGGCCAGAAAACAAAACATGAAATTTAAAAGGGTTCAAATCATACAAAGTATATTCTCTGACCACAGTGGAATTAAATTAGAAATTAATGACAGAGAGATAGCTGGACAATCTCCAAATAACTGGAAACTAACTAATATATTTCTATATACCCTGTGGGTCATAAGAGTAACCAAAGGAGAATTAGAGTGTATTTTTAGCTAGATGAAAACTAAATCATACCATTAATATTTGTGGGATGCTGCTAAAGCAGTACTAGGGCAAAATTGTAGCACTAATCCCCTATATGAGAAAAAAGTCTCAATTCAAAGATCTCAGCTTCCAACTGAAGAGTCTAGCAAAAGAAAGGCAAATCAAACCCAAAGTAGCAAAAGAGAGGAAATAATGAAGAGCAGAGCAGAGATCAATGAAATACAAAACAGAAAAGAAAATCAGAAATACAATGAAGTGAAAGACTTCCCCTTTAAGAATATGAATAAAATTAAAAACACTCTAGGCAGACTAATCAGGAGTAACAAAGAGCAGACACAACTTGCCAATACCAGGACTGACAGTGTAATGTAACTAGGGTCTATAGCTATTTACAGATGATAAAAACAGGCAAGAGTTAAAGCCCTGAGTGAGAGATAAACTGGCAATGGTAAAAAGCCCCTTTCACCTCAGGATATTTATCAATTTTAGGCAAATTAGAGACAAAGAAACAAGACTTGGGCCCTTCATACCATGGCAGAAAATTGCTGCTGTGGGATAAAAAAGAAATCAGTAGCAATTTTTAATGTAGAAAAGGGAGTGCTTAAAGAGCTACTTGTGTCTTAAATCCATATAAAAGTATTGAAGAGAGGCTGAATATAAGTGATTTAAATTTTCATATCAAATAGTTACAAAACCAAATCAAGCACAGGGAAAGTAGAAGAGAAAATTGAACATTTCATTAAATGGAACATTTAACAAATCTAGGAATTCAATACATACACACACACACACACACATGCACACACACCACTCTTAGTGTATATATTAAAATGTAAACAAAGCCAAAAGTTGGTCTTTTGAAAAATAGTAAAATTGATAAATAAAGACACAAATTAGCAGTATCAGGAATGAAAAAGAGAAAATCATTACAGTTGCTCCCAACATCAAAAATGATAATAAGATATTGTAAAACTGTTGTGACAATTAAAAATGACCTTTTGGATGAAATGGACAAATTCACCAAAAATGGAGTTTTATCAAAACTGATAGAAGAAAACGAAAATTTCAATAAGCTGAAAATATATTAAAGAAATTGAAGTATTGCGGTACGCGGGCCTCTCATTGTTGTGGCCTCTCCTGTTGCGGAGCACAGGCTCCGGACGCACAGGCTCAGCAGCTATGGCTCACGGCCCCAGCCGCTCCGCGGCATGTGGGATCTTCCCGTACCGGGGCACGAACCCGTGTCCCCTGCATCGGCAGGCGGACTGCCACCAGGGAAGCCCTGAACTATTACTTTAAAACCCTCCCACAAGTAAACTTTCAGATCAGTTGGATTTAATAACTAAGTAATTCAAATATTTCAAAAAATACATTCCCAATCTTTGACAAAGTTTTTATGGGACATAGAAAAACAGGAAAGGCTTCCCACATTTTTAATGAGCTATGATATAATACAAAAACAAGACAATATGATACCAAACCAAGACAAGAACATTACTAAGAAGAAAATTATAAAATAACTTCTTTCATGTACATAGATTCAATAATCCTAAAAAATATTAGAAATGAGAATAAGCAATAAAGGAATAATGTGCTATGATCAAGTGTCATTAAGTCTAGGGATGCAAGGTTGTTATAACAGTAAAAAATCAATTGGTGTAATTCACCACATAAACAAGAAAAATGAAGAAAAATCACATGATTAAGTTTTTCCCAAAGTTCAACAATCATACAAGATAAAAATCCTTAACAAACTGGAAATCGAAGGTAACTTAATTTTATTTTTAAAATCTACAAACGTCATACAGTAAACACCGCACTTAATGATGACTTATTGAAAGCTTTCCTTCAAGAACAATAATGTGACACGGGTGCCTAAAGCCATGGCTTCTATTCAGTATTGTAATAATATTCTAGAAAGTTCAGTAAGGTATGAAAAGGTATAAATATTCAATGTATACTAACAACTATAAAAGAAGAGATAAAACTGGCCCTATTTGCAGAATGGGTATGTTAACAAAACTTCAAAGAAATTAGCAGGGCTGTTGGAGACAAGTTAAATAAAAACAAAAAAAATTATATTTCTACACACCAATGACAAACCAATGGAAAACAGATTTTTAAAATGGTACCATTTACGATGGCATTAAAACACATCAAATACCAAGGGGAAAATCTGTCAATTTATACGTGAGATTGCTACACTGAAAACTACAAAATGTTGCTTAAAGAGTCTCAAATAAATGGAGGGATATGCCATGTTCATTGACTGAAAGTCTTAATATTGTAGAGATATCAGTTTCTTCCCAATTAATCTATAGATTCTACCTAATTACAGTAAATCCCATCAAGATTTTGGGGGAGATTTTGAAAAACTGTTTCCAGAATTTGCAAGGAAATGCAAAAGGATAAGAAAAGCCAGGGGAAATCTTGAGGGGCACGCCATGAGTGAGTTGACAAAATCAACTATCATAATCTATTATAAAACTAGAGTAATGGATGCGATGTGGTAGTGACAGAAGAATAGACAACAAACTAGTGCACTAGAAGAGTCCAGAAACAGGTACAAATGTAGGTGGTCACCTGATTTATGACGAGGAAGTCACTACAGTTCACTGGGAAGGAAAAGTCTCATCAATAAATGTTGCTGAATCATCTGGTTGCCATACTGAAAGGTGAAGTTGAATCCCAGCTCACACCACACTCAAAAACCTTGTGAAGATGGATTGCAGACTTAAATGTGAATGGTACACAATAAAGCATTCTTAAGAAAACACAGGAAAACATCACTGCAGCCTTGGCTTAGACAAAGACTTCTTAAATAGCACACAAAATGGAATAATTACAAAGGGTAAATAATATATAGACTATCTTAAAATCAAGAAGTTCAGCTTATCAAAAGGCCCCACTAAGACAGTGAAAATAAGATCTATAGATTGAGAGAAATTACTTGGAGTAGGTAATTTCTGACAGATGATTTATATCTACAATATATAAAGATATACTATATTATAAAGCAATAAGAGGCAAGGTATCCAATTCTTTTTAAATGTTCAAAATAATTAAACAGTGTTCAAAAACAAAGTTTCAAAATGGTTAATATACATGTGAAAAGATGTTATCTTTTCATACTACTCCATTGGTTAGTAAGGAAATGTGTAGTAAAACTGCAAAATATATTCACCAGAATGGCTGTAATGAAAAGGAGCAAAAATACCAAGTGTTAGCAAGGATTTAGAGCAACTGGAACTGTTATATACTGTTGATGGGATTGTAAGTTGACATAATCACTTTGGAAAACTATTTAGCAGTCTGGTCCAAAGTTGAACATATGCATGATCCAGCAATTCTATCCTTGTTTACATTCCTGACATAAATGCATGCACACACTCACAAAAAGGTGTACAAGACTGGTCATAGCAGCACTGGTACAACACTTGAAACTACCCAAATATCCATTTACAGTTGAATGCATAAAAAATTATGATATCCTGACACAGTGGAATACTACACAGCTGTGAGAGTGAAGGAAATGACCACCATTCACCAAAATAAGGATGAGCCTCACAAACTTAATCTTGATCAAAGGAAGCCAAACACAAGTATATTCTGTATGATACAAATTTATATTAAGGGAAGCTTCTGGGGTGCTGTTAATTTTATAGAGCCATACATTTATAATACATACACTTTTCTGTATGTTTATTTTACTTCAGTAAATAGCTCAGACACTAAGGACCCCGAGAAAATCCCAAGCGACATCACCAATTAGGAGACCCTGGGACTTCATTACCAGCATCATTCTCTCCCTCCCCTCCCTTCTCCTCCCCTCTTGTCCCTCTCCTTTCTTCTGTGAAATTAGAATATTCAGAGCAGATGATTTAATTTTGCTGAAAAAAATTCTAAAAGCTAATTTTCCTGAAAGTCATGATGTTTAGCATTAAAATGGTAATTAATATATGAATTTGTCATTGGGAAAAGGTGAAGACGTTTCTGCACAACAAGCAGATCTAAACAAAAGAGACCTTAAAAAGCAGAAATTAGTTATTAATTTACTCTGATTAATTACTCCAAGAGAGCGGCTAATAGCTCTCTGTGATAATTGGCCCATGTTCTAGGGAAATACATAGTCCTGCTTTCGGTTCATTTTACAAATTCTGCCTATGTAAATTATCATGCAAAATCCCTTCAGTCAAGTAGACAGTAAATGGCCCTGAATTTCTTCTTGAACTTTATTGATCTCCAAAAGCTGCAGAGAGGAGTGAAGTGTTGGCGCCCCCTTGTGGTGGCATGGGAACAGCAAGTATGGATCCAGGAACAGGGGTTTCTTTAAGGATGGCCCTGATACTGCTTCTTTAGACACCAGAGTACCATTCCATCCTCAAGATGTGTGCATCTGTGTCTACCACTTCAGTACTGAGATATGCATATCTGTGTCTTCATTGGTGTTTTCCTTCTGACCTTTAGAAGCATGTGTTTAGTGCTTGGAACAGATCATAACCACTCTCATTGTTTCCAGTATGACTTGTGCACAGAAAATTCCCAATTCCAAACATTAACCTTCCTCTTGTGCTTCAGACACACATATCCTCTTGGACTCACCACTTTGATGTCAAAGACCACTTTCTAAAGTTAAGTTTCATCATCACCACAAACCTGCTTACTCAGCCCCAACATCTTCCCATTTACGTAAGTTTGACATGTGGCGACACACACAAAGATCACTGCTTTTTCTCCATTCTTTTTACTTCCCATAGGCTATGTCTTAGTCCAAACTTGGTTCTTTATTTTTATATAGTATACTGATTGATTCTCCTTGCCTTTGTAGTATGCCGCAGCTACAATCCCATCCAGGAAGCAGTCAAGTCATCCTTCCTAAAATACCACTCTTTCCTACATATTCTCCCTAATTCTCAATGATAATTTAGCTCACTGTAAATACTTGCTCTTTGTCAGGCACTGTGCTCATTTTTTTTAGGTTCATTGACTCTAACTGTCACAACAACTCAGCAGAAAGGGAATGCTCAATTTGCAGGGGGAAAAGTAGACTTAGAAAATTAGTTGTTTGGACAGCCACAGAAGAAATGAATGACAGAGCTGAGATTAAAAGACCCAAGCCAGGCTTACTAACAATGTCAGGTTCTGTGAATTACACCAGACTAACTTCTTCTCTACATGGTAAATTCACACTCTGTTCACTGAGCATGCAAGGTGCCCCTTAACATAGCTCCCTCCTTCCTTTCAAGACTGAACTCATACCATCTCCAGTGGAAATCATTTGTTTCACTCTCTGATTTCTATGACCACTTCTGTATATACTATATGCACTCTCATCTCTGTTTCTTAAATTCTGTGCTGTTCCTGAAATCATACTACCTATATTTCAGGTATGTTCCTTTAGACTCATGTTAGGACCTCAATGCTAGACTGGTGGTGAAGAGGGGGACATTTAGGGGCTGGGCAAAGAAACCAATGTGGGTATGGAATGGATTGGACTCTGCCTGCCAACTTACTCAATCTTGCATACCCTAAAGTTCTAGACTGTTTGGTTTTCTCTGTCTCCCAGGAGGATTCTGGATCAATGTCTATACATAAGGAGGCACCTACTGCTGTCTAACACAAGGGAAGAAAGCAGGTGTCTTCAAATAATAATAATACCCCAAGTCAGACCAGAGGCATCATCCTGGTTCCCAATGGTCTGACTGGGTTAGTGTGAGATCCAACCTATTGCAAGGAAAGACCACAGCCCTAGGAGTCAGAAGTGACTACACAAATTGAAGAGCCCTTGGGTGTTCAAGATGAGTGGGTAAGTTGACAGGCAAATCAGAACCAGAGGTGAGGGTGGTGAAAAGGATAAAGGATGCCATTTATAAATACCTATATGTACTCCCACCCCATTTCCTCCCAGGATCCACTGGAAAAAGAAAAAGGACTACAAGGGTAATTTTAGACCCCATTGCTGGTTGACCTGAATCTGCAGATACATATCAGTCAGTGTTGGCTCCCTGAACCAGCCAGCGTTTGTGAATTACCATATCTAGGTAAAGGCTGCATCCAATATCGTCTTTACTTTCCATCCATATCCTTTATTAGTCTTTCAAGCCCAACTGAAGACTAAACTCTGGCATGAAATATTTTCCTACATGACATCTCAGAGACCTCTCTACCAGCTGTACATAACTAAGACGTGACAAATGTAGATGGGCATTTTGTTCTTATAAATGCCTCTCACTATAGATATCTATTTTCCAGCTTACACTGTTGGTTAACTTTATGCATCTCTACGGCTTGAGATTCAAAACTAAATTAGATCCTGATCATGATTTAAAGATTCCACAGGTTAGTGTGAAGTTCAGACACAGAAATGCATAATAATAAAATAATGCAGTGTGAACGATGGCAGATCAATGCCTAGATTGTTATGGGAGGTCAAAGAGATACCTTTTGTTGTTTGGGTGGAGGTTGTTTCTTTAGAATAATTTTCTAAGTCTCCAAGGATAGAATTACAGGGTTAAAGAGTACCCTCATTACATTCCAAAAAGATTGCGAAAATCATGACAACATTTGATGATACAGCAGGCACTTATAGAGTCTCCTCTCCTTCCTGGGCACAAAGATCACAGCTTCTAGCTGCTTTGCACTCACCTAGGATCACAGAACTAGTCCTAATCAGTGGATAGTGATCTGAAAGATCACTTCTGGGCTGAGGTAGCAAAAAGCTCTTCTTCCACTTTTAGTATTTTTTCTCCCTGTTATGGCTACACTGAGATGGTGGACTCACAAGAGCAAAGAAGCCTGTATGTTTGAGTTCTCAAGTGGAAGGCAGCAAAGGAGATTAGTCTGACCTACAACAACATTGCAGGAACAAAAGTAACTAGTGCGTTCAGTCACTGATATTTACATGTTGTGTATTACCATGCTGCAAGTTTAGTCTGTCAAGCCAAATACAAGAGCTTTCCTTAGCATGGTTTTGCTCTTCTAATTTACAACATAACTCTTTGTTATTCATACTTAGATGGTAAATAATGAAGAAAATACCCATAAACTTTTGCTAAAGGAGTGTCCAATAAGGAAAATGAATGTATTCCCTTTGCCTCCTTTTTTTTCTGAATAAGAGACTAACAGGAATGTGGCATGTGATGCTTAAGGTGAATGGTGGTATTTCTGGAAGATGGGCACCCTAACAAGTAAGGACATTCACGTAAACAGTTACTTTTTTATAAAAAAGTACCAAATCCAACTCACAGTGGTAGCCAGAAGGATCCGAGGGAACAAGCAACATCTGATACCTGAAAGATTAAGTATTGGCATGAATGTCATGTAATTCCATTCATTTCCTTGGAATTCCCTCTCAATATTTACCATCAATTTCTCTGAAAATGACAAATAAAAAAAAAAACATTGGCAGCAGCTGGCTTGACACAAATCAAGCATTTTGCATGTGTTTAATCTTACACACTTCTGCAGTTTACCAACCTTTGAAGCAGCAGAATGCTTCAAGTGAATCGTCACGCAGAACCAAAGTTCTGTGTTTATATCAACAGGCAAATTAAAGATGGAGATGTTCTAATTGAAGTAGAGGAGGGGGAGGCTGACCTCCGCTTGCTCCATATCCTCGTTGCCTGCATGCCCCTGGATGGTCTCTCTAAGTACTACAACCATGACAAGATTTATGAAACATTCACACTGCAGTTCTGCATCTTCACCATATGACCTATGTGCTACCAGAGACTCTTCATCCCTGTTCAAGGTTTCTCTACCTTATTTTTCATGCAACTTGGGGGTGTCTCCTATGTGCTAATGAACAAGTGTAATTTGTTGTTGGTCAGCCTTCATGGAAGACTGAGCTTTTCAAAGGTAACCACCACAGTATATTTCATCCCACATTCTCATGAAATACAGCATGGACACACCTTCCATCTAGTGATGGGGGCTATATTTCTCCCCTTCAATGTAAATGGAACGTCATGATAGGAGGGATGATGTGTGACTTCCAAGGCTAGTTCATGAAAATGCACATGCTTCCTCATCATTTCCTTGAGAAATCTGCCCTTGGAACCTAACCACCACACTATGGGGAAGCTCAGAAGGGCTTTGTGTAGGTGTTCTGGCTGAGAGTGCCTCCTGACAGCCAGCAGCAACTTCCAGACAAGCTAATTTCAGCTGCAGCCACCTATCTAACCACAGACACATGAGAGACCTTGATCAAGAACCACTGTGGGGAAGAGGGATAAATTAGGAGTTTGGGATTACACACCACTATATATAAAACAGATAACCAACAAGAACCTCCTGTATAGCACAGGGAACTCTACTCAATATTTTGTAATAACCTAAAGTGGAAAATAATCTGAAAAAGAATATATATATATATATCTGAATCCCTTTGCTGTACACCCAAAACTAACACAACATTGTAAATCAACTATACTCCAATTTTTTTTGTAAAAGCCTAGATAGGTTAAAGTAAGAAAAACAAACAAACAAACACTTCTACAGCTGAGCCCAGCCGACTTCTAGAACCATAAGAGATCATGATAAAATGATAGGTATTGCTTTCTCTTAAGCCACTAAGTTTGGGGGTGATTTTTTGTGCAGCTATAGGTAACATCCATCCATTCCAAAAATGTTTACTAAGAGCCTACAAGGGGTAAGGCACAGGTGAATCAATGGTGAATAAAAAACCCTTCTCATAGAGATAACATTCTGGTGAAGGGAGACATATGATAAATACATAAACTGGTCTTAGAATAAGAATCTATCTTTTTATATCTCCTAACTTTATTGAGATATAATTGATATATAACATTTTGTAATTTTAAGGTGTACATGTTGATTTGACACTCATATATTGCAAATTGATTACCACCATAACATTAGCTAACACCTTCAATCCTTCATATAATTACTGGAAAGAATCATCTTTATAGGATAGATAAACAACAAGGTCCTACTGTATAGTACAGGGAATTATATTCAATACTCTGTAATAAACCATAATGGAAAAGAATATATATATGTGTAACTGAATCACTTTGCTGTACAGCAGAAATTAACACCACACTGTAAATCGACTATACTTCAATAAAATTTTAAGAAAAAAGAATTATCTTTAAGGTCATCTGTTTGTTCCCTGATCTAGGATTAGAAATCCACTTCACGGAGCCATCTATTACATTGGACTGAAATATTCCTAGAATTTGTTAGCTGTAAATCCCCTGGGCTGGGAGGGATGAAGTCAGTTTCTTCTGAATACCAAAGAGTCTAACTGGGTAATTTTGATCTGGAAGAAAATCTGTTGTTATAACATAAGGTATTTTATTATGTTAAATAGAAAAATATATAAGGTATTATATTTTGTAAAGGTCGAATGTGCTTGAATATGCTTTGTTAAATGAATCGTGTCCATAGAAATCATTGTGCTAAATCATAAGGAAGTGAATATGACTTGGTCAGCAAAACAGATCTAGGTTAACAAGATGATTGGAAACATAGGCATGGACGAGAGAAAGTGATTGTTTAGTTTTTACATTCTAGTCACTGGGAAAGAGTGGAAATGGGGTGGCATTTGTGCAGTGAATAATGATGGAGAGAATATGAGGAAAACTTGTGCATAAATGTTAGGAAGTCTAGTCTGTTGTTTCATACCCCTTATTGTTTTAATTGTCTTTGAATCCACTCTGCCTTCCCTGTCTTAGCTTCATTACATAATAAGAAACCCTGACTGGAGAAAAGTCAGAGGCGGTAACTTTGAGAACTGTACTGAGATTGCCAGCAGTTCTGCCAGCCTGTCATGAAAGGAAAGCCCGTGAATATAACTACAGAAGGCTTAGAAAACTCTCCGTTCAAACTAGATCACTGAACAAATAGGAGGATTAAGTTAGCAGAACTTAAGGATGGAATGAAAAAGGCCAATGGTCATTTTTCAATAAGATAAGAGAAAGGAAATTAGAAACGGTAAGGAAAACAAACAAAACGTGTACAAAATAAACACTAAATACTTTTGTGACATTTAAAAGAGAGCATATTTGGGCTTCCCTGGAGGCGCAGTGGTTGAGAGTCTGCCTGCCGATGCAGGGGACACGGGTTTGTGCCCCGGTCCAGGAAGATCCCACATGCCGCAGAGCAGCTAGGCCCGTGAGCCATGGCCGCTGAGCCTGCGCGTCCGGAGCCTGTGCTCCGCAAAGGGAGAGGCCACAACAGTGAGAGACCCGCTTACTCTCCAAAAAAATAAATAAAAAAATAAAAGAGAGCATATTTGACGCTAACCTTGGATCATTCTCCCTCAAGCAGTACAGAATTAATAAAATAGGAATCGACCTCATTCCTATGCTATACTTTCCTTATTCAGATTCTGTATTTGCCAATTTGCTGACTTGCTCAATTGGTATTTATAACCCCCGAGTAATTTGTAGCCCCTGAATCAATACTCATGGTGCTTCTGCAATCATTTGCAGACATGTGCAGAGCAGTGGAAATTTGAGTCGCCTACCATGCAGGTTCCCAGCCGAGGTGGACCAGGCAAGCTCTGCTTTCTCAGTTCAGCTCTCATACTCTAAATAAGTGTTCTCTTTGCAGTCTACTTAGTGCCATGTGTTTTACATTTTTGTGCTTTTTGTTGGTGATTTCACGTTCAAAACAGCCCCAGCATAGTGATGAAGAGGGTCTATTGTTCCTAAGTACAAGAAGGGTGAAATGCACCTTCACATGTGTTAGATAAGCTTTGTTCAGTCCCATTGGCCATGAGTTCAATGTTAGTGAATCAACAATATATATTAAATAAGGTGCCTTTAAACAGAAACACACACAAAACAAGGCTAGGCATTGATCAGTTGATGAAAGTGTTGTGACCAGCGGCTCACATGAACCTAACTCTGTATTTCCCCAGGGAGGAATGGTTCAGTATTGGCTAATTCAGTGATTGTGGTGACTTTGTAGTATGTCACTACCACAGATACTGGGAATTAACTGTATGGAGTTTGAAAGTTATGGAGCAGAAGTAATGGTGAGATTAGTAATAATCTCACAGTAAGGAGTTAAACATTCTCTAAATTGTTAAATCCATTAAAGTGTTATTGACCACCAATATAGTGCCTTTGCTTACCTATCTCCCTTTCCCTTCTGTTACAGCTCCTTCTTCTCCCTTTACAGAAAACTCATTATCTATCCCAAGTCCATGCAGTAGAAGTAATCATGTGACTCAGAGTAGTTCCCACAGGAGAGAGAGAATGTCAAAGACATGGAGAAGCCTGATCATCTGATTTGAAACCTGGATCCAGACTAACCCCCAATTTTTCATTTATCAAAGACCATACTTTCTTTTTCTTTAAAGCCAATTTGAACTATTTTCAGTAACATACAGCATAAACAGTCCTTTTTAAAAAAATTTTTATTGGAGTATTGTTGACTTACAGTGTTGTGTAGTTTCAGGTATACAACAAAGTGAATCAGTTATATATATATATATATATCTCCATTCTTTTTTAGATTCTTTTCCCACATAGGTTATTACTGAATATTGAGTAGAGTTCCCTGTGCTATACAATAGGTCTTTATTAGTTATCTATTACTAAGTGAAGTAAGTCAGAGAAAGACAAATAACAGATCATATCACTTATATGTAGAATCTAATAAAAATGAACTTATTTACAAAACAGAAACAGACTCACAGTTCTCGAAATCAAATTTATGGTTACCAAAGGGAAAACATGGGGGGAAGTGATAAATTAGGAGATTGGGATTAACATATACACACTACTATATATAGAAAACAATCCTTTTAGCTTCCCTGGTGGTGCAGTGGTTGAGAATCTGCCTGCTAATGCAGGGGACATGGGTTCAAGCCCTGGTCTGGGAAGATCCCACATGCCACAGAGCAACTGGGCCCATGAGCCACAACTACTGAGCCTGCATGTCTGGAGCTTGTGCTCCGCAACAAGAGAGGCCGTGACAGTGAGAGGCCCGTGCACTGTGATGAAGAGTGGCCCCCGCTCGCTGCAACTAGAGAAAGCCCTTGCACAGAAACAAAGACCCAGCACAGCCAAAAATAAATAATTAATTTTAAAAAAACCTAAAAATAGAAAAAGTTAAAAGGATTGTGATAGAGAGTGGAGCAGGAAGGAAGGATGAGTCTTCTCATTTAGTATCATGTTGCATTTAAAAATTTTTACCATGTTTGTATATCTCTTTTACCATAAAGAAGTAATAATAAAAGTAGAGCCAGTATAGGTCATTACTAAATGGACACTAAATTAAGGCTACTGGTCACAAAGGTGATCTAACTCTTACCCTCACTGGCAATAAGTCCCTGTGGAATCCTAGTTACCCAGCTATGAGAGATGGGGGAAGCTGAAATTACTGAATTTCTTACTGCTAAACTGAAATTAAATTAAGACACTGGGAACAACTAAAATGTCTGTAACTTAATGAATTGTGTCTTTCAGGGAAAAAAAAATGTATATGCTGAAGCCCTAACCCCCAATTTGAAAGTGTTTGGAGGTAAGGCATTTAAGGAGTTAATTAAGGTTAAATTTGGTCGAGGGGAGGGGGTGGCCATTAATCTAATATGTCTGGTGTTCTTATAAGTGACACTAGTGATGTGTGTGCACAGAGAAAGGCCATATGAAGACACGGCTAGGAGGTGGCCACCTGTAAGCCAAGGAGAGCAACCTCAGGAGAAGCAGAACCAGTAAACTCAGGTTGATTACTGCATACATTTCTTGCAATATACTTTTAAATATTAGATCTTACTAGTTTATCCTGTTGTTTTGTCTTTCTTTTCCAGAAACTTCATTTATATGAACAGCATCCTTTGCTGAACTTCCATTTCCTCTTTTCTGAACTTGTTTTTTTTAGTTATCTCATTTTCATTCTGTTTTCCTTTCTTCAATGCCTGCCATTACATTTTCATTTGTGTCTATTCCTTTTGCCTTCTTATTTTTTCATCTTTTTCTTTATTTTGTGAGTTTAATTAACTATATTTTCATTTCATCAAATCTCTGTCCATTTTTATTCCTTTTTTCAGATGTCTGATTCAAGGTGGTTTTTCATATTCAGAAATGCCTGTTTGAATATATTTTATTCCATTTGTACTGCTGCTTTAGAGTCTTACTCTGATTCATAATTATTTTATTGTGGGGAATTCCCAATTAGTTGAAGTGTATTGAATCCAATTTTTTATAATAACCCCTTAAGACAATGAATTTTCTTCTCATTTTAGTGGATTTTTGCTAGCTCACAGATTCCTAGTTCAATGGTGCCCTCTTCTGTCAGTATAGCAAATTTCAGTTCTATGGATTTGTTTTGCTGGTTTATGGGTGATGTTTGTGTGTCCCCCAGTTGTTAGGTTTTAGTTTTTGGTAAAATGTCCTCTTTTACTTCATGTGCCCCTCACCACATGATTGCCAAAGGATGCCTCTTCCTCAATTTTAGGCTTTTCTTTCCCAGGAGCGACTTTTCAAATACAGATATTTCAAATTGTGTGTACTTTTAAGTTGCTTCCCTGTGTTTCATGCTCTAATCTACTAATATCTTTCTTACTTAGTATGTTCCTAATTACTGTGGACTTACTATTTCTGGCAGTGGTCTTACATGGAATTTTGGCCCATTGCCAGTTTTTATATTTATTTTCTCTTATATTTTTGGAAGTTTATGTTGCTCTTTGTTGGATTCAGACATGACACTTGGTTATCTCATTACCAATCAGGCTTTCTTCCCTAAAATATGCATAGTTATGTTGGTATATTTTCTTTTAATTATGGCAAGTTTTGGTGTTCAGTATAATCAGCATTACTCAGTTCAAAATACTTTCAAGTACTGAAATACTTTCAAATCTTAGTTCCTCTTTGACTCAGGGTAACACTGAAATGTTGCTTTATTTCAATTTCTATTATTTATTTCAACTTTATGTAACTGATTTCCAGCTTTACTTCCATGTTGTCTGTGATTTCAGACTTTTATAATTTATTCAGATGTTTACGGCCAAGGATAGAGTCACATTTTCTAAATAGTTCATATGTGTTGATAAACATGTATCCTAGAATTCATGGCTGCAGTGTTTCCTATAATTGTATTAAATCAATTTTGGTAATAATGGTTTTCACTTGCTTAACATTTTTACCGATATTTTGTCTAATTTTCGTTTGTTCTATCAGTTGAAGTGGACATGTCTGAAACATTCCACTATTATTTCGGATTTTTCCGTATATTTCTATTAGTTAGATTATTAATAGTTGCATACATACTTACATATTCTGGGTGAATTGAATACTTTATCATAATGAAATAAACTTTTTATCATACTTTCTGCCTTAAAGTCTATTTTTTGTAATTTGCTTTTGCTTTCAAGTCTATTTAGTAAAGCCTCTTCTTGATGCCATTTTTCTCTTGGCTACATTTGGGTATATTTTTATATCATCCTTTTACAGTTAATTCTTCTGAGACTTTATATTTAGATGTGTCTGTTATGGACAGCTTGTAATTTTTAAAAAGAGAATATGACAAACAATTTGGAACATTAAACATGGAGCATTTAGTCAATTTATATTTTGTTAACTAATATTTTGTTTTTAAACTACCATGTTTCCATTTATTTTTCTTTACTATACGACCTTTGTTTTTTAGATTGATCTTTGTTTAATCATCAATTTTTCCTCTTCTGGTTTGAATATTATACATTATTAATTTTTATCTGTAATGTTTATATAAGAAGTTACCAAATTTTTCAAAACTCTAAGTCAATCAAATTAGTGTTTAATTTCTTCCTAGATGATAGAAGGAACTTGGAATGACTGAAATCTATTACACACCTCTCACATGTTACTGTTGTCTGTTTTTTAAAGATCTATCTTTTCTTTAACCCCATCAGATATTTTTATTGCTGTTCTGGAATTTTCTTCAGTTAAAGTTGGTGGGTGATGTACTGTCATAAAGGTTCTGACTGCAATTTTTCTTTTTATGTTTGCCTGGGGCCCACTTTCTCCCTCCTGTCTCACATCTAGAAAGGCTGATAAGAAAGTCCAGTGCCTCCTCCTTTGACAGGTGTGATGTTCAAACAGTGCCCGGGAACCTTTACCCCAGCCCTATCCCCAAAACACCATAGAAACCTCAAGCCAGTCTTCTTCCCTTGCTCTCTGAAGGCATTTTCGGACCAGCTTTGGAGGCTGGCTCTGCTCTTCCCAGAAGACCTCATGTTGTGAGTTATACATCTTTTTTATATTCTATTGGAACATGGAAGGTATAATTAGTCTTGACACCTGAACCAAATTTTAGGTGAGAGTTCATTTGCTCCACAGGATTGCCACAACAGGGGCTTGCTCAGTTTGTGTGTTTGTTTGTTTGTTTGGTTTTTGTCTGAAAATGCCTTTATTTTGTCCTCATTCCTTTCAAAATTTTTGTTGAGGGTAGTATTTTTATAGTTCTTTTTTCAGTCATCTCAAGATATAATGTGCTATTTTCTGCCACCGTATGTTTTGTCAGACTGTTTTTTAACTAATTCAAGGCAAAAATACACCTTTAAGGTAAAGAAATCCAAAATTAAATTCATTCTCATCCTCCACACCTAAGTGACTCTGAGAGAGTTGCCTTTCACTGAGAGAATAGAAAGTGATAATTACTAGAGAAGAAAAACCATGGCTTAGGTATGACAAGTGTATATAAGACCTCACTCAGGATTTGCCCCAAATTAGATCATGTGGGTGACATAGGAAAGCTCCAGCTGTGTTTTCTGTGTAATGTGATCTTGCACTGATGGTACCCTAAGGGGGTTGGCAGAAATAGTGTAGCTCCCCACTTGAGGAAAGTAACTTAATCCTAAACCTTGGAGAATTCCCAGATATACCTTTTCAGTCAATGAGGAATACACAAAGATAATTAAACAGACTAAGATATGCAGTACTATGAGTGAGAATCTGTAGAAACAGGCTTCCAAAGAATTTGGTATGGGAATTATTAGTCTCAGATAATAAAACTGTAAAGAATTAAAAGATAAGGCTTCCCTGGTGGCGCAGTGGTTGAGAGTCCGCCTGCCAATGCAGGGGACATGGGTTCGTGCCCCAGTCCGGGAAGATCCCACATGCCGCGGAGCGGCTAGGCCCGTGAGCCATGGCCGCTGAGCCTGAGCGTCCGGAGCCTGTGCTCAGCAACGGGAGAGACCACAACAGTAAGAGATCCGCGTACCGCAAAAAAAAAAAAGAATCTGCCTGCCAATGCAGGGGACACAGGTACGAGCCCTGGTCCAGGAAGAACCCACATGCCGTGGAGCAACTAAGCTTGTGCACCACAACTACTGAGCCTGTGCTCTAGAGCCCACAAGCCACAACTACTGAGCCCACATGACACAACAACTGAGTCTGCATGCCGCAGCTGCTGGAGCCTGCGTGCTTAGAGCCCGTGCTCTGCAACAAGTGAAGCCACCACAACAAAGAGTAGCCCCCGCTCGCCGCATCTACAGACAGCCTGTGCACAGCAATGAAGACCCAACGCAGCAAAAATAAATAAATAAATGTATAAAACAGCGGCCTCCAACCTTTAAAAAAAAAGAATTAAAAGACAAACTTGAATAAATCTGAAAGTACTAGGAACCTGAATAAAGATATAGAAGCTTTGAAAGGGAGATACATTCTCTACATGTGAAAAATATAATCACCCAAATTAAAAACGTACTGGATAGATCTGGCTGGAGATTGAACACAGCACATCAGAAAATTAGTGAATTAGAATATTACATAGATCATGATAAATTATCCAGAACACAATGTAAGGAATAAAAATGATTAAAAAATAGAGAATACAATTTTAAAAGATATGGAGGATGGGATGCAAAGTTCTAAATATCTTTACTCAGAGTTCTATTAAGAGAGAAGAGGGTAGATTCAATAGAGACAACATCTGCAAAGATGACAGTAAGAACATTCCAGACTAACAAGATACTTAAATCTACAGATTCAAGAAGCCTAGGAAATCTTAAGCAGGATAAATAGAAATAAATCAACACTTAGCCATTTGTGTTGTATATATTTAAAAGATTTTTCTGTATATTATGATGTTTTGATATCTTAAAAACCTTCATGGGTGGGCAGAGAGTACCCCTTCCAGGGTTAGCCAATTCTTAGAGATGGCAAGGAGCCCAGCCTGGAGAAAGCCTTTGACATAAAAACCATCCAGTCCAGAGTAATGCCTCCTCTGTATAGCCCTTACAATCCGGGAGGCAATATTCCTCTGCCTTAATCATGCCAGTGCTAAGTACCAGGCAACTAGGGACCACCCCTATAGCTTAAAGCCCACTAAAATTATTCATACTAGCCATCCTAAACTGTTTACCCTGACCTGCCGAGCCTTTCCTACAGAAACTCCTTAAAGGCCATGGCCTTGGTTCTCCCCTTGCTTGGGCCTCTGCTGCCTCCTGGCCAATGCTGGTGCTTCCCTCTGTGCCCCTTCATGATGTACTGTGCCTCCTATTTCTAGGACCTGTGGGTATATTTTATTTTTCTGAGCCTGTCCTGTGTCTCCTCTTGTGTCCAGACCTGACTGACCACCACATAAAAGAACACAGAACACACCCTAATAGTGTTAAATCAGAAAACCAAAGACAGAGAGCAAAATCTTAAGAGGACATTCTACTCTAATAGGATTGGCAATTAGATTGTCAGCTGGTTTCTCAGTAACATAGGAAGCCAGCAAACAGTAGAATAGGATCCAAGCACAAAAAGAAAATAGCTTCTAACCTAGACTTATGTACATTTGTAATTTTGGTCTTTTGGAATTTCAACATAATATAGAGTAATTCCCCTATCAGACTTCTTATCTCTGACTGTCCTTGGGTTTTTACTTCCATCCCTGTTGCCTCAGGATGAGCGTATCTTCATGGTAAAAGTAGCTCCAGTAACACTTTTATGTCTCTGGGGTCATAGCTTTCTCTGAGATCTTGGTTTGGTAATTCTAACTATCTCGTCAATTCTTAGTTGCTTTTATTGTTACAACAGAAATAGAAATGAGGTTTTTTCCTCTCCTGATGACAAGGAAAATAAAGGGAACAGTGAACAGGCTAGAGAAGAAACATAAACTGGCCTGAAAACTGGCCTGAAAACGTTAATCGATCCTAGTTTTATTTTAACTGTTACTAATCTGTACTGTCTCTAACTAGGTCTTTCCTTCACAAAGTTAACCTGTCACCCCCTAACTCCGTGTAAATTACATCCTGCACCTATCACCCCTTAGTTCTGTGTACTTTACATCCTGCACCTGGTATTTACTCTCCCAGCTCTCTCATAGCAAATCACCCCTTGTAGCTGTTTGCATTTCAGAAAGAAAGTCGCAGGCCAATAACCCAGAGACAAACAGACCCAATTACTGGGCTGCTTGACCCAATTACTGGGCTGCCTGATGCCAGTAGTGACTGTTTTGAAATAATGCAAGAAGAAGAATGGAGGACCTTTACCACTTCGATCCTTATCACTTACCCCAGAGTGCGAGTTCCACCTATAAGACCCCGTTATTCCCCAGGAGAGTGGGGCACAATTCTTGAGGCAGTAGTCTGCTGTCTTTTGCCTGGCAAAGAAATAAAGCCATCTCTCTTTTCCTCCAAAATCTCTGGCTCCATATTTCTGTTCAGCATCAGTGCACAGAGAGCCAAGATTTTTGGCAACATTAAAAAAATTATACAGTATTTTTAGTTGAAAACAGTGGGTAGAAGAAACCACTGGGTTGAGGGAAGGTGCTTTTCCTCAATACGTGCTAGAGTTTTGAAATTATTACTGCTCAGTTCCTCAGTTTCTTGGCAGGGCATGCCAGAGTACTCTCTGTACTCAGAAGACAAATAATGCAAAAATGTAGAATTTTCAGATCAGTAATCAAGAAAAAAGATTCCATCACAGGAGAAGTAAAACTGGGAAGAGATGCCAACAAGGCAACTCTGTTACAGTTGATGATGAATTTTGTTTTGTCTAAGAATATTCTCAATTTTTCTATAGCTGTACATTAGCAGCATATATTATATAAAATATACAAAAAAGAGCACAGGACTTATGAGAAAATATTTTAAAATATTTAAAACAAAACTATCAAAAATTAATAATAGTTACATCAAAGAGGTATTTTAAATCAACAGCAACAGTATAAAGAACAGAATTGAATTTTTACCATTTTAATCAGGTAAAATTAAAGGATTTCTTGTTATTGAAGCCATAAAATAAAAAGAAATAAAGATATAAATAGACAAATATATAAAGTGAGTGGTCACCAGATGGGAAGGGAGTTGGCAGGTGGGTGCAATGGGTGAAAGGGGTCAACTATACAGTGATGGATGGTAACTAGACATGTGGTGATCACTTTGTAGTGCATATAGATGTCGGATTATAATGCTATACATCTGTAACTTATATAATAAATATATATATAAAGTCAGTCTGCACTTAAACACAGCAAGCAAGAGCCCGATAGTAAAACAAATCATATGAAAAAATATAAACAGTATGAACACAAACGCATACGCAATATACTTAAACAACAACAGACACCAATTTTTTCCCTTCCGAGGTTGGCAAAAGATAAAAGAGGACTTCAGAGATGAAAGGGGCAGCGCCAGCCCGCGCCTGAGGTCGCAGCACCACCCCCACTCCCAGACCCAAGGCTGGACTCGTGGCTGAGAGGCAGCGGAAGCGGAAGAACGCCCAGGGCATTGTGGGGATCGTGGTCCACAAGCCTCCGCGCAGGCCTCTCTGTTTCCGGTCGCCCTGTCAAAGTTCTAGGAAGTCAGCTGACTTCGCTCACAACGTGGTCGGGGACGCGCGGGCGCTCGGAGCCGCCGGGGTCCTAGGAGAAGGAGGCTCTGTGGGCGTCGGGCTAGAAGGAGGGGGGTGCGGGGTGGAGCGGTAAGACGCGAAAAACTGGGCCCTCAAGCGCGCGTCCGCAGGGAAGCGCGCATCTTCCGTGACGCAGACGAGCGCACTGCGCATGCTCACTGGGCCAATTGCGGAGCTAACTGTTCTCGGAGCTCTGGCCCACCTGGGACATGTCCTTGGTCCTGAGATCTCGGTGGGTTGGCGTCGTTCAGTAGGTCTTAAAAGTCTCACAGGGAAGACAAATAAAAGGACTAATTTCAAAACAACGTGATAAGAGCTTTACTCCCAACACATGGCGAATTGCACTGTCCTGTGATCTGACTCATTAATCTTAAGCTCCCAGAAGCCAGGATGTGTCCGACTAATTTGTGTGTCCCCAGCAAAGCCTTTTCCAGGCACTTTGATTCCTTGAATCTCTTCTTGAGCACAATAGGCATTGTCCTCAGGAGTATCCAGCCCTTCTGTAAGGCCTCCGTTGGGTCTGGCAGCGGGCAGAGCCTGGTAGGACCCTCCTGCCAAGGTGATTTGCCCAAGCCCTAGTGGATCAGGCCAGGCCATTAGTTTCCAAGATTCACCAGAGCTGTGATCCTTTATTTTGTAAACTAAACTCTCGTCTTTTGGCGAGTGAAAGAAAGTTAATATTGGTCCTCAGAGTAAATGCACACCCAAAGCAGTGTTGTGTCTGCACACACAGCCCCTGCACAAAGGGAAAATACAGATTCCAGAGAGTGGAAAAGGAGGACGCACCCTAAGCATCAAGCCTACATTCTGAGAGGAAACCCTTCTGCCTGAGACCTCTTGCAACAAATCGAAGGGAGAACCTAGAGGGTTTGAAAAGAGAAAGACTTTGGAACTCCTGGGTCTGCTCTCTTGCTCAACTTTTGGCCCAGAAAAAAAGGTGGCTTGAGAGGAGGTACCACAACCACAAAGAGGGAGAAAGAGAGAGGCAATGGAGAGAGCTTAACCCAAAAGCCTGAGGTGACAGTTACAGAAGACCTGGGTGGGAGAGGAACGAAAGAACTTTTAGGGTGGGTAAGCGAGGAAAACAATGGCTCAGGTAGCAAGCAGTGTTAATGGTCTCAGTGGAGTAAAATGTTCACTTCATTCCTGAAGCCCAGAGTGGCTGAAATAGGCTAATCTGCTCAGTCATGCCTTTTTCTTCTCCACCAGCTCTATCTTCTCTGCATTTTCTCCAGAGAAGGAGACCATGACCCAGTTACAGGTGAGTTGATTTTTTCTCCTGAAACACTGTAATTACTCAGAGTTAGCTGATCTTTTCTCCTTTTTAGAAAAGAGAAAATGATTAGCATTAGCGTAATGCCTGTAAGGTACTTTTAGACACTTTACCAATTCCTGTATATATGTCCTAGAGGAACTGCAAAAAGTAGATGATTATTTCCATTTTGAGGGTGAGGAAATCTTCAGAGACAATAAAAGGTTCATGGTCACAAGGTGTTTAGTTGCAGCTAGTAATTATTTTATGGAAAATATTTTGAGGCTATGTAAATCTCTTATTTATCAAAATTTTATATAATACTTATAGCATTCATTGATGATTCCTGCATAAACCAATGGTAAATATTATGGCTGCATCATAGAGACTTTATGACTAGATTATTCTTCCTACATTTATTATTGTTTTCTCTATAAGGAAGAGTTTCCCCTTCTACTTCAATTATACAGTTAGTTATATCAGAATGAACTCATGGATCTTTATTTTATTCAATGGGTTAGAATCTGTTACTATCATTATTGATTTTGGTGCTGAAATTATCCATATGTGCTTTGGGAGTCCATTCAAACCAGCTTCTGTATCCTTTTGACATATACCTATCATTTTTTTTTAGTGTTTCCTCATTTTCTTTTAGCATAACAGGATGTTTTAGGCTCATCCAGTTCTTTCCTTGTCTCAGACCTGGAATCAGCCATTTCTCCAAGGAGGCTTGGTTCTTTAAGGGAACAATCGATTGTAGAAACCAAATCTGGGTGCTCTCTGTACTCATTGCTTCTGGGGTGTCATTGCTTATAGGCCCTCCCAATGGAAAAATTTATATACAGAAATGCATACATGCATACATATATGTACATTCACATACATGCACACATACATATCTATATCCATCTATATATTCAAAACCGTTAATTCCAACTGATACCAGTTCAACACCATGCAGTCTTCATTCTTGCCCTATTTGTAACTCTATTTTACAAAGTGAGAAACCTGGCTCTCATTATCCTAAATATATTTTACTCATTTGCTCAATCCTAGAATACACAGAAAGTAGGTTTTCCAGCCCATATGGCTGTGAAGAACAAACATACTAACTATAATTCAATATTTGTTAGGTATTTGTTTACAGTTTTTATTACCTTAAGACTGAAGATATAGTCTCAATACTGGTTCGGAAAGTACTTGGATAAGTTATTTTTCTTCCCCCTTCAGTGTGGATATATTATTTATTTGGCATACAGTTATGTTCATTTGGTTTTGTTTGTATTCCTGTTATGGGCTGGACTGTGTCTCCCTCAGCCTCAAATTCACATGTGGAAGCCCTAACCTCCAGCACCTCAGAATGTGACTGGGATTGGAGATATGTTCTTTAAATATGTGATTAAGTTAAAATGTTGCTGTTAAGGTGAGCTTGAATCCATTTTTTTAATATTCTTTGTCTTTCAGAGCAAATTGGAATATTTTCTACTGACCTATTTCTTGCCTTAGCTGCATCCAATATGCTACTTAACCCATCTGTTCTTACTTACAGTTATGTTTTTCACTTCAGAATTTCCATTTGATTCCCATTCTGTGCTAAAATTTGTAATCTGTTTTCTTGGTTATATTTATTATTACTATTTTACAGCCATATTTGATTATTTTCTTATCTGAATTTTCCATGGTTTGCTTTTTAAGATTTTTTCTCTTGGTGTTTTGGTTGTTTTTGATACACATTGAAATTTTTAATTGAATTGTTATTACATGTATAAAAATGTGGAAAATTTTATTCTGCACAATTATTCAAATCTGAGTCTTTAGGCAATATAATATGCATGAAAAAGAAATAAAAGATTCCATATTAGAAAGGAAGAGTTAAAACTGGCTTATTTTACTTAGCATAATGTTTTCATGTTAGGGCATGAATCAGTACTTCTGTTTTATTACCAAATAATATTCCACCTAAGGTTATGACAAATGTTTATCCGTTCATCAGTTAATGGGCATTTGGATTCATTCCACTTTTTGGCTGTCATAAATAATTCTGTTATGAACATTCATGTATAATTTTCTGTGTGGACATACATTTTAATTCCTCTTGGGTGTGTAACTAGGAGTGTAATTGCTATATTGTAACTCTATGTTTAACTTTTTGAAGAACTACTGAACTGTTTTCCAAGGCAGCTGCGCTCATTTTATATTCCTACCAGAAGTCAATGAACGTTTCAATTTCTCTACATTGTCACCATTACTTGATATTGTCCATCTTTTTTGTTGTTATAGCCATCCTCTTGTGTGTAAAGTGATATCTTGTGATTTTGATTTCTCTAGTGACTTCTGATGTTGACCACCTTTTCACTTGTCTTATTGGTCATTTGTTTATCTTATTTGGATAAATATTTATTCAAATATTTTTCCCAATTTTAAATTGTGTTATTTGTCTCTTTATTGTTAAGGTATAAGAGTGTTTTGTGTATTCAGGACACCAGTCCCTTATCAAATAAATTTTCTCCCATTCTGTAGGTTTTTCTTTTCACCTTCTTAATGGTGTTATTTTTTCATGTTTTTATTGCAAGTACAGTATATAGAAATATAGCTGATTTTTATGTTAATCTTGTATGATTTATTGATGAACTCACTTATTAGTTGAATTATTTTGAAGATCCCTTGAGATTTTCACCATAGTCTGTCATATTATTTCCAAATAAGGACAGTTTTAGTTCTTCCTTTACAATCTACATGTCTTTTTTTTCTTTGAGTTAATGTGCTTGCTAGAAATTCCAGTACTATATTGAATAATGATGGTGAGAAGTAGGTGTCCTTGTCTTTCCCTAATCTTAGGGGGAGCACATACAGTCTTTAATCATTAAATATCATGTTACCTTATGGGTTTGGGGTAGATGTTCTTTATCAGGTTGTGGAAGCTCCCCCTGTTCCTAATTTTCTGAGAGTTCTTTTTAATCATGAAGAAATGTAGAATTTTGTCAAATGCTTTTTCTTCATTAATGAGTATGACCCTAGGACTTTTCTTCTTTGAAATGTTAATATGGTACATTACATTGATTAATTTTTGAATATTGAACAAGCTTTGCATCAGCGGAAGAAATCTCACTTGGTCACACCACACAATTTTCTATTATATTGTTGAATTCTATTTGCTTATATTTTACTAAGGGATTTTGCATCTATTATACAGGGGTTGTTGGTCTGTAGTTTTCTTTTTGGTACTGTCTTTTTCTGATTTTGGTTTCAGGATTACTGGTCTTATAAAATGAATTGAGAAGCAATCACTTTTTCTATTTCCTACAAGATATTGTGTGGAATTGGAGTTAATTTGTCTTTAAACATTTGGTAGAATTTGACAGTGTGTTCTTCAGAGCCTGGGCATGTCTTTTGCAGGAGTTTTAAAATTATGAATTCAGTTTTCTTAATGATTATTTCAACAGTATGATTTAAATAGTCTGTTTCACAATAGATGAGTTGTGGAAGCCTGTGTTTTTTGAGGAATTAGTCTATTTCATTTTAGTTTTCATATTTATATGTTTATAGAATCATTCATTATATCCCCTTAATATAATTTTTATATTCCCTGGGTCTGTGATAATATCCCCTGGTGGTTTCCTGATATTGGTGACTTGTGTCTTCTCTCTTTTTATTTTCATTAGTCACAACTTTTGCTGGTCTTTTCAGAGAACCAGCTTTTTGTTTCACTGATTTTTTAAAAATTAATTAATTAATTTTTGTCTGCATTGGGTCTTTGTTGCTGTGCGCAGGCTTTCTCTAGTTGTGGTGAGCAGGGGCTACTCTTCGTTGCAGTGCACAAACTTCTCATTGTGGTGGCTTCTCTTGTTGTGGAGCATGGGTCTAGGTGCGCGGGCTTCAGTAGTTGTGGCACATGGGCTTAGTTGCTCTGCGGCACGTGGGATCTTCCCGACCAGGGCTCAAACCCTGCATTGACCCCGCGGTAGCAGGTAGTTTCTTAACCACTGCACCACCAGGGAAGTCCTGATGTTTCATTGATTTTTCTCTATTTTTCTATTTACAATTCCATTAAGTTCCACTTTTATATTTATTATTTTCTGCTTGCTTTGGGTTTATTTTGCTCTTTTTTTTTTCCTGAGTGCAAAGCTTAGATTTCTTTTTATATGAGACTTCATCTTTAGTGCTATAAATTTCCCTCTCAGCACTGATTTAGTTGTATTCCACACATTTTTATATGCTGTATTTTCATTTACTTTTATGTGTTTCATTTATTTATTTTTGTTTTGTTTTGTTTCCTGTGACACTTCCTCTTTGACTCATGGATTATCTAGATGGGAGTTGTTTAATTTCCAAGTGTTTGGAAATGTTTCCGTGATCTTTTTCCTATTGATTTCTAGTTTGAATCCATTGAAGTTAGGAAACATCCTCTGTGTGATTTTAATTATTATTTTTTATTATTATTATTATATATTTTTGAGGTACGCAGGCCTCTCACTGTTGTGGCCTCTCCCGTTGCAGAGCACAAGCTCCAGACGCGCAGGCTCAGCGGCCATGGCTCACGGGCCCAGCCACTCCGTGGCATGTGGGATCTTCCTGGACCAGGGCATGAACCTGTGTCCCCTGCATCGGCAGGCGGACTCTCAACCACTGCACCACCAGGGAAACCCCGTGATTTTAATTATTTTAAGTTTGTTGAGGTTTGGTTTATGTCTCAGGATATGGTCCCAAAGGTCCCTGTTTATTCTTTTATTCAGTGTATGTTCTCTCTGTTGTTCAGTGTTGTTCTGTTTTTGAGTTCACTGGTTCTTTCCTCTGTCCTTTCCATTTTGTTGTGGAGTCTATCTAATCACAAAAGCTCAGCAGATACCATTTGTCCTTCAGCTAGAGGAAACGTTCCTCCATCACATTTCTAATTTTTTTTTCTGTTCCATTTGTTGAATTCTCTACTTCAAGGACACTAGTTAACTCTATTGTGTTGATCTCTCTCTTTCTTATTTGCATTAACTATGATTATTTTAGAGTTTTCTTTAATTCTAATCTTTTCAGCCATTGCTGCTCTATCCTGTTTTTTCTAATACATTTATTAACTCTATGGTAGATTTTAATTCTTAGACTGTTTCAGAGCTTTTTCATCTCATTTTTTTTATCATCTTGTCATTTGTTTGTTTGTTCATGCCCTTTTTGAATTCTTCTGTAGCACAAGCATTTATGGAAGATTTCTCATGTTCCTTGGATTGTGTTTCTCCCAGAATAGGTTCTTCCTTTGATTATTTTTTCATGCTTTACCTTTTTCCTTTATCACTGTCATTTCTGTGCATAATCATCAAGTACTTGCTTTAAAAAAAATCTTGTTTATAAACATCTCAACATTGCTAGTTATATCCAGACCTCCTATCTGTTGCAATTAGTACAGAAAGACTCTCAGGGACACTATTCCAAAATTATTTGGGGCATTTATCTTCACTTCAAAGCTGCAGTAAAGCATTTAGTGTGACATTCTCTGTACCCTTTTAATAGTGGAGACCCTGACCTAGGAGATGGGGAAAACCTACCCAGGACAGCCTTGAGCTCTTTGTTAGAGGCCTGGGATCTGCCCTTTCCCTTCTCAACTTGGGAAAAAGAGTCCTGGGGACTTTGGCTCATTCTTCCACCTGCATGTATCACATCAAAAACTGGCAAGTCCCTGACATCCCTCTCTGCTTCTGCAGAAGAATATAAGGGCTTCTGCTCTTAATGGTATATTTCCTTGATTTTCCCTCTCAAACTCCCTATTCACCATTTATCTGCATCTCTCAATCTTTTTATAGTGCCTATTAAATAATGGCCCATCAACATTGTTTGTGTCATTATATTCCTAAATTGTTTTCCAAAGAGCTCTATTTTTTTTCTAACAACAAAATAGAAACTGTTAAGAATAGAAAGGTTCAAATGTTTTTGTTTATAAGCTGAGGATGAATTTTCAAAAAGGAGTAGTTTGAAGACTGACCAAAAATAAAAAAAGAGGGGGGGTGATAATGGCGAAAGTAAATGCCTAGAGAATATCAGAGGAGAAAACCTCTAAGAACATAGGATGAGAGGATAAAGGGAAAGACAACTTTTCTTTTAATATAGGAAAAAAGAGATATGGGTGAAATTGTGAATTTATAAAGAATTGGAATTTCTCTTTGATGGTTTCTGTTTTGGATAACTCCAAAGTCTGAACATTGTCAAAAATACTTTCTGTACATCTTCCCCATTTTTCCTGTGACCATATTCTTCACCCTTTATCTCAGAGACACTGTTCTGGATAGTTAGTAAAGAATATATATGCTTGTATTTTAGGAGCCAGTGACATTTGGGAATGTTGCTGTGGATTTCCCCAACTGGGGAAGTACCAACTGGGCTTTCCACAGAGGACCCTGTACAGAGAAGTGATGTGGAGAACTATAGGAATCTGGTCTTAGTGGGAGAGGACAGCCTTCTTTTGTCACCAAAAGTCTTATTATTGAAGGGTCTTTGCTTCCTCAATTATCAAAATCATAGGCCTTCATAGTGTTTCACTCTGCTGGCTTTTGTCTCAGAGATCAAAGGTTTCAAGTCCATTTGGCCCCCAAGACATAGGATGTTTCTAATCTCTTTTCCCCCCAGATAAATTGTCTTTATCTTTTAAGAATTGATATGAGGAACTTCCCTAATCGACCACTCCCTGAAACCACCTTATAACCGTTTTTCAGAAGAATGGTTTTAGAATGTAGATTTGCCTCTTCTTGGGCAGGAGAAATCACAGGTTATCTGAGGATAGAGGGAATTTGTAGCGATCTGGTAAGGGTTCATCTAGGAAGAGTTTCCCTAGTAGTCTTCAGATTTTTCTTATTGTATCCTTTACAACTTATCTCGATTATCATCCAATCCATCTTTTCTTCCCCAATTTGATATCCTATCTTTATCAAATACTATTTCCATTCATTTTTTCAAATAAATGTCTAGTGAGTGCCTGCCATGTATCAGGCACTGCTTTCTGGACCTAGAAATGCAACAGAGAATTAGACTTAAAAAGTGCCTTGTCTCATGGAGCTGACTTCTGAGGCAGGGACGTGGGGCCTGAGGGGAAGGAGGAGACAAGCAAACAGAACATGACATAGTAAGACTGCTTTGGTAAAAACAAACCAGGGTCCTGTGAGAAAGTGTCCAGGGTGGGTGACTAGATTGAGTGGACAGGGAGGGCCTTTTCGGATGGTGCCTCTCAAACTGAAACATGAATGACAGGGCCAGCCTTTCAAAAACTGGTTTAAGAACATTTCATATCCTAAGGCAGGAACAAACGTGGGTGTCCTGGGAAGACAGGTATGGCTGAAATATAATGAGTGACAGGGAGAGTGGTAAGAAAGGAGGTCAGAGAGACAGGGAGAAGATTGTGTAGAGCTATGGGAGTCCATTTGAGGATTTATATAGGAAGGAAACATCTGGATTATAGGGAAGCTCTTTTTTTTGCAGTAGTCTAGGTGAAAGATGATGGTGGCCAGGGTAACAGCAATATAAATGAAGATGGAGAGAAATAGATGTGAGCTGTAAGGGATTAGTCAAGTTGATCAGAATCCTTGAATACGTAAATGTGAGAGGTAAGCTAGGGAGAAGAACCTCTAAGGTTTTGGCTTGAGTAATTTCTTGAGAAAATGGTAGTGACATTTACAGAAATAAGGAAGAACATAAGAACATATTTGGGGGGATGGGCTGAAAGTCAAAAATTCTGTCCAGGTCATATTAAGTTTGAGATGTCTATTGTGCATCCAAATGGATATGTCAGGCAGACAGTCAAGGATAAGAATCAAGAGTTGAGGAAGGGAGCAGACCTGGGGATAAATGTGTAAGTCCTTATCATATAGATGGCATTTATAGCCAGGGTACTGACTGGGTGAGATAAGAAGAGAAGAGGTGTCTCAGGACAGAGCTGCAGGTTACCCATCCCTCATGGACCTCCTGTCTGCATCCCAGTTGATCCTGAATTAACTATAATTGCTAGATAAGTTTCCTAACATTAATCTTTCTTTTGGTCCATCATATATAGATGTTGCAATTTTTATCTTTCATCTGATAAAAACCTACAGGAGCTTGGCATGGCACCTAAACACTCGTTGTAGTTTCAGGACTCTTCATAACCTGGTCTTTCATAATCTAGCCCTTTTCCATTTTCACCAGCCACACTTATTTATGTGATGTCTTCTGTAGACACACTTACTTATGTTTCGGCCTGTTGTTACCTGTCCTGGTCTTTATCATATTAAAGTTGAATTCAGATTCTATTTTCCCCATGAAATATTTGACTTCTTCAGTCTAGACTAACCACTCATATCTTTATTATTGCAGTTACAGTCTTACTTAACCACACATTATTTTTTTTAATTTTCACTGATCATAATAAATATGCTTTATTTTAAATCCATGTACTTTGTGAGGTTATTAGTAGATTAGAGAAGTTAAGATATTTAATGTAAATGGCCAGTAAGTGGTAGAACCAGGATTCTAACCTAGGCAGTCTGGCTATGGGGGCTGCATTCATAAATACTGTGCTACGCATCAGCATATCCAGAAGACTCAAATCATAAGGATTTGAAAAGACTTGCTACTATTGCTGTGGTAGCAAGATATATATAGGCTGTGTATGCAAGACATTTGAAAGGGGACTATCTCTTAATTCTGAAACCTCACTTTCAGCAGATTGTCTTACCTGATATTTCAAAGAGTAAACACATGTCCTCAGATGGGAAATCTCTTAATTTCTTACTTTTTCTTATCTTTTAAACTTTCTTTCTTCCAGTTTTATTGAGATATCATTGACATACAGCACAGTGTAAATTTAAGGTGTACAGCATGATGATTTGACTTACATACTTCATGAAATGATTATTACAATAAGTTTATTGAGCATGCGTCATCTAATGTAAATACAAAGTAAAAGAAAAATATTTTAAAATATTTTTCCTTGTGATGAGAACTCATAGGATTTACTCTCAACAGCTTTCATATATAACATAAAACAGTGTTAATTATATTCATCATGTTGTGCAATGAAAACAGGGGTCCGTTTAGCTTTCAAATGCTTTCAAATTAGCATTTTTAGGGTTTTTTTAGGTAAGTACCCAGAAATAAACTTGTTGGACCATATGATAGTTCTTTTTTTAATTTTTTGAGGAGCCTCCATACTGTTTTACACAGTGGCTGCACCAGTTTATATTTTCACCAACGGTGCATGAGGGTTCTCTTTTCTTCCCATCCTCACTAACACTTGTTTATTGTTTCTATAGTAGCCATTCTAACAGGTGTGAGTTGATATCTCATTGTGGTTTTGATTTGCATTTCCCTGATGATTAGTAATGTTGAGCATTTTTTCATGTGTCTGTTGGTCATCTATATGTCTTCTTTGGAAAAAATGTCTATTAAGGTCCTCTGCCCACTTTAAATTGGATTTTTTTTTTTCCGGTACGCGGGCCTCTCACTGTTGTGGCCTCTCCCATTGCAGAGCACAGGCTCTGGATGCGCAGGCTCAGAGGCCATGGCTCACAGGCCCAGCCGCTCCGTGGCATGTGGGATCCTCCCAGGCCGGGGCACAAACCCCTGTCCCCTGCATCGGCAGGCGGACTCCCAACCACTGTGCCACCAGGGAAGCCCTTTTTTTGTTGTTTGTTCTTGATGCTTAGTTGTATGAGTTCTTTTTATATTTTGGATACTAACCCCATATCAGATATATCATTTGCACCTCTTATTCAGTAGGTGACTTTATTGTTTTGTTAATAGTTTCCTTTGCTGTGCAAAAGACTTATAGTTTGATGAGTCCCATTTGTTTATTTTTGCTTTTGTTTCCCTTGAATGAAGAGACAGATCAAAAAATTACATATTGCTATGACTGATGTCAAAGAGTGTGTTGCCCATATTGTATTCTAGGAGTTTCATGGTTCATGACTTACATTTAGGTCTTTAATCCATTTTGAGTTTATTTTTGTATATGGTGTGAGAAAGCAGTCCAGTTTTATTCTTTTGCCATGTAGCTTTCTGGTTTTCCCATTACCATTTATTAAAGATGCTGTCTTTTCCCCATTTTATGTTCTTGTTTCCTTTGTTGTAGATTAATTGACTATATGTCTGTGGGTTTATTTCTGGGCTGCCTATTCTATTCCATTGATATATGTGTATGTTTTTGTGAAAGTACCATACTGTTTCATGTTTCAATTTTCATTAGTCTCCAGGTATTTTTTAATCTCCTCTTTGATTTTCCTCAGTGACCCACTGGTTGCTTAGTAGCATATTGTTTAGCCTCCACTTGTTTGTGTTTCATGCAGTTATTTTTTTCTTATAGTTGATTTCTAGTCTCATAGTGTTATGGTCAGAAAAGAGCTTGATATTATTTCAATATTAAATTTACTGAGACTTGTTTTGTGGCCTAGCATAAGATCTAGCCTGGAGAATGTTCTATATGCACTTAAAAAGAATGTGTATTCTGCTGTTTGGGGTAGAGTGTTTTCTCTCTCTCTCTCTCTGTCTCTCTCCCTCTCTCTCTCTCTCTCTCTCTCTCTATATATATATATATATATATATATATATATATATATATATATATATATATAGGTCCATCTGGTCTAATGTGTTATTTAAGGCCATTGTTTCCTTATAGATTTTCTGTCTGGATCATATGTCTATTGATGTAAGTGGGGTGTTAAAAGTCCCCTATTACTATTAGGTTTCTGTCAATTTTTCCATTTATGTTTGTTAATATTTGCTTTATATATTTCAGTGCTCTTATGTTGGGTGCATATATATTTACAACTGTTATGTATTGTTGGATTGATCAATTTATCATAATCTAATGTCCTTCTCTGTCTCTTTTTATAGTCCTTGTTTAAAGTCTCTTTTGTCTAATTTAAGTATTGCTACTTCAGTTTTCTTTTCATTTTCATTTACATGGAATACCTTCTTCTATACCCTCATTTTCCATCTGTGTGTGTCCCTAGATATGAAGTGAGTCTCTTGTAGGCAGCGTATATATGGGTCTTGGTTTTCTATCTATTCAGCCACTCAGTGTGGGTTTTTTTACTAATTAATGTTTTATTTTGGGTAAATTTAGATAAGTTGCAAAAATAGTACAGAGCTCCTGAACATCTTTTATCCAGTCTCCCCTAATGTTGCCATCCCAGATATCCATGGAATATTTGTCAAAATTTTAAAAAATGAACATTGGTATATAACTATTAACTAAATGACAGACTATATTCAGATTTTACCAGTTTTTCTACTAATGTCCTTTTTCTGTTCCAGGATCCAACACAGGAAAGTACATTGCATTTAATCATCATGTCTTCTTCATTTCCTAGTTTCTCAGCTTTTTCTTGTTTACCATGATCTTGACAGTTTTAAAGAGCACTGGTCAAGTATTTTGTAGAATTCCTCTCAGTTTGGTTTGTCTGCTCTTTTCTCATGATTAGACAGAGGTTCTGGGTTAATGCAGAAAAGATAGCAGAGGTGAAGTACCCTTCCCATCACATGATATCAGAGGGTGTCTGTCAGGTTTCCCCACTGTAATGTTACTGTTTTGTCTCCTTCCATACGTTATTCTTTGGGCATGAGTCCAAGTCCCTCCTACATTCAAGGGGAGTGAACTCATGCTCAAAACTCTCATTTTACAAAGTTATAATCCAATAAACTTATTTTCTAACTCAATTTGTGAGTAATATTGGATTATAATACAGTACTTGTTTTCTTACCCAAATTGTCCCAGTTTGACCACAGAGATCTCTTTCAGGTTGGGTCTTGTGTCCTTTCCAGCTCTTTCCACCCCACTTTTATTTTCAGGGAGTGCTTTCTTAATTTCTGGCCCTACAAGATGTTCAAGGTTCCTGTTGTATTTTCCCTGACCAGCCCTATGATCAGCCATTTCTCCTAGGAACCACACTCAGTGTGTTTTCGATTGGAGCATTTGGTCCATTCACATTTAAACTAGTTATTGACAGGTATGTACTTATTCTCATATTGTTAATTGTTTTCAGCTTGCTTTTGTAGTTCATTTTTGTACATTTCTTCTTCTTTTGCTATCTTTCCTTATGATTGACTACTATCTTTAGTGTTATGCTTGTATTTGTGTGTGTGTGTGTATCCTTTATAGACATTTGGTTTGGTTACCATGAGGTTTACTTATAGCTTTCTAGAAAATATTTAATTATATATATAATTGATATATATATTTATAGCTATATGTTTATATTTAATACACATATACTTTATATACAAAATATATAAATTATATATTTATATAAATATATTTATATACATAAATATATATGAATATATATTTATATACTTAATTTAAATATATAGTTATATAATGTATATTAATATATATATTTATATAATGCATATAAATATATATTTATATAATATATAATTATAAGTATATGTTATATATAATACTATATATTATATCTTTATAAATATTTATGTATATTATAAATATATTAAATATAATATGTAATTAAACATAATTACATATAATTAAAAATGCTTATCATATATGATTAAATATAACATATTTATAAATATAATTTATATAATATAATTAATATATTACATATGATTATTTATAGTATAATTACATATAATTATATTACACTTATATAATTATAATTTTAAAATATATAATCATATAATTACATATTATATATTATAAAATTAAATATATTTATTATAACTAAACATTATATATAATAATAAATATATAATATATAATAATAGAGTAAATATAGTAAATATAAAATATGTTTATATATAATATATATAAATTATATATTTATAGAAATATAAATAATATATAAGTATATTTTATATATTATATATAAAAATATATAAATTGTATATTTATATAAATATGTTATATATTAAATATTTTATATATTTATATAAATTAAAAATATATAAACATTTAAAAATTAAATATAAATTTATATTTAAATTATAAATATAATAAAATTCAATAAATATAAATAAACATAAATAAAATATAATTTTAATATTAAATATTATAATTAAATATTATAATTTATAATTATTATAAATAGTTGATTATACTACATATTCAATTATAATAAATAATTTATAAGTAGATATTTTAAATATAAATTAGAAATATATTTAAATATTTTAATATTATATTCATATATTTAATATTTATATAAATATATTTATTTTAATGGATAATATATGGCATATTAATAATTTTAATACATTAACAATATATTAATTTATATATTGCTATATTGAATAATTTATATATTAATATAAATATGTAATATATATTTATACATAAATTATATATTTTTGCATTATATGTAATTATATATAATTACATATAATATACAATGTATAATATAATAATATATAATTTATATATATGTTGATGATCTCTTAAGTTTGAATCCATTCTAACATTTTTACTCTCCTCCATATTTACATATTTTGTTTTTGACATCATCTTTTACATCTTTTTGTTTTGTGTATACCTTTACTACTTATTGTGGATATAGATGATTTTACTATCATTGTCTTCTAAGCTTAATTAAAGTGGGCCATGTCCCATTGCAGCTGGCTGAAAGCCTGGGGGTTCCTGGGGCTGATGCCAACCTGCCCGTGGGTGGTGCCATATCACAGGGTGGCTTGTCCGGGTAAGGAGTGTTGGGGAAGCATGGACTGGTGCTAGCCCATTGGCATGTGGGGTTGGTTCCCCATGCAGCTGGCTGCTTTGCCTCAGGGTTCCCAGGACTAATACCAAACAGCTAGTAGGCGGGTGTGCTTCAGGCACGAATAGGCTAGAGGGCAGACTCCAAAGTGACACTTGCCAGCATCAGTGTCCTCGTGGTAGCATGAACTCCCCAAAACAGCTGTCACCAGTGTCTGTGTTTCCAGGGTAAGTTCCAGTTTCCTCCTGTCTCTCTGGGAGGCTCTCCAAGATCAGCACATGGGTCAGACACAGGATCCTTTCAAATTAGTGTTACTGTGTTGGGACCTGGAGTGTGTGACAATTGTTTTTACCCTTTAAGAGTGGAGTCTCTATTTCCTACAGCCCTCTGGGTCTCTTGTACTCAAGTCCCATTGGCCTTCAAAGACAGACATTCCAGGGCCTCATCTTCCCATGCAGGACCCCTGAACTGGGGAGCCCACTGTGGGACTCAGACCCCTCACTCCTCAGGAAGAACCTCTGCAATTGTAATTATCCTCCCATTGTGGTTCACCTGGGGATGTGGGTCTTGACTACACTGCAGCTCCACACCTCGTATCTGGCTCACTGTGGCTCTTTCTTTATATCTTTAGTTCTGGAAAATCTTTTCTGCTGGTCTTCAGGTTGTTCTCTTAGACAGTTGCTTGGTAAATAGTTGTAATTTTGAAGTGCCTGTGGGAGGAGGTGAGCTCAGGGTCTTCCTACTCCTCCATCATTGCCACTCCCCACCTCCCAGCTTTTAAACTCTTAACATCTAAAGTTATTCTGTTTTTTCCTCACATATAACTAGCATGATTTTTTATTATCCTTATAACACTAATCCTTTTACCTTTTAGATCTCATCTCTTTATGTCTATACTCCCAGTTTCCATTTCTCCCTATTATCACTACCTTTTTAAAATTCTATAATCCAGTAATTTAGGAAGTTTCTGAAGCTTATGAAACAGGCCATACTCTCTGCCTTCTATGCCAAAGTGTGTGCAAGAGTGGTTTTTCTACCCTTTGACTTGCTAACTCTTGTTCATGTTCCCAAGTTTATTTCAGACAATATCTCCTAGAATCTTTTCCTCTGAGCTGCTTATTCTAGGTATGATGTCCTTTTGCAGAACTAAACATTGTTTTAGGTTTACATTTTATTAGACTATAGTGTCATGCTTATTTTGTCTCTTTCCTTCCATTGTAAGATCTTTCGACAGAGGACCTCACCCCTTTCATCTTTGTATCCTGGATACCTACTTAGCATGCTGTTTAGCAAACGGTAGGTATGTAAATAAAATTAAGGGAAAATTGACCTTAATAAACTGAGGAAATCAATTGGAAGCAGTTTAATGGATTAATAATTTGTTCAGCAAGAAGAGATTGAAGACTCATAGGTACAGAAGCACATTATCTCTTGTGAAAAATCTTTCTGTGATTATTTTGACCTTAGCTCTTAATTTGTATCTCACTGATTGGACTTAATATTTTTAATTGTGCTATGTTTGCACTTCATTCTCAGTTCTTTCAACAAGGATTCTAGTATTTGTAACTTAATTTCTTGAGATATATAGAGCCAGAGGACCTAAAAGTTAAGAAAGGGAACCACCTGTGGCCAGAAACACTTGAGGATGAACATTTTTTTTTTGCAGAAGTCTTATAAACTTCAAACAAAGTATTTGCTTATTCTCATCACTTAATCCTTTTTATTCTTAAAGGAATGTCAACTAAGGTATCCAAAAGTGGGAACTCTGTGGGGACTTGCCAACAGGGTGTTGCCTCAAACTTAGAAAATCAAGAACTTTTACCTTGGAAAATCACAAGGCAAGTACATTACCATGGTTCTTTTGTGAGTGACAGCCAAAATTCTAAAGGAAGCAGAGGTCATTTTCTGACCCAAGAAAACCTCAGGGATAAAGTACCATGAAGGAAAAACCCTTCCATGGTACTTGATTCAAAGAAGTTCAAGGTTCATCTTGCATCTAACATAGAACAAACCTCTCCATTGTTTGACATAATAGGCCCAAGTAGCCATGTGGGTGAGCCTTTGGACCAACACCCCTGTGTGTGGTGAGTGTAAGACCACTTACCCTTGGAAAACACAGTTTGTCATTTGTACGTATAAGAAGACCCTTGCAAAAGTGAAAAAGGGTACCAAACACTTCCTTAAGAAAAGTTCAGATTTTGAAAGAAATGAGAAAACCCACATAGTTGATGCACAGTGTTAAAGTATTCAGTGTGGTAACGCCTTCGGTTTGAGTTTATATCAACAGAATGATCACATAGAAAACAGGAGAGAGAAATCTCATAGATATAATGACTGTGGAAAAGACTTCAGTGGAAGATCAAAACTAAATCTACATAACATGACCCACACAGGAGAGAAAACTTATATTATGTGTGTGGTAAGGGATGCAGTGATTGTACACATCTTCACGTTCATCAGAGAATCCATACAGGAGGAAAGCCCTATAAATGTAATGAGTGTGGTGAGGACTTCAAGTTCACATCTAGGCACACAGGAGAGAGGCCATATAGTGTGATCAGTGTGGCAAAGGCTTCATTGCAAGTTCAAAACCCCTCATTCACCTGAGAGTCCATGCAGGACAGAAACCATATAAATGTCAACAGTGTGGTAAGAGCTTCCCTGGGGGCTCATATCTGTGTAGGCTCAGATCTGTGTATCCATCAAAAAGAGCACACAGGACAGAGACCTTACTAATGCAGGGCTTGTGGAAAGGACTTTAGTAGGGGTTCTGAACTCCACATTCATCAGAGAATCCATATGGGAGAGAAGCCCTATAAATGTAAACAGCATGGTAAAGATTTCAGTAGGAGCACCCCAAATTTCATATTCACCAGAGAGTCCACATGAGGGGAGTGTGATAAAGGCTTCAGTCTCAACACAGACCTTTGTGCTCATCAGAGTCCACACCACAGAGAGACCATTGAAATCTGAATAGTGTGGTAAAGGCTTTTAGCCTTAGCATATATCTCAGAATCCATCAGAGAGTCACACTGTGGGGAGAGCCTACAAACATAATAAATATGGGGAGGGTTTCATTCAGATCTCAAAACTTGATATTCATCAGAGAATCCACAGGAAAGAAAAACTACACAGAATATGAGTCTAATTTTAACTTAAGTCAGAAGAGAAATCTTAGGTATATCAGAGTACACATTGATCCAGAAGGAAAACTGTAATCAATGCAATGATGACATTAGAGTGCACGTTTCAAATATGAGAAGAACCATGGAATTAAAATTCGAATTAGTGAGAAAACTGTAAGAAATATTTTGGGCAGAGTTCAAAACTTAACACACAGGGTTAGTTGTATCTAGGAAATAAATTCTGAAAATACTCTAAATGAAATATATGTGTACATATCCACACATATGTATCTGTGTACACACGCAGACATCCATGTGTGTGAGAGATCTAGAGTGAGGACTTAGATTTTAAGTTTTGTATTTGTCAAAATTACATAATTTGTAACACTCTTATACCATACCGTTTATATAAATTTATAAATAATAACAGAAAGCAGATCAGTGATTAACTGGAGTTAAGGAATGGGACAAGCATGAGTAAGAGGAAGGGATTATTAAGATGCACAAGATAATTTTTTGGAGTGATTGAGATACTTATTACAATGATTGTGGTGATGATTTCATATATATATACACACACATATATATATGCCATTATCAAATTGTATACTTTATGTGTAGTTTATTGTATTTCTATTATATTTCAATAAAACTATTTAAAAATAAAATATAAGTGGTTTAATCAATAACTATAGAAACCCTTTTTTCAAGTGTCCTTTGTGAAACCATCAAGTGTATGTTGATTGTGGGTATCTGTGTCTCTTTTATCTTAAAGTTTTTCATTTCTCTTTTCAGTACAACATTGCTCACTTAAAATCTCTTTATTACATGTATTTAAAATAGACACTGTCTCCAGCCTCTGAATATTAGAAATATTATGCTCAATTGTACTAGATTATTGCATCAATTTCTTAACCATTTTTTATATGTTCCTTTGCTTTGGTTCATATGTATTGGGAGGAGAAATGATAAGGAAGCTGAGACCTCCTAAGGGGAGAATTCTATCAGATTTCAAAGAACTTGAATAGAGTTCTTGATAAAGAGCAATATAGAAAATATAGCTTGATAACAAGTAAAGCAACACTGCCACCCCTGGACTAGATGAAATAGTTATCACCTTAATTTCCCTTTTGTCATGCCTTCTCATGAATCTTGAATTTATTAAAAATATTTCTCATGGGCTGATATAATGTCTGTGAAATACAACTAAAAATTCTAATTCTTCTTTGAAATTTTTTAAAAAAAATTATTATTGCATTCCAAAGCTTGATAACTTTACCACTGTAACATTCTGCTTTTGAATAACTTGTGGGCCTGCCCATGGTATCCCCAAATTTTAGTTAACTATCTTTAAAAATGTATGTGAATACACATGTAGCAAATATTCTGTTTTACTTATTTAGAAATTCTACACTGTTTTAAAACGTCACTCCATCTCATGGGTGTATTATTAAAGGATTAGAAATGCCTTTCTACACCTGCAAGTAACAAAACATTATAAATCAACTATACTCCAATATAAAATAAAAGTTTTAAAAAAGAAATGCCTTTCTAAATATGTTTCATCCAAGGTTGAGTTAGACTCCATAGTATTTTTGAGTACTTTAGGATTTAGTAATTTTAATAAAAACTTTTATAGATATTGTGCTTCCATTTTGTCCATGTTCACTGACATGATACTTTCCCGTCTCTCACAGTTCATCACATTTCTCTTAAAAACCCTAATTATCTAACAATGATTGTTCACCAATATCTACACACTTTGCAACTATATTTTTGAGGTATCATTTTACAAGTAATGCAATCATGTTTCAACAATCCTAGAGAATGGGAACACTCCCATCTCCCTACCCTTCTTTGATGTATTCATTTATTCATTCTGTAAATAGTTTACTGCCTTTTATATACCAGAAACCCTTCAAGAAATACAGTGATGAAACTAGACAGGTAAAGTCACTAACTAGCTGGAGCATAACAGAGGAGTTCTCTTTGATAGAGTGGCCTGGAAAGTGCTTTTTCAGGAGGTAATTGAGCACAGACCTCAATTAAGCAAGTGAAGGAACTAAGGGAAGATCTAGGACAAGAACATGTTGGGAGTTAGAACAGTAAACACAAAGGCTTAAGGCAGAAACAGTGTGTGTACTGATGGAGCCAATAGAAGGCCAGAGTATCTAAATCAGAGTGAGCAGAGCAGGAGGAAATGAGTGTCAAAGTGCACAAACACCAGATCAAATCCATTCCTGGCAGGTATTTTGTATTTTATTTCATGGAGACCATGGGGGCTTTTAGGGAATTGTCATATGATCTGAGATTTACAGCCATTGATCACTTTAAGGGCCATATGAAGAATAGACTGTGAGGAGGCAAGGGCAGAAGTAATAAGAACAGTTCAGAAGCTTCTCTAATTATTCCATGCAATTATGATGGTAATTATGTCTTGGGTTAGGATGTGGGTGCTAGAGACATTGAAAATTGGTGAGATTTTGGATGTATATTGAAGTTGGAACAAATAGGATTTGCTCATGGTTTGGCATGGTGGGGTAAGGGAAAGTGAAAAGATGGGCAATGTTGAAGTGTTTCTGTACCATCAACTGGATTCTGAAATAAATTTAGATAGGTAAGAGAGGCAGGTTAGTGGAAATAAATTGAGGGAATCAAGAATCTGTTTTCAGACATGTTAAGTATAAAATTCCAATTAGTCATCTAAGTGGAAATCTTTCACCCCAGTGGGAAATTCAACAAAGGAACTCAGGGAAGGAAAGATAAATTTAGGATGTGTTCTTCTCCTGTGCATGCTATCTAGAGCCTCATGACTGGGCAAGATTACTTATACCGTAAATGTGGATAACAGAAAGATTAACAGGAGCTGAGAATTTGTGTTTTCTCTTGTGAAGAGGTCGGGTGAAAGAGGAGTGATAGAGCCAGCAAAGGAGACTGAGAAGGGAGGTAGAAGTAAAACTGGAAGAGTGCTGCATCCTCTCCAGTTCCTCTGTCCTCTTCCCTTCAAGTGAAGGATAAAGAAAGCGGAAGTAATCCACTGTGTCAAATACTGCCAATAAATTTAGTAGGAAAGGAATTGTCCATTAGGTTTCTCAATTCAGAGGTCACTGGCACCTTTGGGAAAAGTGGTTCCAGGTGAGTTGTGGGGACAAAAATCTGATTAGAATGGATTAAAGATAACTGAGAGGTGAGGATAGTAACATAATTTTCTCAATAAAGGAAAGTAGGAGGAAAAGAGTGATAATTTGGGATTAGCATGGGGGGAGGGGGACTTTTAATGGAGATATTATGACATGCTTGTCAGATGATTGGAATGAGCCATTAAGAGAAAAATTGATGATGCCAGGAAAAGAAGGAAACTATTTTAGGAACCAAATATTTGAGTGAGTGGAAGGGAATGAGATCCAGTGCACAAGTGAAGATCAGGATTGATCTTCACTCATTGTAGCAGCAAGGATAACAAACAATATGGGCCCAGTGTAAGAGATTAATAGAATTTTTGTTGATGGGAAGAGGGGTTCATATTCATTGTTTCTACATTCTCTACTTTTTCAGTGAAATAAAATCAACAACTGGGAATAAAGAATAGGAAGTAGTTTTACAATTTTGAGTAGGAAGTGTGAAGGATCATCTCAGCATAGAAAGGCAAATTTACAAGGGAAATGTAGAATGATTGAGTGGTGCTGAGGGCCTTATTGAGGCCAAGTGTGGTCAGAACAGTGAGGTGTGTTCAGCTAAGCCACATCACTTGCTGAGGAAGAGCTTACAGAAGAAAGAGTCGGGTTTAATCACAGCAATATTTTTAACCTAGTTATGGCCTGGAAATGTTCTAAATTCTTTCTAGGTGTTAGTTTATATAATTCTCACAATGACTCCATAATCCTCATTTTATGAATTAGGAGACTGAGGCCCAGAGACATTATGCAACTGACCAAAAATGACATAGCTAGTCAATGGTAGACCCTAGTTTTGAACTTGGTCACATCGGTCTGGATATGAGAGCTCATGCTCTTAACTAGAATTGTAGTTTCATCACTGAATCCCGTGGAGAGACGAGGTCAGACAGGATGCATGCTGGTTTGTGAATATTGTGAAAGACCCAGGAATCCAAACTATGTAAGGAGAGGGATGGGGATATGAGGGTAGTGATGGTGATAAAAATTAGTAGGGTCAATGAATTGAGGACTTCAATGGGAGTAAAAGTGTTTGTAGTTGGGGTACAAAAGTAAGTAGGTTAGCTGCAAAGATAAGTGGTAGTGGTCAGAAGTAATGACATAGTGCCCTTTATTGGTGTGATAAGGCTTGGGATGGCTGTGGGCATAGATTGTTGAGGTGAAGAAAAGTCATTGTAAAGGCAAGTAAGAAACAGAGTCACCAATACTGATGCCAGGGGGAGTGGTAGACAATGACCCAGTAGCAAACTATTCACTGAATGAAGGGGAGTCACCAGCTCAACAGATGACTGTGGTGTAGAAAGGAAGTAGGGGGCACAGTCGTATGATGCCTGCTTCAAAAGTGCTTGTATTGTATAGGGAAGGTCCTTTTGTATTTATTACAAGTTAATCACTAAAGGGATGTTGCCTATAAGCTTAAAATATACATGATGGCCCATCTCTGGGAACCCTGCTTCCCAGGTAACGAGCATTACCTTTGTTTAGCTCACAGGAAACATCCTGACCAGGCCCACCTGTGAATGACTGCAGGGAGGAAGAAATTAACTCATCCCCTTCAGAGGCTGATGGGAACCAGGAAGTGTTTGATTTTACTCCCTCCCCTTTTAGTATAAAAGGAGCCTGCATTCTAACTCAGTGAAGATGGTTCTTTAGGGCATGAGCCCACCATCTTCTTGGTTAGTTGGCTTTCTGAATAAAGTCATTATTCCTTGACCCAACAACTCATCTCTTGATTATTGGCCTGCAGTGCAGTGAGCAGTATGAGCTTATACTTAGTATGTTTCGGGATGCCTCCTCTTGTAAAGCATTTCTGGTTTTTTATGGCTCAAATGCCTTTTAATTACATATATTATCTGGAGTAAATGGAACTTTGAGCCAAACTTTTATCACAGGGATTCATATAGAGTTGAACTACAAATTGGGTATGAAGTGAAAAAAGGTGCAAATGATGAATAAAATACCCTCTATTTTTCTTGCTTCCTTTTTTTCTTTCCTGTGAGTCATCAATGCTTTTCTTTATTCTTAGCTTATTCCTTTCTGCTCTAAAAAAGTATATTTCTTCTGAAATCATCTAAAGTGGGATGAAAATGAGATGGGGAAAATTTCTACAAGACATCACAGAGTGGTTAGGTAAGCAGGCTAGTCTCAAAGGAGACACAGCTGTCTCAGAGATTACTAGGTCTCCAAGCATCATCACTAGGATAGATAGAGCAAGCACTAAAGCCCTCTCCACCATTATCCAATTGTGTTGATTAGATAATTATATAATGTTAGATGATTAAATATTTGTTTTAGTTCATGATAATAAACCCTGGGCATTTCTGAAGTCCCAGGTGAACTTAGTAAAATCAAATAATCATTTCATATGGGTTTTTCAGAGTATTAAAACACTATTAGGAGAATTCTGCCTTCAGAAGAAGATGAGATAGATGAACTTTTTCCTTTCCTACCACTAATTACAGCTGAAAGTCCTGGCTCTGATTTGTAAAACAACATAAGAAGGCTCTGAAAGGTAAAAGAAGGCAGACCAGCTAGAATTTTCCTTTGTCATAGGCTTCTGCTTGTGCTCCTTTTTTTTTTTTTCTTTTAAAGAGGCAGCCTTTATCTTAAGGATTTTTACATCGAAGAATTCAAAAAGTGATAGGTTTTTGGAACTTGTTTACATGCATTTAAAAGTAACTGTTGACAAAGATTCACCAGAAATAATCTGAACAAATGGGAAAATACATTTAAAACTACTGAAATCTACTAAAATAATTCTAGGACATAAGTTTTATATGCCATAATGATACCTCTAAGTGCTGTCACTGATATGAAACTGACTGATTCTTACTTTTCTAAACACACAGTGGTATAATTAACAATATTCAATCATTTCTGTTCTTTCCTGAATATATAAAAATTAAAATACCAGTTAAAAACTAATATATTATTCTCTTTAAATGTTTCTTACAGATATAATTTCAATATTTTCATTCAATAGTGGTGTGGTTTAAGAGATTTTTCATTCACATGTCATGAATATATAGTCATATATATATATATATATATATCATGGACTATTATATTACTCAGCAATAAATAAGAATGAAATATTTCCATTTGCAGTAACATGGAAGGACCTAGAGCTTATCATACTAAGTGGAGTAAGTCAGAAAAAGAAAGACAAATACCATATGATGTCACTTATATGTGGAATCTAAAAAATAATACAAATGAATCAATATACAAAACAGAAACAGACTCACAGATCTAGAAAACAAACTTACGGTTACCAAAGGGGAAAGGGAGGAAGGAAGGATAAATTGGGAGTTTGGGATTAACAGATACAAACTACTATATACAAAATAGACAAGCAACAAGTGTTATTTACTGTATAACACAGGGAACTATATTCAATATGTTGTAATAACCTATAATGGAAAATAATCTGTAAAAATATATATATAACTGAATCACTTTGCTATACACCTGAAACTAACACAATATTGTAAATCAACTATACTTCATTTTTTTTAAAAGGGGAGCTTGGAAGGCAAGAAGAGGAGAAGAGGAAATTCCTTCTTTCAGCTTGCTTGCTTTTCCCCTTCAGTGGTACTTCACCATTGCATCAAGACTGATTTCCAGTCTTTAGCTTCTTTTGGAATTCAAGAAAAAGCCTCGTTGTACCTCAGAACAAACTGCTCAGTGACTCCATCTTAAAGGATTTGGTAAATGCTTTTAATCAGTAACAAGTATGTGGTGTTATTTCTCCCACAGCCAGAATAGAGAAGCCTGAGAAAGAGTGGGAATAGAGACTTCTCTCACTGGTATACCAAATAACCTATTTTCAGAAGTTTTGTTTCTTGTCCCTTCAGTTTTGGAGTCTTCTGATTTGAAGATCTTTGTTCTCATAGGAGGGCTGTCTCCACCAGGAAAGACAATAACAATAATATTGAATTAGAAGCTGGCGGGGGGATCTTATACCACATAACTAATAGGCTAATAAAGGGTTTATTCATTTACTGAAAGTGAATGATCCTGATTATCAATAAAATATGTGCTTGATGCTACAAAGTGGAATGAGAAAGGACTATGTCTGATACTGAAGGAATTATTTAGGGACCTCTTTTTATCTTAAAAAAAACCTACTTATTTTACTATAATTACACAAATCAAAAACGCATTCATTTTAATTGTACAGATTAATGATTATTGTCAAACTCATGCACTCCAATAACCATACCATAATCAACATATAGATCATTGCATCACCCGAAATTATTTCCTCATGACTCTGCAGTCCATCCTTTATCTACAATTCTAATGTGCTTTCTGTTCCTCTAAAGCAGCTTCTTTGTGGATAAAGAAGATGTGAGATATATATATATATATATATATATATATATAACAAAAAAGGAAGGAAACCAACATGAATAAAAACCAAGAGAAGTGAGACAATACACTGTACCATAGGTGATCCAGATAATGATCTTATCAGACATGAACTTTAAATAACACTGGTTTCAAGAAATTTTTTAAAGTGATAATTTTATTAAAGAACTACAAACTTTTAAAAATCCTAAATTTAGGAAAATCTACAACTAAAAAGTAGAGTGAAATTCAGAACATAATATTAGTTTTTCACATTTAGATATAGCTTAAGAGACAATTAGTGATTTGGAAGATTGGCCAGAAGAAATACCAGCCTGATGAATAAAGGTAAAAGAGGAAAATACAAATAGTGTAAGAGACATATGGGGCACAGTGAAAAGGTCTAACATATGTGTAATGGGAATTCTGGAAAGATGTATGCAAAAGACAGAGAATAGGATAGAAGCTGTATTTGAAAAAATGATGGCTGAGAATTTTCCAAAACTTAAAACACAAAACAAAAATATCCAACAAGCACACATTTGAGAAGCCCTAAGAATACGAAGCATGATAAGAACAAAGACTGCCATATGGTAAACCAAAAACAATGAAAATAATACCTGAGAAGCAGCCAGAGATGGGGGAAACAGTACCTTTCAAGAGGCAACAATAAGATGGGAACTCAGTCTTTCTGGAGAGACAGTGGATGCCAGAACACAGTGAGGTATTTTCCTTAAAACTGAAGTATGTTATTTGGGCAGTAGCTAAATTATTCCCATTGTCACTCAGAGATGCAGGAAGGAATTAAAAGCAAAGAACATTGTAAAAAAAAGTGGGTGAATCTAAATGAATATTAATAGGGAGAGGTGTCAAAATGGCAGAAAAGGAGGACACGGAATATGTCTCTCCCCATAAGTACATCTAGAATATATCTACAGATGGAAAAGTTCTCACAGAGCACCTGCTGAACATTAGCAGAAGACTTCTGACACCTAAAAAAAACAAGAAAAATCCACTCACAACCAGGTAGGATGAAAGAATGAAAAAAAAGAGGAATCAGAAAGGGACCAGCAACACTGGCGGGAAGCTGAAGGTGAGGAGAGGTTCCCACACTCAGAAAAACCCCTCATGGTGGGGAAATTAGCTGGGACAGGAAGGGACCTTCGGGGAATTGAAGAACACAACAGACAGTCTGTGGCAAGTAGGACAAATTAAGAACTGTGCATGGTCTCTGCCGCAGCACTGTGCACACCAGTCTGAGTCATGTGTCTCCTGTTGCAGAGAGGGGCTGGTGCTAGAAAGTGGAGTTTGGAGCATGGACCCAGGGAAGGGACAGCTGTTGGCTGTGAAAAGACAGCCTGAAGGGACAAGAGTAAGGAGCTCCACAACCAGGAATGTTTGTGGGAAAAGCCCAGGCCACCATAGAAGAAAGGCATCATTGTTCAGTGGTGCAGAATGGGTGGGGCTGCCATTGCAATCCCTTCCCCAACTGATGGCTCCAACCTCTGTGGGTACTGGGAGGGAGACCCATCTGAGCAGGCTCACCCACCCCTCAAGCTAAGGCCTCCTCCACCTGCATAAACTCTGGGGTCCTGAGTGCTGCCCATCCGAAAGCCTCCTTAGGACTCAGCCTTGGGCACCCCTGCCTGAGACAGGAATCTGCCAATGCTGGCAGGGGCTGAGTGTTAAAGCATGTGGTTAAGAGAGTGGATCCAGGGAAAGGACTGCTGTTGCCTGCATGGATACAACAGAGGGTACGGGAGTGAGGGGCTCCTTGGCTGGGAATGCCCCTAGAGGAAACGTGGTCTGCCTAGGAAATGAGGTACGCTGAAAAAAGCCCCAGGAAAATATTCATATTACTATTATTCTTTATTTGTTTCATTTTGTTAAGTTGTTGTTGTTTTATTATTTTAATTTTATTTTTAATGTAATTTTTATTTTCTATTTTTACTTTACACTTTTCTTGTTTTAGTTTTTCTTCTTTTTGTTCTTTTTTGGATCATTTTATGTATTTGTTTCATGGGTTTTTTTGTATGCTTTCTGTTTTCATTTTTCTTTTCATTTTTGTTAGTTTAGTCTTTATTGATTGTTTTCACTTTGAGTTCGTTTGTTTTGTTGTTAGTTCCCTTGTTTTTTGTTTTCTTTTCTGTATCTTTGTTTCTGTTTGGTTTTGTTTTTATCATTTGTCTTTGGTTTGGTTTGTCTGTTTTCTTTCTTCTTCATTTTTTCCCCATGTGTGCTGTTGTTGTTGCTGGGTTTTGTTTTGTTTTTGATATTTGTCTTGGGTTTTGTTTATCTGTTTGCTTTCTTTTCATTTTTTTCCTTTCTTTTTTCTCTGGCTGTGCTGCACAGCTTGTGGGCTCTTGGTTCCCCAGCAAGGGGTTGGCACTGGACCGCCAGGGTGCAAGCAGAGTCCAGGATGCTGGACTGCCAGAGAATTCCCAGGACCAGGGAATATTAATCAGTATGCATCTCCTGGAGATATCCACCTCAATACCAAGACCCTGCACCACCCAACTGTCTGCAGGCTGCAGTCAGTGCTGGACACATCATGCCAAACAACCAGCAAGACAGGAACACAGCCCTAGCCATCAGCAGACAGGCTGCCTAAAGTCGTACTAAGCTCACAGACACCCCAAAACACAACAACTTATGTGACCATCAGTCCAAGACTCAGCTCCACCCACCAGAGTACAGGCACCAGGAAGCCTACACAAGGCCCTGGACCAAACTTACCCACCAGGGGGCAGAAAACAGAAGCAAGAGGAACTACAACCCTGCAGCCTGCGGAAAGGAGACCATAAACACAATAAGTTATAGAAACTAAGAAGACAGAGAAATATGTTGCAGACAAAGGAGCAAGGTAAAAACCCACAAGACCAAATAAATGAGAGGAAATAGGCAATCTACTGGAAAAAGAATTAGGAGTAATAATAGTAAAGATTATCCAAGATCTCAGAAACAGAATGGAGGCATGGATCAAGAAGATGCAAGAAATATTTAACACAGACCTAGAAGAACTAAAGAACAAACAATGTGACGGACAACACAATAACTGAAATGAAAAATATACTAGAAGGAATAAATAGCAGAATAACTGAGGCAGAAAAACAGATAAGTGAGTTAGAAGATAGAATGGTGGAAATAACTGCCAAGGAGCAGAAGAAAGAAAAATAATAAAATTAAATGAGAACAATCTGAGAGACCTTTGGGAAAACAGTAAATGCACATCATTCAAATTCTATGGGTCCCAGAAAACAAAGGGAAGAGAAAAAGTCTGAGAAGATATTTGAAGAGATTATAGTCAAAAACTTCCCTAATATGGGAAAGGAAATAGTCACCCAAGTCCAGGAAGTGCAGAGAGACCCATACAGGATAAACCCAAGGAGAAACACACTGAGACACGTGTTAACCAAACTAGGAAAATTAAATACAAAGAAAAATATTAAAAACAGCAAGGGAAAAGCAATGAATAATATATAAGGGAATCCCCATAAGGTTATCAGCTGATTTTTCCACAGAAACTCTGCAGGCAGAGGGAGTGGATTGATATATTTAAAGTGATGAAAGAGAAAAACCTACAACAAAAATTATTCTACGCAGCAAGGATCTCATTCAGATTGGATGGAGAAATCAAAAGCTTACAGACAAGAAAAACTAAGAGAATTCAGCAAACACAAACCAGCTTTACAACAATTACTAAAGGAACATCTCTAGGCAAGGAACAAGAGAAGAAAAAGATCTACAAAAACAAACCAAAAACAATTAACAAAATGGTAATAGGAACCTACATATCTATAATTACCTTAGATAAAAATTGATTAAATGCTCCAACCAAAAGACACAGACTGGCTGAATGGATACAAAAACAAGACCCATAAACATGCTGTCTACAAGAGACCCACTTTAGACCTAGGAAAACATACAGACTGACAGTGAGGTGATGGAAAAAGATATTCCATGCAAATGGAAATCAAAAGTAAGCTAGAGTAGCAATTCTCATATCAGACAAAATAGACTTTAAAATAAAGACTGTTACAAGAGACAAGGAAGCACACTATATAATGATCAAGGGATTAATCCAAGAATAACATATAAGAATTGTAAATATTTATGCACCCAACATAGAAGCACCTCAATACATAAGGCAAATGCTAATATCCCTGAAAGGGGAAATTGACAGTAACAAAATAATAGTGGGGAACTTCAACACCCCACCTACACCAATGGACAGATCATCCAGACAGAACATAAATAAGGAAATACAAGCTTTAAATGACACATTAGACCAGATAGACTTAATTGATATTTGTAGGACATTCCACCCAAAAGCAGCAGAATACACTTTCTTCTCAATGCACATGGAACATTCTCCAGGATAGATAACATCTTGGGTCACAAACCAAGCCTCAGTAAATTTAAGAAAATTGAAATTATATCAAACATCTTTTCCTACCACAGTGCTATGAGATTAGAAATCAATTACAGGGGGAAAAAACTGTAAAAATCACAAACACATGGAGGCTAACCAATACACTAGTAAATAACGAAGAGATCACTGAAGGAATCAAAGAGGAAATAAAAAAATACCTAGAAACAAATGACAATGAAAACACAATGATCCAAAACCTATGGGATGCAGCAAAAGCAGTTCAAAGAGGGATGTTTATAGCAATAAAATCCTACCTCAAGAAAAAAGAAAAATCTCAAATAAACAACATAACTTTCCACCTAAAGAAACTAAAGAAAGAAGAAGAACAACAACAAAACCCATTCAAAGTTAGTAGAAAGAAAGAAATCATAACAATCAGGGCAGAACTAAATGAATTAGAAATGAAGAAAACAATAGCAAAGATCAATGGAACTAAAAGCTGACTGGTTCTTTGAGAAGTTAAACAAATTGATAAAACTTTAGCCAGCCTCATCAAGGGTGAGGACTCAAATCAATAAAATTAGAAGTGAAAAAGGAGAAGTCACAAATGACACCACAAAAATACAAAGGATCATAAGAGACTACTACAAGCAACTATATGCCAATAAAATGGACAACCAGGAATAAATGGACAAATTCTTAGAAAATCACAACCTTCCGAGACTGAACCAGGAAGAAATAGAAAATATGAACAGACCAATCACAAGCACTGAAGTTGAAACTGTGATTAAAAATCTTCCAACAAGCAAAAGTCAAGGAACAGATGGCCTCACAGATAAATTCTATCAAACGTTTAGAGAAGAGCTAACACCTATCCTACTCAAACTCTTCCAAAAAGTTGCAGAGGGAAGAACACTCACAAACTCATTCTATGAGGTTGCCATCACCCTGATACCAAAACCAGACAAGGATATCAGAAAAAGAGAAACTTACAGGTCAATATCTCTGATGAACATAGATGCAAAAATCCTCAACAAAATAATAGCAAAGAGAATCCAACAACACATTAAAAGGATCATACACTATGATCAAGTGGACTTTATCCCAGGGTTTCAAAGATTATTCAATATACAAAAATCAATGTGATATATCATATTAACAAGTTGAAGTATAAACACTATATGATATTCCCAATAGATGCAGAAAAAGCTTTTGACAAATTTCAACACAAAATTATAATAGAAACTTGCCAGAAAGTGGGCATAGAGGGAACCTAACTACCTCAACATTATAAAGGTCATATATGGTAAACCCACAGCAAACATCATTCTCCATGGTGAAAAACAGAAAGCATTTCCTCTAAGATCAGGAACAGGACAAGGGTGCCCAATCTTGCCACTATTAATCAAAATAGTTTTGGAAGTCCTAGCCGTGACAATCAGAGAAGAAAAAGAAATAAAAGGAGTCCAAATTGGAAAAGAACAAGTAAAACTGTGACTGTTTGCAGATGACATGATATTATACATAGAAAATCTTAAAGATGCCATCAGAAAACTACAGGAGCTCATCAATGAATTTAGTAAAGTTGCAGGATACAAAATTAATACACAGAACTCTCTTGCATTTCTACACACTAACAAAGAAAGTTTAGAAAGAGAAATTAAGGAAATAATCCCATTTACCATTGCAACACAAAGAATAAATTGCCTAGGAATAAACCTACCTAAGGAGGCAAAAGACCTGTATGCAGAAAACTATAAGATACTGATGAAGGAAATCAAAGAAAACACAAACAAATGGAGAGATATACCATATTTTTGGATTGGAAGAATGAATATTGTTAAAATGATTACACTAACCAAAGCAATCTACAGATTCAATGCAATCCCTATCAAATTACCAATGGCATTATTCACAGAATTAGAATAAAAAATTTTAGTTTGTATGGAAACACAAAAGACCCTGAATACCCAAATAATCTTGAGAAAGAAAAATGGAGCTGGAGGAATCAGGCTACCTGACTTCAGACTATATTACAAAGCTACAGTAATCAAGACAGTATGGTATTGGAACAAAAACAGAAATATAGATCAATGGTACAGGCAGGGAAGAATATTCAATATCTTGCAATAATCTATGAAGGAAAATAATCTGAAAAAAATATATATGTATGTGTGTATGTATATATATATTATATATATGTATATATATATAAACTGAATATATATATACATAAGCTGAATCACTTTGCTTTATACCTGAAACACTGTAAATCAACTATACCTTAATAAAAAAATATATAATAATTTGTGTGTTCTACTACTAAATGTAAAATAAATAGTATCAAATGTAAAATAGTTAGCTAGTGGGAAGCAGCAGCATAGCACAGGGAGATGAGCTTGGTTCTTTGTGATCACCTAGAGCGTTGGGGTAGAGAGGGTGGGAGGGAGATGCAAGAAGAAGGGGATATGGGGATATATGTATACATATAGCTGATTCATTTTGTTATACAGCAGAAACTAACACAACATTGTAAAACAATTATACTCAAAGATATTAAAAAATAATGTGTGTCCTAAAATCTCATATAAATGAAAAAAATACATTATGTACTTTCATGTCTGATTTAATTCAGCATAATCTTTGTTTCTTGTCTTGAGATTTATGCAGGCTATTGTGCGTATCCACAGTTCAGTTTTTTTCATCACTGAATAGTCGTCCATTGTATGGATGTACCACAGTTTGTTTACCAGTTGATGAGTACTTGGTTACCAGTTGATATTTGGGTTACTTATAACTTTTAGCTATTATTAATAAATCTGTTCTGAAAATTTCTGTACAAATTATTTTGTGGACACATTTTTATTTCTTTTGGGTAAATAATTTAGAATGAAATTACTGTGTTATTTGAAGAATGTAAGTTTAATTTTATAAAAAAACAGACAAGCTGTTTTCCAAAGTGTCTGGGGTTATCTCATTTCTGCATCCCCTAAGAAATGTATGAGTTCCCACTGTTCCATATACTCACCACATTATTTATTGTCATTGTTTTTAACTTTACCCACTCTGGTGGCATAGGGTATTTAATTCTGGGTTTACTTTTTATTTCTCTAATGATTATTTTCACTGAGCACATTTTCATGTGGTTATTGGCCATTCTTCTTTAGAAATGTGTCTGGTCAAATCTTTTGCCATTTCTTCCATTATTTTTTCTTTCTTTCAGTTATTACATTGTTAGAATGATTGGTTATATTCTGAACATAATTCCTTTATAAGAGATAGTGTTGCAGATATTTTCTGTCAGTGACTTGTTTGCCATTCCAACATTGTTTTCCAATGATCTGAAGTTCATTTTAAATGTGATGAACTCTAATTTATTAATTTTTAAAATTGTGTTATGTGTGTTTATGTCTGTCTCTGTGTCATATTTATGGAGATTGAAGATTTGAAAGATGCTATTCATTTTCCTGTTGCTTTCACATGTTTTAAAGTTTTAAATTTGATGTTTTGATCTAGTCTATGATCCATTTTGCATGAATTTTCATGTATGAGGTGAAGCAAGATTCAAGGTTTATTTTTTCCATATTAATTTACAGTTGTTCCAGCACAAATAACTGAAGACTATCATTATAATCGAATAAATATATCTATTTGATATATTATATAGAAATGCAATTAATTTTTACATGTTTACCTTGTATCCTTCAACTTTGCTCAATTTACAAGCAAGCTATAGTAGCTTTTTTTTAATACATCTTTATTAGAGTATAATTGCTTCACAATACTGTGTTAGTTTCTGTTGTACAACAGAGTGATTCAGCCATATGCGTACATATATCCCCATATTCCCTCCCTCTTGAGCCTCCCTCCCACCCTCCCTATCTCACCACTCTAGGTCGTCACAAAGCACCAAGCTGATCTCCCTGTGCTATGCTGCTGCTTCTCACTAGCTAACTATTTTACATTTGATACTGTATATATGTCGATGCTACTCTCACTTCACCCCAGCTTCACCCCTCGATCCCATGTCCTCAAGTCGGTTCTCTATGCTTACATCTTTATTCCTGCCTTGCCACTAGGTTCAGTACAGATGGCCAAGAGGCACATGAAAAGATGCTCAACATCACTAGTTATTGACAAATGCAAACTACAATGATGTTGAGCTGCATGACCTGCTTATATATTTTGGAGATTAATCCTTTGTTAGTTGCTTCATTTGCAAATATTTTCTCCCATTCTGAGGGTTGTCTTTTTGTTTTGTTTATGGTGTCCTTTGCTGTGCAAAAGCTTTTAAGTTTCATTAGGTCCTGTTTGTTTATTTTTGTTTTTATTTCCATTTCTTTAAGAGGTGGGTCAAAAAGGATCTTGCTGTGATTTATGTCAGATTGATTCTGCCTATGTTTTCCTCTAAGAGTTTTATAGTGTCTGGCTTTACATTTAGGTCTTTAAACCATTTTGAGTTTATTTTGGTGTATCATGTTAGGTAGTGTTCTAATTTCATTCATTTACATGTAGCTGTCCAGTTTTCTCAGCACCACTTATTGAAGAGGCTGTCTTTCTCCATTGTATATTCTTGCCTCCTTTATCAAAGATAAGGTGACCATATGTGTGTGGGTTTATCTCTGGGCTTTCAATCCTCTTCCATTAATCTATATTTCTGATTTTGTGCCAGTACCATACTGTCTTGATTACTGTAGCTTTGTAGTATAGTCTGAAGTCAGGGAGCCTGATTCCTCCAGCTCCAAAACTGGGCGGAAGACCTAAATAGACATTTCTCCAAAGAAGATATACAGATTGCCAACAAACACATAAAAGGATGTTCAACATCACTAATCATTAGAGAAATCCAAATCCAAACTACAATGAGGTATCACCTAACACCAGTCAGAATGACCATCATCAAAATATCTACTAACAATAAATACTGGAGAGGGTGTGGAGAAAATCGAACCCTCTTGCACTGTTGGTAGAAATGTAAATTGACACAGTCACTATGGAGAACATTATGGAAGTTCCTTAATAAACTAAAAATAGAACTACCATAACAGCAATCCCACTACAGGGCATATACCCTGAGAAAGCCATAATTCAAAAAGAGTCATGTACCACAATGTTCATTGCAGCTCTATTTACAATAGCCATGACATGGAAGCAACCTAAGTGTCCATTGACAGATGAATCGGTAAAGAAGATGTGGCACATATATACAATGGAATATCACTCAGCCATAAAATGAAACAAAATTGAGTTATTTGTAGTGAGGTGGATGGACCTACAGTCTGTCACACAGAGTGAAGTAAGTCAGAAAGAGAAAAACAAATATCATATGCTAACACATATATATGGAATCTAAAAACAAAAATGATTCTGATGAACCTAGGGGCAGGACAGGAATAAAGACACAGACATACAGAATGGACTCGAGGACACGGGGAGGGGGAAGGGTAAGCTGGGACAAAGTCAGAGAGTAGAAATGACATATATACACTACCAAATGTAAAATAAGTAGCTAGTGGGAAGCAGCTGCATAGCACAGGGAGATCAGCTCGGTGCTTTGTGACCACCTAGAGGGGTGGGATAGGTAGGTTGGGAGGGAGGCACAAGAAGGAGGGGATATGGGGATATATGTATACATATAGGTGATTAACTTTGTTATACAGCAGAAACTAACACAACATTGTAAAGCAATTACACTCCAATAAAGATGTTAAAATAAAGAGAAAGAGAGAAAGTAGAAAAAGAAAGAAAGAAAGAAAGAAAGAAAGAAAGAAAGAAAGAAAGAAAGAAAAATGAAGAAACAGAAAGAAAAGAAAGAACCAGAAAAAAAAAAACATTACAGTGAGGTATCATCTCACACTGGTAAGAATGGCCATTATCAAAAAATCTAGAAACAATAAATGCTGGAAAGTGTGTGGTGAAAAGGGCACCCTCCTGCACTGTTAGTGGGAATGTAAATTGATACAGCCACTATGGAGAACAGTATGGAAGTTCCTTAAAAAACTAAAAATATAGTAGCTTCTTAATAGATTTGATTAGAATCTATTTAGAAGATTTAGAAACATTTATATACACAGTCCAGTCATGTTAACTGCAAATAAAATGTATGTTTTTTCATTCCTGACTTTACTACATTGGCCTCCTCTACACTGTTGAATAGAAGTGATGATAGTGGATATCCTTGCCTTGATCCAGTCTTAGGGGTAAAGAGCTCATTCTTTCATTACCAAATATATTAACTATAGGAAATATGTATTATCCTTTATCAGTTTGAGGTAGTTTTCTTTTATTCTTAGCTTGATGAGATTAATATTTAAATAGGTGTTGAATTTTCTCAGATATATTTTCTGCATCTATTAAGGATGACCATATAATTTTCCCCTTTAATCTTGTTAATACATGGATTGATTGTCAAATGTTAAAACACCCATGAACCACCTGGTTAAAACCTGTATTATACTATTTTTATATTAATGGTTTAGATTTGCTGTTATTTTGTTAGAGAATTTTTTTTATCTGTGTTCACCAATTAAATTGAATCATGGTGTTCTGCTTTTTATAATATATTTGCTTAGTTTTAGTATCATAATAATATTGGCTTCATATAGTCATTTGTGTCATATTCCAAATTCTATTTCCCCAAAATTTTTCTATAAGATTTATATTGCTTCTTTACATTTTTGATAGAATTTACCAATAAAAAGCTATCTAGGCCTGGAGCGTGTGTGTGTGTGTGTGTGTGTGTGTGTGTGTGTGTGTGTGTGTGTGTGTGTGTGTAGGGAGGTGGAAAGTTTCAATCATGATTTCAATTCCTTTAATAGTTAAAAACTGTTTCTATTTCTAATTCCTATTTTATTTTTGTAAAGTATAAAATTTGTGTTTTTCAAAGAACATGACCATTACCTCAAAGTTGTCAAAAATATTGACTAAAATTGTTCATAATATTCCCTTATAGTCTATTTAATCTCTGTGTAATCTCTAATGAGGTTTCCTGTTTTAATTCTGATATTTAAAATTTGTCTTTATCATCTTCATTCTAGCTAGAAAATTATCAATTCTACTGATCTCTGCAGAATCAATTTTTGGTGTCATTGATTTTCACTATTTTGGTTGGTTTTCTATTTCAGTAATTTCAATATTATTTCCCTCCTTCTGCTTACTTTTACTTTAATTTTCCCTTTTATTTTCTTGATTTCTAAGGCAGAACCTTAGACAACTGATTTTAGAACTTTCTTCCTTTCTAAGACAAGTTTTTAAAGGTATAAATTTCCCTGTAAACACTTCAACCACCCATATAAATTTTGACATGATGCATTTTCATTATAATTCAGTTTAAAATATATTTTAACCCCCCTTGTAATTTTTTATTTGACCCAGAGGCATTTAGAAATGTGTTGTTTAATTCCAAATAGTTGGAGATTTGCCAGATATGTTTGTTATTGATTTCTACTTTAATTCTATTATGAGCAACAAATCCACTCTATATGATTTAAATCTGTCAAATCTGAGACTTGTTTTATGGTTCTATGGTCTATTTTGGTGAATATTTCATTGTGCTTGAAAGAATGTGAATTGGGTGAATTGTACTACTACTGGGTGACTCTTCCATGTTGCTTAGCTAAAATTACTAGGTAAAGTTATCTAAATCCTATAAAGATTTAATTTTTTCTCTACTGTTTTTAATAATTAGAGAAGATTATTAAACTCTCCAATGACAATTGTGAAGTGAATCTATCAATTTATTTCTCTCAATTTCTTGTTTTCAGTCCTGTGAATCTTATTCCATATGTTGAAGTCTGTAAGTAATTGCATATACACCTAGGATTGAGATATGACATCTTTATAAATCAACTCTTTTATCATTTTTAAGTATCCTTTTTTCATCTATGGCAATGTTCCTTGTCCCAAAGACTACTTTCTCTATTAGTAATAAAACCAAAACAAATTTTAAGTGATTAGCACATATCTTTATCCATTCTTTCAATTTTAAACTATTTTTGTATTTATATTGCAAATGAATTCCTTGTAAACCACATATATTTGGATCTCACTTTTATATCCAGTCTGTTTCTGCCTTGTAATCAAAGTGCTTAAATATCTTCATTTTAATGTGATTATCAATATTGTTGGTTCAAGGCTACCATTTCTTTCTGTTTTCTAGTTTCCCACATATTCTTTTTTTCATTTATCCTGCCTTCCTTTGAATGAATAGAGTGATTACTTTGACTTTTTTATCTCTTCTATTGGCCTATCATCTATTACCTCTGTTTTCTTTTCCAGGGTTGCTCTACTTGTTGGAAAAATGCATCTTTAACTTATCAGGATACCTTCAAATAATATATAATTTATTGTACAACATGGAAACTTTATTACAATGTATATGCATTTATCTCCTCCCATTGTTATTGTTTTTATATTTTTTACTTCATTATTATAACATTTATAATACATTGTTATTATTACTATATATTATTACTTACTTGTTATATTACTTACTTGTTATATTACTATATATTATTACTATATTACTATATATATATATACTATATAATATATTGTTATTATTTACTTTAAGCATGTGATTAATGTTTAAATTTTTTAATCAAGAAAAAATTATATTTAGCCACCTATTTACCTTTTCCATCACTCTATCCATTTTCATATATTCAAGCTTCCATCAATTATCATTTTTCCTCCAGTGTGAGGAATGCCTTCAATATTTCTTATGTGCACACCTGCTGGCAATTTAGCTTTTGGGTGTCCACAATTTTTTTTTATTTCATGTTAATATTTCAATATATTTTAGATGGTATAGAATTTTACATTATTTCCTTTTACTTTCAAAATTTTAAAGATGTTATTTCTTTGTTTTATAGTTTATATTGTTTCTGATGAGGTATCTGTGGTCTTTCTTATCACTTTTCTTCTGTTAGTAATGTGTCTTTTTTTTCCCTAGGTGTTTTTAAGATGTCCCTTTTATCACTGGTCAGGTCTGTGACATTGTTTGCAAATGGCTTTCTTTGGTTTATCCTGTTTGAGTGTATTGTGTTCACTGGATCACTGTGTTTCTAGTTTAAATCAAATTTGGACAAGTTTCTCTTTATTCACCTCTCTCTTTTTTCTTTCTGAAAGCCAATTACACATTTATGGGACCACCTGATATTATCCCACACATTCTAGCTCTGGTTCTTTGTCTACATTTTTCTCTATCCTAGAAACTTTCAAATATTTGTAGAATCTATTTCTCCAGTGGATCATGTGTCTGTGAGAATAGTATCTAGAGATATTACAAACAAGGCAAGTATGTGCTACACAGGAGTGCCCCCAAGAAGCATAGTTTGCTCCTTCATATGTGCAGTGTGAAAGTTTCTTCATAGGAGGTGGTACTATGGGACCAGAACTCCTTCTCCAGGTTGGTGCCTCCCATCCTCCAGCATATGAGATGAAGCTATAGATCAGGAAACAGGGCAAGAGTACAAGGTTACACAGCCAGGGCACAGGCGCTGTTGCACAGTGGTCAGTGGGCTTGGCAATCAGTGGGCGGTTTCCTGGCTGTCCATCGTAATGCAGCGGGGAGACTGTGGCAAGTGACTTCATCTCATGGGGGCTCAATTCCCTTAAAGTGAAAAGCCCAGGCCTGGGCATTCCGAAGCACCCTCCCAGGGCTCTAGACCTCCTCCAAGGATTGGGGCTGTGGGGGAAGGGGGGAGGCTGGGAGTTAGAAGAGTAACAGGTAGCCTGGCTCTTCTGTGTCCTCTCTTCAGGCTTCTGGCTCCTGACTGAGGCTTTTCAGAGAGTTGAGGACAACCCACAATTGATCACCAGTGGATTGGGAGCCTCTGAAAATTGACATAGGGGTGGGGTTGCTGGGCAGCCTGGCATATGCCCAGGAAACTGTGCATGGAATTACCCCAGAGTGAACCTGGACACAGATCCGTGTCTAATCCAGGGTCCCCTAAATGGAGGGACCTCAGTGTTGCTGCTTACCCTTCTGGTCCTCCTGAGACCTTGCTCATGTCTGACCCTTAGAATTCCCCAACATCCTTGGAGCCAGAGTCCAGCCACTGCCACTACTCTGTTCTCACTCCACTGGAACATTTAGGGAAGGAGGGGTCAGCAGAAAACCATTGTCCCTCAGGCCCCCTTGGCAGCAGGGAATGGGCTCAATGATGGGGAAGATGATGGTCTTGTTTGGTGAAACCTTTGTAAAGTTGAGAGATACTGGAATCCACGCTCAGGGAACTCTGAGGGGAAATGGGGGCCAGAGAGTGTCATCAGGGCAACTGTTGCTGACCTCTGGGAGTAATGCAGGGAGATTTTATGGTAGAAAAAGTGCTGGCTGAGAATGAGGAACCCTGGAGTGTTTGGGAGTCCCTTAGGACATCTGGGACATCACAACCTCCTCTCCTGCTTTCTCATCTGAAACCCCTAGCACATGCACTCTGATGCCATTGAGCAAGGCTGAGATTGAGGCTGGTCCTCTTTCCCTGAAATCCCCTTCCTTTTACCTTTTTCCAGCCTCTATCAGACTCCCAAGGCATCTCTGAAATTATGCACGTTTGTTTTCTTGATAACCTGTCACCGTCACAACATCCAGCAACTTTGGTCACCCCTGAATCACTTAGACACTGGAGCTTGCCACACAGGACAGCATCTATATTCCTCACCCAGCCTCGAGTCAGGACATTCCTGGGCCCAGCCCACAAGGTGGCACAAGCACATCTAAATCTACAGTAGACAACCTATATGCCCACTGTACACATCAGTGGGAAAACTCTTACCAGACTCTGGCACATCCTCTCAGAGTAATATCCCCCATCCATCAGGGTTCTTTATGAATTGTATGTGAGAAATCCTTGTGTTACCAAAAGTGAGGTCTGGCTGCTCACTGCTTAAAAGTCAATAAAAAGGCAAGCTTTGTGGAAAGGAAAGTTTGCTTTATTTCAAAGGCTGGTAACTGGGAGAAAGGGCAGACTCATATCAAAAGGCTGACTCCCCCTGACAATCAGTGGGCAAGAGCTTTTAAAGGGGAGTTCCAGGGGTGTGTAGGCTGAGGGAGGGGATTACATGCAGAAACAGCACGGTCAGCTCTGACAGTCATCTTGAAACTGGTCATGAAGTGGTCTGATCAGCATCATCTTGATTGTTTTGAATACAGTTAATCTTTAGTTCCAGGGTCGATTTGTTCCAATTTCTTTGAGACCAGTTCTTGGAATTGTGGCAGCTTATGTCATGGCTATGATCTGGTCATCACATAGTTAACTTCTTCTACTTGGTGGAGGTTTCAGGATCTACAAGACAGCTCAAAGTGTATGGGTCAGAATATTATCTGTAGCCCTTCAGGAGGAATTAAATGTCCTTGACTTTACTTAATGACTAAACTCTCATTATTTTGTCCTGTTTGTTTTCCTTTGCTTCCTCATTTTCTCACTTCTCTGATTAAACTTATTCTTTGGCTAAAGTTTTTCTACAGACAAAAGGCAAGCAGAGCATATAGGGGGGAAGGACCATAGGGTTCTGCTCCATTTCACTTGCACAGGGCATACCACATAATAGGAACTCAATGAACAGACTTTAAACTGGAATAAAAAACCACTATCCAAAGGAGGAAGCCAGAGACCCCTGGAAGAGATAACTGACAGTGCTGAGAGAGAGGCATTGCTATCCTTTATGGTCCCCTCTCCCATTTTTACTTAGAACCTGCTACAGAAGTGCCCACATCCCTATTCTCACTCAGGGCAAGTAACTAGTGCTGCACAGATTTCCTACCTGAACTCATGGACCCACCTGACAATCCCCACCATCATAGGTGTGACCATATCTGCACAGGTGATCTCAGTTGGAGAATATATGGGTAAAAATCCCTTTCTGGAGACCTGTTGCTTCCTATTGGAGTGGCAGGTAGTTAAGTTCTAGAGGTGAACTCAGTCCTTGCAGGTGGGTATTATGGTCCCCATGTTATAAATGAGACTAAGGTCCAGGGAAGGATATGACATCACGAAAATATGGAAGACTAAGCATCAGCCTTCAAGTGCTCCTTTCACCACACTTCCAACCCCCCTCATTAAACCTCCTAATTAAAAACTCTCTTGAGCTTGGACTTCCCTGGTGGCACAGTGGTTAAGAAGCCACCTGCCAATGCAGGGGACAAGGGTTTGATCCCTGGTCCGGGAAGATCCCATATGCCGCAGAGCAACTAAGCCATGCGCCACAACTACTGAGCCTGCGCTCTAGAGCCCGTGAGCCACAACTATTGAAACCCGCACACCTAGAGTCCGTGCTCTGCAACAAGAGAAGCCACTACAGTGAGAAGCGCAAGCACCGCAACAAAGAGTAGCCCCCGCTGGCTGCAATTAGAGAAAGCCTGCGCTCAGCAACAAAGACCCAACACAGCCAACAATAAGTAAATAAACTAATTAATTAAAAACTCTCTTGAGCTTCCGTGACCACTCTGAGGCTCCAGGGATATACCAGGCTAATCCACCTAAGGGGTGTCCTAGAACAAAAAGAAACAAAGATATCAGATGCACAATGGTCCACTTATTTTGCTTGATATGAAGAAACCAAAAGGCAGCTGAATAATTCAAACCACATTAAAAAGTTTCTTAAAGTTTTCTGAACTAGTAAGCCCCCTAGAACTTTCTGCTGCACCACTATATTCCCCTCCAAGCTCTTCTTTATATTATTTTCTCCCAGAATGAAAGGTTCAACAGACCATTTCTTACAGATAAAGCCCAGGGAATGGCCGGTACTCATCCTCAAACAAGGCCAACAGAAGAGATAACATTCAAACCTTACTCTCAGTTTGAATTGCATGCCATCACCAAGGACTCTTCTGACCCCCAAAAGGAAAGGCAAAGGTTTATTAGACAATTCGGGGTTGTTGGGTCACCTATCAGTTGGCCCTGGAGATGCCTTCTTTTGGTTCGAAAAGGTCAAATGGAACATTTCTGGAGAACTTCAAGGGTCTCAGACTACCCCTGATTCCCACTGGAAGCTGAGGGAAGAAAGATAAAAAATTACTAGGTGCCATCTCTCAAGTCGGTCCCACCAAAACTGATTGGTCTTGTATCCAAAATTGTAAACAACAAATAGGTGAAACTGGCCATTACCGCTGATTAGAGAAAACAAGGAAAGAGCATTTGGACACGGGAATCACTTCCTAAACAGCCTCTGCTCTGGCCACAGCTTTGCAAATAGTCTCAGACTGGAGCTCTGTCACAGAGAAATAATATTAATTGGCAAAATGCAAACATGTCTGAACTCCCTTCATTAGCCCACCAATATGAAGTTCACCATTATTTCCAAAAAATTTGGAAAATACACAGTGCAAGCTTATAACATTGCAATTAAAACAGAAAGACCTGAAAATCTAATCTACAGCAAACCCCAAGTTCATGGTCTTTCATTGATCAGGACACTTGCAGAAATTGTCAGAAAAAAAGGACACTGGCTCAGACCTCAAGAGGAGGGGAAAAGCCTGAGCCTCCTCTTCATCGCAAAATTATTGACTCTCCTCCAGGGAAATAGATGTTAAATGTCCTCAACTGTCACTGAATTCACAACAGGAGATAAGCGTACAAGTTGAAGGGCGCCCCACCACATTATTCACTGATACAGGGGCAACACATTCGACCCTTAACACCACCTCCTTTCCTGTCCCCTTTCCTCTGAGTCACCAAACCTTACCAGTAGTGGGTTTTGTAATTTACCTCATGATTTGCCTCTACCTCAACCCTTAACTATTGCTATGGCACCTCTTAAAGCTCAACAACACTTCCTTCTTGGTTCTGCCATCCCAGTAAAACTGTTTAGCAAGAGGTCTTTGCATGAATTTGGTTAAAAAATTCATTGTGCCCCAAAGGACTCCTACAGGTCCCTGACTCCTCCCCCCTTCAAGCCTATGTCCCCTAACAGCTTTGTCTGACTTTGCCGAGTTCCTTTCCCTGCTTCAACTTAACACTTATTTCATTGAACATGCAAAGCTATATTAGACAAATTCCCTCTTCTTTATGGGAAAAAACTCTACTGGTGTTGGGCACAGACAGAATGCAGAACCCCACGAGGTAGAAATAGATCCTTTCATGTTCCTTCTCAAAATTCCCCAATATCATTTAAAGCCAGAAGTACTTGAAGTGTTCTGCCCAACGATTCAAACTTTATTAGACAAAAACGTCTAGTCTCCACTTCTAGACCATGCAATACTCTCATTTTTGCTGTCAAAAAGCCAAACAGGAAAGGATATTTAGATACTAAGATCTATCAACAAAAATATTCAAACTCAGATTTCCCTTGGTGTTTAATCCTAACACTTTCCTGTCTACCATTCCTGTATCCAGTATTTCACAGTCTTTGATTTGTGTACCACCTTGCCTGAGCCTGGACTCCCGCTGGCCCGCCGCGCTGCGCCCGACCCGGTGGGCGCCCTGCCCTGGCGGCCCCCGCAGGGCTCCCTGGCATCCTTCTCGAGCAGCACCAGCTTCTCCACTGCCACCTCGCTGCCCAGCATCTCCTCAGCCTCCTCGTGCTCCACGCTGGACTCCAGCGCCTCGGAGAGCGGCCACAAGCCCCAGGCGGCCCCGGCCCCCAACGCCCCCGCCTCCGCGGCCCTGGCGCGGGAGTGCGTTGTGTGTGCTGAGGGCGAGGTGATGGCCGCGCTGGTGGCCTGCGGCCACAACCTCTTCTGCGTGGACTGCGCCGTCCGCATCTGCGGCAAGAGCGAGCCCGAGTGCCCGACCTGCCGCACACCTGCCACCCAGGCCATTCATATCTTTTCCTAGCCGGTCACCTCGCCGCGCCCGCAGCCCCCAGGGCGGTCCACGGATGCGGGGTGGGTGCTCAGGGCCGGGTGGGGAGGAAGCGGAGAGGGCGGGCGGGGGGAGCGGCGGGCTGGCCAGTGTTTACAGACAAGCTTTAACTCCGGTCCCAAGCGTGGAGACGGCGACCCGGCGGCCCAGCGACACCTCAGTTCTTAACAAATGACAGTATTGAGTCGACAGGTTAAAATAAACCAGAGAGAAAAGGCGGGCTTGCACTTTTTATTTAAGACACCCCCACTCCCCAGGGTGATCTTTTTAAGGAAAAAAAAAAAAACACGATTTTTACAACTCTCCCGGTTGTCCTTTTGTACGTAGCTGATATCGATTTGACAGTGTTTGTTTTCCCAGGGCCTCAAACTCTGCAGAAATTTCCAGGAGGACAACTCCCTTTTTGGGGCTAACTGGTTACCCTTTAGTATGTAAGCCGCGCGCAGGCTGGAGGGAGGCGGGGGGAGGGGGCGTCCAGAACTTTCTTCTTTTTTTTTTAAATTATTAATCCCTTTCTGCTGTGGTTTCTGTTGACCGTTTTTTAATTTTTTTGTTTTTTTAAACTTTTTCCTCTTGTGTATATGTAGGGAATTTATAGGGAAATATGTACTTTATGGAATAAATTTTAAGAAAACTAAAATATACTTTATTTTAAATAAAGTAATGGACCTTTAGTGTTACACAGCTAAATTACTGATTATATATTTGCTGAGCTGACCTAAGGGTTCAGAAACTTGTATCAAGAGTTTTATTTTTTGACTTCAAAGCCTTCTTAATAAAGTCTTTTTACTACACGTGAAAAAAAAAAGGAATCTCAATAATTGTTTGCCTTATCTGGGATAACCAATAATATGTTCCTGGACTCTTATACCCCAAGGATTTATTGAGTCTCCTACCTACTTTTTGAGCAGCCTAAATGCCAATTTGAAGGACATAAAAGTCCCAGGAGACTCCACTTTAAAATAATATGCAGATGACCTTCTTCTATATTCTGACAGTGATGACAACTCTGTTTTGCACACCAAATACCTTCTTATGGAATTAGCAAGAAAGGGCCACGTGGTAGCTAGAGATGAAATTCAACTATGCTCTCTTTGTGTCCAGTATCTGAGTCATATTTCAGCTGCAGGTAAAATTAACTCCACGACTGAGCCTCTACTATTCACTATGTTCCTCTTCCTGAAACAAAACAACCATCCACTTAGGGAGGATTTTGTTGGTCTTGCAGGATATTATAGAATGTGAGTATCTGATTTATATATGATTGCCTCACTCCTCTATGCCATGACTAGGGAGTCATCCCAAGATCCAGAAGTCTCAGACTCCTGATCCAAAGATACTTTTGAGAGTCATAAGGACAGTTTACTTTCACTTCCAATTCTTGGACTCCTCAGTTACTCCCTCCTTTTTCCTTGTTTGTGCATGAACAAGGAGTGCCCATGGAGTGTTATCCCAGTAACATAATAGACACAAAATTCCTCTTGGACATTACAGATTGGTATGCCAATGAAAATTCAATCAACAATCATGTTAAGAAGAAAAAAAAAGAATTTTATTTGAGCCAAACTGAAGATTATTCTCAGGAAGCAGATTCTCAGAAAGCTCTAAGAACTGTTCTGCCTGTTAAAAGTCGAAGGAACAGTCATATACATTTTTGAGACAAAGAGTCGTACATCAAAATGACATACTGATATTTTATATAAAGGTCACCAAGGATACATAGTCCAAGTAAGCACATACAAAGGAAGTAGCAAGTCACCATGACCCCCTAAAGAGCTGGGAAAGAACACTATTCTTTTAAGAGGTTACATTGCTAATGTCAGAAGAAAAAATATTGATCTTTATGGTTAAGCAGGCACTCCCATCTTTGAGAAGTTCTGGTTAATGGGTAATGCAGATGCACACTGCACATTAGGGATGTTCAGAGGAAGCCCAAACAAACACAGAGAGATAATTTTATGTTTAATTTTTTCTTGTCCTGCCTTAAAATATAAATTTTATTTCATCAGTTAGATGCAATAGCTAGAGCATACACTTCTTGTCTTCAAGCTGTGGCTGCAACCACCAAATTTTTCCAGGTTACTTCTGATTTAGTATTAGGTCATCTACTTGACATGCATGTTTCCTATGCTGGGCAATCCTATAGCTTATGGAAAACACACAGCACTTTTCTGTGTCTCGACTTACATCTTATGAGATCTCACTACTCTCCCTCACTTCACCACATAATTGCTGTCAAATCTTAATACTGACCGCTTGTTTCCTTTACCTACTAATCGGATGCCCCATGATTGTTTCATTAACACTACATTATTATCTTGCCCTAGATGAGGTTTGTCATGAAACTCCCTCCCCCAAATTGACCTCATTCTATTTTGATGGCTCCTACTTCTGGAAGGAGGATGGGGCCTTCCACGATAGATATGTCATCACTGATCAATATAAACCTCTACCAAATGTTAAATCAGCCTACATAGCTGAGTATTTGGGCTAGCATAAGAGGAGAGAGATTGAAGGTTAACATTTATACTGACAACTGCCAAGCCTTTGAGGTATCACATGATTTTATGTTATAGAAACAGAGGATTCATGGCAGTGGCTGATACTCCAGTTAAAAATGGACTCCCAAAAAAGTAAATTGGTGCAGCCACTGTGGAAAACAGTATGGAAGTTCCTCAGAAAACTAAAAATAGAGTTTCCATATGATCCTGCAATCCCACTCCTGGACATGTATCTGGACAAAACTATAATTCAAAAACTTACATGCACCCCTTTGTTCATAGCAGAACTAGTCATGATAGCCAAGACATGGAAACAACCTAAATGTCCATTGACAGATGAATGGATAAAGAAGACGTGGTACATATACACAATGGAATAAAAAAGAATGAAATAATGCCATTTTCAGCAACATGTATGCAACTAGAGATTATCATACCAAGTGAAGTAAGTCAGAAAGAGAAAGACAGATACCATATGATATCACTAATATGTGGAATCTAAACTATGACACAAATGAACTTACCTACAAAACATAAACAGATTCACAGATATAGAGAACAGACTTGTTGTTGCCAGTGGAGAGAGGTGGTGGGGGAGGGATGGATTGGGAGTTTGGGACTATCAGATGCAAACTATTATATATAGAAATGGATAAACAACAAGGTCCTACTGTATAGCACAGGGAACTATATTCAATACCCTGTGATAAACCATAATGGAAAAGAATATGAAAAAGAATGTATATATATATATATATATATATATATATATATATATATATATATAAACTGAGTCACTTTGCTGCACAGCAGAAATTAACACAACATTGTAAATCAACTATACTTCCATTAAATAATATTTTTAAAAATAATGGATCCCAAAGAGCAGATCTTCTAGAGGTATTGCTATTACCCTAGGAAATCACTATTGATAAACTGAGGGACACAGCACAGAAAATTCAAACAAGTCCTGGGCAAATAGATTGGCTGATAAATATGTTAAATTAGTAGCCTCTTCCTTAATCATCCAAGAAATCCCAGAGATACCCAACCCTTGGGACTAAACCACTAGGTCCCACTTCAAGGCCCTAGATCCTGGTAGGATTGTTCACCCTCCACTGAGAGAGATAACTTCTTTAGGATGACTCCTAAGGAAATCATAAAAGAGATCCATGGGGCCCAAATAGCAGCATCTGACTCAGAAGTAATTGGGTGGGAAAAAGCTGGATGTTCAATCCACTTAGATGAACTCTGGTCTCACAGAGACAGCTACTAGGTAGCTCCTAAGTCTATATCTTGAATCATTGTATATGATTTACACAACATGACTCACCATGGAAATCAGACAAACAAAAGTTTGGACTTTTTTTAAGCTTTTATTTGGACCAAGCAGTTGCCACTTGTCTCATCTGCCAGAAACATAACCATGGAAAAGCTGTAAAGGTGGGGCAGTGAGGGGAAGCTGCTCCCCAGGATCCTTCCTTATTGGCAAAGAGATTTTATCCACTTACCAATAGCACAAGGCTACCAATAGGTCCTCACTCTAAACTGCGTGTTTTCTAAATGGTTAAAGGCTTTCTCCTGACAAAATGTCTCAGCAACATCTGTTGCCAACATTTTCCTGGAATGAATCTTCCCCATTTGAGGTATTCACTGTACCATCTTTAGTGACAGAGGATAAAATCATCCAGGAAATTGAAGAGTCCACTGCTCTTACCATCCTCAGTCATCAGGCACCATAGAAAGTCAATGGCATCCTCAAGACCAAAACAGATAAACTACTTGAGAGTTGTTCATGGGAGCTGCCTGTTGCTCTTACGAATCTCAGAACTGCTTCCCTATCTCCACATGAGCTACCCTCTTAAATTACCATGGAAAGACAATGAGTGATTTCTGCAGATGAGATGACCTCAGTCTTTGTCTTCTTTGAAGAATGAATTCCACAAAGAGAGCAAGATTGTAAAGCAGGCAGAGTTTATAAGATGCACAGTACGTGTGGGAGAACACACAAAGAAGCAGTTTATTTAGGGCAGAAGCAAATTTACATGCTCAGAGAAGAGTGTGAGATCCTTGCGAGTGAGGAGCACACTATCGGGGCAGTTTAGGTTGTTAATATGGGGCTAATCTTCCAGGGTGTAGATGAGGGTGACTCCCCTTTTCCCTCTCCTATGATTATGCCGGCTGAAGTTCCTTAGGTGGGCTTCCATCAGGCACCTTTTTTAATCTTTACTGTGAATACCTAAGTAAAACTCACAGGGGTGGAAGGTAAAACTGCAATGCTAATGATATTATGGTATTACAATGTAGCCAAGGTTACTAGAGGACGACTTGAGACCCCCTCTGTCCATGTGTCAGGCTGGGAAATCCTCCCACCAACAAGAATGAGGAGGCTGTGGTGGGTTGCTTTCTCTTTCACACAATCATCAGAAACCTCTGCATTTTTATTTATGCATGTTCGACAGTTTTCATGTAGAGTATTTTGCTCAGGTGCTATAAAATTTGTTTTAGATGCCATTCCTCCATGTGTCATGGCCTCATTAAGTGCAAAACAAAGAGGTGGCTTTGCCTTCTGCCTAATGTCTATGCATGAAGAGGCTGTCCTTCGGCCCCACCCTGACCTTCTTGCCTCATGAGGATACCTTATTCATCCTGGCTAGTGGAACATTCTAACTTAATTTAATCTGACATCCTTAGATACTGCCAAGGGTTAATAAAATATACTCAACCCTATAATCACCAAGCCAAAACTGCCTTCCCTTTAGAAGTTCCTGAACAACGCTTACATGATTTACAAGTAGGCAGTCTGGTTTTCTGGAAACACTACCATCAGAGAACTTATCTTGAACCCAGATCTTATACAGCTTTGTTCGTTGTGGACACTGCTGTCAAATTACAGGGTGCTCAACCCTGGGTTCATGTTTCACAAGTAAAGAAATAGAAGAGCTGCTCAAACTGGAGTATTCCAACTGAAGACCTCAAACTCTGGAGTTCTGTCAAGAGCCTCCAGAAGCCGGCAGCTGCCCCAAGAATATCTGAACAAGTCAATGATGTCACAAGGTACTCAGTGTCCACCCAAAATGATGCAAAAAAACCCCATCTGATTCCCTTAATGATTTTTAGCCCCTGAATTTTTATCTTTAGCATCTGCCTAGAGAACCTTGCCACAATAACTCCTCACCTTCACTATGATTTTCCTCACCTGATATTAGTTTTCACCTTCATTTTTCATTCCTAACTTTATGAGTTCCTACTCCCCCTTTTCCCCCTATTCTCAGTAAGACCATTTCACCCACAGATCCTTGATAAGCGAGGGTCAAACTGATCACCATTTCCTGTAACACCACATACTGTCAGTGCTGTGTGCCTTTTCTTCCCTTTCCTTTCCTCCGGAATTTCCCAGATCCCCTTGATCAATCAGGACACCTATTTTGCTATAACCCTTCCTCCTTTTTTCTCCACTGTCTTAAACCAGACAATTACCCATCTTTAGAAAACTACTGTACTTACACCAGTCTATCCTTGCAAGGGTCATATCTGTTTCCATAGTAATTTTACCACCAGCCCCTTTCTGTGGAAGGACATTTGTCTTGACACTTACCTAGCTTTCACTAATTCCAGCATAAAATCCCCAAGCTGCTATGGGTTCCCTGGATATCCCTCATATGAATGGAAATGTCTCCACTGCCCCTTCCAGCCAAGTCTCTTGGACACAACCCAACCACATGTAGACCATGTCTGACAAATCCTTTCTCCACCCTCACAATCTGCATTATGTGGTCACCCTTAGCTATCAGATAACTATATCTATGATGCTTGGCTAACTCCCAATGATTTTAATTTTGTCTGTGGAACCCAAGCTTATTGGCTGTTATGGGTCAACTGGACTGGATCATACTACTTTGCCAATCTTACTAATCCCTTTCTCCACTCAGCTCCCCACAATTTTCCTCCCTTCTTGGACTGTCTCTAAAACAATCACCCTCTCCTTCTGGTTCACCTTGCTCTCACTGTAGGAGCAAAAGAAGTATCAAGTATATCACAGGTCCCCTGTAGATGGTCTTGATTACTGGGGAGGCAACGTATGTGGGGGAAAACAGCTAAAGAACTGGATTCACTGCTCTTGGGGAAAGTTTTGCCACCTTTTGGGTACCATCCCTAGAAATCCATCTCCTAACTGACTTGCACAAAATCATTTACTCATTGCTGAAGCAAATTACCTTTTCCTTGGACAGCATCACCAGTGGCTTGAATCTATGATCATCAAGTACAAGATGTCCAGCATGTTGTTTTGGCTACAGAAGGAGGCACCTTTGACCCAGGCAACTTGTCTGACATCTTTGCCATAACCAGGAAGTTTTGAGAGGCAAATGAAGAAATCCATGGCATCACTGCCCTTGTACTGACACAACCAGAAAGGTCAAAGTGTCCGGGGACTTCTTCTGACGTATCCCTGAAGCTCTACAAATGTGGGAATACAGATTGATTCAGCCTCTAATCTTTATTTCTATCCCACTCATTAAATGGCTATCCCACTCATTAAATATCTTGTGAGTCACACGGTACAGAAAATGGTAACCATCACCAAGTCTCAATAGATGTTTCATCTGGTTCTGTAAGAACAAAAGCAACCAAATGAGAAATGGACTTACGTTGTTCAGAAGAAAGAAGAATGCCTCTTCTTTTGAATAAGAGGGAAGAATGACAAAGAGTTTTTGCTTGACCAGTTTAGTCAGCCTCCCCTGAACCCTCTTCCCAACAAGTCCCATCCAGTTTCAGCAAGAGTCCAGTTAAGTCATTTTAAGGAGAATTCCCTACCCTTGATATCTGATCAAATTCCTCATTCCTCTATTCCCCTACATGATATCTGATCACGCTGGTGTTTTTCTAATAAGGATCCTGTTAAGTCAGCTCAGCCAGAATTTCCCCAGACTTGATGTCTCCTATTTGTGATTTTACATCCACCAATGTCCCCTCAACTTGTTTCTTGGCTATAGTCCCCACTTGTTTTGGTTGTATTCAGAATTGACCCCAGTTATGTACTGGAGTCTCTCTCTAGTCCTAGGGCAACAGGTTTTTTTTAATTTAATTTATTATTATTATTAAAATTTATCTTTACCACTTTAATGTTTTTCTAGCCCTGGTTTTAATTTGATTACAACATAATTTCAAATGCATACCAAAAAACTTTATCCTTTTAATCCCCCCATCTTATGTTTTTGATATCACAATTTACATTTTTATATTGTATGTCTATTAACAAATTATTATAGCCATAGTTATTTTTAATACTTTTGTCTTTTAGCTTCTGTACTAGAGTTAAATGTGATTTTACCGACCACAATTACAATATTAGAGTATTGTGAATTTGTCTATATACTAAAGTTTACCAGTGAGTTTTTATTTTCATTAGTTTTGATGTTACTTATTAGCATCTTTCATTTCATCCTTAAGAACTCCCTTTAGTATTTCTTGTAATGCAGATCTAAAGGTGATAAACTCCTCTCAGCTTTTGCTTGCCTGGAAGTGTCTTTATTTCACCTTCTTTTCTGAAGGACAGTTTGTGGGGTGAAGTATTCTTGGTTTGAGGTTTTTTTCTTTCAACGCTTTGAATATATAATCTCATTTTCTCCTGACCTGCAAGGTTTCTGCTGAGAAATCTACTGACAACCTTATGGGAGTTCTCTTGGACAGGCATACCTTGGAGATATTACAGATTTGGTTCTGGACTACCTCAATAAAGTGGATATTGTAATAAAGTGAGTCACACAATTTTTTTGGTTTCCTAGTACATATAAAAGTTATGTTTGAACTATACTGTAGTCTATTAAGTGCACAATAGCATTATTTCTAAACAAAAGTACATACTTTAATTAAAATTTATTACTAAAAAGTGCTAACTATCATCTTAGCCTTCAGCGAGTCACAGTAGTAACATCAAAGATCACTGATCACATAAAAAAGATGTGGTATATATACAATGGAATATTAACCATAAAAAAGAATGAAATAATGCCATTTGTGGCAAACTGGAGGGACCTAGAGATTATGACACTAAGCGAAGTAAGTCAGACAGAGAAAGGCAAATATCACATGATATCACTTATATGTGGAATCTAAAATATGACACAAATGAACCTATCTATGAAACAGACTCACAGACATAGAGAACATACTTGTGGTTGTCAAGGGGGAGGGTGATTATGGATTGAGAGTTTGGGATTAACACATGCAAATTATTATATGTAGGATGGATAAACAACAAGGTCTTACTGTATAGCACAGGGAACTATATTCAATATTCTGTGATAAACCATAATGGAAAAGAATATGAAAAATAATATATATATAATGGAGTCACTGTTCTGTAAAGCAGAAATTAATACAACATTGTAAATCAAATATACTTCAATAAATTTTTTTTAAAAGTTTGCTGATCATGGATCGCCATAACAAATATAACAATAATGAAAAAGTTTGAACTATTGCAAGAATTGCCAAAATGTGACACAGAGACATGAAATGAGCAAATGTCGGAAAAATGATGCCAATAGACTTGATTGACACAGGGTTGTCACAAACCTTCAATTTATAAATAACTCAATATTTACAAAGCTCAATAAAGCAAAGCACAATAAAATGAGGTATGTATGTATGTGACAAGTCTCTTGCTGCTTTCAAAATTCTCTCTATGTCTTTGAGTTTTGATAGTTTGATTATAATGTGTCCCTTGTGAAGACCTCATTGGCTTTGAAACTGTTTGAGGACCTTTAAGTTTCAAGGACCTGGATGTCCATATCTCTCCCCAGATTTGGGAAGTTTTCAGCTATTATTTCTTTAAATAAGATTTCTGTTCCTTCTGGTATGCCCATAGTGAATATATTGGCCTCCTGAATTGTTTCCCACTAATCCCATCGATCTTCATTTCTTTCTGGTTAGTTACTAGAAAACTACTGTGTTCTTGGGTGGTGTTATGCTTCATTGATCTTTCATGGTTCTCGTACATTGTACTGATGTTTGCACATTTGTTGGAGGAGTCATCTTTTCTAGACTTTATAGATTGATTTCAGTGGGAAGAGACCTTCACCTACAGGTGGGTGTAAGGACCCAGGCTGGGTGTGTGGCTCTGGCTCCAGGGAGAGTGCAGAGGCATAGTCTCCATGCAGCTCCATCAGCTAAGGTCAATGTGGACAAAGAATGAAGGGGTGCTCAACAACCAAGGCTGTGGGTGTCTGCAGTGGTGAAGGCTGTGGTTGTACTCCTGATCTCTCTATTTTTTCCCCAAAGGGGAAGTTGTAACCAAACTGAACCCTCTTGATGTCAGGTCTGACTTGCAGGTGTGCTCATGGTGGTACTGCTATCTGATGTCCAAGTGCCCATGGAGTGGCCACAAAACCAATATCCAAAGCTCAGGTGCGCATAGAGACACCACCACTCTACAGTTTGGGGAAACAGTGGCACCTGTGCCTCAGCTGCTGTGTTGGTAATTGTGTGAGAGTTTCAGGTACTTGTGAGGCAGGCACACACAGATGTAGAGTGGTTCCAGGGTCCAGGGCATGGGTGCACTTGCTACCATGGTAGCTCCAATGCCCTAAGTGTCAGCACTCACAGAGCCATGGAGCCAGGGTGTAGGACATGGACTTGTGCAGAATGACTGTGACTCTAGGGTTTGGGGCATGTATGCTCTCACTAGAGTGGTGGCTTCTTTGGTTGTGGTGTAGGTGCTCGTGGAGCAGCCATGGAGCTAGGATCTGGAGTGTGGGCATGTCTAGAATGACCAAAGAGCCAGGGTCTGGAATTCAAGAGTACATGGAGCAGCCACGGTTTGGGGGCTCAGGGTGCGCATGGGGTTGGAGGGTTGGTGGTGCTGGTCCTTGGGTGACATCAGAGAAGCTCCTTCTTATGTGTGTTTGGAGAGCTGCACACAGCTTCTTGTCTCTAGATGCTCTGTGGCAGTGAAGGATTTTACTTACCTCAGTGGTGGGAGCTGCCTGTTTCCTCTGTGGAGTGAGGCACTGGGGTCTGCACAGATGAAAACTATGGAGTCCTTTGTAAAATCTGCAGGGTCAGTGGCTGTCATGGGGGCTGGGGGGCTGAGGTACTGTGTATCCCAGTTGCAAGGGACTCCACAGAGCAGACCACTGGGCACCCTCTGTGTGGCTGATCCTGATAACCCAACCCTTCCTTGTTCCTAGCTATCTCCAGATGTCTCATCTGTATAAATCTCCCACCAACACTTTATATGTGTTTATTCTCCCTTTTTTGCTCCACCATGTTACTTAAGGTTCTTAACTGAACTCTTGAGCCATCCCAGGGCTATGTTTATTCATGGGCAGTTAACTGTTGCTTTTTGTGGGGGAAAAAACTGTTATCTCCGACTCTGCCATCTCTTTCAGTCATCATGACTTTTCAATGATTGTATGAACTCTAGTGGTACTAGCTATTCATTTATTTCTATTTTTAATTTTTGAATTTTATATTTTATACAGCAGGTTCTTATTAGTCATCAATTTTATACACATCAGTGTATACATGTCAATCCCAATTGCCCAATTCATCACACCACTATCCCCAACCCCCATGGCTTTCCCCCCTTGGTGTCCATACATTTGTTCTCTACATCTGTGTCTCAAATTCTGCCCTGCAAACCGGTTCAACTGTACCATTTTTCTAGGTTCCACATACATCCGTTAATATACAAGATTTGTTTTTCTCTTTCTGACTTACTTCACTCTGTATGAGAGTCTCTAGATCCATCAATGTCTCAACAAATGACCCAATTTCGTTCCTATTTATGGCTGAGTAATATTCCATTGTATATATGTACCACAATTTCTTTATCCATTCATCTGTCAATGGGCATTTAGGTTGCTTCCATGACCTGACTATTGTAAATAGTGTTTCAATGGACATTGGGGTGCATGTGTCTTTTTGAATTATGGTTTTCTTCAGGTATATGCCCAGTAGTGGGATTGCTGGATCATATGGTAATTCTATTTTTAGTTTTTTTAAGGTACCTCTATAGTGTTCTCCATAGTGGCTGTATCAATTTACATTCCCACCAACAGTGCAAGAGGGTTCCCTTTTCTCCACACCCCCTCCAGCATTCATTGTTTGTAGAATTTGTGATGATGCCCATTCTAACTGGTGTGAGGTGATACCTCATTGTAGTTTTGATTGGCATTTCTCTAATAATTAGCGATGTTGAGCAGCTTTTCATGTGCTTCTTGGCCATCTGTATGCCTTCTATGGAGAAATGTCTATTTAGATCTTTGGCCTATTTTTGGATTGGGTTATTTGTTTCTTTAATATTGACCTGCATGTGCTCTTTATATATTTTGGAGATTAATCCTTTGTCCATTGATTCATTTGCAAATATTTTCTATCATTCTGAGGGTTGTCTTTTCGTCTTCTTTATGGTTTCCTTTGCTGTGCAAAAGCTTTGAAGCTTCATTAGGTTCCATTTGTTTATTTTTGTTTTTATTTCCATTACTCTAGGAGGTGGATCAAAAAAGACCTTACTATGATTTATGTCAAAGAGTGTTCTTCCTATGTTTTCCTCTAAGAGTTTTATAGTGTCTGGTCTCACATTTATGTCTCAAATCCATTTTGAGTTTATTTTTGTGTATGGTGTTAGGGAGTGTTCTAATTTCATTCTTTTACATGTAGCTGTCCAGTTTTCCCAGCACCACTTATTGAAGAGACTGTCTTTTCTCCATTGTATATCCTTGGCTCTTTTGTCATAGATTAGTTGACCACAGGTGCGTGGGTTTGTCTCTGGGCTTTCTATCTTGTTCCATTGATCTATGTTTCTGTTTTTGTGCCAGTACCGTATTGTCTTAATTACTGTAGCTTTGTACTATAATCTGAAGTCAGGGAGTCTGATTCCTCCAGCTCCATTTTTTTCCCTCAAGACTGCTTCGGCTATTCGGGGTCTTTTGTGTCTCCAGAAAATTTTAAGATTTTTTTGTTCTACTTCTGTAAAAAATGCCATGGTAATTTGATTGGGATTGCATTGAATCTGTAGATTGCTTTGGGTAGTATCATCATTTTCACAATATTGATTCTTCCAATCCAAGAACATGGTATATCTCTCCATCTGTTGATATTATCTTTTTTTTTTTTCGGTACGCGAGCCTCTCGTTTTTGTGGCCTCTCCCGTTGTGGAGCACAGGCTCCAGACACCCAGACTCAGCGGCAATGGCTCACGGGACCAGCTGCACCATGGCATGTGGGATCTTCCCGGACTGGGGCATGAACCCACATCTCCTGCATTGGCAGGCGGACTGTCATATTGGTATTATCTTTAATTTCTTTCATCAGTGTCATAGTTTTCTGCATACAGGTCTTTTTTCTCCATAGGTAGGTTTATTCCTAGGTATTTTATTCTTTTTGTTGCGATGTTAAATGGGGAGGTTTCCTTAAATTCTTTTTCAGATTTTTCATCATTAGTGTATAGGAATGCAGGAGATTTCTGTGCATTAATTTTCTATCCTTCAGCTTTACCAAATTCATTGATTACTTGTAGTAGTTTTTTGGTGGAATTTTTAGGATTCTCTATGTATAGTATCATGTTATCTGCAAACAGTAACAGTTTTACTTCTTCTTTTCCAATTTGTATTCCTTTTATTTCTTTTTCTTCTCTGATTGCTGTGTCAAAAAGTTCCAAAACTATGTTGAATAAGAGTGGTGAGAGTGGACATCCGTGTCTTGTTCCTGATCTTAGGGGAAATGCTTTCAGGTTTTCACCATTGAGAATGATGTTTGCTGTGAGTTTGTCATATATGGCCTTTATTATGTTGAGGTAAGTTCCCTCTATGCCCACTTTCTGGAGAGTTTTTATCATAATGGGTGTTGAATTTTGTCAAAAGCTTTTTCTGCATCTATTGAGATGATCATATGGTTATTATTCTTCAATTTGTTAATATGGTGTATCACATTGATTGATTTGTGTATATTGAAGAATCCTTGCATCCCTGGGGTAAATCCCACTTGATCATGGTGTATGATCCTTTTAATGTGTTGTTGGATTCTGTTTGCTAGTATTTTGTTGAGGATTTTTGCATCTATATTCATCAGTGATATTGGTCTGTAATTTTGTTTGTTTGCAGTATCTTTGTCTGGTTTTAGTATCAGGGTTATGGTGCCCTCATAGAATGAGTTTGGGAGTGTTCCTTCCTCTGTAATTTTTTGGAAGAGTTTGAGAGGGATGGATGTTAGTGTTTCTCTAAATGTTTAATAGAATTCACCTGTGAAGCCATCTAGTCCTGGACTTTTGTTTGTTGGAAGATTTTTAATCACAGCTGCAATTTCATTACTGGTGATTGGTCTGTTCATATTTTCTATTTCTTCCTGGTTCAGTCTTGGAGGTTATATCTTTCTAAGAATTTGTACATTTCTTCCAGGTTGTCCATTTTATTGGCATAGAGTTGCTTGTAGTAGTCTCTTAGGATGCTTTGTATTTCTGTGGTGTCTGTTGTAACTTCTCCTTTTCATTTCTAATTTTATTTATTTGAGTCTTCTCCCTCTTTTTCTTGATGAGTCTGGCTAATTGTTTATCAATTTTGTTCAGCTTCTCAAAGAACCAGCTTTAAGTTTTATTGATCTTTGCTATTGTTTTCCTTGTTTCTATTTCATTTATTTCTGACCTGATCTTTATGATTTCTTTGCTTCTGCTAACTTTGGGTTTTGTTTGTTCTTCTTTCTCTAGTTCCTTTTGCTGTAAGGTTAGATTGTTTATTTGAGATTTTTCTTGTTTCATGAGGTAGGCTTGTATTACTGCAAATTTCCCTCTTAGAAGTGCTTTTGCTGCATCCCATATGTTTTGGATCATCGTGTTTTTGTTGTCATTTGCCTCTAGGTATTTTTTGTTTTCCTCTTTGATTTCTTCAGTGATCTCTTGGATATTTAGTAACATATTTTTTAGCCTCCTTGTGTTTGTGTTTTCTACGTTTTTTTCTCCCTGTCATTCACGTCTAATCTCATAGCGTTGTGGTCGGAAGAGATGCTTGATATGATTTCAATTTTCTTAAATTTACTGAGGCTTGATTTGTGACCCAAGATGTGATCTATCCTGGAGAATGTTCCATGTGCACTTGAGAAGAAAGTGTAATCTGCTGTTTTTGAATGGAATGCCCTATAAATATCAATTAAATTTATCTGGTCTATTGTGTCATTTAAAGCTTGTGTTTCCTTATTAATGTTCTGTTTGGATGATATGTCCATTGGTGTAAGTGAGGTGATAAAGTCCCCCACTATTATTGTGTTACTGTCGATTTCCTTTTTTATAGCTGTTAGCAGTTGCCTTATGTATTGAGGTGCTCCTATGTTGGGTGCATATATATTTATAACTGTTATATCTTCTTCTTGGATTGATTCCTTGATCATTATGTAGTTTCCTTCCTTTTCTCTTGAACCATTCTTTATTTTAAAGTCTACTTTTTCTGATATGAGTATTGCTACTCCAGCTTTGTTTTGATTTCCATTTTCATGGAATATCTTTTTCCATCCCGTAACTTTCAGTCTGTATGTGTCCCTAAGTCTGAAGTGGGTCTCTTGTACACAGCATATATATGGGTCTTGTTTTTGTATCCATTCAGCAAGCCAATGTCTTTTGGTTAGAGCATTTAACCCATTAACATTTAAGGTAATTATCGATATGTATGTTCTTATGACCATTTTCTTTATTGTTTGGGGGTTGTTATTGTAGGTCCTTTTCTTCTCTTGTGTTTCCCACTTAGAGAAGTTCCTTTAGCATTTGTTGTAAAGCTGGTTTGGTGGTGCTGAATTCTCTTAGCTTTTGCTTGTCTGTAAAGCTTTTGATTTCTCCACTGAATCTGAATGAGATCCTTGCTGGGTAGAGTAACCTGGGCTGTATGTTCTTCCCTTTCATCACGTTAAGAATATCATGCCTACTAGAGCATGGACTTGAGGATATGGGGGGGGGGGAAGGTAAGCTGTGACAAAGTGAGAGAGTGGCATGGACATATATACACTACCAAATGTAAGGTAGATAGCTGGTGGGAAGCAGCTGCATAGCACAGGGAGATCAGCTCGGTGCTTTGTGACTGCCTGGAGGGGTGAGATAGGGAGGGTGAGAGGGAGGGAGACACAAGAGGGAAGAGATATGGGAACATATGTGTATGCATAACTGATTCACTTTGTTATAAGGCAGAAACTAACACACCATTGTAAAACAATTATACGCCAATAAAGATGTAAAAAAAAAGAATATCATGCCACTCCCTTCTGGCTTGTAGAGTTTCTGCTGAGAAATCAGATGTTAAACTTATGGGAGATCCCTTGTACATTATTTGTCATTTTTCCCTTGCTGCTTTCAATAAATTTTCTTTGTCTTTAATTTTTGCCAATTTGATTACTATGTGTCCTGGTGTGTTTCTCCTTGGGTTTTTCATGTATGGGATTCACTCCTCTTCCTGGACGTGGGTGGCTATTTCCTTTTCCGGAAGTTTTTGACTATAATCTCTTCAAATATTTTCTCTAGTCCTTTTTCTCTCTCTTCTCCTTCTGGGACTCCTATAATGTGAATGTTGTTGCGTTTAATGTTGTCCATGAGGTCTCTTAGGCTCTCTTCATTGCTTTTCATTGTTTTTTCTTTATTCTGCTCCACAGCAGTGAATTCTACCTTTCTGTCTTCCAGGTCACTTATCTGTTTTTCTGCTTCAGTTATTCTGCCATTGATTTCTTATAGTGTAGTTTTCATTTCAGTTATTGTGTTGTTCATCTCTGTTTGTTTGTTCTTTAATTCTTCTAGGTCTTTGTTAAACATTTCTTGCATCTTCTCGATCTTTACCTCCATTCTTGTTCTGTGGTCCTGGATCATCTTCACTATTATTATTCTAAATTCATTTACTGGAAGGTTGCCTATCTCCACTTTATTTATTTGTTTTTCTGGGGTTTTATCTTGTCCCTTCATCTTGTACATAGCCCTCTGCCTTTTCATCTTGTCTATCTTTCTGTGAATGTGGTTTTTGATCCACAGACTGCAGAATTGTAGTTCTTCTTGCTTTTGCTGTCTGCCCTCTCTATTCATTTCTCATTGTAAGCATTTAAGAGTTTTCTACTTTTTCTTGATAAGATTTATGAGATTTGGCATCTATACTAATCCTTTTATAACAACTGACTTTTAAAAATGAAAAACCTTTATTGAAGGTTTCTTTTCCTTTCATTAATGTCTTTCTCTCTGATTCTTTTTCAGTTAGTGTCTTATTTAAGGTAACCTCTTGAATTGGGTGATTTTTATAAGAGATATTTTCCCTTTACCATTTTCTCATGTATACGTTTAAAGTTATAAAATTCCCATTGAGAAACATTGCCTTAGCTGCATCATACAATGTCTTTTGAAGAGGACATTTTTATTAACAATCAAATCAAAATAATTTTTATTATTTTGACCAATTGTGAAAATGATCCCTGGTGGTCCACTGGTTAAGATTCTGCCTTCCAATGCAGGGAACATGGGTTTGATCCCTGGTCAGTGAACTATGATTCCACATGCTGCAGGGAAACTAAGCCTGTGTGCCACAACTACTGAACCCATGTGCTCTGGAACCTGTGCTCCACAACTAAAGAGAAACCCTTGTGCTGTAGCGAAGAGCCCACACACCACAACGAAAGATGTCACATGCCACAGTGAAGACCCCACGTGCCGCAACTAAGGCTTGATGCAGCCAAATAATAAAATAAAATTTGAAAAATTTTCAGTGGGCTTCATTTTTTCTTTGAACCATTAGTAATATAGAAATGTGCTAATTGAAATTTCAATATATCAGTAACTTTCTACCTAACATTTGTTATTCATTTCTGGAAATCTCAGAGTATCATCAAAAAATATTATTCTAAATGATTTTAAGTCTTTGAAATTATTGAGATAAGATTTGGGTTCAGTGTGTCATCAATCAACAAGTACTTGAAAAGAATGTGCCATCTAGTTCAGACGGTCTTGGCTTTCTATATATGCCAACTAGCTCAACTTTATTATGTTGGTCAAAACTTTCCAATTCTTGCTGACTTTTCTTTCTTTACATACAGCGACACCTAGTGTTCCAAAATATTAGTGCATGGACTCAGATTGTTAACACTGGATGTTGAAGGGAGATCAGTTAGACAGTTCAATTACTTACTAATGACATTTCACCATTTCTTTAAAAATAGCCAAAACATTCTGGTGGGGAAGAGGGCCACAAAATGCACTAGGACATATTTTACAAGTATTTACTCCTATTAAATTTTAAAAACTCCTTCTCCCTGGATGCAAAATATCGATTAATTCCTTTGATTCTTGCTCTGTGGCCTTTACATGCTTGCATGCATTTAACACGTCCCACTTTTATGACTGAGAATTTCCTCTTTTCTGATCCTATAAAGGAAGTGTTGTGGCTCAAACACTGTGTGTGTGTGTGTGTGTGTGTGTGTGTGTGTGCATGTACCTCAGCAGATACTGAGTTCAAACAATGTGTTTAGATTGTATGATTTATTAAAGAAAACGGAAAGTAATTTTGTAAGAAAAGTTATAAAAATTTTACTTGCTTCTTTTTGCAGAAACATTATCAACCAATATTCCCTCAACAAGTGTTTAATGCAAATATTCTATTGAAGTATAACATATATCAAAAACTGCATAAATAATAAATATATAACTTGATAAATTGTCAAATTACTTTAATGGAATTAGATAATTAAAGAGAATTATCAGCCCCATCATGCCCTCTTCCAGTCACTAAAATTCTCATCAATTTCTACCCTGTTTTCTAACACCAGAGATTGAATTTGACTATTTTTTAACTTTACAATTATGGAATTGCAAATTATGTGTTTGTATCTAGCTCCTTTCACTCACCTTTATATTTGTGAGATATATACATGTCATTGCATGGAGTTGTAGTTTATTCAATCTCATTGTTATGTACCATGGCTTTTTATGGATATACCAAATTTTTAAATCATTCTACTATTGAAGAACATTTAATTTTTCTCCAGTTTAGGCAGTTAAACTAGTGCTCTATGAACATTCTAATACACAGTGGAAATATTACCTAGCAGAACATTTTGGTTCTTTTGGTTATATGCTGGGGTTGCTGCACCATAAGGTAAAAATATCTTCAGTAATTAAACAAGGTTCCAAAGTAAGTATATCAATTTAAATACTCACCAGATGTTTATGGATCTGTCAGTTGCCTCATTTCTACTCCAACCCTCAGCAGCTCTGACTTTTTAATTTTAACCATTTGGAAAATGTGTGATTACATGGTGGAACAATTTGCATTGACCCTTTTTTATATGTTTACCACCATTCCAATATCCATTTCTCTGATGTTTTTACTGGGCAATCTACATTTTTCTTATTGATTTTTAAGAGTATTTGAAATAGTCTGCACATTTTTTGGTATATGTATAATAATTATAGTCTGTCACAGTATGTCTTGATTTCTCACTTTCTTAATGTTTTCAATGACCAGGAGTTATTAATTTTAATGTAATACAGTGTATCAATATTTTGTCTTGATACTAAGTGTTTTGTGCTCTTGTAAATAAATGTTTGAAAAATCCCAATGCCATGAAGATATTTCCCGAAGTTTTCTTTTGGAGTATGAAAGATATATACTTGTAATATATATGACAGTAAAGCACAAAGGGAGATGAAGTAGAGTATGCTGTGTTTTACCACAATTAGGTTGATACAAACCTAAAGAAGTTTGGGATAATTAAGGCTATATCTAATAATCCCTAGAACTGCCTCTGGTAAAATGTCTTTTGAAATAGAGTTAAAAATCAACATAAGATTTAATAGAACTCAGTAGAATATCTGTTTAACACAAAATAAGAAGTAAAGGAGGAGAAAGAAACAACAACAACAAAAAAGATATAAAAACGTAGAAAACAGTAAAATTGCAGGTATAAATCCAAGAGTATCAATAATTACATTAAATCAAAAGGCATAAATGGTTACCTTAGATAAAAAAGCAAGTCTGAAATATATGCTGTCAGGAATTGCTGGCAAGATGGCAGAGTAGGACATGAGCTCATCCCTTCTTAGAAAAACACCAAAATCATAACTACCTTCTGAACAACCATTGACAAAAAAAAAAAAAATGCTGGAATCTACCCAAAAGTACCCTACACCCAAAGACAAATAAGAAGCCACAAAGACATGGTAGGAGGGGTGCAATCACAATAAAATCAAATCCCATACCCACTGGGTGGGTGACCCACAATCTGGAAAATAATTATACCACAGAAGTTCTCCCAGAGGAGTAAAAGTCCTGAGCCTCACATCAGGCTTTGCAGGCTGAGGGTCTGGCAATGGAAGGAGGAGCTCCCAGACAATCTGGCTTTAAAGGCCAGCAGAGTTTGATAGGAATTCCACAGGACTGAGAGAAAGAGAAACTCTACTCTTGGATGGTGCACAAAAGGTCCAGTGCACACCAGGATACAGGGAAAACAGCATTGACTTCATAACAGACTGGGCCAGACCTACCTGCTAGTATTAGAAGGTCTCCTGCAGAGGAAGGGGGTGGAAGTAGCTCACTGCAGGGACAAGAACACTGGAAGAAGCAGTTCTGGTAAGTACTCATTGGCATGAGCCCTCTCGGACGCCACTAATTCTACTACCACCACAAGACCTAGAGCCACCCAACATCCTGTAGGCTCTAGTGCTCGGACACCTCAGGCCATACAACCAACAGTGTTGGAACACAGTCCCACTCATCATCAGACAGGCTGCTTAAAGTCTTCCTGAGCACGGCCCTTCCCAAGAGAGGGACAAGACCCAGCTCCAACCACCAGTGGACAGGAACTAGACCCTATCAACAGGAAACCTGCAAAATCCTCTTAGACAGCCTCATCCACCAGCAGGCAGACAGCAGAAGCAAGAAGAAATACAACTCTGCAGCCTACAGAATGGAAACTGCAATCACTGAAAGGTCATATTCCTCTGCTGTATCATCATGTCTACAATCATTTGTAGACAAGATGATACAGCAGAGGAATATATCCCAGATGAAGAAACAAAATAAAACCCCAGAAGAACTACTAAGTGAAGTGGAGATAGGCAATCTACCAGAAAATAATTCAGAGAAATGATAGTGAAGATGATCCAAGACCTCGGAAAAAGAATGGAGGCACAGATTAAGAAGATACAAGACATGTTTAACAAAGACCTAGAAGAACTGAAGAAAAGATGGAGATGAACAATGCAATAACTGAAATAAAAACTACACTAGTAGGAATCAATAGCAGAGTGACTGAGGCAGAAGAAGGGATAAATGAGCTGGAAGAGAGAATGGTGGAATTCGCTGCCTCAGGACAGAATAAAGAAAAAAGAATGAAAACAAATGAAGATAGTCTAAGAGGCCTCTGGGACAACATTAAATGCACCAACATTTGGATTATAGGGGTCCCAGGAAAAGAAGAGAGAGAGAAAGGACCTAAGTAAATATTTGATGAGATAATAGCTGAAAACTTCCATAACATGGGAAAGGAAACAGTCACCCAAGTCCAGGAAGCACAAAACGTCCCAGGCAGGATAAACCCAAGGAAGAAGATGCCGAGACACATAATAATCAAATTGAGAAAAATTAAAAACAAAGAAAAATAGTAAAACAACAAGGGAAAAGCAACAAATAACATGGATGGGTGGAAAATATATTCCATGCAAACAGTAACCATGAAAGAACTGGGATAACTATATTAATATCAGACAAAGTATATTTAAGACACTATATATTGCTGGAGACAAAGAGAAACATTTCATAATGATAAATGATTACAGATCAGAACGATATAATAATTATTACACATACCTAAATAACAGAGCTCCCAAATTCATGTAGCAAAACTGGCATCACTGAAAGGGGAAATGTACAGTTGATCACATAGTTGAAGATTTTAATATGATACCCCAGGAATTGATAGAAGAATAAACATAAGATCAGTAAGCATATAGATGTGAACAATCAACCAACTTGATGTGACATTTAGCACATTCTTTTTAGAATCATATGGAACATTCTCAGGGGGAAAAAAAAAACATATAGTAAGCCATAAAACAACTCTCCATATACTTAAAGGGATAAATCATGCAATGTGTTTTCTCTCATGAAGACCAAAGTATGTTCTCTTACAGCATAATTACATTAAAATTGGTGATTTGAATTTATTTGAGAAATTATCAAATATTTGACCATTTATGACAATTAATTTGGTCAATAACAAATTACAAGAAAAATTAGAAAACATTTGGAATGCAATTAAAATGAAGAATATATATATATATATATATATATATACACACACACACATATATGCCAACAAATTGGACAATGTAGAAGAAATAGACTAATTTCTAGGAATGTACAACCTGTCAAGACTGAAACAAGAAGAAATTGACCATTTGAACAGACTGATCACTAGAAGTAAAATTGAATTTAGAATAATAATAATATAAAAACTTCCAGCAAACAAGTCCAGATGAGACTGGTGTCCACATCAAATCCAGCCCTCCCACCAAAGACACTGGGCACATACAGTTTGCATAGGGACACTCCCACATAAGAACACCCCTTTAAGACCATAATAGGTAACTATTTCACCTAAATTCATAGAGGCAGAGAAAGTTAAGTAAATAAGAAGGCAGAAGAACTACTTTCAATGGAAAGATCAAGAGAAAACCCCTGAAAAAAATAGTGAAAGAGAAATAAACAATTTCCCAGAAATAAAACCTAACATATACAGTCAACTAATATTTGAAGGGAGGCAAGAATACTCAATCTGAAAGGATAGTCTCTTTAGTAAATGGTATTGGGAAAAAGTAACCATATGCAAATAAATGAAATTTGGCACATATATTACACCACTCACAAAAATGAACTTGTAATGAATTAAAGATTTAAATGTTAGACCTGAAACTCCTAGAAGAAAACATAGGAAAAAGTTCCTTGACGTTGGTCTTGGCAAATATTTTCTGAATATGACACCAAGAGCACAAGAAAAAAAATAAAAATAAATAAGTAGGACCACATCAAACTAAAAATTTCTGCACAACAAAAGAAACAACAATATGAAAAGGCAACTTATGGAATGGGAGAAAATATTTGTAAATAATATATATGATAAGGGATTAATACCCAAAATACACAAAGAACTCATAAAATTCAATAGCATAAAAAAACAGCCCAATGGAAAAATGGGCAGAGGAACTGAATAAACATTTCTCCAAAGAAGATGTACAAATATCCAACAAGTATATGAGAAAGTGCTCAACATCACTAATAATTAGGGAAAAGCAATCAAAACCATAATGAAATATCACCTTACCCCTGTTAGAATGGCCATCACCAAAAATACAAGCGATAACTACTGTTGGCAAGAATGTCGATAAATGGCAACACTTGTGCTCTCTTGATGGGTATGTAAATTGGTTCAGCCACTATGAAAAACAGCATTGAGACTCCTCAAAAAATTAAACTAGAGCTACCATATGATCCAGCAATCCCATTTCTGGGTATATATCTAAAAGAAATGAAAGCAGGATCTTAAAGAGATACATGCACCTCTATGTTCATTGCAGCATTATTTACAATAACCAACATATGGAAACAACTGAAGTGCCCATCGACAAATGAATGAATAAAGAAGATGTGGTGTATATATGTACAATGGATTATTATTCAGCCATGAGAAAGAAGCAAATACTGCCTATTGTGACATTATGGATGAGCCTTGAGATATTATGCTAAGTGAAGTAAGTCAGACAGATAAAAACACTGTATGATGTCACTTTTTAAAAATGTGAAATCTAAAAAAAAAGAAAAAACAACTCAAAAGCAGAAGGTAGAGTGATGGTTATCAGGGGCTAGGGGTGGAGGAAATAGGGAGATATTGGTTAAAGGGTAAAATTTCCAGTAATAAGATGAACAGATCCTCAGATCTAATGTACAGCATGGTGATTATGAATAATACCGTATTATATACTTTAAAGTTGCTGAGAGAGTAGATCTTAAATGTTTTCAGGAAAAAAATTGGTAATTATATGGTGGAATGGAGGTTTTAGTTAATTCTATGGTGGTAATCATTTGCAGTATATAAGTGTATCAAATCATCACATTGTACATCTTAAACATTGTGCGTCAGTTACATCTCAATAAAACTAGAAAAATAATAAAAATTCAGAAAAGGTAATATTTATTGTATAAGAAAATGAAAATAAAATCTATAAAATTAATAAAGTTTGCTGAACTCTGTTTGGGTTGGGAGAAAATCTAAAAGCATATACACACTTCTAATTATAGAAGTAGTATTTTGTATGTTTGAGAGAGGAGATAATAGGGTGGATAGTGGTTATTAAACTATCTTACATTTTATTTCTCTACATTTACTTTATAGTTTAAGTGACTCTAATGGTCAAATAATAAAAGTTGTACACTAGAGCAAAGTTTAAAAAAAGAAATGATCTCAATATGATAAAGGCTACAGGGGAAAAGCTCACAGTTAACATCATACACAAAGATGAAAAACTGAAAGGTTTTCCTAGAAGAGGAATAAGGCAAGGGTTTCCACTATTGTCACTTTTTCCACAATGTATGGGAAGTTGTAACCAGAGCAATTAGGAAAGAAATAGAAATAAAATATATCTAAATTGGAAAGGAAAATATAAACTTCTCCTTTTTACAAATGACATGATCTTATATGTAGAAAACCCTAAAGAATCCACCAAAACACTGTAGAGCTCATAAACATACTTAGTACAGTTGCAGGATATAAAATCAACATACAAAAATCAATTACATTTCCATACGCTAAAAACAAGCTCTCTGGAAAGGAAATTTTAAAAAGTAATACCATTTACAGTAGCAATAAAAACAGTAAAATGTTTAGACATCAACTTAACTAAGGAAGTGAAAGCCTTTACACTGAAAAATATAAAACATAAATAAAACAAAGAAAATATAAGTACATAGAGAGACATCCTGTGTTCATTGAATGGAAGACTTAATATTGTAAAATGTCCATTCTACCCAAAGTGATGTACAAATTCTATGCAATTCCTATTAAAATGCCAATGGCATTTTTTTTACAGAAATAGAAAAAAAAGTCTAAAATTCTTATGATACCTCAAACGAGTCTGAATAACCAAAAATTTCTGGGAAAGAACAAAGCTAGAGGCAACACTCTTCCTGATTTCAAGCTATATTACAAAGTTATGGTAATTAAAACAGCATGGTATTTGCAGAAAGACAGATAAAAAGACAAAGGGAAGAATAGAGAGCCAGGAAATATACCTATGTGTATACAGTCAACTGATCTTCAACAAGAGTGCCAACAATACTCAATGAGAAAAAGACAGTCTTTTTAACAAATGATGTTGGGGGAATTGCATATTCACATGCAAAAGAACAAAACAGTACCCTTATTTTACACCATACACAAAAATAACACAAAATGCATCAAAGACTTAAACATAACATCTGAAACTAAAATTTCTAGAATAAAATGTAAGGGAAAAGCTTTGTGGCATTAGACTTGGCAATGATTTCTAGGATATGGAACCAAATGTACAGACAACAAAAATAAAAATAGACAAATGGGACTATATCAAAGTAAAAACAAAGACACAAAAAGAATAAAACAACAACAAAAAACTTTTGTATAGGAAATGAAACTAGTAATGGAAAAGAAAAAGCAACTTTCCAAATGGGAGAAAATATTTGCAAACCATATATTTGATAAGGGGTTAAACCCCAGATATATAAGGAACTACAACTCAATTAATAACCTGGTTAAAAAATGGACAAAGGAATTGAATAGACATTTCTCCAGAGAAGACATACAAATGACCAATGGGTGTATTAAAAAGTACTTAACATCACTAATTATCAGGTAATGCAAATCAAAACCACAATGAGATATCACCTTACACATATCAGAATGGCAAGTACCAAACAACAACAACAAAAAAGAGATAACAAGTTTATGAAGAAGTGGAAAAACTGGAATCATTTTACACTTTGGAGGGGAATGTAAAATGGTATGGAGGTTCATTAAACAGGATAAAGATAGCACTACCATATGATCCAACAAACTCACTTCTGGGTATTTATCAAAAATAATTGAAATCAGGGTCTCTATGAGATATTTGGACTCATGTTCACTGCTGTACTATTCACAATAGCCACGACGTGGAAAAAAACTGCATGTCCATCAAAGAATTAATGCATACAGAAAATGTGGTAAATATACTGTGGGATATTTTTTAATGTTAAAAAGGAAATAAATCATGCCATGTGTGACAACATGGAAGAATGTCTAGAACATTATGCTAAGTGAAATAAGTCAGTCACAGTATAAAATATTCAAACAAATAGAAGCACAAAGTAAATTAGTGGTTGCCAGAGGATTGGGGAGGGGAAAATTGGTAGTTGCAATTCAGCAGGGATGAAATTTCACTTATGCAAGATGATTATATTCTACAGATATGCTGTACAATATTTCACCTATAATTAACTATATTATATTGTACACATAAAAACTTTTTTAGTGTAGATCTCATATTGTGTTCTTACTGCAATGAAAAAAGTTTTCAAAGCCTCAAACTCTAAATTTAAAGATTAAAGTTAATATTTTAAAGCTTAAAAAGATAGTTACAAATGTTGAACCAATAGTTATAGGTAAAATAATGGGCTTAATAATGAAAATTAATGTTATTTTCCAATAACAAGAAATATTTAATAAACATGACCATAAGATGATCAGCCTCAAGCAAGACTCATCATATTTCACCTGAATGAATTTAATCAGTCAGAATTAGGCAAGAAAACAATTAGAAAATGATAATGTGAGTATCCTAGGTTCTTAGAAATTAAACATGGCTAAGAGAAAAAATTACACAGAAATTTTAAAATGCTCTGAACAGAACAATAAGGAAAGTATGTTGTAGAAATCTTGGTTAAAAAGCTAATGCAGAGAGCACCTTCAAGATGGTGGAGGAGTGAGACATGGAGATCACCTTCCTCCCAACAATTACATGAAAAATACATCTACATGTGGAACAACTCCTACAGAACACCTATTGAACGCTGGCAGAAGACCTCAGACTTCCCAAAGGGCAAGAAACCCCCCATGTACCTGGGTAGGGTAAAAGAAAAAGAAAAAACAGAAACAAAAGAATAGGGACAGGACCTGCACCTCTGGGATGGAGCTGTGAAAGAAGAAAAGTTTGCACACACTAGGGAGACCCTTCACTGGTGGAGACAGGGGCTGGGTGGGGAAGGAAGCTTTGGAGCCATGGAGGAGAGCACAGCAACAGGGGTGCAGAGGGAAAAGTGGAAAGATTCCCACACAGAGGACTGGTGCTGACCAGCACTCACCAGCCTAAGAGGCTTGTCTGCTCACCTGCTGGGGCGGGTGGGGGCTGGGAGCTGAGGCTTGAGCTTCGGAGGTCAGATCCCAGGGAGAGGACTGAGGTTGACTGCGTGAACAGAGCCTGAAGGGGGCTAGTGCACAACAGTTAACCAAGAGGGAATCCTGGAAAAACTCTGGAACGGCCTAAGAGTCAAGAGACCATTGGTTTGGGGTGCGTGAGGAGAGGAGATTCAGAGCACTGCCTAGCTGCAGAAACAGGCACAAGCTGCAGCTATCAGCATGGACACCAGAGACGGGCATGAAATGCTAACACTGCTGCTGCAGCCACCAAGAATCCTGTGTGCAGGCACAGGTCACTTATCCATACCTCCCCTCCCAGGAGCCTGTGCAGCCCACCACTGTCAGGTTCCCGTGATCCAGGGACAACTTCCCTGGGAGAACACATGGCATGCCTCAGGCTGTTGCAATGTCATGCTGGCCTCTGTGGCCACAGGCTTGCCCTGTATTACGTACACCTCCTTCCCCCCAGACTGAGTGAACTAGAACCCCCTAATCAGCCACTCCTTTAACTCTCTCCTTTCAAGGTGAAGAACAGATGCCAGAGGGCGACCTACATACAGAGGCCAGGACAAATCCTAAGCTGAACCCCAGAAGCTGTGAGAACAAAGATGAGAAAGGGAAATTTTTCCATGCAACCTCAGGAGCAGTGGATTAAATCTCCACAATCTACTTGATGTACTCTGTATCTGTGGAATACCTAAATACTCAATGAATCATCCCAAAACTGAGGCAGTGGACTTTGGGAGAAACAGTAGACTTGGGGCATGCTGTATGCAACTGACCAGTTTCTGATTTTTATATTTATCTTAGTTTAGTTTTTAGTGCTTCTTATCATTAGTGGATTTGTTAATTGGTTTAGTTGTGCTCTTCTGTTTTTTAAATTACTTTAAATTTTTTTGTATTTTAAAAACATTTTTTATTTTAATAACTTTATTTTATTTATTTCTTATGTTTTTTTCTCCCTCTTCTTCTGAGCCGTGTGGCTGACAGGATCTTGGTGCTCCAGCCAGGTGTCAGGCCTGAGCCTCTGAGGTGGGAGAGCCAAGTTCAGGACATTGGACCACTGCACACCTTCCAGTCCCATGTAATATCAATTGCTGAGAGCCCTCCCAGAGACCTCCACCTCAAAGCAAAGACCCAGCTCCACTCAGAGACCAGCAAGCTACAGTGCTGGACACCCCATGCCAAACAACTAGCAAGCCAGGAACACAACCCCAACCATTAGCAGAGAGGCAGCCTAAAATAATAATAAGTCCACAGATACCCCAAAACACACCACCGGACATGGTCTTGCCCACCAGAAAGACAAGATACAGCCTCATCCACCAGGACACAGGCACCAGTCCCTTCCACCAGGAAGCCTACACAACCCACTGAACCAACCTCACCCAACGGGGGAAGGCATAAAAACAATGGGAAGTACGAACCTGCAGCGTACGAAAAGGAGACCCAAACACAGTAAGTTAAACAAAATGAGAAGAGAGAGAAATATGCAGCAGATGAAGGAGCAAGGTAAAAACCCACCACACGAAACAAAAAAAAAAAAAAAGGAAATAGGCAGTCTACCTGAAAAAGAATTCAGAGTAATGATAGTAAAGATGATTCATATATACATGCATACATATATGTAATTATATTTATATTTATAAGTAACTTGCTTTTTTTATGTAACAATTTATAGTGAATGTTTTTCATGGCATTAAATATTCTTCTATATTATTATTTTTAATTGCTGCCTAGTACTGTATCATATTAATTTGCCATAATTTATCATACCAACTTTTTGATTGTTTATAGTTTTCAACACTGTTAATATGATTGCAATGGTAATCCTTATAGCTTGAAGTATGAACTTCTATTTATATAACTGCCAAAAAATAAAATTCCTGGGTTAATAAGAAAAAAGAAAAAAGATGATCCAAAATCTCAGAAATAGAATGGAGAAAATATAAGAAATGTTTAACAGGGACCTAGAAAAACTAAAGACAAAACAAACAATGATGAACAACACAATAAATGAAATTAAAAATTCTCTAGAAGGAATCAATAGCAGAATACCTGAGGCAGAAGAATGGATAAGTGACCTGGAAGATAAAAGAGTGGAAATAACTACCTCAGTTCAGAAGAAAGAAAAAAGAATGAAAAGAATTGAGGACAGTCTCAGAGACTTCTGGGACAATATCAAATGCACCAACATTCAAATTATAGGGGTCCAAGAAGAAGAAGAGTAAAAGAAAGAGACTGAGAAAATATTTGAAGAGATTATAGTTGAAAACTTCCCTAACATGGAAATGGATGTAGTCAGTGAAGTCCAGGAACCACAGAGAGTATCCTACAGGATAAATGCAGGGAGAAAAATTCCAAGACACATATTAATCGAACTGTTAAAAATTAAAAACAAAGAAAAAATATTGAAAACAGCAAGGGAAAAGCAACAAATAACATACAAAGGAATCCCCATAAGGTGAACAGCTGATTTCTCAGCAGAAATTCTACAAGCCAGAAGGGTGTGGCAGGACATATGTAAAGTGATGAAAGGGAAAAACCTACAACCAAGATTACTCTACCCTGTAAGGGTCTCATTCAGCTTCGATGGAGAAATTAAAATCTTAACAAACAAGCAAAAGCTAAGAGAATTCAGCACCACCAAACTACCTTTACAACAAATGCTAAAGGAACTTTTCTGGGCAGGAAACACAAGAGAAGGAAAAGACCTACAATAATAAACCCAAAACAGTTAGGAAAATGGTAATAGGAACATACATATTGATAATTACCTTAAATGTAAATGGATCAAATGCTCCAACCAAAATACATAGATTGGCTGAATGGATAAAAAAACAAGACCCGTATACATGCTGTCTACAAGAGACCCACTTCAAACCTAGGGACACATACAGACTGAAAGTGAGGGGATGGAAAAAGCTATTCCATGCAAATGGAAATAAAAAGAAAGCTGGAGTAGAAATTCTTATGTCAGACAAAATAGACTTTAAAACAAAGACTATTACAAGAGAAAAAGAAGGACACTATATAATGATCAAGGGATCAATCCAAGAAGAAGATATAGTGATGGTAAATATTTATGCACTCAACATAAAAGCACCTCAATACATAAGGCAAATACTAACAGCTATAAAAGGGGAAATCAACAGTAACACAATCATAGTAGGGGACTTTAACACCCCACTTTCACCAATGGACAGATCCTCCAAAATGAAAATAAATAAGGAAACACAAGCTTTAAATGATACATTAAACAAGATGGACTTAATTGATATTTATAGGACATTCCATCTGAAAACAACAGAATACACATTCTTCTCAAGTGCTCATGGGACATTCTCCAGGATAGATCATATCTTGGGTCACAAATCAAGCCTTAGTAAATTTAAGATAATTGAAATTCTTTCAAGTACCTTTGCCGACCACAACGCTATGAGACTAGATATCAATTGCAGGAAAAAATATGTAAGAAATACAAACACATGGAAGCTAAGCAACACACTAAATAATAACCAAGAGATCACTGAAGAAATCAAAGAGGAAACCAAAAAATACCTAGAAACAAATGACAGTGAAAACACAACGACCCAAAACCTATGGGATGCAGCAAAAGCAGTTCTAAGAGGGAAGTTTATAGCAATACAATCCTACCTTAGGAAACACAAAACATCTCAAATAAACAACCTAACCTTACACTTAAAACAATTAGAGAAAGAAGAACAAAAAACCCCCAAAGTTAGCAGAAGGAAAGAAATCATAAAGATCAGATCAGAAATAAATGAAAAAGAAATAAAGGAAATGATAGCAAAGATCAATAAAACTAAAAGCTGGTTCTTTGAGAAGATAAACAAAATTGATAAACCATTAGACAGACTTATCAAGAAAATAAGGGGGAAGACTTTAATCAATAGAATTAGAAATGAAAAAGGAGAAGTACCAACTGACACTGCAGAAATACAAAGCATCATGAGAGATTACTACAAGCAACTCTATGCCAATAAAATAGACAACCTGGAAGAACTGGACAAATTCTTAGAAATACACAACATTCTGATACTGAACCAGGAAGAAATAGCAAATATGAACAGACCAATCACAGGCACTTAAATTGACTTTGAGATTAAAAATCATGCAACAAACAAAATCCCATGACCAGGTGGCTTCACAGGAAAATTCTATCAAACATTTACAGAAGAGCTAACACCTATCCTTCTCAAACTCTTCCAAAATATAGCAGAGGGAGGAACACTCCCAAGCTCATTCTATGAGGCCACCATCACTCTGATACCAAAGCCAGACAAAGATGTCACAAAGAAAGAAAACTACAGGCCAATATCACTGATCAACATAGATGCAAAAATCCTCAACAATATACTAGCAAACAGAATCCAACAGCACATTAAAAGGATCATACACTGTGATCAAGTTAGGTTTATCCCAGAAATGCAAGGATTCTTCAATATACACAAATCAATCAACGTGATACTCCATATTAATAAATTGAAGGAGAAAATCCATATGATCATCTCAATAGATGCAGAGAAAGCTTTTGACAAAATTCAACACATATTTATGACAAAAACCCTCCAGATAGTAGGCATAGAGGGAACATTCCTCAACATAATAAGGGCCATATATGACAAACCCACAGCCAACATCATCCTCAATGGTGAGAAACTGAAACCATTTCTAAAAAGATCAGGAACAAGACAAGGTTGCCCACTCTCACCACTCTTATTCAACATAGTTTAGGATGTTTTAGCCACAGCAATCAGAGAAGAAAAAGAAATAAAAGGAATCCAAATTGGAAAAGGAGTCAAACTGTCACTGTTTGCAGATGACATGATACTATACCTAGATAATCCTAAAAAGCTACCAGAAAACTACTAGAGCTAATCACTGAATTTGGTAAAGTAGCAGGATACAAAATTAATGCACAGAAATCTCTTGCACTCCTATACACTAATGATGAAAAATCTGAAAGAGACATTAAGGAAAACCTCCCATTTTCCATTGCAATAAAAAGAATAAAATACCTAGAAATAAACCTACCTAAGGAGACAAAAGACCTGTATGCAGAAAATTATTACACTGATGAAAGAAATTAAAGATGATACAAATAGATGGAGAGATATACCATGTTCTTGGATTGGAAGAATCAACATTGTGAAAATGACCCTACTACACAAAGCAATCTACATATTTAATGCAATCCCTATCAAACTACCACTGGCATTTTTCACAGAACTAGAACAAAAAATGTCACAATTTGTATGGAAACACAAAAGACCCTGAATAGCCAAAGCAATCTTAAGAATGAAAAATGGAGCTGGAGGAATTAGGCTCCCTGACTTCAGACTATACTACAAAGCTACAGTAATCAAGACAGTATGGTACTGTCACACACCAAAAAAAAAAAAGATCAATGGAACAGGATAGAAAGCCCTGATAAACCCACAAATGTATGATCACCTTATCTTTGATAAAGGAGGCAAGAATATACAATTGAGAAAGGACAGCCTCTTCAAAAAGTGGTTCTGGGAAAACTTGACAGCTATATGTAAAAGAATGAAATTAGAACACTCCCTAACATCATACACAAAAATAAACTCAAAATGCATTAAAGCCCTAAATGTAAGACCAGACACTATAAAACTCTTAGAAAAAAACTTAGGCAGAACACTCTCTGACATAAATCACAGCAAGATCCTTTTTGACCCACCTCCTAGAGAAATGGAAATAAAAACAAAAATAACAAATGGGACCTATTGAAACTTAAAAGCTGTTGCACAGCAAAGGAAACCATAAACAAGATGAAAAGACAACCCTCAAAATGGAAGAAAATATTTGCTAACAAAGCAACTGACAAAGAATTAATCTCCAAAATATACAAGCAGCTCAATATCAAAATAACAAACAACCCAATCCTAAATTGGGCAGAAGTCCTCAACAGACATTTCTCCAAAGAAGATATACAGATTGCCAACAAACACATGAAAGGATGCTCAACATCACTAATCATTAGAGAAATGCAAATTAAAACTACACTGAGGTACCACCTCACACCGGTCAGAATGGCCATCATCAAAAAATCTACAAACAATTAATGCTGGAGAGGGTGTGTAGAAAATGGAACCCTCCTACACTGTTGGTGGGAATGTAAATTGTTACAGCCACTATGGAGAAGAGTATGGACTAAAAATAGTACTACCATATGACTCAGCAATACATTACTGGGCATATACCCTAAGAAAACCATAATTCAAAAGGAGTCATGTACCACAATGTTCACTTCAGCACTATTTACCATAGCCAGGACATGGACACAACCTAAGTGTCCATCAACAGATGAATAGATAAAGATGTGGCACATATATACAATGAAATATTACTCAGCCATACAAAGAAATGAAATTCAGTTATTTGTAGTGAATTGGACCTACAATCTGTCATACAGAGTGAGGTAAGTCAGAAAGAGAAAAATAAATACCATATGCTAACACATATATATGGAATTTAAAAGAAAAATTGTTCTGAAGAACTATGGGCAGGACACGAATAAAGATGCAGACATACAGAACAGACTATGGACATAGGGAGGGGGATGGATAAGCTGGGATGAAGTGAGAGAGTGGCATTGACATATATTCACTACCAAATGTAAAACAGATAGCTAGTGGGAAGCAGCTGCATAGCACAGGGAGATCAGCTTGGTGCTTTCTGACCACCTAGAGGGTGGGATATGGAGGGTGGGAGGGAGATGGAAGAGGTAGGGTATATGGGGATATAAGTATACATATAGGTGATCCACTTTGTTATACAGCAGAAACTAACACAACAATGTAAAGCAATTATACTGCAATAAAGTTTAAAAAAAAGCTAATGCCTAGCTTTCAGAGAAATTCATATCATTAAAATTAAATATTAGAAAGGCAGAAAGCCTGAAATCAGTGATCTAAGTGTTCAAGAATTAAAAACCAACAGAAAAGCAATAAGTAAATAAAGTCAGATAAATAAAATATTGAATAAAAGGTCATAAAGCAAAGTTATAATAAAATATCAGCAACTAGTTGGTTCTTTGAGAGTATTAATTATATTGATAAACATTAGTAACTTTGATTCTGTCCTTTGGAACTCAGGGAAGGTCTAGGATGCTGAAACCTTTTCCTAAAAACAGAAAATGGAGGACACAGAAAGTCTTTTGTACTTGGGAATGCCCCACAGGATCCTGCTTGGTTTGGTCAACACATACACAAAAATTATAAGTATTTAGGCAATGTTACGTGTTTGCTAATCTTACTGTTGTCACCATTTCACAATATATACATATACCAAATCATCACATTGTATATTTTAAACTTACACAATGTTAAGTGTCAATTATGTTACAGTAAAGCTGGAAAAAATCCCACTGTATTACAATTCACCCTTTGATATCTTTTTGATTTAATTGAGGTATATATTGGAAGCTTTGCTATCTTGACATCAAATTTGAACTAAATTAGTTGGAATATTTGAGTGGCCTGAATAATAGTGATACTTTTATAGAGTACAGTATAGGTTGCCCCAAAACTGTAGAAACATTTTATCATAAGAATAAAAAAGAAGAAAACAAGCAAGACAATAAGGAGTTCTTGTAGACTGGCCCATAACCAAGTTCTTTATTTATATGCCATTAACAAGAAAAGATCTGAAATTTCTGGAGTCTCCAACAATATCTCAGTGTAGTTGTAAAAATGTGTTAAATTTATAAATTATATTTTTATGACAATTATATCTGGTATTTCTTGATTCTTTCAATATTTAACAATAGGTTAACTTTGGCAGACATCATGATGGAGTGGTGCAGGGGTGAGATATTTCTTTCCTTGTCCCTCTGAATTAACACTGGGCTATTGGTCTCCACGTTGTGGACCACAATATCTCTCAGATTCTAGGAGCACGAAGATAACTCCCAGAATGAGAGCAAAGGTATGCAGTAGGAAAGAGGACTGTGGCTTGCTACCTCTGGAGACAGGCTGGGACCTGGTACCCTTTGCTGCAATGCTGTAACAGGGAAGAGCTAAATCAGACTCCACATTGGACCTGTTTCTTTAAATTTAACCTTTGCTTTTCATTGCTTTTTTTATTATAATCATACATAATGGCCTGACTCAAGGAACACAGACCCTCTGCTTAAACGTTAAACTAAAGTTCTTCTGTTCAGCTCCCAAGGAGACAATCTGACCCTGCCCACCTGTAAATGGCTGAAATTAACACATCCCCTCACCAAGGCTGGCAATTCCAAGGAGATGTCTTGCAAGATTGATGGCCATTTTTACTCTACTTCCTCACTGCCTCTCACTATTTTGCCTTTTTACTTTACTTCCCTCTCTGATTCTATAAAAGAAACTGGCATCCAGACCCTGATAAGATGGCTATTTTGAGACATTAGTCTGCCATCTTCTCAGTCTGCTGGTTTTCCGAATAAAGTCATATTCCTTGCCTCAACATCTCATCTCTGATTTATTGGCCTGTCATGAGGTGAGCAGAGTGAACTTGGACTCAGTAACAAATATGGCTTAGCCAGCCAGGAACCTTGATGCTTGTGGCTAGCCGGTCCCAGTCTGGGAATATTGGGGCAAGACCCTAGCAGCTGCCAGGACAATTTGTCCTGAGGATCTTCCCTTCAAAATTCCCTGAAGTGGCACCAGCTACCCCATCACATGGCAGTTGAAGCAAGGAACCAACAAACTTCTACGAGTCAGACTCAATTTGATTTTGGAGGGCAAGTCTCTCTGGCATGCACACTGGGAACATATCCCCCTCAATTTGGGCTTTTCCTTTATGGGACAAGCCAATTTGGTTGGGGTGCTCTGTTGGAGAAGGAAATTGTTGTTGGACTCTACCTGATTTTTGGAACCAGTTCATTGGGAGCTAGTTCGCTCGTTCTGTAGGGTCAGTCAACTGATTTGGGAACTAGTTTGTTGGTTTTGGTCTTGGTTTTGTGTGCATCGGTGGTAGAATTTGTGCCTTTTGTGTTGGAATTTGTTTGCATTTTCTTTGTTTTGGTGTTATCAAACTTGTAAAAATGGGAAATACTACATCTATCCCGAAGGAGAGCTCTTTGGGGCATATATTAGATAAATGGGCAAAACATAGCCATGAGCCTATGACTAACAAAGACATGATATACTATTTTAATAGGGTGTGGACCCAATATGTATTAGGATCAGAAGAGCAATGGCCCCTGAATGGCTCCCTCAGTTATTATACGATCTCACAGCTAGAAGTGTATTGCAAAAGAGAAGGGAAAAGAGATGAGATTCCATATGTAGAAGCATTTATGCTATCTCATCAAGAGGAAAACGAGTCAGAGGACTGCCACCTTATGGTGCAATGGTCTGAAAGGAAACCCAAGGGGAAACCCATTCTACAAGGTAAAGAGGGAGAAATGAGAGTGGAGACATGTTATTTCAAGACTTAAAACCCACCTCCCCAGCCTATCCAGCGCCCCAGTGGCTGAGCAGGCTGCACTGGCAGTTGTTGCAACTGCCCCACCCCCCATGCCACCAACATATTCACTGCCTCCTGTTTCCCTGCCCAGAGGGATCAAATAGAAGTTTCTATGGTAACCTCCGGGGCACAGGGATCTGGTTTAGCATCACCATCTAAGACCCAACAGTGCACCCAGTTGGGACCAAGAACCACTTCCACAGCAGGGCAATTTTCCTTGGGCCTATATCCTATAAGATGCCAGGGGACTCCCTTCGACTTGAGGTGTCCAATTCTGTTTTTGCCTCAGGAGCCCCTGATAACTTCAACAGTGGGGAACAAGTTGATTGACCTTCTAATAGATATGGGTGCCACATATTCTGTGGTAAACACCAAGGTGACAAAGAAAACATCTCAGTCTATCCTGGTCATGGGAGTCTGTGGAGACGCACAAAACCGTTCATTCTTACAACCTCTAGAATGCCAACGAGGGGACCTCACTCTGAAACATAGCTTTTTATATATGCCATAGTGTCCAATCCCCCTTTGGGGGACAATATCTTCTTTGTAATTAAATGTTCAAGTAACTTTTTTGCCAGAACAGCTTGACATCAGGGTCCCACAGGCGCCTTTTTGATCTTGTCCATTTGGGGAACTTCAATTCCATTTGCAAGGCGCCACTTTGGATAAAGGTCACAGTTCTATTGGGACTGGGAAGTCACTTTTGGGGCATGTTTGCCATTTGGCTTTTGATTTCTGGGCATCTCTTTGCCATCTGTTTTACTTTGAGTGTGACTTCCGGCTGGTGAGGTTTTGGTTTGGTTTGGTTACTTTGGTTTGAGTGCACAGATATCTGGTACTAACTGCTCGAACTAAAATGGGAAGCACTTCCTCTAAAGTTCCACCCCCAACTGTGAGCCTCTTGGGAAATTTTAAATGACTGGTCGACCTACAGATGTGATCCGGTGCCAAAGAAAACTGGCCTAAAAATTGTTCTCTTACAGTGAGATATTTATTGCCAACAGATTGGGGAAATGGACTGAGGTTCCCTTATGTCCAAGACTTTCTCCTATAATTAAAAGCCTGGGGAATCAGAAAAACAAAACTGTCACTTGTTTTACAAATATAGTCTTTACAGGACCAGAAGTGTGGCTGCAAAAATAATCTAAAGCCCACATATCCTTTTACCACTCCCAAAACCTTCCCTATTTATCTTAAGAGGCTTCTAAATATTAAACAAAGGGGAAATAAAGTCATCCTAGGAGAAACTTCCTGTATTTTTGAGATGCAAATGTCCTATCTGGTCCTCTCAGGAACACTTTCTCTACCATCTTTTTAAAATGCAAATTTTGAAAAAGAGGGTACAGTAATTTAGAACTTGACTTGTTTTCCATAAATATTAGTAAAAAGGGTTTAGCTATCTAGACAAGTGAGCTTGATTTTTTCCATCTGCCAGAAAGCCAACTTTAATCCAACCTCTTTTGTAAACTGATGGGTTTTATATTGCTGTACCTGATTCAGGGCTGAAATCTTGAAATGAGAACTATGATGTCTCTCTTTTAGTGTGTTTGTATGTATCTTTGTCTTTGGATAACATTGTTGAGGTTAATCTCTAAATGAGCTCTATTTAATTGGCTTAAAGAAAACTAAGTGTTCTAATTTCATACTTTTACATGTACCTGTCCAGTTTTCCCAGCACCACTTTTTGAAGAGGCTGTCTTTTCTCCACTGTATATTCTTGCCTCCTTTATCAAAGATAAGGTGACCATATATGCGTGGGTTTATCTCTGGGGTTTCTAACTTGTTCCATTGATCTATATTTCTATTTTTGTGTCAGTACCATACTGTCTTGATTACTGTAGCTTTGTAGTATAGTCTGAAGTCAGGGAGCCTAATTCCTCCAGCTCCATTTTTCATTCTTAAGATTGCTTTGGCTATTCAGGGTCTTTTGTGTTTCCATACAAATTGTGACATTTTTTGTTCTAGTTCTGTGAAAAATGCCAGTGGTAGTTTGATAGGGGTTGCATTAAATATGTAGATTGCTTTGTGTAGTAGGGTCATTTTCACAATGTTGATTCTTCCAATCCAAGAACATGGTATATCTCTCCATCTATTTGTATCATCTTTAATTTCTTTCATCAGTGTAATAATTTTCTGCATACAGGTCTTTTGTCTCCTTAGGTAGGTTTATTCCTAGATATTTTATTCTTTTTGGTGCAATGGTAGAAATTCAGTTATTTGTAGTGAAGTGGATGGACCTAGAGTCTGTCATACAGAGTGAAGTCAGAAAGAGGAAAACAAATACCATATGCTAACACATATATATGGAATCTAAGGGGAAAAAAACGTCATGAAGAACATAGGGGCAAGATAGGAATAAAGACACAGACCTACTAGAGAATGGACTTGAGGATATGGGGAGGGGGAAGGGTAAGCTGTGACAAAGTGAAAGAGTGGCATGGACATATATACACTACCAAACGTAAAATAGATAGCTAGTGGGAAGCATCCACATAGCACCAGGAGATCAGCTCGGTGTTTTGTGACCACCTAGAGGGGTGGGATAGGGAGGGTGGGAGGGAGGGAGATGCAAGAGGGAAGAGATATGGGAACATATGTATATGAATAACTGATTCACTTTGTTATAAAGCAGAAACTAACACATCATTGTAAAGCAACTATACTCCAATAAAGATGTTAAAAAAGTCATACTGAGTAAAAAAAAAAAGAAAAGAAAAGTAAGTGCTTACAAACCAAACATTTCTAAATACAAGAGAATTTAAGCTAAATGAGTTTCAGGTTCACATGAACTGGGACATATTTAGTATTAAGTTAATGCCTGGCATTAATGTTTAAGTTTGTTGATCTAATTAATATAGACATGTCTTTAGAGCCATCAACATTAAGTATAGTACTTTCACTGCACCTAGGTTTAATAGAAGTTAAATGAAATCTTGTTATATCCATTGAAAATTTGTCAGCAAGAAAATAACTTGATCTGATGAAACTTTAAAGTCAATGTAGGGCTTCCCTGGTGGCACAGTGGTTAAGAATCCACCTGTCAATGCAGGGAACACGGGTTCGAGACCTGGTCTGGGAAGATCTCACATGCCACAGAGTGACTAAGTCTGTGTGCCACAACCACTGAGCCTACACTCTAGAGCCCACATGCCACAACTACTGAACCCACGTGCCACAACTATTGAGGTCCATACACCTAAAGTCCATTCTCCTCAACAAGAGAAGCCACTGCAATGAGAAGCCTGTGCACCACAATGAAGAGTAACCCCTGCTCACCGCAACTAGAGAAAAGCCCGTGCACAGCAACAAAGACCCAACACAGCCAAAAACAAATAAATAAAATACATAAATTAAAAGAAAATAAAGTCAATGTAAGCAAGATAATAATGTCAAGCAGGGCCCTGTGGGGCTCCCAGACAGGGTGGCCTTTTTGTCTCCAGTTTCTTGTAGGCAAGACTCCAGCTTCCATGACCTTCCCCGAGTTCCAAAGGGCAGATTCAAACAGTTACTAATCAAGGGAGGAGCAGCCATGAAAACACCTGAGGCAAGATTAAAAGGACCAGAGAAGCTCATCAAGATTAGGAGACCCAAGACCACCAGAGACCCTGCACACACCCTAATCTTGTCAGCAACCCCACCCTTTTGAAACTTTGCAGAAGAAAGAAGAATGAAAGACTATTACTGCCTTGATCCTTATCACATACCTCTGAGCACTACCACTGACTATATAACCTATCCCTATTCTCCAGTGAGGGGTACACAGTTCTTGAGGCGCTAGCCTCCTGTGTTCTCTCTCTGGCTGGCAAAGAAATAAAGCTACTCTTAATTTCTCCTCCATAAATCTGTCTCCATATTTCTGTTTGGCATTGATGCACAGAGAGTCAAGATTTTGGCAACAATAAGAGGTTTTAGGTAAACACTATAAGAATGATTATATTCTAAAAATCATCTAAAATAGTTTCTCTAGATTTTGGTAACTATTACTTGCCTCTTGGTTTTCATTAGAAATTAAGGTTTTTAAGAGTCAGAGGTTCTAATTTAAATATGTAATTAAAGTTAATGAAAATAATAAAATATTTCAGTATGGTAGAATGTGTGTTTTCAGTTAAGAAGGTATAAGGAATGGAATTACAGTTTACTGAGAAAGTTTTGTACATGGTCAGGATTAACTAAATTTAGATTGAATTTAACTGAGTAAATTGATTCTAATACAAGACTAGAATTTGATCTCTCTCTGTTAGAAGTGAAACTGTGCACCTCAGATTGGGACTTGAGCCCATGTGCTGGGACACAAACCCCGCCTAAACCCTGACTGGGACTTGAACCCACATGGCTGGGACTTGAACCTGGCCGAAACCCACAGTCTTCCAACCGAGATCACACACCTGATTTCAGGACTTAATGAACCTCAGGTTCTTGATTGCAGAAAGAATTCAGTGAGAGACAAAGTGATAGGTAAGAAGTGGATTTATGTAGAAAGAAACACTCCACAGACAGAGTGTGGGCCATCTCAGAAGGTGAGAAATGTACCAGGGTATGGGGTTGTCAATTTTTATAGGGGTGGGTAATTTCATAGGCTAATGAGTGGGAGGAGTATTCCAGCTATTTCAGGAAGGGGTAGGGATTTCCAGAAATTGGGCCACTGCCTACTTTTTGATCTTTTTGGTCAGTATTGGAACTGTCATGGGGCCTGTGGGTGTGTCATTTAGCTTGCTGATGTGTTACAGTGAGCATATACTGAGGCTCAAGGCCTAGTGGAAGTTGGCTTGTTTGCCATGTTGGACCCATTTGGTTCTAATCAGTTTATGTCACGTCCTCAGGCTATGTCATTCTTTCAAAGGTTGCGCCCTGTCTCCTTCCCTCCTGTTTCATTCCCCCCTCAGAGATTTTACTCCCATATTCTTATGGGAAGCAGAAGGGCGATGGTCTTCTGTAACTGCTTCAAGACTGAGTAGGGGTGTCAACACTGCCTGTCAGGGAGTAAAAATCTCTGGGTGCCTGATCTAGGGGTTCCCGGGGCAGGACACCTCCTTGTTATAAATCAGTATGGACTGGAATCCTTGCATAGCCATCATCTTGGTATGGAACCGTTGTAACTGTTTCCATAGCCTTTCTATGAATTTCCTTGATGAGGAAGCACTTTTTGTAAGAGCATCAGAGTACAAAAATATCTATAAATGACAAAAGACTTAAAAGGCATGGTTAAACATTTGATTACAGTGTAATCAATAAAGAAACTTGGTTACAATAACCAGAATTATGAATGATTATGTTTAACATACCAAGTAATCTTAGTTAAATATTTTTCTTTAAGATACATCAGGGGACCTCTAAAGTATCACAAAGTTAACTGGAAATCAAAAGAAACAATTAAAATTTGATATTTGGAAGTTTGTCAAAAAGTTTTAAAACAGTTGGTCAAATAAGATCATAGGTCACTGTGAGACAATACTTATTCCTTAACCAAAGCTACAAAGATCTCAAAAGCAAATACAGATCACTTAAATGCAAAGAAACTCACACAGTCTGTTGTCAAAAGCAGCATTTCAAGAATACTTTGGAGGAAGAAACCAAATCCAGTCTTGTTCTAGCCCATTCCTAATAAAATCCATTTACCCAACTAAATTCAGTCCAATCTTAGAAAATCCTGATCATGTATTACTGTTTACAGTATTTTTCATTCTCATTCATCCCACCTTCTTTTACTGAAAACATACATCTTACCTTCCTTAAAAGTTTTTTTTCACATTGAGTTACTTTTCTTGTTGACAGATTTATAACAGATCAAATAAAGTTTTATTTGACCTCTAGTAAACCTAGGTACAACAGAAGTATTATACTCAACATTGATGACTCTAAAGACATGTCTATATTAAACCAACAAGTTTAAGCCACCTTCAATACCAGATATCAGTTTAGTACTGAATATTTTCCAGATGACATGAACCTGAAATTCATTCTGGCCAGATTATTTTTTACTTCTGAGTATTTATGTAAGTGTTTGATTTTTTAAAAGCCAATTAAGTAGAGCTCTTCTATGAATTAATTTTTGGCAATACCATACACCTACAACACACATATAGATACATATGAAAATACAAACACAGAGGTCTCATTGTTCCATTCCAAAATTTCAGTCCTGAGTCAGGTACAACATAAAATCCATCAGTTACAAGGGGTTGGATTCAAATTGGGCTTCTGGCAGATGGAACAAATCAAGGTCACCAATCTAGATGGCTAAACCCTTTTTACTAGTGCTTATAGAAAACACACTTAGGATTTCTATTTATCCTTGACAAGTCAAGTGCTAAATTACTTTACCCTCTTTTTTAAAATTTGCATTTAAAAAAATGGCAGAGATAAGGGTTTCTTAGAAGACCAGATAGGACATTTGTATCTCAAAGGTACAGGCAAGTTCCTCCTAGGATGACTTTGTTTCCCCTTTGTTTAATACTTACAAGTCTCTTAAGATAAATAGGGGTTTGGGGAGTGGTAAAAGGATTGGTGGGCTTTGAATTATTTTTGGAGCCAAACCTCTGGTCCTGTAAAGACTACCTTTGTAAAAGAAGGACAGTTTTGTTTTGTTTTTCAAAGAATTGTGTTGTTATCTCAATGATATTGAAGGACTGACATACCCATTTAACTATGTTGGAAAGTTTTACTTTTCCTCATTTACCTTAGGGGAGAAGGCCTCTTTCAAAATTCCTATCAGGCTCTGAATATCAGCTATGGTCAGTTTAGTCAGACTGGTGGCCTCCTATTTTGGTACTATACTTACAAACATTTTTGAGGATCTTCCCTAGGTTTAAGAAATTTGTACCTTATATTTAGATACCATATAACTCTTTTTACTTAATAATCTCTGGCTGGATAGCTTTGGCCAAGACTGGAACCTCAATATTCCACATTCCAGGGTCTACTAAGGCTTCTATTTTAGCTTCAGATTTTATCTGTTCCTTTTTGCTTTTTGTTAGAACCAATTGGTGATGAGGGTGTTTCCCTTGCCCTTCGAGAACCAGAGTGGCCCCTCACGTAGTTAATAAATCTCTTCCTATTAAAGGGATGGGACAATCAGGCACAAACAGAAAGGAATATAAAAACAGCTGTCCAATGATCTTGCACAAAAGGGGTTCTAGGAAAGTGTGCCCCTGTCTCTTCCCTAACAACCCCATTACGTATTTCTTATGATTGCTAAGGTTTCCAATCCTTTGGGTTAAGACCAAGAAAGTTGCACCAGTGTCTATAAGAAATTCTACCAAGTGGCCCACCACATTAATGACCACCCGAGGCTTGACATTATTTATGTAGATAGTATCTCTAGGCAGAGCTACTTTCGGCCTTGGACCACCTCATTTTTCTGATTGCAAAACCATCAGTGGCCGAGGGGTCCCCATCACTCTCTGGCACCTGGGGCATTCCCTCTTCCAATGTGATGGCTGTTTGAAAAGGGCACATCGATCACAGTCCTCCCTCCAGTGTCCCTTTTGTCCACACCAGGTACATTGGCCTTGTATGTGTACACGTGGGCCTTGTTGCCAGCCATGGCCAGATTGGCCCAGAAAAGCCAGCTTCCCCTTTGGTGGTCTCTGAGTGGACAAAGTCACCGAAATCATTTGGGCCTTTTGCATATTTCTCTGGGTGCATTCAGCCTTTTTGGTCATATCCCTATTACTGAAAACCAAATGAGCCAATTGGAACAAATCATTCATTGGAGTCTGAGGACGAGCAGTTGTTTTCTGAATTTTGCACTTGATTTCTGGAGCAGACTGGGCTATGAAATGCATAGCAAAAAGGGCCTGTACTTCTGGGGAGGAGGGATCCACTTTCACTAGGGGTCCATGGCCCTGTAGGGTGGGTCAGTTAAAATGTCCTCTGTGTCCTTCCTAGAGTTATCCCTCCAAGCTACACACACCTTAAATTCCTTTTGTGTTCCATTGCCTAGATACAGGCCATGAAAATTTGAACATAGGGTACTTCTCTCCTTTTTAAATTTCTTAACTCGTATTGTGGCCAAACCTGATTACATAACCTACTAAGTTTTTTCCTATTAATTCCTGTTGTCTAAATCATTCCCAATCCCAGAGTATATGGCCCAGAGGGGTATTGGTTGGGATTGATACAGCCTGACCCATTTCAGACAAGCCTGAGGTGATGGAGGTGAAGTCCCTCTAACTCCCGAGCTATCCGAAATTCCATTGTTAATTCAAAATCCACCGCACAGTTTGGTCAAGATTTGCGCTTAACGATTTTAGATGGTATCCCTTCCATGGTAGTCTCCCAATGAGGTGTTAGTGCCCCAAAAGTTGTCACAAAGAAATGGCACAGGAGACATCCCCAGTAGTGCTTACAATGAGTGGGAGTTCGTTTAGCTGTAAGTTGGGAATAAAGGGTCAGCATTTGTAACGGTCAGAGGGAGGAGAGTAAAAGCAATGAAAAGTACACCTTGGTAGTCACACATGACATCTAGGGTTAACAGCAGAAAGAAAGAAAGAAAGAAATAGAGTAGGAATGAACAAGAATGTAAGAATGTAGGAGAAAAACCTCAGAGTCAAGGAGAAGAGTATATAGAGATTAACAGTTCTGTCCTGGAACTGCTGCTGGATGTGCATAAGCATATGGGGTTGACCCACTGGTCAAAAATGAGCAGACATCAGCAGAGCGTCCTCCCTAGTTACCTGGCTCATGGCGTCCCATGAGTCTCTTAAGGACCAAGACCTAACTCTCAAAATTTTCTTCCTTTATCACCGTGACCTTCATGGTCACCTGCTGAAACCGTGCACCTCAGATTTCAACTTGAATCCATGTGCTGGGACTCAAACTCAGCCTAAACCCAGAACGGGACCTAAACCCACATGGCTGGGACTCAAACCCTGTCAAAACCCTGATAGGGACTCAAACCACCACACGGCTGTTTCAGAAGTGTCCCTTTTTTTTTTTTTTTTTTGGTGGTATGCGGGCCTCTCACTGTTGTGGCCTCTCCCATTGTGGAGCACAGGCTCCAGACACGCAGGCTCAGCGGCCATGGCTCACAGGCCCAGCTGCTCCGTGGCATGCGGGATCTTCCTGGACCGGGACATGAACCTGTGTCCCCTGCATCGGCAGGTGGACTCTCAACCACTGCGCCACCAGGGAAGTCCCAGAAGTGTTCATTTTTGATAACAGATTGTATGAGTTTCTGTGCCCTTAGGTGATCCATATTTGTTTTCTTTCTTGTTTTCTTTCTTGTTTCTTTCTTTCTTGTTTTGTGACTTTGGTTAAATGGATAAGTATTGTTTCACAGTGACCTATGTTCCTGTTGTGTTTTAAAACATTTTTGATACTTTTAACAAACTTCCCAAATATCAAAATCTGACTAAAGCTTTTTAGCCTCCAGCTGACTCTGGGATACTTCAAAAGAACATCTCTGAGACATCTCAGAGAGGAATGTCAAACTAAGTTTATTTGGTATGTTAAATTACTTCAAAAACATTGTCAGGTGATTGGAGATGAACCTCAGGTTATAGTGTATGGATAAATGTCATTAATATAGATATTCCAAAATTTATATGGAATCACTAACATCCTGACATATTATCAATCATAATTCTAGTTATTCTAAAATGTTATATGTCATAGAAATATCCAAGTTTCCTGCTAATTGTATTGTACTCAAATCTTTAACCATGCTATTTTAAGTTTTGTCCTGGTGCATTTACAAAATGAAGATATTCAGGAAGACTCATAAAAGGAACTTTTTAACAAATATAAGTTTCTGATAGCCTTTAGATAATGTCACTGGACTAGGTGACAAATGACAAAACTAATGGAAAACCTGATTACTTCATCCAGATCTACAGGAATTAATTATCATGGGGCTGAAAGAACAGATGAATGTGGTTTATACCTTTACAAATTTGTGAAATATACTAGCTCTAACCTTTGTTTTTCAGAAAAAAAGCTTTTCTATTATGCTATGACCTACAAGAAGTTGATAAAGTATGTCTTTGTGAAAAAAGATGAAACATTTGTCTTTTTCTCTCTACCTGATTCTGACAGAATTTGGCATCTCTAGCTGGCTCTCCTGTGGACTTGATATTATGCTAATCATTGTTTTAATTTGTTCTTTGTTTCCAAATTGTTTGTGCTTTGTGTATCCCTGCTGCATTATGTCTTTGTCAATGTTACTAGATGCATTATTTATATCCCATCTATTTTATAAGGTTGTTGTCTCTTACAGTACCCAGTGTGTAACCAGGCCTCCAACAAAACTTCTATGGCTAAACATGTTAAGGAAATAGATCACATTTCTAACATAAAATAATTGTAATAGTGTGATTCTAGGTATGGGAAGAAGCAATAATGAAAAATGTCTCCTGGATCATAATTAGACAGAGGATCTAAAGAATGTTTAATTATCAGTAGGGCCTGATCCTAAAATTAGCACCTGGAGTGGTATATCAAGAATTTTCACCTGGGGACTGAGGGAAGATGGCAGAAGAGTAAGTCTCAGAGATCACCTTCCTCACCACAGATACACCAGAAATACATCTACACGTGGAACAACTCCTACAGAACATCTACTGAATGCTGGCAGAAGACCTCAGACCCCCAAAAGGCAAGAAACTCCCCACGTACCTATGTAGGGAAAAAGAAAAAAAGAATAAACAGAGACAAAAGGATAGGGACGGAACCTGCACCAGTGGGAGGGAGCCATGAAGGAAGAAAGGTTTCCACACAGTAGGAAGTCCCCTCGTGGGCGGAGACTGCGGGTGGTGGAGGGGGGAAGCTTCGGAACCACAGAGGAGAGCCCAGCAACAGGGGTGCAGAGGGCAAAGCGGAGAGATTCCCACACAGAGGATCGGTGCCAACTGGCACGCACCAGCCCAAGGCTTGTCTGCTCACCCACCGGGTCAGGCAGGGGCTGGGAGCTGAGGCTTGGGCTTCAGTTGGAGCACAGAGAGAGGACTGGGGTTGGCAGCGTGAACACAGCCTGCAAGGGGTTAGTGCACCACGGCTAGCAGGGAAGGAATACGGGGAAAAGTCTGGACATGCCGAAGAGGCAAGAGACTTTTTCTTCCCTCTTTGTTTCCTGGTGAGCGAGGAGAGGGGATTAAGAACGCTGCTTAGCTCTATTTACAATAGCCCGGAGATGGAAACAACCTAAGTGCCCATCATCAGATGAATGGATAAAGAAGATGTGGGACATATATACAATGGAATATTACTCAGCCATAGAAAGAAATGAAATTGAGCTATTTGTAATGAGGTGGATAGACCTAGAGTCTGTCATACAGAGTGAAGTAAGTCAGAAAGAAAAAGACAAATACCGTATGCTAACACATATATATGGAATTTAAGAAGAAAAAAATGTCATGAAGAACCTAGGGGTAAGACAGGAATAAAGACAGACCTACTGGAGAATGGACTTGAGGATATGGGGAGGGGAAAGGGTGAGCTGTGACAGGGCAAGAGAGAGTCATGGACATATACACACTAACAAACGTAAGGTAGATAGCTAGTGGGAAGCAGCCGCATGGCACAGGGATATCGGCTCGGTGCTTTGTGACAGCCTGGAGGGGTGGGATAGGGAGGGTGGGAGGGAGGGAGATGCAAGAGGGAAGAGATATGGGAACATATGTATATGTATAACTGATTCAATTTGTTATGGGGCAGAAACTAACACACCATTGTAAAGCAATTATACCCCAATAAAGATGTTAAAATAAATAAATAAATAAATAAAAAAGAACGCTGCTTAAAGGAGCTCCAGAGACGGGCGTGAGCCGCGGCTAAAAGCACGGACCCCAGAAACGGGCATGAGACGCTAAGGCTGCTGCTGCCACCACCAAGAAGCCTGTGTGCGAGCACAGGTCACTATCCACACCCCACTTCCGGGGAGCCTCGGCAGCCCACCACAGCCAGGGTCCCGATATTCAGGGACAACTTCCCCGGGAGAACACATGGTGCGCCTCAGGCTGGTGCAACGTCACTCTGGCCTCTGCCGCCGCAGGCTCGCCGTGCACTCCATGCCCCACCCTCCCCCACCCCCACCCCCCCGGCCTGAGTGAGCCAGAACACCCGAAGCAGCTGCTCCTTTAACCCCATCCTCTCTGAGCGAAGAGCAGATGCCCTCCGGCGACCTACATGCACTGGCGGGGCCAAATCCAAAGCTGAGCCCCTGGGAGCTGTGAGATCAAAGAATTGAAAGGGAAATCTCTCCCAGCAGCCTCAGAAGCAGCGGATTAAAGCTCCAGAATCAACTTGATGTACTCTGCATCTGTGGAATACATAAATAGACAACGATTCATCCCAAATTGAGGAGCTGGACTTTGAGAGGAAGATTTATGATTTTCCCCCCTTTTCCTCTTTCTGTGAATGTGTATGTGTATGCTTCTGTATAAGACTTTGTCTGTATAGCTTTGATTCCATCATTTGTCCTAGGGTTCTATCCGTCCATTTTTTGTTTTTTTTTAATTTTTTTCTTAATATTTTTTATTTTAATAACTTTATTATATTTTATCTTACTTTATTTTGTTTTACTTTATCTTCTTTCTGTCTTTCTTTCCTTCCTTCCCTCCTTCCTTCCTCCCTCCCTCCCTCCTTTCTTTCTTTCTACTTCTACTAATTCCTTCTTTATACTTTTTCTCCCTTTTATTCTGAGACATGTGGATGAAAGGCTCTTGGTGCTGCAGCCAGGAGTCAGTGCTGTGCCTCTGAGGTGGGAGAGCCCACTTCAGGACACTGGTCCACAAGAGGCCTCCCAGCTCCACATAATACCAAATGGTGAAAATCTCCCAGAGATCTCCATCTCAAACCCAGCACCCAGCTTCACTCAACGACCAGCAAGCTACAGTGCTGTACACCCTATGCCAAACAACTAGCAAGACAGGAATACAACCCCACCCATGAGCAGAGAGCCTGCCTAAAATCATAATAAGTCCACAGACACCCCAAAACACACCACCAGACGTGGACCTGCTCACCAGAAAAACAAGATCCAGCCTCATCCACCAGAACACAGGCACTAGTCCCCTCCACCAGGAAGACTACACAGCCCACTAAACCACTGGGGACAGACACCAAGAACAGTGGGAACTACAAACCTGCAGCCTGCAAAGAGGAGACCCCAAACACAGTAAGATAAGCAAAATGAGAAGATAGAAAAACACACAGCAGATGAAGGAGCAAGATAAAAACCCACCAGACCTAACAAAAGAGGAGGAAATAGGCTGTCTACCTGAAAAAGAATTCAGAATAATGATAGGAAAGATGATCCAAAATCTTGGGAGTAGAATAGACAAAATGCAAGAAACATTTATCAAGGACCTAGAAGAACTAAAGATGAAACAAACAGTGATGAACAACACAATAAATGAAATTAAAAATACTCAAGAAGTGATCAATAGCAGAATAACTGAGGCAGAAGAACGGATAAGTGACCTGGCAGATAAAATAGTGGAAATAACTACTGCAGAGCAGAATAAAGAAAAATGAATGAAAAGAACTGAGGACAGTCTCAGAGACCACTGGGCAACATTAAACTCACCAACATTCGAATTATAGTGGTTCCAGAAGAAGAAGAGAAAAAGAAAGGGACTGAGAAAATATTTGAAGAGATTATAGTTGAAAACTTCCATAATATGTGAAAGGAAATAGTTAATCAAGTCCAGGAAGCACAGAGAGTCCCATACAGGATAAATCCAAGGAGAAATATGCCAAAACACATATTAATCAAACTGTCAAAAATTAAATACAAAAAAACATATTAAAAGCAGCAAGGGAAAGACAACAAATAACACACAAGGGAATCCCCATAAGGCTAACTGCTGATCATTCAGCAGAAACTCTGCAAGCCAGAAAGGACTGGCATGACATATTTAAAGTGATGAAGGAGAAAAACCTGCAACCAAGATTACTCTACCCAGCAATGATCTCATTCAGATTTGATGGAGAAATTAAAACCTTTACAGACAAGCAAAGGCTGAGAGAGTTCAGCACCACCAAAGCAGCTTTACAACAAATGCTAAAGGAACTTCTCTAGGCAAGAAACACAAGAGAAGGAAAAGACCTATAATAACAAACACAAAACAATTAAGAAAATAGGGGATTCCCTGGTGGCGCAGTGGTTGAGAGTCTGCAGGGTTCTCAACCCAATGCAGGGTTCACGGGTTCATGCCTCAGTCTGGGAAGATCCCACATGCCGCAGAGCAGCTGGGCCCATGAGCCATGGCCACTAAGCCTGCGCGTCCAGAGCCTGTGGTCTGCAGGGGAGAGGGCAAAGCAGTGAGAGGCCTGCATATCGCAAAAGAAAAAAAAAAGAAAATGGGAACAGGAACATACATATAGATAATTCCCTTAAATGTAAATGGACTAAATGCTCCCAACAAAAGACACAGATTGGCTGAATGGATACAAAAACAAGACCCATATATATGCTGTCTACAAGAGACCCACTTCAGACCTAGAGTCACATACAGACTGAAAGCAAGGGGATGGAAAAACATATTCCATGCAAAAGGAAACCAAAAGAAAGCTGGAGTAGCAATTCTCATATCAGACAAAATAGACTTTAAAATAAAGACAATTAGAAGAGACAAAGAAGGACACTACATAATGATCAAGGGATAGATCCAAGAAGAAGATATAACAATTGTAAATATTTATGCACCCACCATAGGAGCACCTCAATACATAAGGCAAATACTAACAGCCATAAAAGGGGAAATCGACAGTAACACATTCATAGTAGGGGACTTTAACACCCCACTTTCACCAATGGACAGATCCTCCAAAATGAAAATAAATAAAGAAACACAGGCTTTAAATGATACATTAAACAAGATGGACTTAATTGATATTTATAGGACACTCCATCCAAAAACAACAGAATACACATTTTTCACAAGTGCTCATGGAACATTCTCCAGGATAGATCATATCTTGGGTCACAAATCAAGCCTTGGTAAAATTAAGAAAATTGAAATTGTATCAAGTATCTTTTCCGACCACAATGCTCTGAGACTAGATATCAATTACAGGAAAAGATCTGTAAAAAATACAACACATGGAGGCTAAACAATACACTACTTAATAACGAAGTGATCACTGAAGAAATCAAAGAGGAAATCAAAAATTACCTAGAAACAAATGACAATGGAGACACAATGACCCAAAACCTATGGGATGCAGCAAAAGCAGTTCTAAGAGGGATGCTTATAGCAATACAATCCTACCTTAAGAAACAGGAAACATCTCAAATAAACAACCTAACCTTGCACCTAAAGCAATTAGAGAAAGAAGAACAAAAAAAAACCCCCCAAAGTTAGCAGAAGGAAAGGAATCATAAAAATCAGATCAGAAATAAATGAAAAAGAAATGAAGGAAATGATAGCAAAGATCAATAAAACTAAAAGCTGGTTCTTTGAGAAGATAAACAAAATTGATAAACCACTAGACAGACTCATGAAGAAAAAAAGGGAGAAGACTCAAATCAATAGAATTAGAAATGAAAAAGGAGAAGTAACAACTGACACTGCAGAAATACAAAACATGAGAGATTACTACAAGCAGCTCTATGCCAAAAAAATAGACAACCTGGAAGAAATGGACAAATTCTTAGAAATGCACAACCTGCCAAGACTGAATCAGGAAGAAATAGAAAATATTAACAGACCAATCACAAGCACTGAGATTGAAACTGTGATTAAAAATCTTCCAACAACAAAAAAACCCAGGACCAGATGGCTTCACAGGCAAATTCTATCAAACATTCAAAGAAGAGCTAACATCTATCCTTCTCAAACTCTTCCAAAACATAGCAGAGGGAGGAACACTCCATAACTCATTCTACGAGACCACCATCACCTTCATACCAAAACCAGACAAGGATGTCACAAAGAAAGAAAACTACAGGCCAATATCACTGATCAACATAGATGCAAAAATCCTCAACAGTCTACTAGCAAACAGAATCCAACAGCACATTAAAAGGATCATACACCATGATCAAGTGGGGTTTATTCCAGGAATGCAAGGATTCTTCAATATACACAAATCAATCAATGGGATAAACCATATTAACAAATTGAAGGAAAAAAACATATGATCATCTCAATAGATGCAGAGAAAGCTTTCAACAAAATTCAATACCCATTTATGATAAACACCCTGCAGAAAGTAGGCAAAGAGGGAACTTCCCTCAAGATAATAAAGGCCATATATGACAAACCCACAGCCAACATCGTCCTCAATGGTGAAAAATTGAAAGCATTTCCACTAAGATCAGGAACAAGACAAGGTTTCCCACTCTCACCACTCTTATTCAACATAGTTTTGGAAGTTTTAACCACAGTAATCTGAGAAGAAAAGGAAATAAAAGGAATCCAAATCAGAAAAGAAGTAAAGCTCTCACTGTTTGCAGATGACATGATATTATACATAGAGAATCCTAAACATGCTACCGGAAAACTACTAGAGCTAATCAATGAATTTGGTAAAGTAGCAGGATACAAAATTAATGCACAGAAATCCTGGCATTCCTATACATTAATGATGAAAAATCTGAAAATGAAATCAAGAAAACACTCCCATTTACCATTGCAACAAAAAGAAAAAAATATCTAGGAATAGACCTACCTAAGGAGAAAAAAGACTTGTATGCAGAAAATAATAAGACACCCGTGAAAGAAATTAAAGATGATACAAATAGATGGAGAGATATACCATGTTCTTGGATTGGAAGAATCAACATTGTGAAAATGACTCTACTACCCAAAGCAATCTACAGATTCAATGCAATCCCTATCAAACGACCACTGGCATTTTTCACAGAACTACAACAAAAAAATTTCAAAAATTGTATGGAAAAACAAAAGACCCCAAATAGCTAAAGCAATCTTCAGAACGAAAAACGGAGCTGGAGGAATCAGGCTCCTCGACTTCAAACTATACAACAAAGCTACAGTAATCAAGACAGTATGGTACTGGCACAAAAACAGAAAGATCAATGGAAGAGGATAGAAAGCCCAGAGTAAACCCACGCATATATGGTCAACTTATCTTTGATAAAGGAGGCAGGAATGTACAGTGGAGAAAGGACAGCCTCTTCAATAAATGGTGCTGGGAAAACTGGACATGTGCATGTAAAAGTATGAGATTAGATCACTCCCTAAAACCATACACAAAAATAAGCTCAAAATGGATTAAAGACCTAATTGTAAGGGCAGAAACTATGAAACTCTTAGAGGAAAGTGTAAGGACAGCAGGTCCGGGGAAGGGCCGAGGGAGCTAGTCGGAACCCCCGCCAAGTAGGCTGATGCAACCGACACCCGACATTGCCACAAAAATCTTCCCGCACCCTGAGGGGCGGAACAAACGGCCCTGAGGCTGATGCAACCAAAACCTGACATTGCCACAACACCCGAGAGATTACCAATAAAGGGCTGCTTCACACAGCAACCACCTGCCCTGCGTCCACCCCTATAAATTTTGTTCGTGCCCACACCCGGGCACGAATTCTCTGGCCCCATTCTCTTGCACCAGTGAACCTCGCTCGGGAGCATTCCCAAATAAAGCTTGCTTAAGCTCTCCTCCGTCTTTGGTGCCGTTCCTTACATTTGGTGCCGAAACCCAGGAGGGGTACCCAACCCCACAAATTACGGCGGGGCCACCCCTCCCGACGGGGGACCTCTGCTCACCCACCAGATCTGGCAGAAGCGGGGTAAGTTCCTCCTTCGTTCCCCTTGACCCCCGGGGTCCCGACCCACCAGACTCCCTGTCCTTAACCACGGCCTCGTCAGGGACTCCTCCATCATCCCTCCGAGCCTCGGGCAATTGTGGAGACGTCCCAACCTCCTGACTACTCTCTGATCTGCCGTGAACAGAGATTGAGACCAGAGACGTATTTCTCTTTCTCTGTTCACCCGGGGACAGGCCGGATGTCATGGGGACTTCAGAATCCAAACCAGATCCTAAGACAACCCTGGGGTGTCTCCTGGCCAACTTTTCAACACTACACATTTCTCAAGATCTCCGCCGCAGGCGGCTCATATTTTACTCCACCAAGGCCTGGCCACAGTACCCTCTAGACAATCAATCTAAATGGCCTGCTGAAGGGACTTTTGATTTTAACATCCTCCACGATTTCGATAACTACTGCCTCAGAACGGGTAAATAGTGCGAGGTCCCCTACGTCCAGGCCTTCTGGTATGTACGCTCCCGCCCTTCCCTCTGCATCGATTGTTCCACTTCCTAGATGCTTCTTTCCCAACAGACATCTCCTACATCCAAGCCGCTAATTTCCTTTGACGATGACCCTTCTGTACTAACCGACCCACCCGAACTCTCACCTCTCCCCACTCCAGAGCTCCTCTCCAACCCCCACCCTACCCTGGACTGGCCAGGCTCCCTCCTGAGCCCACCCCAGCGCCCCCCCCACTGCTCCCCCTCTTCCGCCAGCAGCCTCCCCCTTCGCTTCCCCTTCCCCCGCTTCCTCCCCCTCCACCCCTCTCTCCTCGCCCCTCTGCTCGCCAATCAGCTCACACACCCGCTCTCACCACCACGACTCCCAAGACCCAAACCTTTTCTGTCCCTTAAGAGAGGTGGCCGGAGCAGAAGGATTAGTTAGGGTTCATGTTCCCTTTGCCCTCCAAGATCTCTCTCAAATAGAAAAGCGATTAGGCTCCTTTTCTGACGACTCCTCCCACTACATCAAAGAATTTCGCTACCTCTCTCAAGCTTACCATCTAACCTGGCACGACATCTTTGTGATCCTAGCTTCTACTCTGACCCCCGATGAGAGGGAACGAATTCAAACTGCTGCCCGAAACCATGCAGATCAGGTAACCTCAATGATAACTCTATACCCGTCAGAGCCACCGCCGTTCCTGGCACCGATCCGGGCTGGAGTTATCAGGACGGCCAAGACGGTCGCCACAAATGCGATCTAATGATCCAATACCTCTTGGCTGGTATGCAGGCTGCCTCCCAGAAGACGGTCAACTTCGAAAAGCTAAAAGAGATAACCCAAGAGCCCAATGAAACTCCAGCCGTTTATCTCAACCGCCTTACAGAGGCCATAACTCTGTGCACCCACTTGGACCCTGAGAGCCCCACAGGCGCAGTGGCCTTGGCCACCCACTTTATCACACAGTCAGCTCTTGATATCAGAAATAAAACTTAAGAGGGCAGAGGACGGCCCCCAGACTCCCATCTGAGAACTGGTAAAAATGCCCTTTAAAGTCTATAATGCCCGTGAGGATTTGGCAGAATCCAGACGACAGGCTCGGATGCAATGAAAGGTGGCCCTCCAAACCCAAGCCCTCATAGGCACCCTGTGGCCGGCCGTCTCCCATGGACAACATCCATGGGACCCGCCGAAGGCAAACCCACCAGGGGCCTGCTTCAAGTGCGGAAAAGAGGGGCACTGGGCTCGCCCTTGTCCCAATCCCCGGCCTCCTTCCAAGCCCAGCCTTGGCTGCGGGCTAAAAGGCCATTGGAAGAGTGACTGCCCTATGACCGGCCCTCCCTCAGCGCCTCCACACAGAGAGCGAACCGACCCGATGGCTCTACCACTCCAACTCCTGGGATTGGCTGACGACTGACGTCACCCGGACTCGATGACCACCATCAACCTCGCAGAGTCCAGGGTAATGCTACTGGTAGCGGGTAAGTCCATCTCATTCCTTGTGGACATGAGGGCTACCTATTCGGTCTTCCCTACATATTCTGGGCCAGTTTTTCCTTCCCAGATGTCGGTTATGGGCATCGATGGTAAGCCGTCCTTCCCGCTCCAGACCGGCCCTCTCTCATGTTACATTGAGAGGCTCCCTTTCACTCATTCTTTCTTAGTCATACCGTCCAACCTGGTTCCTCTGCTAGGTCGTGATGTTCTCGTCCAATTAGGGACCTCTCTCCAACTGGCCAGACTTGATCCTAAGGTCTCCTCCTCTCAACTGCTGCTATCCCTGCTTGTTCTGGCAGTGGAGCCCTCTACCTCCTCTCTTCCTCCTCCCATCTCCCCCAACCGGATAGACCACCAGGTCTGTGATACATCAAAACCCATAATAGCGACACAGCCCCCCCCACCCTAATCTGTCTTAAAGACCCCTCCAAGTTTCCAGCAGGCCCCAATTCCCCATTTATGAAACTCATCTAAGGTGTTTACGACCTATTATCACCAGACTCTTAGATCAGGGGCTCCTCGTCCCCACGGACTCTCCCTGCAATGCCCCCATCCTGCCTGTCCACAAGGCCTCAGGAGATTACCACCTGGTTCAGGACTTCGGACTGATCAATGAGGTGATAATTCCACTCCACCCAGTTGTGCCAAACCCATACACGTTGCTCTCCCATATGCCCCCGTCCAACACCCATTTTACAGTCCTCGATCTCAAAACCGCCTTCTTTATTATACCCCTACACCCTGATTCCTAGTTCCATTTTGCTTTCACCTGGACAGATCCGGATACCCAGGCTTCCCGCCACCTCACCTGGACGGTTCTTCCCCAGGGCTTCCGTGACAGCCCCCACCTCTTTGGACAGGCTCTGGCGCGGAACCTCGCTTCCTGCCCTCTCACCCCCAGTATAGTCCTCCAATACGGGGATGACCTCCTCCTCTGTAGCCCATCTCTCAGCCTCTCAAAACAGCATACTGCTGACCTCGTCAATTATCTCGACTCTCGTGGCTATCGGGTCTCTACAGCCAAGGCCCAACTGTCTACACCCTCAGTAACCTAGCTGGGAATCCACCTTACCCCCACAACAAAGAGTCTGACAACCGACCACACCCAGGCCATCCACGACCTCCAACCTCCAGAGACAGCTGACAGGATTCTCTCCTTTCTGTGCCTGATAGGATTTTTCCGACACTGGATCCCTAACTTTGCTCTTCTTGCTAAACCCCTATATTTGGCTGCTAAAGAAACCCCCCAAGGACCCCTTACCTCTCCCTCGAGAACTTACCTTTTCCCCCTGTAAGAGTCCCCGCATTTCTTCATTTAGAAAAAAAGAACCTCGCAATTTGCAATGGCAGCCACCCAAATTTAACTAATGTTGCACTCCCTTGCAACTCATCCCTCGCTGTAAATACGCCAATGGGGGTCCCACCAGGCCTGTTCTTTTGGTGTAATGGCTCCCTTACAAAAGAGGTCAACTCTTCCTCCCCTTCCCATGTATCCCCGTCACCCTTGTTCCACAACTCACATTATATGGCCAAGCCGAATTTCTCTCACCTACCACACAACTTTCTAGCCGACAGAAAAGGGCCACCTTTCTCCCTATGGTTGCAGGCATTTCCCTCGCCTCCTCTCTCTTGTCGAGGCAGGCATGAGCCCTAACACACAGTGTCTCAACATCCTGCGACCTGGAACAGAAACTCCAACTAGACATCGAGGCCTCTGCTGCCTCTATCGCCTCCCTCCAGTGCAAGATCACCTCTGTAGCCCAAGTTGTCTTCCAAAGTCGACGCACCCTGGACCTTCTGACAGCCGACAGAGGAGGTACCTGCCTCTTCCTACAGGAAGAATGTTGCTACCACATCAACCAGTCAGGGGTCATTGAGGACAATGTGGATGCTCTCCGACGCTTAAAAGAAGAACTGCAAGGCAGGCAGCGACAATCCACCTACCCCATCCCCGACTGGTGGAGGACCACCCTATATACCTGGCTGACACCAATCCTAGGCCCCTTAATCCTTATCTGCAACCTATTCATGCTTGCCCCTGTTTCCTCAGGTTTCTCCTCAGTTGCATACAAGAAGTCTCTCGGGTCGTGGTGAATCAGATGCTCCTCCAGGCATATACCTTACTACCCACAGAACCCCCCGCTGCCGCCCTGCCCTAACCTACGGTCCGTTGGCTGCACGACTCCCTTCCGGTGCCCACTTACAGCAGGAAGTAGCCAGAGACCAAACGTCGCCCATTACACCAAAGAAGTTGAGATGTAAGGCCAGCAGGTCTGGGGAAGGGCCCAGAGAACAAGTCGGAACCCCGCCAAGGAGGCTGATGCAACCGACACCCGAAATTGCCACAACACTCTCCCCCTTCCCGAGGGGCGGAACTAACGGCTCTGAGGCTGATGCAACCGACACCTGACATTGCCAAAACACCCGAGAGATTACCAATAAAGGGCTGCTTCACAGAGCAAGCACCTCCCCTGAGTCCACCCCTATAAATTTTGTTCGCGCCCACACCCGGGCGCGAATTCTCTGGCCCCTTTCTCTCGGACCAGTGAACCTCGCCTGGGAGCATTCCCAAATAAAGCTTGCTTAAACTCTCCTCCGTCTTTGGTGCCATTCCTAACATTCTGTGCCAAAACCCGGGTGGGGTACACTGCCCCACAAATTACCACGGGGCCACCCCTCCAGACCGGGAACCTCTGCTCACCCACCCAACACGGCAGAATTGGGGTAATTTCCTCCTTCGTTCCCCTTGACCCACGGGGTCCCTACCCACCAGACTCCCTGTCCTTAACTGCAGCTGCGTCAGGGCCTCCTCCATCCACCCTCCGAGCCTTGGGCAATTGTGGAGACGTCCCAACCGACTGACTGCTCCCCGATCTGCCGTATCTCTCTATCGGCAGAGACGTATCTCTCTATCTCTGTTCTCCTGGGGATAGGCCAGATGTCATGGGGACTTCAGAATCCAAACCAGATCCTAAGACACCCCTGGAGTGTCTCCTGGCCAACTTTTCAACACTCGGCATTTTTCAAGATCTCCGACGCAGGCGGCTCATATTTTATTCTACCGAGGCCTGGCCACAGTACCCTCTAGGGAATCAATCTAAATGGCCTGCTGAAGCGACTTTCGATTTCAACATCCTCCACGATTTAGATAACTAATGCCTCAGGATGATTAAATGGCCCGAGGTCTCCTACATCCAGGCCTTCTAGTATTTACGCTCCCGCCCTTCACTCTGCTTCGATTGTTCCACTTCCTAGATGCTTCTTTCCAAACAGACATCTCCTACATCCAAGCCACTAATTTGCTTTGACGATGACCCCTCTCCACTAACAGACCCACCCGAACTCTCGCCTCTCCCCACTCCAGAGCTCCTCTCCAATCCCCACCCTACCCTGGACTGGCCCCTCTCCCTGCTGAGCCCATGCCAGCGACCCACAACGCTCCCCCGCTTCCACCAGCAGCCTCCCCCTTGGCTTCCCCTTCCCCCGCTTCCTCCCCCTCCACCTCTCTCTCCTTGCCCCTCTGCTAGCCAATCAGCTCACACACTCGCTCTCACCAACAGGACTCCCAAGACCCAATCCTTCTCTGTCCCTTAAGAGAGGTGGCCAGAGCGGAAGGATTAGTTAGGGTTCATGTTCCCTTTGCCCTCCAAGATCTCTCTCAAATAGAAAAGCGATTAGGCTCCTTTTCTGCCGACTCCTCCCACTACCTCAAAGAATTTCACTACCTCTCTCAAGCTTACCACCTAACCTGGCACGACATCTTTGTGATCCTAGTTTCTACTCTGACCCCCGATGAGAGGGAACGAATTCAAAATGCTGCCCGAAGCCACGCCGATCGGGTCCACCTCACTGATAACTCTATGCTCGTCAGAGCCACTGTCGTTCCTGGCACCGATCTGGGCTGGAGTTATCAGGATGGCCAAGAGGGTTGCTGCAACTGTGATCTTATGATCCAATGCCTCTTGGCTGGTATGCACGCTGCCTCCTACAAGATTGTCAACTTCGAAAAGCTAAAAGAGATAACCCAAGAGCCCAATGAAACTCCAGCCATTTATCTCAACCGCCTTACAGAGGCCATAACTCTGTGCACCCACTTTGACCCTGACAGCCCCACAGGCGCAGTGGCCTTGGCCACCTACTTTATCACACAATCAGCTCCTGATATCAGAAATAAAACTTAAGTGGGTAGAGGACGGCCCCCAGACTCCCATCTGAGACATGGTGAAAATGCACTTTAAAGTCTATAATGCCCGTGAGGACTTGGCAGAATGCAGCCGACAGGCTCGGATGCACCGAAAGGTGGCCCTCCAAACCCAAGCCCTCGTAGCCGCCCTGTGGCCGGCCATCTCCCATGGACAACATCCACGGGACCCACCGAAGGCAACCCCACCAGGGGCCTGCCTCAAGTGCGGAAAAGAGGGGGACTGGGTTCGCCAATGTCCCAATCCCCGGCCTCCTTCCACTCCTTGCCCTGGCTGTGGGCACAAAGGCCATTGGAAGAGTGACTGCCCTACGACCAGCCCTCCCTCAGCGCCTCCACGCAGAGAGCGAACCGACCCGATGGCTCTACCACTCCAACTACTGGGATTGGCTGACGACTGACATCACCCGGACTCGAAGACCACCATCACCCTCGCAGAGCCCAGGGTAACGCTACAGGTAGCGGGTAAGACCATCTCATTCCTGGTGGACACGGGGGCTACCTATTCGGTCTTCCCTACATATTCCGGGCCAGTTTTTCCTTCCCAGATCTCGGTTATGGGCATCGACGGTAAGCCGTCCTTCCCGCTCCAGACCGGCCCTCTCTCATGTTACATCGAGAGGCTCCCTTTCACTCATTCTTTCTTAGTCATACCGTCCTACCCGATTCCTCCGCTAGGTCGTGATGTTCTCTTCCAATTACGGGCCTCTCTCCAACTGGCCAGACTTCATCCTAAGGCCTCTTCCTCTCAACTCCTGCTTCCCCTCCTCGGTCTGGCAACACAGCCCTCTCCCTCCTCTCTTCCTCCTCCCATCTCCTCCAACCGGATAGACCCCCAGGTCTGTGATACATCAAAACCCATAATAGTCACACACAACCCCCCTGCCCTAATCTGTCTTAAAGACCCCTCCAAGTTTCCAGCCAGGCTCCAATTCTCCATTTCTGAAACTCATCTAAGGGGCTTACGACCTATTATCACCAGACTCTTAGACCAGGGGCTCCTCGTCCCCACGGACTCTCCCTGCCCCCATCCTGCCTGTGCACAAGGCCTCAGGAGATTACCATCTTGTCCAGGACTTCTGACTGATCGATGAGGCGATAAATACCCTCCACCCAGTTGTGCCAAACCCGTACACTTTGCTCTCCCATATGCCCCCGTCCAACACCCATTTTACGGTCCTTGATCTCAAAACCGCCTTCTTTATTATTCCCCTACACCATGATTCCTACTTCCATTTTGCTTTCACCTGGACAGATCCTGATACACAGGATTCCCACCAGCTCACCTGGACGGTTCTTCCCCAGGGCTCCCGTGACAGCCCGCACCTCTTTGGACAGGCTCTGGTGCAGGACCTTGCTTCCTGCCCTCTCACCCCCAGTATAGTCCTCTAATATGGGGATGACCTCCTCCTCTGTAGCCCATCTCTCAGCCTCTCAAAACAGCATACTGCTGACCTCCTCAATTATCTTGGCTCTCGTGGCTAACGGGTCTCTCCAGCCAAGGCCCAACTGTCTACACACTCAGTAACCTATCTGGGAATCCACTTTATCCCCACAACAAAGAGCCTGACAGCCGACCGCACCCAGGCCATCCACGACCTCCAACCTCCAGAGACAGCTGACCAGATTCTCTCCTTTCTGGGCCTGATAGGACTTTCCTGACACTGGATCCCTAACTCTGCTCTTCTTGCTAAACCCCTATACTTGGCTGCTAAAGAAACCCCCCAAGGACCCCTTACCTCTCCCTCCCAGAACTTACCTTTCCCCTCTTTAGGAATCCCCATATTTCTTGATTTAGAAAAACAGAACCTCACAATTTGCAATGGCAGTCACACAAATTTAACTTGCAACTCAACCCTCCCTGTAACTACGCCAATGGGGGTCCCACCAGGCCTGTTCTTTTGGTGTAATGGTTCCCTTACAAAAGAGGTCAACTCTTCGTCCCCCTTCCCATGTATCCCCGTCACCCTTGTTCCACAACTCACATTATATGGCCAAGCCGAATTTCTCTCACTTACCACACAACACTCTAGCCGACAGAAAAGGGTCACCTTTCTCCCTATGGTTGCAGGCATTTCCCTCGCCTCCTCTCTCTTGTCGAGGCGGGCATCGGGGGATGAGCCCTAACACACAGTGTCTCAACATCCTGTGACCTAGAACAGAAACTCCAGCTAGACATCGAGGCCTCTGCTGCCTCTATCGCCTCCCTCCAGCGCCAGATCACCTCTGTAGCCCAAGTTGTCCTCCAAAGTCGATGCACCCTGGACCTTCTGACAGCCGACAGAGGAGGTACCTGCCTCTTCCTACAGGAAGAATGTTGCTACCACATCAACCAGTCAGGGGTCATTGAGGACAATGTGGATGCTCTCCGACGCTTAAAAGAAGAACTGCAACGCAGGCAGCAACAATCCACCTACCCCATCCCCGACTGGTGGAGGACCACCATCTATACCTGGCTGACACCAATCCTAGGCCCCTTAATCCTTATCTGCATCCTATTCATGCTTGCCCCATTTCCTCAGGTTTCTCCTCAGTTCCATACAAGAAGTCTCTCGGGTGGCGGTGAATCAGATGCTCCTCCACGCATATACTTTACTACCCACAGAACCCCCCGCTGCCGCCCTGTCCTAACCTACGGTCCGTTGGCTGCACGACCTCCTTCCAGAGCCCACGTACAGCAGGAAGTAGCCAGAGACCAAACGTCACCCATTACACCAAAGAAGTTGAGATGTAAGGCCAGCAGGTCCGGGGAAGGGCCCAGAAACAAGTCGGAACCCCCACCAAGGAGGCTGATGCAACCGACACCCGACATTGCCACACTTTCCCCCTACCCGAGGGTCGGAACTAACGGCTCTGAGGCTGATGCAAATGAAGCCTGACATTGCCACAACACCCGAGAGATTACCAATGAAGGGCTGCTTCACAGAGCAAGCATCTCCCCTGCGCCCACCCCCATAAATTTTGTTCACTCCCACACCTGGGCGCGAATTCTCTGGCCGTTTTCTCTCAGACCAGTGAACCTCGCCTGGAGGCATTCCCAAATAAAGCTTCCTTAAGCTCTCCTCCGTCTTTGGTGCCGTTCCTAACATTTTGTGCCAAAACCCGGGTGGGGTACACAGCCCCACAAATTACCACGGGGCCACCCTTCCAGACCGGGGACCTCTGCTCACCCACCCAACCCGGCGGAAGTGGGATAAGTCCCACCTTCGTTCCCCTTGACCCCTGGGGTCCCTACCCACCAGACTCCCTGTCCTTAACCGCGGCTGCGTCAGGGCCTCCTCCATCCACCCTCCGAGCCTTGGGCAATTGTGGAGACGTCTCAACCGACTGACTGCTCTCCGATCCGCCGTGACCAGAGACGTATCTCTCTATCTCTGTTCTCCTGGGGACAGGCCGGATGTCATGGGGACTTCAGAATCCAAACCGATCCTAAGACACCCCTTGGGTGTCTCCTGGCCAAGTTTACAAAACTCGGCTTTTCTCAAGATCTCCGCTGCAGGAGGCTCATATTTTATTCCACCGAGGCCTGGCCACAGTACCGTCTAGGGAATCAATCTAAATGGCCTGCTCAAGCGACTTTCGATTTCAACATCCTCCACGATTTAGATAACTACTGCCCCAGTACGGGAAAATGGTGCGAGGTCCCCTACGTCCAGGCCTTCTGGTATTTACACTCCCGCCCTTCCCTCTGCATCGATTGTTCCACTTCCTAGATGTTCTTTCCCAACAGACATCTCCTACATCCAAGCCCCTAATTTCCTTTGACGATGACCCCTCTCCACTAACCGACCCACCCGAACTCTCACATCTCCCCACTCCAGAGCTCCTCTCCAACCCCCACCCTACCCTGGACTGGCCAGGCTCCCTCCTCAGCCCACACCAGCGCCCCCCCACCGCTCCCCCTCTTCCCCAAGCAGCCTCCCCCTTGTCTTCCCCTTCCCCCGCTTCCTCCCCCTCCACCCCTCTCTCCTCGCCCCTCTCCTCGCCAATCAGCTCACACACCTGCTCTCACCACCAGGACACCCAAGACCCAATCCTTCTCTGTCCCTTAAGAGAGGTGGCTGGAGCAGAAAGATTAGTTAGGGTTCATGTTCCCTTTTCCCTCCAAGATCTCTCTCAAATAGAAAAGCGATAGGGTCCTTTTCTGCCGACTCCTCCCACTACATCAAAGAATTTCACTACCTCTCTCAAGCTTACCATCTAACCTGGCACGACATCTTTGTGATCCTAGTTTCTACTCTGACCCCCGATGAGAGGGAACGAATTCAAAATGCTGCCCGAAAGCACGCTGATCAGGTCCACCTCACTGATAACTCTATGCTCGTCAGAGCCACTGTCGTTCCTGGCACCGATCTGGGCTGGAGTTATCTGGACGGACAAGACGGTTGCTACAACTGTGATCTTATGATCCAATGCCTATTGGCTGGTATGCAGGCTGCCTCCCACAAGATTGTCAACTTCGAAAAGCTAAAAGAGATAACCCAAGAGCCCAATGAAACTCCAGCCGTTTATCTCAACCACCTTACAGAGGCCATAACTCTGTGCACCCACTTGGACCCTGACAGCCCCACAGGCGCGGCGCCCTTGGCCTCCCACTTTATCACACAATCAGCTCCTGATATCAGAAATAAAACTTAATTGGGCAGAGGACGGCCCCCAGACTCCCATCTGAGACCTGGTAAAAATGCCCTTTAAAGTCTATAATGCCCCTGAGGATTTGGCAGAATCCAGCCGACAGGCTTGGATGCACCGAAAGGTGGCCCTCCAAACCCAAACCCTCGTACCGCCCTGCGGCCAGCCATCTCCCATGGACAACATCCACGGGACCCGTCGAAGGCAACCCCACCAGGCGCCTGCTTCAAGTGCAGAAAAGAGGGGCACTGGGCTCGCCAATGTCCCAATTCCCAGCCTCCTTCCAAGCCCAGGCTTGGCTGCAGGTTAACAGGCCATTGGAAGAGTGACTGCACTACGACCGGCCCTCCCTCAGCACCTCCACGTGGAGAGCGAACCGACCCGATGTGTCTACCACTTGAACTCCTGGGATTGGCTGACGACTGACATCACCCGGACTCGAAGACCACCATCACCCTCGCAGAGCCCAGGGTAACGCTACAGGTAGCAGGTAAGGCCATCTCATTCCTTGTGGACACGGGGGCTACCTATTCGGTCTTGCCTATATATTCCGGGCCAGTTTTTCCTTACCAGGTCTCGGTTATGGGCATCGACAGTAAGCCGTGCTTCCCGCTCCAGACCGGCCCTTTCTCGTGTTACATAGAGAGGCTTCGTTTCACTCATTCTTTCTTAGTCATACCGTCCTACCCGGATCCTGCGCTAGGTCGTGATGTTCTCTTCCAATTAGGGCCTTCTCTCCAACTGGCCAGACTTGATCCTAAGGTCTCCTCCTCTCAACTCCTGCTTCCCCTCCTCAGTCTGGCAGTGGAGCCCTCTCCCTCCTCTCTTCCTCCTCCCATCTCCCCCAACCGGATACACCTCCAGGTCTGTGATACATCAAAACCCATAATAGCGACACACCACCCACCTGCCCTAATCCGTCTTAAAGACCCCTACAAGTTTCCAGCAGTCCCCAATTCCCCATTTCTGAAACTCATCTAAGGGGCTTATGAACTATTATCACCAGAATCTTAGACCAGGGGCTCCTCGTCCCCACGGACTCTCCCTGCAATGCCCCCATCCTGCCTGTCCGCGAGGCCTCAGGAGATTACCACCTGGTTCAGGACTTCTGACTGATCAATGAGGCGATAATTCCCCTCCACCCAGTTGTGCCAAACCCGTACACTTTGCTCTCCCATATGCCCCTGTCCAACACCCATTTTACGGTCCTCGATCTCAAAACCGCCTTCTTTATTATTCCCCTACACCCTGATTCCTACTTCCATTTTGCTTTCACCTGGACAGATCCGGATACCCAGGCTTCCCGCCACCTCACCTGGACGGTTCTTCCCCAGGGCTTCCGTGACAGCCCTGACCTCTTTGGACAGGCTCTGGTGCGGGACCTCGCTTCCTGCCCTCTAACCCCAGTAGAGTCCTCCAATACGGGGATGACCTCCTACTCTGTAGCCCATCTCTCAAAAGCCTCTCAAAACAGCATACTGCTGACCTCGTCAATTATCTCGTCAATTATCTCGTGGCTATCGGGTCTCTCCAGCCAAGGCCCAACTGTCTGCACCCTCAGTAACCTAGCTGGGAATCCACCTTACCCCCACAACAAAGAGCCTGACAGCCAACCGCACCCAGGCCATCCACGACCTCCAACCTCCAGAGACCACTGACCAGATTCTCTCCTTTCTGGTCCTGATAGGATATTTCCGACACTGGATCCCTAACTTTGCTCTTCTTGCTAAACCCCTATACTTGGCTGCTAAAGAAACCCCCCAAGGACCCATTACCTCTCCCTCCCAGATCTTACCTTTTCCCACTTTAGAAACCTCCATATTTCTTGATTTAGAAAAAAAGAACCTCACAATTTGCTATGGCAGCCACCCAAATTTAACTAATGATGCACTACCTTGCAACTCAACCCTCCCTGTAACTATGCCAATGGGGGTCCCACCAAGCCTGTTCTTTTGGTGTAATGGCTCCCTTACAAAAGAGGTCAATTCTTCCTCCCCGTTCCCATGTATCCCCGTCACCCTTGTTCCACAACTCACATTATATGGCCAAACCGAATTTCTCTCACTTACCACACAACTCTCTATTCGACAAAAAAGGGCCACCTTTCGCCCTATGGTTGCAGGCATTTCCCTTGCCTCCCCTCTCTTGTCGAGGCGGGCATCGGGGGACGAGCCCTAACACACAGTGTCTCAACATCCCGCGACCTAGAACAGAAACTCCAGCTAGACATCGAGGCCTCTGCTGCCTCTATCACCTCCCTCCAGCGCAAGATGACCTCTGTAGCCCGAGTTGTCCACCAAAGTCGACGCACCCTGGAACTTCTGACAGCTGACAGAGGAGGTACCTGCCTCTTCCTACAGGAAGAATGCTGCTACCACATCAACGAAACAGGGGTCATTGAGGACAATGTGGATGCTCTCCGACACTTAAAAGAAGAACTCCAACGCATGCAGCGACAATCCACTACCCCCATCCCCAACTGGTGGCGGACCACCCTCTATACCTGGCTGACACCAATCCTAGGCCCCTTAATCCTTATCTGCAACCTATTCATGCTTGCCCCTGTTTCCTCAGGTTTCTCCTCAGTTGCATACAAGAAATCTCTCAGGTGGCGGTGAATCAGATGCTCTTCCACCCATATACCTTACTACCCACAGAACCCCCACTGCCGCCCTCCCTAACCTACGGACCATTGGCCGCACGACTCCCATCCGGTGCCCACGTACAGCAGGAAGTAGCCAGAGACCAAATGTCACCCCATTACACCAAAGAAGTTGGGATGTAAGGCCAGCAGGTCCGGGGAAGGGCCCAGAGAACAAGTCGGAACCCTCGCCAAGGAGGCTGATGCAACCGACACCCGACATTGCCACAACAGTCTTCCCACTCCCTGAGGGGCAGAACTAACGGCTCTGAGGCTGATGCAAACGACACTTCACATTGCCACAACACCCGAGAGATTATCAATAAAGTGCTGCTTCACAGATCAAGCACCCCCCCTGCGTCCACTCCTATAAATTTTGTTCGTGCCCACACCCGGGTGCGATTTCTGTGGCCCCTTTCTCTCGGCCTAGTGAACATCGTCCGGGAGCATTCCCATATAAAGCTTGCTTAAGCTCTCCTCCGTCTTTTGTGCCGTTCCTAACATTTTGTGGTGAACCCTGGGTGGGGTACACAGCCCCACAAATTACCACGGGGCCAACCTTCCAGACTGGGGACCTCTGCTCACCCACCCAACCCGGCATTAACAGGGTAAGTCCCTCCTTCATTCCCCTTGACCCCCAGGGTCCCTACCCACCGGACTCCCTGTCCTTAACTGCGGACGCATCAGGGCTTCCTCCATCCTCCCTCCGAGCCTTGGGCAATTGTGGAGATGTCCCAACTGGCTGACTGCTCTCCGATCCACTGTGACCAGAGACGTATCTCTCTTTCTCTGTTCTCCTGGGGACAGGCCGGATATCATGGGGACTTCAGAATCCAAACCAGATCCTAAGACAACCCTGGGGTGCCTCCTGGCCAACATTTCAACACTCCGCATTTCTCAAGATCTCTGCCACAGGCGGCTCATATTTTATTCCACCGAGGCCTGGCCACAGTACCCTCTAGACAATTAATTTAAATGGCCTGCTGAAGGGACTTTCGATTTCAACATCCTCCACGATTTAGATAACTACCGCCTCAGGACGGGTAAATGGTGCGAAGTCCCCTACGTCCAGGCCTTCTGGTATTTACGCTCCCGCCTTTCCCTCTGCATCGATTGTTCCACTTCCTAGATGCTTCTTTCCCAACAGACATCTCCTACATCCAAGCCGCTAATTTCCTTTGACGATGACCCCTCTGTACTAACCGACCCACCCAAACTCTCACATCTCCCCACTCCAGAGCTCCTCTCCAACCCCCACCCTACCCTGGACTGGCCAGGCTCCCTCCTGAGCCCGCCCCAGCGCCCCCCCACTGCTCCCCCTCTTCCGCCAGCAGCCTCCCCCTTCGCTTCCCCTTCCCCCGTTTCCTCCCCCTCCACCCCTCTCTCCTCGCCCCTCTGCTCGCCAATCAGCTCACACACCCGCTATCAACACCATGACTCCCAAGACCCAAACCTTCTCTGTCCCTTAAGAGAGGTAGCCGGAGCGGAAGGATTAGTTAGGGTTCATGCTCCCTTTGCCCTCCAAGATCTCTCTCAAATAGAAAAGCGATTAGGCTCCTTTTCTGCCGACTCCTCCCACTACCTCAAAGAATTTCGCTAACTCTCTCAAGCTTACCATCTAACCTGGCACGACATCTTTGTGATCCTAGCTTCTACTCTGACCCCCGAAGAGAGGGAACGAATTCAAACTGCTGCCCGAAACCATACAGATCAGGTAACCTCAATGACAACTCTATGCCCGTCAGAGCCACCGCCATTCCTGGCACTGATCCCGGCTGGAGTTATCAGGAAAGCCAAGATGGTCGCCGCAAATGCGATCTAATGATCCAATGCCTCTTGGCCGGTATGCAGGCTGCCTCCCACAAGATTGTCAACTTTGAAAAGCTAAAAGAGATAACTGAAGAGCCCAGTGAAACTCCAGCCGTTTATCTCAACCGCCTTACAGAGGCCATAACTGTTTACACCCCCTTGGACCCTGACAGCCCGCAGCTATAGCAGCCTTGGCCACCCACTTTATCACACAATCAGCTCCTGATATCAGAAAAAAACACATAAGTGGGCAGAGGACGGCCCCCAGACTCCCATCTGAGACCTGGTAAAAATGCCCTTAAAAGTCTATAATGCCCGTGAGGATTTGGCAGAATCCAGCCGACAGGCTCGGATGCACCAAAAGGTGGCCCTCCAAACCCAAGCCCTCGTAGGCACCCTGTGGCCGGCCATCTCACATGTACAACATCCACGGGATCCGCTGAAGGCAAACCCACCAGGGGCCTGCTTCAAGTGCGGAAAAGAGGGGGACTCGGCTCGTCAATGTCCCAATCACCAGGCTCCTTCCAAGCCCTGCCCTGGCTGTGGGCACAAAGGCCATTGGAAGAGTGACTGCCCTACGACCGGCCCTCCCTCAGCGCCTCCACGTGGAGAGCGAACCGACCCGATGGCTCTACCACTCAAACTCCTGGGATTGGCTGACGACTGACATCACCCAGACTCGAAGACCACCATCACCCTCGCAGAGCCCAGGGTAACGCTACAGGTAGCGGGTAAGGCCATCTCATTCCTTGTGGACACGGGGGCTACCTATTCAGTCTTGCCTATATATTCCGGGCCAGTTTTTCCTTACCAGGTCTCGGTTATGGGCATCGACAGTAAGCCGTGCTTCCCGCTCCAGACCGGCCCTTTCTCATGCTACATAGAGAGGCTTCGTTTCACTCATTCTTTCTAGGTCATAGCGTCCTACCCGGATCCTGCGCTAGGTCGTGATGTTCTCTTCCAATTAGGGCCTTCTCTCCAACTGGCCAGACTTGATCCTAAGGTCTCCTCCTCTCAACTCCTGCTTCTCCTCCTTTGTCTGGCAGTGGAGCCCTCTCCCTCCTCTCTTCCTCCTCCCATCTCCCCCAACCGGATACACCCCCAGGTCTGTGATACATCAAAACCCATAGTAGCGACACACCACCCCCCTGCCCTAATCTGTCTTAAAAACCCCTACAAGTTTCCAGCAGGCCCCAATTCCCCATTTCTGAAACTCACCTAAGGTGCTTACGACCTATTATCACCAGACTCTTAGAACAGGGGCTCCTCGTCCCCACGGACTCTCCCTGCAATGCCCCCATCCTGCCTGTCCACAAGGCCTCAGGAGATTACCACCTAGTCCAGGACTTCCGACTGATCAATGAGGCGATAATTCCCCTCCACCCAGTTGTGCCAAACCCGTACACTTTGCTCTCCCATATGCCCCCGTCCAACACCCATTTTACAGTCCTCGATCTCAAAACCGCCTTCTTTATTATTCCCCTACACCCTGATTCCTACTTCCATTTTGCTTTCACCTGGACAGATCCGGATACCCAGGCTTCCCGCCACCTCACCTGGACGGTTCTTCCCCAGGGCTTCCGTGACAGCCCCCACCTCTTTGGACAGGCTCTGGCGTGGGACCTCGCTTCCTGCCTTCTCACCCCCAGCATAGTCCTCCAATACGGGGATGACCTCCTCCTCTGTAGCCCATCATTCAGCCTCTCAAAACAGCATACTGCTGACCTCCTCAATTATCTCGGCTCTCGTGGCTATTGGGTCTCTACAGCCAAGGCCCAACTGTCTACACCCTCAGTAACCTAGCTGGGAATCCACCTTACCCCCACAACAAAGAGCCTGACAGCCGACCACACCCAGGCCATCCACGAACTCCAACCTCCAGAGACAGCTGACCAGATTCTCTCCTTTCTGTGCCTGATAGGATTTTTCCGACACTGGATCCCTAACTTTGCTCTTCTTGCTAAACCCCTATATTTGGCTGCTAAAGAAACCCCCCAAGGACCCCTTACCTCTCCCTCGAGAACTTACCTTTTCCCCCTGTAAGAGTCCCCGCATTTCTTCATTTAGAAAAAAAGAACCTCGCAATTTGCAATGGCAGCCACCCAAATTTAACTAATGTTGCACTCCCTTGCAACTCATCCCTCGCTGTAAATACGCCAATGGGGGTCCCACCAGGCCTGTTCTTTTGGTGTAATGGCTCCCTTACAAAAGAGGTCAACTCTTCCTCCCCTTCCCATGTATCCCCGTCACCCTTGTTCCACAACTCACATTATATGGCCAAGCCGAATTTCTCTCACCTACCACACAACTTTCTAGCCGACAGAAAAGGGCCACCTTTCTCCCTATGGTTGCAGGCATTTCCCTCGCCTCCTCTCTCTTGTCGAGGCAGGCATGAGCCCTAACACACAGTGTCTCAACATCCTGCGACCTGGAACAGAAACTCCAACTAGACATCGAGGCCTCTGCTGCCTCTATCGCCTCCCTCCAGTGCAAGATCACCTCTGTAGCCCAAGTTGTCTTCCAAAGTCGACGCACCCTGGACCTTCTGACAGCCGACAGAGGAGGTACCTGCCTCTTCCTACAGGAAGAATGTTGCTACCACATCAACCAGTCAGGGGTCATTGAGGACAATGTGGATGCTCTCCGACGCTTAAAAGAAGAACTGCAAGGCAGGCAGCGACAATCCACCTACCCCATCCCCGACTGGTGGAGGACCACCCTCTATACCTGGCTGACACCAATCCTAGGCCCCTTAATCCTTATCTCCATCCTATTTATGCTTGCCCCCTCTTTCCTCAGGTTTCTCCTCAGTTGCATACAAGAAGTCTCTCGGGTGGCGGTGAATCAGATGCTCCTCCCCATATACCTTACTACCCACAGAAACCCCCGCTGCTGCCCTCCCCGAACCTCCAGTCCGTTGGCTGCCCGACTCCCTTCTGGCGCCCACGTACAGCAGGAAGTAGCCAGAGACCAGACGTCGCCCCATTACACCAAAGGAATTGGGATGTAAGGCCAGCAGGTCCGGGAAAGGGCCCAGAGAACAAGTCGGAACCCCCGCCAAGGAGGCTGATGCAACCGATACCCGACATTTCCACAACAGTCTTCCCGCTCCCCGAGGGGCGGAACTAACGGCTGTGAGGCTGATGCAACCGACATCTGACATTGCCACAACACCCGAGAGGTTACCAATAAAGGGCTGCTTCCCACAGCAAGCACCACCCCTGCCTCCACCTTATAAATTTTGTTCGCGCCCACACCCGGGCACGAATTCTCTGGCCCCTTTCTCTCGGACCAGTGCACCTCGCCTGGGAGCATTCTGAAATAAAGCTTGCTTAAGCTCTCCTCCATCTTTGGTGCCATTCATTACGTTTTGTGCCAAATCTCGGGAAGGGTACACAACCCACAAATTACCACGGGGCCACCCCTCCACACCGGAGACCTCTGCTCACACACCCAACCTGGCAGAAGTGGGGTAAGTCCCTTCTTCTTTCCCCTTGACCCCCATGTTCCCTACCCACCGGACTCCCTGTCCTTAACTGCGGCCACTTCAGGGCCTCCTCTATCCTCCCTCCGAGCCTTGGGCGATTGTGGAGACGTCCCAACCGGCTGAGTGCTCTCCGATCCGCCGTGACCAGAGATGTATCTTCTTTCTCTGTTCACCCGGGGACAGGCCGGATGTCATGGGAACTTCAGAATCCAAACCAGATCCTAAGACACCCCTGGAGTGTCTCCTGGCCAACTTTTCAACACTAGGAATTTTTCAAGATCTCCGCCGCAGGCGGCTCATATTTTATTCCACCGAGGCCTGGCCACAGTACCCTCTAGACAAGCAATCTAAATGGCCTGCTGAAGCGACTTTCGATTTCAACATCCTCCACGATTTAGATAACTAATGCCTCAGGATGATTAAATGGTCCGACGTCTCCTGCGTCCAGGCCTTCTAGTATTTACACTCCCGCCCTTCCCTCTGCTTCGATTGTTCCACTTCCTAGGTGCTTCTTTCCCAACAGACATCTCTTACATCCAAGCCCCTAATTTCCTTTGATGATGACCCCTCTCCACTAACCGACCCACCCGAACTCTCGCCTCTCCCCACTCCAGAGCTCCTCTCCAATCCCCACCCTACCCTGGACTGGCCCCTCTCCCTCCTGAGCCCACGCCAGCGACCCACAACGCTCCCCCGCTTCCCCGAGCAGCCTCCCCCTTGGCTTCCCCTTCCCCCGCTTCCTCCCCCTCCACCCCTCTCTCCTCGTCCCTCTGCTAGCCAATCAGCTCACACACCCGCTCTCACCAACAGGACTCCCAAGACCCAAACCTCTGTCCCTTAAGAGAGGTGGCCGGAGCGGAAGGATTAGTTAGGGTTCATGTTCCCTTTGCCCTCCAAGATCTCCTTCAAATAGAAAAGCGATTAGGCTCCTTTTCTGCCGACTCCTCCCACTACCTCAAAGAATTTCGCTACCTCTCTCAAGCTTACCATCTAACCTGGCACGACATCTTTGTGATCCTAGCTTCTACTCTGACCCCCGATGAGAGGGAACGAATGCAAACTGCTGCCCGAAACCATGCCGATCGGGTCCACCTCACTGATAACTCTATGCTCCTCAGAGCCACTGTCGGTCCTGGCACTGATCTGGGCTGGAGTTATCAGGACGGCCAAGACGGTTGCTGCAACTGTGATCTTATGATCCAATGCCTATTGGCTGGTATGCAGGCTGCATCCCACAAGATTGTCAACTTCGAAAAGCTAAAAGAGATAACCCAAGAGCCCAATGAAACTCCAGCCGTTTATCTCAACCGCCTTACAGAGGCCATAACTCTGTGCATCCACTTGGACCCTGACAGCCCCACAGGCGCACTGGCCTTGGCCACCTACTTTATCACACAATCAGCTCCTGATATCAGAAATAAAACTTAATTGGGCAGAGGACGGCCCCCAGACTCCCATCTGAGACCTGGTAAAAATGCGCTTTAAAGTCATCATGCCCGTGAGGATTTGGCAGAATGCAGCCGACAGGCTCGGATGCACCGAAAGGTGTCCCTCCAAACCCAAGCCCTCGTAGCCGCCCTGTGGCCGGCCATCTCCCATGGACGACATCCACGGGACCCGCCGAAGGCAACCCCACCAGGGGCCTGCCTCAAGTGCGGAAAAGAGGGGGACTGGGCTTGCCAATGTCCCAATCCCCGGCCTCCTTTCAAGTCCTGCCCTGGCTGTGGGCACAAAGGCCATTGGAAGAGTGACTGCCATATGACCAGCCCTCCCTCAGCGCCTCCACGTGGAGAGCGAACCGACCCGATGGCTCTACCACTCAAACTCCTGGGATTGGCTGACGACTGACATCACCCGGACTCGAAGACCACCATCACCCTCGCAGAGCCCAGGGTAATGCTACAGGTAGCGGGTAAGTCCATCTCATTCCTGGTGGACACGGGGGCTACCTATTCGCTCTTCCCTACATATTCCGGGCCAGTTTTTCCTTCCCAGATCTCGGTTATGGGCATCGACGATAAGCCGTCCTTCCCGCTCCAGACCAGCCCTCTCTCATGTTACATCGAGAGGCTCCCTTTCACTCATTTTTTCTTAGTCATACCGTCCTACCCGATTCCTCTGCTAGGTCGTGATGTTCTCTTCCAACTAGGGGCCTCTCTCTAACTGGCCAGACTTCATCCTAAGGCCTCTTCCTCTCAACTCCTGCTTCCCCTCCCCAGTCTGGCAGCACAGCCCTCTCCCTCCTCTCTTGCTCCTCCCATCTCCTCCAACCGGATAGACCCCCAGGTCTGTGATACATCAAAACCCATAATAGTCACACACAACCCCCCTGCCCTAATCCGTCTTAAAGACCCCTCCAAGTTTCCAGCCAGGCTCCAATTCTCCATTTCTGAAACTCATCTAAGGGGCTTACGACCTATTATCACCAGACTCTTAGACCAGGGGCTCCTCATCCCCACGGACTCTCCCTGCAATGCCCCCATCCTGCCTGTCCACAAGTCCTCAGGAGATTACCACCTGGTCCAGGACTTCCGACTGATCGATGAGGCGATAATTCCCCTCCACCCAGTTGTGCCAAACCCGTACACTTTGCTCTCCCATCTGCCCCCGTCCAACACCCATTTTACTGTCCTCGATCTCAAAACCGCCTTCTTTATTATTCCCCTACACCCTGATTCCTACTTCCTTTTGCTTTCACCTGGACAGATCCGGATACCCAGGCTTCCTGCCAGCTCACCTGGATGGTTCTTCCACAGGGCTTCCTTGACAGCCCGCACCTCTTTGGACAGGCTCTGGCGCGGGACCTCGCTTCCTGCCCTCTCACCCCAAGTATAGTCCTCTAATACGGGGATGACCTCCTCCTCTGTAGCCCATCTCTCAAAACAGCATACTGCTGACCTCCTCAATTATCTTGGCTCTCGCGGCTAACGGGTCTCTCCAGCCAAGGCCCAACTGTCTACACCCCCAGTAACCAACCTGGGAATCCACCTTACCCTCACAACAAAGAGCCTGACAGCCGACCGCACCCAGGCCATCCACAAACTCCAACCTCCAGAGACAGCTGACCAGATTCTCTCCTTTCTGGGCCTGATAGGATTTTTCCGACACTGGATCCCTAACTTTGCTCTTCTTGCTAAACCCCTATATTTGGCTGCTAAAGAAACTCCCCAAGGACCCCTAACCTCTCCCTCCCAGAACTTACCTTTTCCCCCTTTAAGAGTCCCCGCATTTCTTCATTTAGAAAAAAAGAACCTCACAATTTGCAATGGCAGCCACCCAAATTTAACTAATGATGCACTCCCTTGCAACCCATCCCTCCCTGTAACTACGCCAATGGGGGTCCCACCAGGCCTGTTCTTTTGGTGTAATGGCTCCCTTACAAAAGAGGTCAACTCTTCCTCCCGCTTCCCATGTATCCCCGTCACCCTTGTTCCACAACACACATTATATGGCCAAGCCGAATTACTCTCACTTACCACACAACTCTCTAGCCGACAGAAAAGGGCCACCTTTCTCCCTATCGTTGCAGGCATTTCCCTAGCCTCCTCTCTCTCGTCGCTGCAGGCTTTGGGGGACGAGCCCTAACAAACAGTGTCTCAATATCCTGCGACCTAGAACAGAAACTCCAGCTACACATCGAGGCCTCTGCTGCCTCTATCGGCTCCCTCCAGCGACAGATCACCTCTGTAGCCCAAGTTGTCCTCCAAAGTTGATGCAACCTGGACCTTCTGACAGCCGACAGAGGAGGTACCTGCCTCTTCCTACAGGAAGAATGTTGCTACAACATCAACGGGACAGGGGTCATTGAGGACAATGTGGATGCTCTCCGACGCTTAAAAGAAGAACTCCAACGCAGGCAGTGACAGTCCACCTCCCCCATCCCTGACTGGTGGTGGACCACCCTCTATACCTGGCTGACACCAATCCTAGGCCCCTTAATCCTTATCTGCATCCTATTCATGCTTGCCCCCTGTTTCCTCAGGTTTCTCCTCAGTCGCATACATGAAGTCTCTCGGGTGGCGGTGAATCAGATGCTCCTCCACCCATATACCTTACTACCCACAGAACTCCCCACTGCTGCCCTCGCCTAACCTACGGACCGTTGGCTGCCCGACTCCCTTCTGGCGCCCCCGTACAGCAGGAAGTAGCCAGAGACCAAAAATCGCCCCATTAAACCAGAGAAGTTGGGATGTAAGGCCAGCAGGTCCGGGGAAGTGTCCAGATAGCTAGTCAGAACCCCTGCCAAGGAGGCTGATGCAACCGACACCCAACATTGCACAAACAGTCTTCCTGCTCCCCGAGTGGTGGAACTAACGGCTCTGAGGCTGATGCAACCGACACCTGACATTGCCACAACACCCGAGAGGTTACCAATAAAGGGCTGCTTCATACAGCAAGCACCTCCCCTGCGTCCACCCCCATAAATTTTTTTCGCGCCCACACCCGGGCACAACTTCTCTGGCCCCTTTCTCTCGGAACAGTGAACCTCGCCCGGGAGCATTCCCAAATAAAGCTTGCTTCAGGTCTCCTCCATCTTTGGTGCCGTTCCTTACATTTTGTGCCGAAAACTGGGAGGGGCGCCCAGCCCCACACATTACCACGGGGCTAGCCCTCCTGACCGGGGACCTCTGCTCACCCACCCGACCCGGCAGAAGCGTGGTAAGTCCCTCCTTCGTTCCCCTTGACCCCCGGGGTCCCTACCCACTGGAATCCCTGTCCTTAACCACGGCCGCGTCAGGGTCTCCTCCATCCTCCCTCCGAGCCTCGGGCGATTGTGGAGACGTACCAACCGGCTGACTGCTCTCCGATCCGCCATGATCAGAGACGTATCTCTCTTTCTCTGTTCACCCAGGGACAGGCCGGATGTCATGGGGACTTCAGAATCCAAACTAGATCCTAAGACACCCCTGGGGTGTCTCCTGGCCAACTTTACAAAACTCGGCTTTTCTCAAGATCTCCACAGTAGGAGGCTCATAGTTTATTCCACCGAGGCCTGGCCACAGTACCCTCTAGATGTTCAATCTAAATGGCCTGCTGAAGGGACTTTTGATTTCAACATCCTCCAGGATTTAGATAACTACTGCCTCAGGATGGGTAAATGGTCCGACGTCTCCTGCGTCCAGGCCTTCTGGTATTTACGCTCCTGCCCTTCCCTCTGCATCAATTGTTCCACTTCCCAGATCCTTCTTTCCAAACAGACATCTCCTGCATCCAAGCCCCTAATTTCCTTTGACGATGACCCCTCTCCACTAACCGATCCACCCAAATCTCTCACCACTCCCCGCTCCAGAGCTCCTCTCCAACACCCACCCTACCCTTGACTGGCCCCTCTCCCTCCTCAGCCCAACCCTGCACCCCGCAACCCTCCCCCGCTTCCCCCAGCAGCCTCCCCCTTCTTCCCCTTCCCCCGCTTCCTTCCCCTGCACCTCTCTCTCCTTGCCCATCTGCTCGCCAATCAGCTCACACACCCGCTCTCACCACCCCAACTCCCAAGACCCAAACCTTCTTTCCCTTAAGAGAGGTAGTGGAGCAGAAGGATTAGTTAGTGATCATGTTCCCTTTTCCCTCCAAGATATCTCTCAAATAGAAAAGCGATTAGGCTCCTTTTCTGCCGACTCCTCCCACTACATCAAAGAATTTCGCTACCTCTCTCAAACTTACGATCTAACCTGGCACATCTTTGTGATCCTAGTTTCTACTCTGACCCCCGATGAGAGGGAAGGAATTCAAACTGCTGCCTGAAACCATGCAGATCAGGTCCACCTCACTGATAACTCTATTCCAGTCGGAGCCTCTGCCGTTCCTGGCACCAATCCGGGCTGGAGTTATCAGGACGGCCAAGACGGTCACCGCAAATGTGATCTAATGATCCAATGCCTCTTGGCCGGTATGCAGGCTGCCTCCCACAAGATTGTCAACTTCGAAAAGCTAACAGAGATAACCCAAGAGCCCAATGAAACTCCAGTCGTTTACTTCAACCGCCTTACAGAGGCCCTAACTCTGTACACCCACTTGGACCCTGACAGCCCCACAGGCGCAGCAGCCTTGGCCACACACTTTATCACACAATCAGCTCCTGATATCAGAAAAAAAACTTAAGCGGGCAGAGGACGGCCCCCAGACTCCCATCTGAGACCTGGTAAAAATGTCCTTTAAAGTCTATAATGCCCCTGAGGATTTGGCAGAATCCAGCCGACAGGCTTGGATGCACCGAAAGGTGGCCCTCCAAACCCAAACCCTCGTACCGCCCTGCGGCCGGCCATCTCCCATGGACAACATCCACGGGACCCGTTGAAGGCAACCCCACCAGGCGCCTGCTTCAAGTGCAGAAAAGAGGGGCACTGGGCTCGCCAAAGTCCCAATTCCCAGCCTCCTTCCAAGCCCAGGCTTGGCTGCAGGTTAACAGGCCATTGGAAGAGTGACTGCACTACGACCGGCCCTCCCTCAGCACCTCCACGTGGAGAGCGAACCGACCCGATGTGTCTACCACTTGAACTCCTGGGATTGGCTGACGACTGACATCACCCGGACTAGAAGACCCCCATCACCCTCGCCGAGCCCAGGGTAACGTTACAGGTAGCGGGTAAATCCATCTCATTCCTGGTGGACACGGGGGCTACCTATTCGGTCTTCCCTACATATTCCAGGCCAGTTTTTCCTTCCCAGATCTCGGTTATGGGCATCGACGGTAAGCCGTCCTTCCTGCTCCAGACCGGTCCTCTCTCATGTTACTTCGAGAGGCTCCCTTTCACTCATTCTTTCTTAGTCATACCGTCCTACCCGGTTCCTCTGCTAGGTTGTGATGTTCTCTTCCAATTAGGGGCCTCTCTCCAACTGGCCAGACTTCATCCTAAGGCCTCTTCCTCTCAAATCCTGCTTCCCCTCCTCGGTCTGGCAGCAGAGCCCTCTCCCTCCTCACTTCCTCCTCCCATCTCCCCCAACTGGATAGACTCCCAGGTCTGTGATACATCAAAACCCATAATAGCGACATACCACCCCCCTGCCCTAATCCGTCTTAAAGACCCCTCCAAGTTTCCAGCCAGGCCCCATTCCCCATTTCTGAAACTCTTCTAAGGGACTTACGACCTATTATCACCAGACTCTTAGACCAGGGGCTCCTCATCCCCACGGACTCTCCCTGCAACACCCCCATCCTGCCTGTCCACAAGGCCTCAGGAGATTACCACCTGGTCCAGGACTTCCGACTGATCAATGAGGCGATAATTCCTCTCCACCTGGTGTGCCAAACCCGTACATTTTGGCCTCCCATATGCCCCTGTCCAACACCCATTTTACGGTCCTCGATCTCAAAACCCCCTTCTTTATTATTCCCCTACACCCTGATTCCTATTTCCATCTTGCTTTCACCTGGACAGATCCGGATACCCAGGCTTTCCACCAGCTCACCTGGACGGTTCTTCCCAGGGCTTCCATGACAGCCCCCACCTTTGGACAGGCTCTGGCGTTGGACCTCTCTTCCTGCCCTCTCACCCTCAGTATAGTCCTCCAATACGGGGATGACCTCCTCCTCTGTAGCCCATCATTCAGCCTCTCAAAACAGCATACTGCTGACCTCCTCAATTATCTCGGCTCTCGTGGCTATCGGGTCTCTCCAGCCAAGGCCCAACTGTCCACACCCTCAGTAATGTATCTGGGAATCCACCTTACCCCCACAACAAAGAGCCTGACAGCCGACCGCACCCAGGCCATCCACGACCTCCAATCTCCAGAGACAGCTGACCAGATTCTCTCCTTTCTGGGCCTGATAGGATTTTTCCGACACTGGATCCCTAACTTTGCTCTTCTTGCTAAACCCCTATATTGGCTTCTAAAGAAACCCCCAAGGACCCCTTACCTCTCCCTCCAAGAACTTACATTTTCCCCCTTTAAGAGTCCCCATATTTCTTGATTTACAAAAAAAGAACCTCACAATTTGCTATGGCAGCCACCCAAATTTAACTAATGATACACTCCGTTGCAACTCATCCCTCCCTGTAACTACGTAAATAGGGGCCCCATCAGGCCTGTTGTTTTGGTGTAATGACTCCCTTACAAAAGAGGTCAACTCTTCCTCCTGCTTCCCATGTATCCCCGTCACCCTTGTCCCACAACTCACATTATATGGCCAAGCCGAATTTCTCTCTCTTACTACACAACCATCTAGCCGACAGAAAAGGGCCACCTTTCTCCCTATGGTTGCAGGCACTTCCCTCGCCTCCTCTCTCTCATCGCTGCGGGCATAGGGGGACGAGCCCTAACACACAGTGTCTCAACATCCCGCGACCTAGAACAGAAACTCCAGCTAGCCATCGAAGGCTCTGCTGCCTCTATCACCACCCTCTAGCACCAGATCACCTCTGAGGCCTGAGTTGCCCTCCAAAGTCGACACACCCTGGACCTTCTGACAGCCAACTAAGGAGGTACCTGCCTCTTCCTACAGGAAGAATGCTGCTACTACATCAACGAGACAGGGGTCATTGAGGACAATGTGGATGCTCTTCGACGCTTAAAAGAAGAACTCCAATGCAGGCAGCGAAAATCCACCTCCCCCATCCCCGACTGGTGGCGGACCACCCTCTATACCTGGCTGACACCAATCCTAGGTCCCTTAATCTTTATCTGCATCCTATTCATGCTTGTCCCCTGTTTCCTCAGGTTTCTCCTCAGTTGCATACAAGAAGTCTCTCGGGTGGCAGTGAATCATATGCTCCTCCACACATATACCTTATTAACCACAGAAACCCCCGCAGCCGCTGTCCCCTAACCTACGGACCGTTGGCCGCCCGACTTCCTTCCGGCACCCATGTACAGCAGGAAGTAGCCAGAGACCAAACGTCGCCCCATTACACCAAAGAAGTTGGGATGTAAGGCCAGCAGGTCCGGGGAAGGGTCCAGATAGCTAGTCGGGACCCCCGCCAAGGAGGATGATGCAACCGACACCCAACATTGCTACAAACAGTCTTCCTGCTCCCCGAGTGGTGGAACTAACGGCTCTGAGGCTGATGCAACCGACACCTGACATTGCCACAACACCCGAAAGATTACCAATAAAGGGCTGCTTCACACAGCAAGCACCTCCGCTGCGTCCACCCCTATAAATTTTTTTCCTGCCCACACCCAGGCGCAAATTCTCTGCCCCTTCTCTCGGACCAGTGAACCTCGCCCGGGAGCATTCCCAAATAAAGCTTGCTTCAGGTCTCCTCCATCTTTGGTGCCGTTCCTTACATTTTGTGCCGAAAACTGGGAGGGGCGCCCAGCCCCACACATTACCACGGGGCTAGCCCTCCTGACCGGGGACCTCTGCTCACCCACCCGACCCGGCAGAAGCGTGGTAAGTCCCTCCTTCGTTCCCCTTGAACCCCGGGGTCCCTACCCACTGGAATCCCTGTCCTTAACCACGGCCGCGTCAGGGTCTCCTCCATCCTCCCTCTGAGCCTCGGGCGATTGTGGAGACGTACCAACCGGCTGACTGCTCTCCGATCCGCCGTGATCAGAGACGTATCTCTCTTTCTCTGTTCACCCGGGGACAGGCCGGATGTCATGGGGACTTCAGAATCCAAACTAGATCCTAAGACACCCCTGGGGTGTCTCCTGGCCAACTTTACAAAACTCGGCTTTTCTCAAGATATCCGCAGTAGACGGCTCATTGTTTATTCCACCGAGGCCTGGCCAAAGTACCCACTAGACATTCAATCTAAATGGCCTGCTGAAGGGACTTTTGATTTCAACATCCTCCAGGATTTAGATAACTACTGCCTCAGGACTGGTAAATTGTCCAAGGTCCCGTACGTCCAGGCCTTCTGGTATTTACGCTCCCGCCCTTCCCTCTGCATCGATTGTTCCACTTCCCAGATCCTTCTTTCCAAACAGACATCTCCTACATCCAAGCCCCTAATTTCCTTTGACGATGACCCCTCTCCACTAACCGACCCACCCGAATCTCTCACCACTCCCCGCTCCAGAGCTCCTCTCCAACACCCACTCTACCCTGGACTGGCCCCTCTCCCTCCTCAGCCCAACCCAGCACCCCGCAATGCTGCCCCGCTTCCCGCAGCAGCCTCCCCCTTCTTCCCCTTCCCCCGCTTCCTTCCCCTTCACCTCTCTCTCCTCGCCCATCTGCTCACCAATTAGCTCACACACCCGCTCTCACCACCCCGACTCCCAAAACCCAAACCTTCTGTTTCCCTTAAGAGAGGTAGCGGAGCAGAAGGATTAGTTAGTGATCATGTTCCCTTTTCCCTCCAAGATATCTCTCAAATAGAAAAGCGATTAGGCTCCTTTTCTGCCGACTCCTCCCACTACAACAAAGAATTTCTCTACCTCTCTCAAACTTACAGTCTAACCTGGCACATCTTTGTGATCCTAGCTTCTACTCTGACCCCTGATGATAGGGAAGGAATTCAAACTGCTGCCCGAAACCATGCAGATCAGGTCCACCTCACTGATAACTCTATTCCCGTGGGAGCCACTGCCATTCCTGGCAATGATCCGGGCTGGAGTTTTCAGGACGGCCAAGACGGTCGCCGCAAATGTGATCTAATGATCCAATGCCTCTTGGCCGTTATGCAGGCTGCCTCCCACAAGACTGTCAACTTCGAAAAGCTAAAAGAGATAACCCAAGAGCCCAATGAAAGTCCAGCCATTTATCTCAACTGCCTTACAGAGGCCATAACTCTGTGCACCCACTTGGACCCTGACATCTCCGCAGGCGCAGCAACCTTGGCCAACCACTTTATCACACAATCAGCTCCTGATATCAGAAATAAAACTTAAGTGGGCAGAGGATGGCCCCCAGACTCCCATCTGAGACCTGGTAAAAAGGCCCTTTAAAGTCTATAATGCCCATGAGGATTTGGCAGAATCTAGCCGACAGGCTCGGATGCAATGAAAGGTGGCCCTCCCAACCCAAGCCCTCGTAGCCACCCTGTGGCCGGGCATCTCCCATGGACAACACCACAGTACCCACCGAAGGCAACCCCACCAGGGTCCTTCTTCAAGTGCGGAAAAGAGGGGCACTGGGCTGGCCAATGTCCCAATCCGCGGCCTCTTTCCAAGCCCAGTCTTGGCTGCGGGCTAACAGGCCATTGGAAGAGTGACTGTCCTACGACTGGCCCTCCCTCAGCGCCTCCACACAGAGAGCGAACCGACCCGATGGCTCTACCACTCAAACTCCTGGGATTGGCTGACGACTGACGTCACCCGGACTCGATGACCCCTCTCACCCTCGCAGAGCCCAGGGTAATGCTACAGGTAGTGGGTAAGTCCATCTCATTCCTTGTGGACACCTGGCTACCTATTCGGTCTTCCCTACATATTCTGGGGCAGTTTTTCCTTCCCAGATCTCAGTAATGGGCATCGACACTAAGCCGTCCTTCCAGCTCCAGACCGGCCCTCTCTCATGTTACATCGAGAGGCTCCCTTTCATTCATTCTTTCTGAGACATACCGTCCTACCCGGTTCCTCTGCTAGGTCATGATGTTCTCGTCCAATTAGGGGCCTCTCTGCAACTGACCAGACTTGATCCTAAGGTCTCCTCCTCTCAACTCCTGCTATCCCTCCTCGGTCTGGCAGCGGAGCCCTCTCCCTCCTCTCTTCCTCCTCCTATCTCCCCCAACCGGATACACCCTCAGGTCTGTGATACATCAAAACCCATAATAGTGGCACACCACCCCCCTGCTCTAATGCATCTTAAAGACCCCTCCAAGTTTCCAGCCAGGCTCCAATTCCCCATTTCTGAAACTCATCTAAGGGGCTTACCACCTATTATCACCAGACTCTTAGACCAGGGGCTCCTCATCCCCATGGACTCTCCCTGCAATGCCCCCATCCTGCCTGTCCACAAGGCCTCAGGAGATTACCACCTGGTCCAGGACTTCCGACTGATCAATGAGGCGATAATTCCCCTCCACCCAGTTGTGCCAAACCCGTACACTTTGCTCTCCCATATGCCCCCGTCCAACACCCATTTTACGGTCCTCGATCTCAAAACCGCCTTCTTTATTATTCCCCTACACCCTGATTCCTACTTCCATTTTGCTTTCACCTGGACAGATCCAGATACCCAGGCTTCCCGCCACCTCACCTGGATGGTTCTTCCCCAGGGCTTCCACGAGAGCCCCCACCTCTTTGGACAGGCTCTGGTGCGGGACCTCGCTTCCTGTCCTCTCACCCCAGTATAGTCTTCCAATATGGGGATGACCTCCTCCTCTGTAGCCCATCTCTCAGCCTCTCAAAACAGCATACTGCTGACCTCCTCATTTATCTCAGCTCTCGTGACTATCGGGTCTGTCTAGCTAAGTCTCAACTGTGTACACCATCAGTAACCTAGCTGGGAATCCACCTTACCCCCACAACAAAGAGCCTGACAGCCGACCGCACCCAGGCCATCCACGACCTCCAACCTCCAGAGACAGATGACCAGATTCTCTCCTTTCTGGGCCTGATAGGATTTTTCCGACACTGGATCCCTAACTTTGCTCTTCTTGCTAAACCCCTATATTTGGCTGCTAAAGAAACTCCGCAAGGTCCCCTTACCTCTCCCTCCAAGAACTTACATTTTCCCCCTTTCAGAGTCCCCGCATTTCTTCATTTAGAAAAAAAGAACCTCACAATTTGCAATGACAGCCGCCCAAATTTAACTAATGATGCACTCCCTTGAAACACATCCCTCCCTGTAATTACGCCAATGGGGGTCCCACCAGGCCTGTTCTTTTGGTGTAATGGCTCCCTTACAAAAGAGGTCAACTCTTCCTCCCCCTTCCCATGTATCCCCGTCACCCTTGTTCCACAAAACACATTATATGGCCAAGCCGAATTTCTCTCACTTACCACACAACTCTCTAGCCGACAGAAAAGGGCCACCTTTCTCCCTATCGTTGCAGGCATTTCCCTCGCCTCCTCTCTCTTTTTGAGACAGGCATCGGGGGACGAGCCCTAACGCACAGTGTCTCAACATCCCACGACCTAGAACAGAAACTCCAGCTAGATATCAACGGCTCTGCTGCCTCTATCGTCTCCCTCCAGCGACAGATCACCTCTGTAGCCCGAGTTGTCCTCCAAAGTTGACGCACCCTGGACCTTCTGACAGCCGACAGAGGACGTACCTGCCTCTTCCTACAGGAAGAATGCTGCTACCACATCAACGAGACAGGGGTCATTGAGGACAATGTGGATGGTCTCTGACACTTAAAATAAGAACTCCAACGCAGGCAGTGACAATCCACCTCCCCCATCCCCGACTGGTGGCGGACCACCCTCTATACCTGGCTGACACCAATCCCAGGCCCCTTAATCCTTATCTGCATCCTATTCATGCTTGCCCCCTCTTTCCTCAGGTTTCTCCTCAGTTGTATATAAGAAGTCTCTTGGGTGGCAGTGAATCAGATTCTCCTCCACCCATATACCTTACTACCCACAGAAACCCCGCTGCTGCCTTCGCCTAACCTACGGATGGTTGGTTGCCCGACTCCCTTCTGGCGCCCACATACAGCAGGAAGTAGCCAGAGACCAAACGTCGCCCCATTACACCACAGAAGTTGGGATATAAAGCCAGCAGGTCCGGGGAAGGGCGTAGGGAGCTAGTCAGAACCCCTGCCAAGGAGGCTGATGCAACCGACACCCGACATTGCCACAACAGTCTTCCCACTCCCTGAGGGGTGGAACTAACGGTTCTGAGGCTGATGCAACTGACATCTGACATTACCACAACACCCGAGAGGTTACCAATAAAGGGCTGCTTCACACAGGAAGCACCTCCCCTGCGTCCACCCCTATAAATTTTTTTCGCGCCCACACCCGGGCGCGAATTCTCTGGCCCTTTTCTCTCGGACCAGTGAACCTCGCCTGGGAGCATTTCTAAATAAAGCTTGCTTAAGCTCTCCTCCATCTTTGGTGCCGTTCCTTACATTTTGTGCCAAAACCTGGGAGGGGTACACAGCCCCACAAATTACCACGGGGCCACTAATCCACACCGGGGACCTCTGCTCACCCACCCAACCTGGCAGAAGTGGGGTAAGTCCCTCCTTCGTTCCCCTTGACCCCCGGGGTCCCTACACACTGGATTCCCTGTCCTTAACTGAGGCCGCTTCAGGGCATCCTCCATCCTCCCTCCAAGCCTCGGGCGATTGTGGAGACGTCCCAACTGACTGACTGCTCTCCGATCCGCCGTGACCAGAGACGTATCTCTCTTTATCTGATCACCCAGGGATAGACCGGATGTCATGGGGACTTCAGAATACAAACCAGATCCTAAGACACCCCTGGAGTGTCTCCTGGCCAACTTTTAAAAACTTGGCATTTCTCAAGATCTCCGCCGCAGGCGGCTCATATTTTATTCCACCGAGGCCTGGCCACAGTACTCTCTAGACAATCAATCTAAATGGCCTGCTGAAGGGACTTTCGATTTCAACATCCTCCACGATTTAGATAACTAATGCCTCAGGACGGGTAAATGGTCCAAGGTTCCCTACATCCAGGCCTTCTGGTATTTACGCTCCCACCTTACCCTCTGCATCGATTGTTCCACTTCCTAGATGCTTCTTTCCCAACAGACATCTCCTACATTCAAGCCGCTAATTTCCTTTGACGATGACCCCTCTCCACTAACCGACCCACCCGAACTCTCGCCTCTCCCCACTCCAGAGCTCCTCTCCAATCCCCACCCTACCCTGGACTGGCCCCTCTCCCTCCTCAGCCCACCCAGCGCCCGCCCACGGCTAATCCTCTTCCCCAAGCAGCCTCCCCTTTGGCTACCCTTCCCCAGCTACCTCCCCCTCCACCTCTCTCTCCTCGCACCTCTCCTCGCCTATCAGCTCACACACCCGCTCTCACCACCATGACTCCCAAGACCCAATCCTTCTCTGTCCCTTAAGAGAGGTGGCCAGAGCGGAAGGATTAGTTATGGTTCATGTTCCCTTTGCCCTCCAAGATCTCTCTCAAATAGAAAAGCGATTAGGCTCCTTTTCTGCCGACTCCTCCCACTACCTCAAAGAATTTCGCTACCTCTCTCAAGCTTACCATCTAACCTGGCACGACATCTTTGTGATCCTAGCTTCTACTCTGACCCCCGATTAGAGGGAACGGATTCAAACTGCTGCTCAAAACCACGCCGATCAAATCCACCTCACTGATAACTCTATGCTCGTCAGAGCCACTGTCGTTCCTGGCACCGATCTGGGCTGGAGTTATCAGGACGGCCAAAACGGTTGCTGCAACTGTGATCTTATGATCCACTGTCTCTTGGCTGGTATGCAGGCTGCCTCCCAGAAGATTGTCAACTTCGAAAAGCTAAAAGAGATAACCCAAGAGCCCAATGAAACTCCAGCCGTTTACCTCAACCGCCTTACAGAGGCCATAACTCTGTGCACCCACTTGGACCCTGACAGCCCCGCAGGCGTGGCGGCCTTGGTCAACCACTTTATCACACAATCAGCTCCTGATATCAGAAATAAAACTTAAGTGGGCAGAGGACGGCCCCCAGACTCCCATCTGAGACCTGGTAAAAATGCCCTTTAAAGTCTATAATGCCCCTGAGGATTTGGTAGAATCCAGCCGACAGGCTCGGGTGCACCGAAAGGTGGCCCTCCAAACCCAAGCCCTCGTACCGCCCTGCAGCCGGCCATCTCCCATGGACAACGCCACAGGACCCGCCGAATGCAAGCCCACCAGTGGCCTGCCTCAATGTGGAAAAGAGGGGCACTGGGCTCGCCAATGTCCCAATCCTCGACCTCCTTCCAAGCCCTGCCCTGGCTGCGGGCACAAAGGCCATTGGAAGAGTGACTGCCATACGACCAGCCCTCCCTCAGCGCCTCCACACAGAGAGTAAACCGACCCGATGGCTCTACCACTCAAACTCCTGGGATTGGCTGACGACAGACATCACCCGGACTTGAAGACCACCATCACCCTCGCAGAGCCCAGGGTAATGCTACAGGTAGCGGGTAAGTCCATCCCATTCCTGGTGGACCCGGGGGCTACTTTTTGGTCTTCCCTACATATTCCGGGCCAGTTTTTCCTTCCCAGATCTCGGTTATGGGCATCGACGATAAGCCGTCCTTCCCGCTCCAGACCGGCCCTCTCTCATGTTACATCGAGAGGCTCCCTTTCACTGATTCTTTCTGAGTCATACCGTCCTACCCGATTCCTCTGCTAGGTCGTGATGTTCTCTTCCAATTAGGGGCCTCTCTCCAACTGGCCAGACTTCATCCTAAGGCCTCTTCCTCTCAACTCCTGCTTCCCCTCCTCGGTCTGGCAACACAGCCCTCTCCCTCCTCTCTTCCTCCTCCCATCTCCTCCAACCTGATAGACCCCCATGTCTGTGATACATCAAAATTCATAATAGTCACACACAACCCCCCTGCCCTAATCCGTCTTAAAGACCCCTCCAAGTTTCCAGCCAGGCTCCAATTCCCCATTTCTGAAACTCATCTAAGGGGCTTACGACCTATTATCACCAGACTCTTAGACCAGGGGCTCCTAGTCCCCACGGACTCTCCCTGCAATGCCCCCATCCTGCCTGTCCACAAGGCCTCAGGAGATTACCACCTGGTCCAGGACTTTTGACTGATTGATGAGGCGATAATTCCCCTCCACCCAGTTGTGCCAAACCCGTACACTTTGCTCTCCCATATGCCCCCATCCAACACCCATTTTATGGTCCTCGATCTCAAAACAGCCTTTTTTATTATTCCCCTACACCCTGATTCCTACTTCCATTTTGCTTTCACCTGGACAGATCCGGATACCCAGGCTTCCCGCCAGCACACCTGGACGGTTCTTCCCCAGGGCTCCCACGACAGCCCGCACCTCTTTGGACAGGCTCTGGCACGGGACCTCGCTTCCTGCCCTCTCACCCCCAGTATAGTCCTCCAATACGGGGATGACCTCCTCCTCTGTAGCCCATCTCTCAGCCTCTCAAAACAGCATACTGCTGACCTCCTCAATTATCTTGGCTCTCGTGGCTAACGGGTCTCTCCAGCTAAGGCCCAACTGTCTACACCCTCAGTAACCTATCCGGGAATCCACCTTACCCCCACAACAAAGAGCCTGACAGCTGACCGCACACAGGCCATACACGAACTCTAACCTCCAGAGACAGCTGACCAGATTCTCTCCTTTCTGGGCCTGATGGGACTTTTCTGACACTGGATCTCTAACTTTGCTCTTCTTGCTAAACCCTTATACTTGGCTGCTAAAGAAACCCCCCAAGGACCCCTTAATTCTCCCACTGAGAACTTACCTTTTCCCCCTTTAAGAGTCCCCATATTTCTTGATTTAGAAAAAAAGAACCTCACAATTTGCAACGGCAGCCACACAAATTTAACTAATGATACACTCCCGTGCAACTCATCCCTCCCTGTAACTAGGCCAATGGGGGTCCCACCAGGCCTGTTCTTTTGGTGTAATGGCTCCCTTACAAAAGAGGTCAACTCTTCCTCCCCCTTCCCATGTATCCCTGTCACCCTTGTTCCACAACTCACATTATATGGCCAAGCCGAATTTCTCTCACTTATCACACAACTCTCTAGCCGACAGAAAAGGGCCACCTTTCTCCCTATCATTGCAGGCATTTCCCTCGCCCCCTCGCTCTTGTCAAGGCGGGCTTCAGGGGATGTGCCCTAACACACAGTGTCTCAACATCCTGCGACCTAGAACAGAAACTCCAGCTAGATATCGAGGCCACTGCTGCCTCTATCGCCTCCCTCCAGCGACAGATCACCTCTGTAGCCCGAGTTGTCCCCCAAAGTCGACGCACCCTGGACCTTCTGACAGCCGACAGAGGAGGTACCTGCCTCTTCCTACAGGAAGAATGCTGCTACCACATCAACGAGACAGGGGACATTGAGGGCAATGTGGATAATCTCCGACACTTAAAATAAGAACTCCAACGCAGGCAGTGACAATCCACCTCCCCCATCCCCGACTGGTGGCGGACCACCCTCTATACCTGGCTGACACCAATCCTAGGCCCCTTAATCCTTATCTGCATCCTATTCATGCTTGCCCCTGTTTTCTCAGGTTTCTCCTCAGTTGCATACAAGAAGTCTCTCAGGTGGCGGTGAATCAGTTGCTCGTCCACCCATATACCTTACTACCCACAGAACCCCCCGGTGCCACCCTGCCCTAACCTATGGTCTGTTGGCTGCACGACTCCCTTCCGGTGCCCACGTACAGCAGGAAGTATCCAGAGAACAAACGTCGCCCATTACACCAAAGAAGTTGAGATGTAAGGCCAGCAGGTCCGGGGAAGGGCCCTGAGAACAAGTCGGAACCCCCGCCAAGGAGGCTGATGCAACCGACACCCGACATTGCCACAACACTCTCCCCCTTCCCGAGGGGTGGAACTAACGGTTCTGAGTCTGATGCAACTGACATCTGACATTGCCACAACACCCGAGAGGTTACCAATAAAGGGCTGCTTCACACAGGAAGCACCTCCCCTGCGTCCACCCCTATAAATTTTTTTCGCGCCCACACCCGGGCGCGAATTCTCTGGCCCCTTTCTCTCGGACCAGTGAACCTCGCCCGGGAGCATTCCCAAATAAAGCTTGCTTAAGCTCTCTTCCATCTTTGGTGTCATTCCTAACATTTTGTGCCAAACCCCGGGTGGGGTACACAGCCCCACAAATTACCACGGGGCCACCCCTCCAAACCAGGGACCTCTGCTCACCCACCCAAGACGGCAGAAGTGGGGTAATTCCCTCCTTCATTCCCTTTGGCCCCCGGGGTCCCTACCCACTGGAATCCCTGTCCTTAACCGCGGCTGCGTCAGGGCCTCCTCCATCCACCCTCCGAACCTTGGGCAATTGTGGACACGTCCCAACAGACTGACTGCTCTCCGATCCGCCGTAACCAGAGACGTATCTCTCTTTCTCTGTTCTCCTGGGGACAGGCCGGATGTCATGGGGACTTCAGAATCCAAACCAGATCCTAAGACACCCCTTGGGTGTCCCCTGGCCAACCTTACAAAACTTGGCTTTTTTCAAGATCTCTGCCGCAGGCGGCTCATATTTTATTCCACCGAGGCCTGGCCACAGTACCCTCTAGACAATCAATCTAAATGGCCTGCTGAAGGGACTTTCGATTTCAACATCCTCCACGATTTAGATAACTAATGCCTCAGGATGATTAAATGGTCCGACGTCTCCTACGTCCAGGCCTTCTAGTATTTACACTCCCGCCCTTCCCTCTGCTTTGATTGTTCCACTTCCTAGGTGCTTCTTTCCAAACAGACATCTCCTACATCCAAGTCCCTAATTTCCTTTGACGATGACCCCTCTCCACTAACCGACCCACCCGAACTCTCGCCTCTCCCCACTCCAGAGCTCCTCTCCAATCCCCACCCTACCATGGACTGGCCCCTCTCCCTCCTCAGCCCACGCCAGCGACCCACAATGCTCCCCCGCTTCCCCAGCAGCCTCCCCCTTGGCTTCCCCTTACCCCGCTTCCTCCACCTCCACCCCTCTCTCCTCGCCCCTCTGCTAGCCAATCAGCTCACACAGCCGCTCTCACCACCATGACTCCCAAGACCCAAAGCTTCTCTGTCCCTTAAGAGAGGTGGCCAAAGCGGAAGGATTAGTTAGGTTTCATGTTCCCTTTGCCCTCCAAGATATCTCTCAAATAGAAAAGCGATTAGGCTCCTTTTCTGCCGACTCCTCCCACTACCTCAAAGAATTTCGCTACCTCTCTCAAGCTTACCATCTAACCTGGCATGACATCTTTGTGATCCTAGCTTCTACTCTGACCCCCGATGAGAGGGAACGAATTCAAACTGCTGCCCGAAACCCCGCCGATCAGGTCCACCTCACTGATAACTCTATGCTCCTCAGAGACACTATCGTTCCTGGCACCGATCTGGGCTAGAGTTATCAGGACGGCCAAGACGGTCGCTGCAACTGTGATGTTATGATCCAATGCTTCTTGACAGGTATGCAGGCTGCCTCCCACAAGACTGTCAACTTCAAAAAGCTAAAAGAGATAACCCAAGAGCCCAATGAAAGTCCAGCCGTTTATCTCAACTGCCTTACAGAGGCCATAACTCTGTGCACCCACTTGGACCCTGACAGCCCCACAGGTGCAGCGGCCTTGGCCACCCACTTTATCACACCATCAGCTCCTGATATCAGAAATAAAACTTAAGTGGGTAGAGGACGGCCCCCAGACTCCCATCTGAGACCTGGTAAAAATGCCCTTTAAAGTCTATAATGCCCGTGAGGATTTGGCAGAATCCAGCCTACAGGCTCGGATGCAATGAAAGGTGGCCCTCCTAACCCAAGCCCTTGTAGCCGCCCTGCGGCCAGGCATCTCCCATGGACAACACCACAGTACCCGCCGAAGGCAACCCCACCAGGGTCCTTCTTCAAGTGCGGAAAAGAGGGGCACTGGGTTGGCCAATGTCCCAATCCGCGACCTCCTTCCAAGCCCAGCCTTGGCTGCGGGCTAACAGGCCATTGGAAGAGTGACTGCCCTACGACCGGCCCTCCCTCAGTGCCTCCTCGCAGAGAGCGAACCGACCCGATGGCTCTACCACTCAAACTCCTGGTACTGGCGGATGACTGACGTCACCTGGACTCGATGACCCCTCTCACCCTCGCAGAGCCCAGGGTAATGCTACAGGTAGTGGGTAAGTCCATCTCATTCCTTGTGGACACCTGGCTACCTATTCGTTCTTCCCTACATATTCTGGGGCAGTTTTTCCTTCCCAGATCTCGGTTATGGGCATCGACAGTAAGCCGTCCTTCCCGCTCCAGACCGGCCCTCTCTCATGTTACATCGAGAGGCTCCCTTTCACTCATTCTTTCTGAGTCATACCGTCCTACCCGGATCCTCTGCTAGGTCGTGATGTTCTCATCCAATTAGGGGCCTCTCTGCAACAGCCAGACTTGATCCTAAGGTCTCCTCCTCTCAACTCCTGCTATCCCTCCTCGGTCTGGCAGTGGAGCCCTCTCCCTCCTCTCTTCCTCCTCCTATCTCCACCAACCGGATACACCCCCAGGTCTGTGATACATCAAAACTCATAATAGCGACACACCACCCCCTGCTCTAATGCATCTTAAAGACCCCTCCAAGTTTCCAGCAGGCCCCAATTCCCCATTTATGAAACTCATCTAAGGGGCTTACGACCTATTATCACCAGACTCTTAGACCAGGGGCTCCTTGTCCCCCCGGACTCTCCCTGCAAGGCCCCCATCCTGCCTGTTCACAAGGCCTCAGGAGATTACCACCTGGTCCAGGACTTCCGACTGATCAATGAGGTGATAATTCCCCTCCACCCAGTTGTGCCAAACCCGTACACTTTGCTCTCCCATATGCCCCCGTCCAACACCCATTTTACTGTCCTCGATCTCAAAACCGCCTTCTTTATTATTCCCCTACACCCTGATTCCTACTTCCATTTTGCTTTCACCTGGACAGATCCAGATACCCAGGCTTCCCGCCACCTCACCTGGAAGGTTCTTCCCCAGGGCTTCCATGACAGCCCCCACCTCTTTGGACAGGCTCTGGCGGGGGACCTCGCTTCCTGCCCTCTCAACCCAGTATAATCTTCCAATATGGGGATGACCTCCTCCTCTGTAGCCCATCTCTCAGACTCTCAAAACAGCATACTGCTGACCTCCTCAATTATCTCAGCTCTCGTGGCTATCGGGTCTCTCCAGCCAAGGCCCAACTCTGTACACCGTCAGTAACCTAGCTGGCAATCCACCTTACCCCCACAACAAAGAGCCTGACAGCCGACCGCACCCAGGCCATCCACGACCTCCAACCTCCAGAGACAGCTGACCAGATTCTCTCCTTTCTGGGCCTGATAGGATTTTTCTGACACTGGATCCCTAACTTTGCTCTTCTTGCTAAACCCCTATATTTGGCTGCTAAAGAAACTCCCCAAGGTCCCCTTACCTCTCCCTCCCAGAACTTACCTTTTCCCCCTTTAAGAGTCCCCGCATTTCTTCATTTAGAAAAAAAGAACCTCACAATTTGCAATGGCAGCCACCCAAATTTAACTAATGATGCACTCTCTTGCAACCCATCCCTCCCTATAACTACGCCAATGGGGGTCCCACCAGGCCTGTTCTTTTGGTGTAATGGCTCCCTTACAAAAGAGGTCAACTCTTCCTCCCCTTCCCATGTATCCCCGTCACCCTTGTTCCACAACACACATTATATGGCCAATCCGAATTTCTCTCACTTACCACACAACTCTCTAGCCGACAGAAAAAGGCCACCTTTCTCTCTATCATTGCAGGCATTTCCCTCATCTCTTCTCTCTTTTTGAGGCAGGCATCGGGGGACGAGCCCTAACAAACAGTGTCTCAATATCCTGCGACCTAGAACAGAAACTCCAGCTAGATATCGAGGCCACTGCTGCCTCTATCGCCTCCCTCCAGCGACAGATCACCTCTGTAGCCCGAGTTGTCCCCCAAAGTCGACGCACCCTGGACCTTCTGACAGCTGACAGAGGAGGTACCTGCCTCTTCCTACAGGAAGAATGCTGCTACCACATCAACGAGACAGGGGACATTGAGGGCAATGTGGATAATCTCCGACACTTAAAATAAGAACTCCAACGCAGGCAGTGACAATCCACCTCCCCCATCCCCGACTGGTGGCGGACCACCCTCTATACCTGGCTGACACCAATCCAAGGCCACTTAATCCTTATCTGCATCCTATTCATGCTTGCGCCCTCTTTCCTCAGGTTTCTTCTCAGTTGCATACAAGAAATCTCTCGGGTGGTGGTGAATCAGATGCTCTCCACCCATATACCTTACTACCCACAGAACCCCCCACTGCTGCCCTCGCTTAACCTACGGACCGTTGGCAGCTCGACTCACTTCTGGCGCCCACGTACAGCAGGAAGTAGCCAGAGACCAAACGTCGCCCCATTACACCAAAGAAATTGGGATGTAAGGCCAGCAGGCCCGGGGAAGGGTGCAGGGAGCTAGTCAGAACCCCTGCCAAGGAGGCTGATGCAACCGACACCCGACATTGCCACAACAGTCTTCCCACTCCCTGAGGGGTGGAACTAACGGTTCTGAGGCTGATGCAACCGACATCTGACATTGCCACAACACCCGAGAGGTTACCAATAAAGGGCTGCTTCACACAGCAAGCACCTCCCCTGCGTCCACCCCTATAAATTTTTTTCGCGCCCAAACCCGGGCGCAAATTCTCTGGCCCTTTTCTCTCGGACCAGTGAACCTCGCCTGGGAGCATTCCCAAATAAAGCTTGCTTAAGCTCTCCTCCATCTTTGGTGCCATTCCTTACATTTTGTGCCAAAACCTGGGAGGGGTACACAGCCCCACAAATTACCACGGGGCCACTAATCCACACCGGGGACCTCTGCTCACCCACCCAACCTGGCAGAAGTGGGGTAAGTCTCTCCTTCGTTCCCCTTGACCCCCGGGGTCCCTACCCACTGGACTCCCTGTCCTTAACTGCGGCCGCTTCAGGGCCTCCTCCATCCTCCCTCCGAGCCTCGGGCGTATGTGGAGACGTCCCAACCGACTGACTGCTCTCCGATTCACCGTGACCAGAGACGTATCTCTCTTTCTCTGTTCACCCAGCGACAGGCCGGATGTCATGGGGACTTCAGAATACAAACCAGATCCTAAGACACCCCTGGGGTGTCTCCTGGCCAACTTTTCAAAACTCGGCATTTCTCAAGATCTCCACCGCAGGCGGCTCATATTTTATTCCACCGAGGCCTGGCCACAGTACCCTCTAGAAAATCAATCTAAATGGCCTGCTGAAGGGACTTTCGATTTCAACATCCTCCACGATTTAGATAACTACTGCCTCAGGACGGGAAAATGGTCAGAGGTCCCCTACATCCAGGCCTTCTGGTATTTACGCTCCCACCTTACCCTCTGCATCGATTGTTCCACCTCCTAGATGCTTCTTTCCCAACAGACATCTCCTACATCCAAGCCCCTAATTTCCTTTGACGATGACCCCTCTCCACTAACCGACCCACCCGAACTCTCACCTCTCCCCACTCCAGAGCTCCTCTCCAACCCCCAACCTACCCTGGACTGGCCCCTCTCCCTCCTCAGCCCAGCCCAGAGGTCCCCCACCTCTCCCCCTCTTCCCCCAGCAGCCTCATCCTTGGCTTCCCCTTCCCCCACTTCCTCCCCCTCCACCCCTCTCTCCTTGCCCCTCTGTTCACCAATCAGCTCACACACCCGCTCTCACCACCACGACTCTCAAGACCTAAACATTCTCTGTCCCTTAACAGAGGTGGCCGGAGCGGAAGGATTAGTTAGGGTTCATGTTTCCTTTGCCCTCCAGGATCTCTCTCAAATAGAAAAGCAATTAGGATCCTTTTCTGCCGACTCCTCCCACGACCTCAAAGAATTTCGCTACCTCTCTCAAGCTTACCATCTAACCTGGCACGACATCTTTGTGATCCTAGCTTCTACTCTGACCCCCGATGAGAGGGAACGAATTCAAACTGCTGCCCGAAACCATGCAGATCAGTTAACCTCACTGATAACTCTATGCCCGTCGGAGACACCGCCGTTCCTGGCACCGATCCGCGCTGGAGTTTTCAGGACGGTCAAGACGGTCACCGCAAATGCGAAATAATGATCCAATGCCTCTTGGCTGGTATGCAGGCTGCCTCTCACAAGATTGTGAACTTCAAAAAGCTAAAAGAGATAACCCAAGAGCCCAATGAAACTCCAGCCATTTATCTCAACCGCCTTACAGAGGCCCTAACTCTGTACACCCTCTTGGACCCTGACAGCCCCGCAGGCGCAGCGGCCTTGGCCACCCACTTTATCACACCATCAGCTCCTGATATCAGAAATAAAACTTAAGGGGGAGAGGACAGCCCCCAGACTCCCATCTGAGACCTGGTGAAAATGCCCTTTAAAGTCTATAATGCCCGTGAGGATTTGGCAGAATCCAGCCTACAGGCTCGGATGCACCGAAAGGTGGCCCTCCAAACCCAAGCCCTCGTAGGCACCCTGTGGCCAGCCATCTCCCATGGACAACATCCATGGGACTTGCCGAAGGCAACCCCACCAGGAGCCTGCTTCAAGTGCAGATAAGAGGTTCACTGGGCTCACCAATTTTGCAATCCCTGGCCTCTTTCCAAGCCCTGTCCTCGCGGCAGGCTCAAAGTCCATTGGAAGAGAGACTGCCCTATGACCGGCCCTCTCTCAGCGCCTCCACGCGGAGAGCAAACCAACCCGATGGCTCTACCACTCAAACTCCTGGGAATGGCTGACGACTGACATCACCCGGACTCGAAGACCCCCATCACCCTCGCAGAGCCCAGGGTAACGCTACAGGTAGCGGGTAAGTCCATCTCATTCCTGGTGGACACAGGGGCTACCTATTCGGTCTTCCCTACATATTCCGGGCCAGTTTTTCCTTCCCAGATCTCAGTTATGGGCATCGACGGTAAGCCGTCCTTCCTGCTCCAGACCGGCCCTCTCTCATGTTACATCAAAAGGCTCCCTTTCACTCATTCTTTCTGAGTCATACCTTCCTACCTGGTTCCTCTGCTAGGTCGTGATGTTCTCTTCCAATTAGGGGCTTCTCTCCAACTGGCCAGACTTCATCCTAAGGCCTCTTCCTCTCAACTCCTGCTTCCCCTCCTCGGTCTGGCAGTGCAGCCCTCTCCCTCCTCTCTTCCTCCTCCCATGTCCCCCAACCGGATAGACCCCCATGTTTGTGATACGTCAAAACCCATAATAGTCACACACCACCCCCCTACCCTAATCCGTCTTAAAGACCCCTCCAAGTTTCCAGCCAGGCCCCAATTCCCCATTTCTGAAACCAATCTAAGGGGCTTACGACCTATTATCACCAGACTCTTTGACCAGGGGCTCCTCGTCCCCACGGACTCTCCCTGCAATGCCCCCATCCTGCCTGTCCACAAGGTCTCAGGAGATTACCACCTGGTCCAGGACTTCCGACTGATCAATGAGGCGATAATTCCCCTCCACCCAGTTGTGCCAAACCCGTACACTTTGCTCTCCCATATGCCCCCATCCAACACCCATTTTATGGTCCTCGATCTCAAAACAGCCTTTTTTATTATTCCCCTACACCCTGATTCCTACTTCCATTTTGCTTTCACCTGGACAGATCCGGATACCCAGGCTTCCCGCCAGCACACCTGGACGGTTCTTCCCCAGGGCTCCCACGACAGCCCGCACCTCTTTGGACAGGCTCTGGCACGGGACCTCGCTTCCTGCCCTCTCACCCCCAGTATAGTCCTCCAATACGGGGATGACCTCCTCCTCTGTAGCCCATCTCTCAGCCTCTCAAAACAGCATACTGCTGACCTCCTCAATTATCTTGGCTCTCGTGGCTAACGGGTCTCTCCAGCTAAGGCCCAACTGTCTACACCCTCAGTAACCTATCCGGGAATCCACCTTACCCCCACAACAAAGAGCCTGACAGCTGACCGCACACAGGCCATACACGAACTCTAACCTCCAGAGACAGCTGACCAGATTCTCTCCTTTCTGGGCCTGATGGGACTTTTCTGACACTGGATCTCTAACTTTGCTCTTCTTGCTAAACCCTTATACTTGGCTGCTAAAGAAACCCCCCAAGGACCCCTTAATTCTCCCACTGAGAACTTACCTTTTCCCCCTTTAAGAGTCCCCATATTTCTTGATTTAGAAAAAAAGAACCTCACAATTTGCAACGGCAGCCACACAAATTTAACTAATGATACACTCCCGTGCAACTCATCCCTCCCTGTAACTAGGCCAATGGGGGTCCCACCAGGCCTGTTCTTTTGGTGTAATGGCTCCCTTACAAAAGAGGTCAACTCTTCCTCCCCCTTCCCATGTATCCCTGTCACCCTTGTTCCACAACTCACATTATATGGCCAAGCCGAATTTCTCTCACTTATCACACAACTCTCTAGCCGACAGAAAAGGGCCACCTTTCTCCCTATCATTGCAGGCATTTCCCTCGCCCCCTCGCTCTTGTCAAGGCGGGCTTCAGGGGATGTGCCCTAACACACAGTGTCTCAACATCCTGCGACCTAGAACAGAAACTCCAGCTAGATATCGAGGCCACTGCTGCCTCTATCGCCTCCCTCCAGCGACAGATCACCTCTGTAGCCCGAGTTGTCCCCCAAAGTCGACGCACCCTGGACCTTCTGACAGCCGACAGAGGAGGTACCTGCCTCTTCCTACAGGAAGAATGCTGCTACCACATCAACGAGACAGGGGACATTGAGGGCAATGTGGATAATCTCCGACACTTAAAATAAGAACTCCAACGCAGGCAGTGACAATCCACCTCCCCCATCCCCGACTGGTGGCGGACCACCCTCTATACCTGGCTGACACCAATCCTAGGCCCCTTAATCCTTATCTGCATCCTATTCATGCTTGCCCCTGTTTTCTCAGGTTTCTCCTCAGTTGCATACAAGAAGTCTCTCAGGTGGCGGTGAATCAGTTGCTCGTCCACCCATATACCTTACTACCCACAGAACCCCCCGGTGCCACCCTGCCCTAACCTATGGTCTGTTGGCTGCACGACTCCCTTCCGGTGCCCACGTACAGCAGGAAGTATCCAGAGAACAAACGTCGCCCATTACACCAAAGAAGTTGAGATGTAAGGCCAGCAGGTCCGGGGAAGGGCCCTGAGAACAAGTCGGAACCCCCGCCAAGGAGGCTGATGCAACCGACACCCGACATTGCCACAACACTCTCCCCCTTCCCGAGGGGTGGAACTAACGGTTCTGAGTCTGATGCAACTGACATCTGACATTGCCACAACACCCGAGAGGTTACCAATAAAGGGCTGCTTCACACAGGAAGCACCTCCCCTGCGTCCACCCCTATAAATTTTTTTCGCGCCCACACCCGGGCGCGAATTCTCTGGCCCCTTTCTCTCGGACCAGTGAACCTCGCCCGGGAGCATTCCCAAATAAAGCTTGCTTAAGCTCTCTTCCATCTTTGGTGTCATTCCTAACATTTTGTGCCAAACCCCGGGTGGGGTACACAGCCCCACAAATTACCACGGGGCCACCCCTCCAAACCAGGGACCTCTGCTCACCCACCCAAGACGGCAGAAGTGGGGTAATTCCCTCCTTCATTCCCTTTGGCCCCCGGGGTCCCTACCCACTGGAATCCCTGTCCTTAACCGCGGCTGCGTCAGGGCCTCCTCCATCCACCCTCCGAACCTTGGGCAATTGTGGACACGTCCCAACAGACTGACTGCTCTCCGATCCGCCGTAACCAGAGACGTATCTCTCTTTCTCTGTTCTCCTGGGGACAGGCCGGATGTCATGGGGACTTCAGAATCCAAACCAGATCCTAAGACACCCCTTGGGTGTCCCCTGGCCAACCTTACAAAACTTGGCTTTTTTCAAGATCTCTGCCGCAGGCGGCTCATATTTTATTCCACCGAGGCCTGGCCACAGTACCCTCTAGACAATCAATCTAAATGGCCTGCTGAAGGGACTTTCGATTTCAACATCCTCCACGATTTAGATAACTAATGCCTCAGGATGATTAAATGGTCCGACGTCTCCTACGTCCAGGCCTTCTAGTATTTACACTCCCGCCCTTCCCTCTGCTTTGATTGTTCCACTTCCTAGGTGCTTCTTTCCAAACAGACATCTCCTACATCCAAGTCCCTAATTTCCTTTGACGATGACCCCTCTCCACTAACCGACCCACCCGAACTCTCGCCTCTCCCCACTCCAGAGCTCCTCTCCAATCCCCACCCTACCATGGACTGGCCCCTCTCCCTCCTCAGCCCACGCCAGCGACCCACAATGCTCCCCCGCTTCCCCAGCAGCCTCCCCCTTGGCTTCCCCTTACCCCGCTTCCTCCACCTCCACCCCTCTCTCCTCGCCCCTCTGCTAGCCAATCAGCTCACACAGCCGCTCTCACCACCATGACTCCCAAGACCCAAAGCTTCTCTGTCCCTTAAGAGAGGTGGCCAAAGCGGAAGGATTAGTTAGGTTTCATGTTCCCTTTGCCCTCCAAGATATCTCTCAAATAGAAAAGCGATTAGGCTCCTTTTCTGCCGACTCCTCCCACTACCTCAAAGAATTTCGCTACCTCTCTCAAGCTTACCATCTAACCTGGCATGACATCTTTGTGATCCTAGCTTCTACTCTGACCCCCGATGAGAGGGAACGAATTCAAACTGCTGCCCGAAACCCCGCCGATCAGGTCCACCTCACTGATAACTCTATGCTCCTCAGAGACACTATCGTTCCTGGCACCGATCTGGGCTAGAGTTATCAGGACGGCCAAGACGGTCGCTGCAACTGTGATGTTATGATCCAATGCTTCTTGACAGGTATGCAGGCTGCCTCCCACAAGACTGTCAACTTCAAAAAGCTAAAAGAGATAACCCAAGAGCCCAATGAAAGTCCAGCCGTTTATCTCAACTGCCTTACAGAGGCCATAACTCTGTGCACCCACTTGGACCCTGACAGCCCCACAGGTGCAGCGGCCTTGGCCACCCACTTTATCACACCATCAGCTCCTGATATCAGAAATAAAACTTAAGTGGGTAGAGGACGGCCCCCAGACTCCCATCTGAGACCTGGTAAAAATGCCCTTTAAAGTCTATAATGCCCGTGAGGATTTGGCAGAATCCAGCCTACAGGCTCGGATGCAATGAAAGGTGGCCCTCCTAACCCAAGCCCTTGTAGCCGCCCTGCGGCCAGGCATCTCCCATGGACAACACCACAGTACCCGCCGAAGGCAACCCCACCAGGGTCCTTCTTCAAGTGCGGAAAAGAGGGGCACTGGGTTGGCCAATGTCCCAATCCGCGACCTCCTTCCAAGCCCAGCCTTGGCTGCGGGCTAACAGGCCATTGGAAGAGTGACTGCCCTACGACCGGCCCTCCCTCAGTGCCTCCTCGCAGAGAGCGAACCGACCCGATGGCTCTACCACTCAAACTCCTGGTACTGGCGGATGACTGACGTCACCTGGACTCGATGACCCCTCTCACCCTCGCAGAGCCCAGGGTAATGCTACAGGTAGTGGGTAAGTCCATCTCATTCCTTGTGGACACCTGGCTACCTATTCGTTCTTCCCTACATATTCTGGGGCAGTTTTTCCTTCCCAGATCTCGGTTATGGGCATCGACAGTAAGCCGTCCTTCCCGCTCCAGACCGGCCCTCTCTCATGTTACATCGAGAGGCTCCCTTTCACTCATTCTTTCTGAGTCATACCGTCCTACCCGGATCCTCTGCTAGGTCGTGATGTTCTCATCCAATTAGGGGCCTCTCTGCAACAGCCAGACTTGATCCTAAGGTCTCCTCCTCTCAACTCCTGCTATCCCTCCTCGGTCTGGCAGTGGAGCCCTCTCCCTCCTCTCTTCCTCCTCCTATCTCCACCAACCGGATACACCCCCAGGTCTGTGATACATCAAAACTCATAATAGCGACACACCACCCCCTGCTCTAATGCATCTTAAAGACCCCTCCAAGTTTCCAGCAGGCCCCAATTCCCCATTTATGAAACTCATCTAAGGGGCTTACGACCTATTATCACCAGACTCTTAGACCAGGGGCTCCTTGTCCCCCCGGACTCTCCCTGCAAGGCCCCCATCCTGCCTGTTCACAAGGCCTCAGGAGATTACCACCTGGTCCAGGACTTCCGACTGATCAATGAGGTGATAATTCCCCTCCACCCAGTTGTGCCAAACCCGTACACTTTGCTCTCCCATATGCCCCCGTCCAACACCCATTTTACTGTCCTCGATCTCAAAACCGCCTTCTTTATTATTCCCCTACACCCTGATTCCTACTTCCATTTTGCTTTCACCTGGACAGATCCAGATACCCAGGCTTCCCGCCACCTCACCTGGAAGGTTCTTCCCCAGGGCTTCCATGACAGCCCCCACCTCTTTGGACAGGCTCTGGCGGGGGACCTCGCTTCCTGCCCTCTCAACCCAGTATAATCTTCCAATATGGGGATGACCTCCTCCTCTGTAGCCCATCTCTCAGACTCTCAAAACAGCATACTGCTGACCTCCTCAATTATCTCAGCTCTCGTGGCTATCGGGTCTCTCCAGCCAAGGCCCAACTCTGTACACCGTCAGTAACCTAGCTGGCAATCCACCTTACCCCCACAACAAAGAGCCTGACAGCCGACCGCACCCAGGCCATCCACGACCTCCAACCTCCAGAGACAGCTGACCAGATTCTCTCCTTTCTGGGCCTGATAGGATTTTTCTGACACTGGATCCCTAACTTTGCTCTTCTTGCTAAACCCCTATATTTGGCTGCTAAAGAAACTCCCCAAGGTCCCCTTACCTCTCCCTCCCAGAACTTACCTTTTCCCCCTTTAAGAGTCCCCGCATTTCTTCATTTAGAAAAAAAGAACCTCACAATTTGCAATGGCAGCCACCCAAATTTAACTAATGATGCACTCTCTTGCAACCCATCCCTCCCTATAACTACGCCAATGGGGGTCCCACCAGGCCTGTTCTTTTGGTGTAATGGCTCCCTTACAAAAGAGGTCAACTCTTCCTCCCCTTCCCATGTATCCCCGTCACCCTTGTTCCACAACACACATTATATGGCCAATCCGAATTTCTCTCACTTACCACACAACTCTCTAGCCGACAGAAAAAGGCCACCTTTCTCTCTATCATTGCAGGCATTTCCCTCATCTCTTCTCTCTTTTTGAGGCAGGCATCGGGGGACGAGCCCTAACAAACAGTGTCTCAATATCCTGCGACCTAGAACAGAAACTCCAGCTAGATATCGAGGCCACTGCTGCCTCTATCGCCTCCCTCCAGCGACAGATCACCTCTGTAGCCCGAGTTGTCCCCCAAAGTCGACGCACCCTGGACCTTCTGACAGCTGACAGAGGAGGTACCTGCCTCTTCCTACAGGAAGAATGCTGCTACCACATCAACGAGACAGGGGACATTGAGGGCAATGTGGATAATCTCCGACACTTAAAATAAGAACTCCAACGCAGGCAGTGACAATCCACCTCCCCCATCCCCGACTGGTGGCGGACCACCCTCTATACCTGGCTGACACCAATCCAAGGCCACTTAATCCTTATCTGCATCCTATTCATGCTTGCGCCCTCTTTCCTCAGGTTTCTTCTCAGTTGCATACAAGAAATCTCTCGGGTGGTGGTGAATCAGATGCTCTCCACCCATATACCTTACTACCCACAGAACCCCCCACTGCTGCCCTCGCTTAACCTACGGACCGTTGGCAGCTCGACTCACTTCTGGCGCCCACGTACAGCAGGAAGTAGCCAGAGACCAAACGTCGCCCCATTACACCAAAGAAATTGGGATGTAAGGCCAGCAGGCCCGGGGAAGGGTGCAGGGAGCTAGTCAGAACCCCTGCCAAGGAGGCTGATGCAACCGACACCCGACATTGCCACAACAGTCTTCCCACTCCCTGAGGGGTGGAACTAACGGTTCTGAGGCTGATGCAACCGACATCTGACATTGCCACAACACCCGAGAGGTTACCAATAAAGGGCTGCTTCACACAGCAAGCACCTCCCCTGCGTCCACCCCTATAAATTTTTTTCGCGCCCAAACCCGGGCGCAAATTCTCTGGCCCTTTTCTCTCGGACCAGTGAACCTCGCCTGGGAGCATTCCCAAATAAAGCTTGCTTAAGCTCTCCTCCATCTTTGGTGCCATTCCTTACATTTTGTGCCAAAACCTGGGAGGGGTACACAGCCCCACAAATTACCACGGGGCCACTAATCCACACCGGGGACCTCTGCTCACCCACCCAACCTGGCAGAAGTGGGGTAAGTCTCTCCTTCGTTCCCCTTGACCCCCGGGGTCCCTACCCACTGGACTCCCTGTCCTTAACTGCGGCCGCTTCAGGGCCTCCTCCATCCTCCCTCCGAGCCTCGGGCGTATGTGGAGACGTCCCAACCGACTGACTGCTCTCCGATTCACCGTGACCAGAGACGTATCTCTCTTTCTCTGTTCACCCAGCGACAGGCCGGATGTCATGGGGACTTCAGAATACAAACCAGATCCTAAGACACCCCTGGGGTGTCTCCTGGCCAACTTTTCAAAACTCGGCATTTCTCAAGATCTCCACCGCAGGCGGCTCATATTTTATTCCACCGAGGCCTGGCCACAGTACCCTCTAGAAAATCAATCTAAATGGCCTGCTGAAGGGACTTTCGATTTCAACATCCTCCACGATTTAGATAACTACTGCCTCAGGACGGGAAAATGGTCAGAGGTCCCCTACATCCAGGCCTTCTGGTATTTACGCTCCCACCTTACCCTCTGCATCGATTGTTCCACCTCCTAGATGCTTCTTTCCCAACAGACATCTCCTACATCCAAGCCCCTAATTTCCTTTGACGATGACCCCTCTCCACTAACCGACCCACCCGAACTCTCACCTCTCCCCACTCCAGAGCTCCTCTCCAACCCCCAACCTACCCTGGACTGGCCCCTCTCCCTCCTCAGCCCAGCCCAGAGGTCCCCCACCTCTCCCCCTCTTCCCCCAGCAGCCTCATCCTTGGCTTCCCCTTCCCCCACTTCCTCCCCCTCCACCCCTCTCTCCTTGCCCCTCTGTTCACCAATCAGCTCACACACCCGCTCTCACCACCACGACTCTCAAGACCTAAACATTCTCTGTCCCTTAACAGAGGTGGCCGGAGCGGAAGGATTAGTTAGGGTTCATGTTTCCTTTGCCCTCCAGGATCTCTCTCAAATAGAAAAGCAATTAGGATCCTTTTCTGCCGACTCCTCCCACGACCTCAAAGAATTTCGCTACCTCTCTCAAGCTTACCATCTAACCTGGCACGACATCTTTGTGATCCTAGCTTCTACTCTGACCCCCGATGAGAGGGAACGAATTCAAACTGCTGCCCGAAACCATGCAGATCAGTTAACCTCACTGATAACTCTATGCCCGTCGGAGACACCGCCGTTCCTGGCACCGATCCGCGCTGGAGTTTTCAGGACGGTCAAGACGGTCACCGCAAATGCGAAATAATGATCCAATGCCTCTTGGCTGGTATGCAGGCTGCCTCTCACAAGATTGTGAACTTCAAAAAGCTAAAAGAGATAACCCAAGAGCCCAATGAAACTCCAGCCATTTATCTCAACCGCCTTACAGAGGCCCTAACTCTGTACACCCTCTTGGACCCTGACAGCCCCGCAGGCGCAGCGGCCTTGGCCACCCACTTTATCACACCATCAGCTCCTGATATCAGAAATAAAACTTAAGGGGGAGAGGACAGCCCCCAGACTCCCATCTGAGACCTGGTGAAAATGCCCTTTAAAGTCTATAATGCCCGTGAGGATTTGGCAGAATCCAGCCTACAGGCTCGGATGCACCGAAAGGTGGCCCTCCAAACCCAAGCCCTCGTAGGCACCCTGTGGCCAGCCATCTCCCATGGACAACATCCATGGGACTTGCCGAAGGCAACCCCACCAGGAGCCTGCTTCAAGTGCAGATAAGAGGTTCACTGGGCTCACCAATTTTGCAATCCCTGGCCTCTTTCCAAGCCCTGTCCTCGCGGCAGGCTCAAAGTCCATTGGAAGAGAGACTGCCCTATGACCGGCCCTCTCTCAGCGCCTCCACGCGGAGAGCAAACCAACCCGATGGCTCTACCACTCAAACTCCTGGGAATGGCTGACGACTGACATCACCCGGACTCGAAGACCCCCATCACCCTCGCAGAGCCCAGGGTAACGCTACAGGTAGCGGGTAAGTCCATCTCATTCCTGGTGGACACAGGGGCTACCTATTCGGTCTTCCCTACATATTCCGGGCCAGTTTTTCCTTCCCAGATCTCAGTTATGGGCATCGACGGTAAGCCGTCCTTCCTGCTCCAGACCGGCCCTCTCTCATGTTACATCAAAAGGCTCCCTTTCACTCATTCTTTCTGAGTCATACCTTCCTACCTGGTTCCTCTGCTAGGTCGTGATGTTCTCTTCCAATTAGGGGCTTCTCTCCAACTGGCCAGACTTCATCCTAAGGCCTCTTCCTCTCAACTCCTGCTTCCCCTCCTCGGTCTGGCAGTGCAGCCCTCTCCCTCCTCTCTTCCTCCTCCCATGTCCCCCAACCGGATAGACCCCCATGTTTGTGATACGTCAAAACCCATAATAGTCACACACCACCCCCCTACCCTAATCCGTCTTAAAGACCCCTCCAAGTTTCCAGCCAGGCCCCAATTCCCCATTTCTGAAACCAATCTAAGGGGCTTACGACCTATTATCACCAGACTCTTTGACCAGGGGCTCCTCGTCCCCACGGACTCTCCCTGCAATGCCCCCATCCTGCCTGTCCACAAGGTCTCAGGAGATTACCACCTGGTCCAGGACTTCCGACTGATCAATGAGGCGATAATTCCCCTCCACCCAGTTGTGCCAAACCCGTACACTTTGCTCTCCCATATGCCCCCATCCAACACCCATTTTATGGTCCTCGATCTCAAAACAGCCTTTTTTATTATTCCCCTACACCCTGATTCCTACTTCCATTTTGCTTTCACCTGGACAGATCCGGATACCCAGGCTTCCCGCCAGCACACCTGGACGGTTCTTCCCCAGGGCTCCCACGACAGCCCGCACCTCTTTGGACAGGCTCTGGCACGGGACCTCGCTTCCTGCCCTCTCACCCCCAGTATAGTCCTCCAATACGGGGATGACCTCCTCCTCTGTAGCCCATCTCTCAGCCTCTCAAAACAGCATACTGCTGACCTCCTCAATTATCTTGGCTCTCGTGGCTAACGGGTCTCTCCAGCTAAGGCCCAACTGTCTACACCCTCAGTAACCTATCCGGGAATCCACCTTACCCCCACAACAAAGAGCCTGACAGCTGACCGCACACAGGCCATACACGAACTCTAACCTCCAGAGACAGCTGACCAGATTCTCTCCTTTCTGGGCCTGATGGGACTTTTCTGACACTGGATCTCTAACTTTGCTCTTCTTGCTAAACCCTTATACTTGGCTGCTAAAGAAACCCCCCAAGGACCCCTTAATTCTCCCACTGAGAACTTACCTTTTCCCCCTTTAAGAGTCCCCATATTTCTTGATTTAGAAAAAAAGAACCTCACAATTTGCAACGGCAGCCACACAAATTTAACTAATGATACACTCCCGTGCAACTCATCCCTCCCTGTAACTAGGCCAATGGGGGTCCCACCAGGCCTGTTCTTTTGGTGTAATGGCTCCCTTACAAAAGAGGTCAACTCTTCCTCCCCCTTCCCATGTATCCCTGTCACCCTTGTTCCACAACTCACATTATATGGCCAAGCCGAATTTCTCTCACTTATCACACAACTCTCTAGCCGACAGAAAAGGGCCACCTTTCTCCCTATCATTGCAGGCATTTCCCTCGCCCCCTCGCTCTTGTCAAGGCGGGCTTCAGGGGATGTGCCCTAACACACAGTGTCTCAACATCCTGCGACCTAGAACAGAAACTCCAGCTAGATATCGAGGCCACTGCTGCCTCTATCGCCTCCCTCCAGCGACAGATCACCTCTGTAGCCCGAGTTGTCCCCCAAAGTCGACGCACCCTGGACCTTCTGACAGCCGACAGAGGAGGTACCTGCCTCTTCCTACAGGAAGAATGCTGCTACCACATCAACGAGACAGGGGACATTGAGGGCAATGTGGATAATCTCCGACACTTAAAATAAGAACTCCAACGCAGGCAGTGACAATCCACCTCCCCCATCCCCGACTGGTGGCGGACCACCCTCTATACCTGGCTGACACCAATCCTAGGCCCCTTAATCCTTATCTGCATCCTATTCATGCTTGCCCCTGTTTTCTCAGGTTTCTCCTCAGTTGCATACAAGAAGTCTCTCAGGTGGCGGTGAATCAGTTGCTCGTCCACCCATATACCTTACTACCCACAGAACCCCCCGGTGCCACCCTGCCCTAACCTATGGTCTGTTGGCTGCACGACTCCCTTCCGGTGCCCACGTACAGCAGGAAGTATCCAGAGAACAAACGTCGCCCATTACACCAAAGAAGTTGAGATGTAAGGCCAGCAGGTCCGGGGAAGGGCCCTGAGAACAAGTCGGAACCCCCGCCAAGGAGGCTGATGCAACCGACACCCGACATTGCCACAACACTCTCCCCCTTCCCGAGGGGTGGAACTAACGGTTCTGAGTCTGATGCAACTGACATCTGACATTGCCACAACACCCGAGAGGTTACCAATAAAGGGCTGCTTCACACAGGAAGCACCTCCCCTGCGTCCACCCCTATAAATTTTTTTCGCGCCCACACCCGGGCGCGAATTCTCTGGCCCCTTTCTCTCGGACCAGTGAACCTCGCCCGGGAGCATTCCCAAATAAAGCTTGCTTAAGCTCTCTTCCATCTTTGGTGTCATTCCTAACATTTTGTGCCAAACCCCGGGTGGGGTACACAGCCCCACAAATTACCACGGGGCCACCCCTCCAAACCAGGGACCTCTGCTCACCCACCCAAGACGGCAGAAGTGGGGTAATTCCCTCCTTCATTCCCTTTGGCCCCCGGGGTCCCTACCCACTGGAATCCCTGTCCTTAACCGCGGCTGCGTCAGGGCCTCCTCCATCCACCCTCCGAACCTTGGGCAATTGTGGACACGTCCCAACAGACTGACTGCTCTCCGATCCGCCGTAACCAGAGACGTATCTCTCTTTCTCTGTTCTCCTGGGGACAGGCCGGATGTCATGGGGACTTCAGAATCCAAACCAGATCCTAAGACACCCCTTGGGTGTCCCCTGGCCAACCTTACAAAACTTGGCTTTTTTCAAGATCTCTGCCGCAGGCGGCTCATATTTTATTCCACCGAGGCCTGGCCACAGTACCCTCTAGACAATCAATCTAAATGGCCTGCTGAAGGGACTTTCGATTTCAACATCCTCCACGATTTAGATAACTAATGCCTCAGGATGATTAAATGGTCCGACGTCTCCTACGTCCAGGCCTTCTAGTATTTACACTCCCGCCCTTCCCTCTGCTTTGATTGTTCCACTTCCTAGGTGCTTCTTTCCAAACAGACATCTCCTACATCCAAGTCCCTAATTTCCTTTGACGATGACCCCTCTCCACTAACCGACCCACCCGAACTCTCGCCTCTCCCCACTCCAGAGCTCCTCTCCAATCCCCACCCTACCATGGACTGGCCCCTCTCCCTCCTCAGCCCACGCCAGCGACCCACAATGCTCCCCCGCTTCCCCAGCAGCCTCCCCCTTGGCTTCCCCTTACCCCGCTTCCTCCACCTCCACCCCTCTCTCCTCGCCCCTCTGCTAGCCAATCAGCTCACACAGCCGCTCTCACCACCATGACTCCCAAGACCCAAAGCTTCTCTGTCCCTTAAGAGAGGTGGCCAAAGCGGAAGGATTAGTTAGGTTTCATGTTCCCTTTGCCCTCCAAGATATCTCTCAAATAGAAAAGCGATTAGGCTCCTTTTCTGCCGACTCCTCCCACTACCTCAAAGAATTTCGCTACCTCTCTCAAGCTTACCATCTAACCTGGCATGACATCTTTGTGATCCTAGCTTCTACTCTGACCCCCGATGAGAGGGAACGAATTCAAACTGCTGCCCGAAACCCCGCCGATCAGGTCCACCTCACTGATAACTCTATGCTCCTCAGAGACACTATCGTTCCTGGCACCGATCTGGGCTAGAGTTATCAGGACGGCCAAGACGGTCGCTGCAACTGTGATGTTATGATCCAATGCTTCTTGACAGGTATGCAGGCTGCCTCCCACAAGACTGTCAACTTCAAAAAGCTAAAAGAGATAACCCAAGAGCCCAATGAAAGTCCAGCCGTTTATCTCAACTGCCTTACAGAGGCCATAACTCTGTGCACCCACTTGGACCCTGACAGCCCCACAGGTGCAGCGGCCTTGGCCACCCACTTTATCACACCATCAGCTCCTGATATCAGAAATAAAACTTAAGTGGGTAGAGGACGGCCCCCAGACTCCCATCTGAGACCTGGTAAAAATGCCCTTTAAAGTCTATAATGCCCGTGAGGATTTGGCAGAATCCAGCCTACAGGCTCGGATGCAATGAAAGGTGGCCCTCCTAACCCAAGCCCTTGTAGCCGCCCTGCGGCCAGGCATCTCCCATGGACAACACCACAGTACCCGCCGAAGGCAACCCCACCAGGGTCCTTCTTCAAGTGCGGAAAAGAGGGGCACTGGGTTGGCCAATGTCCCAATCCGCGACCTCCTTCCAAGCCCAGCCTTGGCTGCGGGCTAACAGGCCATTGGAAGAGTGACTGCCCTACGACCGGCCCTCCCTCAGTGCCTCCTCGCAGAGAGCGAACCGACCCGATGGCTCTACCACTCAAACTCCTGGTACTGGCGGATGACTGACGTCACCTGGACTCGATGACCCCTCTCACCCTCGCAGAGCCCAGGGTAATGCTACAGGTAGTGGGTAAGTCCATCTCATTCCTTGTGGACACCTGGCTACCTATTCGTTCTTCCCTACATATTCTGGGGCAGTTTTTCCTTCCCAGATCTCGGTTATGGGCATCGACAGTAAGCCGTCCTTCCCGCTCCAGACCGGCCCTCTCTCATGTTACATCGAGAGGCTCCCTTTCACTCATTCTTTCTGAGTCATACCGTCCTACCCGGATCCTCTGCTAGGTCGTGATGTTCTCATCCAATTAGGGGCCTCTCTGCAACAGCCAGACTTGATCCTAAGGTCTCCTCCTCTCAACTCCTGCTATCCCTCCTCGGTCTGGCAGTGGAGCCCTCTCCCTCCTCTCTTCCTCCTCCTATCTCCACCAACCGGATACACCCCCAGGTCTGTGATACATCAAAACTCATAATAGCGACACACCACCCCCTGCTCTAATGCATCTTAAAGACCCCTCCAAGTTTCCAGCAGGCCCCAATTCCCCATTTATGAAACTCATCTAAGGGGCTTACGACCTATTATCACCAGACTCTTAGACCAGGGGCTCCTTGTCCCCCCGGACTCTCCCTGCAAGGCCCCCATCCTGCCTGTTCACAAGGCCTCAGGAGATTACCACCTGGTCCAGGACTTCCGACTGATCAATGAGGTGATAATTCCCCTCCACCCAGTTGTGCCAAACCCGTACACTTTGCTCTCCCATATGCCCCCGTCCAACACCCATTTTACTGTCCTCGATCTCAAAACCGCCTTCTTTATTATTCCCCTACACCCTGATTCCTACTTCCATTTTGCTTTCACCTGGACAGATCCAGATACCCAGGCTTCCCGCCACCTCACCTGGAAGGTTCTTCCCCAGGGCTTCCATGACAGCCCCCACCTCTTTGGACAGGCTCTGGCGGGGGACCTCGCTTCCTGCCCTCTCAACCCAGTATAATCTTCCAATATGGGGATGACCTCCTCCTCTGTAGCCCATCTCTCAGACTCTCAAAACAGCATACTGCTGACCTCCTCAATTATCTCAGCTCTCGTGGCTATCGGGTCTCTCCAGCCAAGGCCCAACTCTGTACACCGTCAGTAACCTAGCTGGCAATCCACCTTACCCCCACAACAAAGAGCCTGACAGCCGACCGCACCCAGGCCATCCACGACCTCCAACCTCCAGAGACAGCTGACCAGATTCTCTCCTTTCTGGGCCTGATAGGATTTTTCTGACACTGGATCCCTAACTTTGCTCTTCTTGCTAAACCCCTATATTTGGCTGCTAAAGAAACTCCCCAAGGTCCCCTTACCTCTCCCTCCCAGAACTTACCTTTTCCCCCTTTAAGAGTCCCCGCATTTCTTCATTTAGAAAAAAAGAACCTCACAATTTGCAATGGCAGCCACCCAAATTTAACTAATGATGCACTCTCTTGCAACCCATCCCTCCCTATAACTACGCCAATGGGGGTCCCACCAGGCCTGTTCTTTTGGTGTAATGGCTCCCTTACAAAAGAGGTCAACTCTTCCTCCCCTTCCCATGTATCCCCGTCACCCTTGTTCCACAACACACATTATATGGCCAATCCGAATTTCTCTCACTTACCACACAACTCTCTAGCCGACAGAAAAAGGCCACCTTTCTCTCTATCATTGCAGGCATTTCCCTCATCTCTTCTCTCTTTTTGAGGCAGGCATCGGGGGACGAGCCCTAACAAACAGTGTCTCAATATCCTGCGACCTAGAACAGAAACTCCAGCTAGATATCGAGGCCACTGCTGCCTCTATCGCCTCCCTCCAGCGACAGATCACCTCTGTAGCCCGAGTTGTCCCCCAAAGTCGACGCACCCTGGACCTTCTGACAGCTGACAGAGGAGGTACCTGCCTCTTCCTACAGGAAGAATGCTGCTACCACATCAACGAGACAGGGGACATTGAGGGCAATGTGGATAATCTCCGACACTTAAAATAAGAACTCCAACGCAGGCAGTGACAATCCACCTCCCCCATCCCCGACTGGTGGCGGACCACCCTCTATACCTGGCTGACACCAATCCAAGGCCACTTAATCCTTATCTGCATCCTATTCATGCTTGCGCCCTCTTTCCTCAGGTTTCTTCTCAGTTGCATACAAGAAATCTCTCGGGTGGTGGTGAATCAGATGCTCTCCACCCATATACCTTACTACCCACAGAACCCCCCACTGCTGCCCTCGCTTAACCTACGGACCGTTGGCAGCTCGACTCACTTCTGGCGCCCACGTACAGCAGGAAGTAGCCAGAGACCAAACGTCGCCCCATTACACCAAAGAAATTGGGATGTAAGGCCAGCAGGCCCGGGGAAGGGTGCAGGGAGCTAGTCAGAACCCCTGCCAAGGAGGCTGATGCAACCGACACCCGACATTGCCACAACAGTCTTCCCACTCCCTGAGGGGTGGAACTAACGGTTCTGAGGCTGATGCAACCGACATCTGACATTGCCACAACACCCGAGAGGTTACCAATAAAGGGCTGCTTCACACAGCAAGCACCTCCCCTGCGTCCACCCCTATAAATTTTTTTCGCGCCCAAACCCGGGCGCAAATTCTCTGGCCCTTTTCTCTCGGACCAGTGAACCTCGCCTGGGAGCATTCCCAAATAAAGCTTGCTTAAGCTCTCCTCCATCTTTGGTGCCATTCCTTACATTTTGTGCCAAAACCTGGGAGGGGTACACAGCCCCACAAATTACCACGGGGCCACTAATCCACACCGGGGACCTCTGCTCACCCACCCAACCTGGCAGAAGTGGGGTAAGTCTCTCCTTCGTTCCCCTTGACCCCCGGGGTCCCTACCCACTGGACTCCCTGTCCTTAACTGCGGCCGCTTCAGGGCCTCCTCCATCCTCCCTCCGAGCCTCGGGCGTATGTGGAGACGTCCCAACCGACTGACTGCTCTCCGATTCACCGTGACCAGAGACGTATCTCTCTTTCTCTGTTCACCCAGCGACAGGCCGGATGTCATGGGGACTTCAGAATACAAACCAGATCCTAAGACACCCCTGGGGTGTCTCCTGGCCAACTTTTCAAAACTCGGCATTTCTCAAGATCTCCACCGCAGGCGGCTCATATTTTATTCCACCGAGGCCTGGCCACAGTACCCTCTAGAAAATCAATCTAAATGGCCTGCTGAAGGGACTTTCGATTTCAACATCCTCCACGATTTAGATAACTACTGCCTCAGGACGGGAAAATGGTCAGAGGTCCCCTACATCCAGGCCTTCTGGTATTTACGCTCCCACCTTACCCTCTGCATCGATTGTTCCACCTCCTAGATGCTTCTTTCCCAACAGACATCTCCTACATCCAAGCCCCTAATTTCCTTTGACGATGACCCCTCTCCACTAACCGACCCACCCGAACTCTCACCTCTCCCCACTCCAGAGCTCCTCTCCAACCCCCAACCTACCCTGGACTGGCCCCTCTCCCTCCTCAGCCCAGCCCAGAGGTCCCCCACCTCTCCCCCTCTTCCCCCAGCAGCCTCATCCTTGGCTTCCCCTTCCCCCACTTCCTCCCCCTCCACCCCTCTCTCCTTGCCCCTCTGTTCACCAATCAGCTCACACACCCGCTCTCACCACCACGACTCTCAAGACCTAAACATTCTCTGTCCCTTAACAGAGGTGGCCGGAGCGGAAGGATTAGTTAGGGTTCATGTTTCCTTTGCCCTCCAGGATCTCTCTCAAATAGAAAAGCAATTAGGATCCTTTTCTGCCGACTCCTCCCACGACCTCAAAGAATTTCGCTACCTCTCTCAAGCTTACCATCTAACCTGGCACGACATCTTTGTGATCCTAGCTTCTACTCTGACCCCCGATGAGAGGGAACGAATTCAAACTGCTGCCCGAAACCATGCAGATCAGTTAACCTCACTGATAACTCTATGCCCGTCGGAGACACCGCCGTTCCTGGCACCGATCCGCGCTGGAGTTTTCAGGACGGTCAAGACGGTCACCGCAAATGCGAAATAATGATCCAATGCCTCTTGGCTGGTATGCAGGCTGCCTCTCACAAGATTGTGAACTTCAAAAAGCTAAAAGAGATAACCCAAGAGCCCAATGAAACTCCAGCCATTTATCTCAACCGCCTTACAGAGGCCCTAACTCTGTACACCCTCTTGGACCCTGACAGCCCCGCAGGCGCAGCGGCCTTGGCCACCCACTTTATCACACCATCAGCTCCTGATATCAGAAATAAAACTTAAGGGGGAGAGGACAGCCCCCAGACTCCCATCTGAGACCTGGTGAAAATGCCCTTTAAAGTCTATAATGCCCGTGAGGATTTGGCAGAATCCAGCCTACAGGCTCGGATGCACCGAAAGGTGGCCCTCCAAACCCAAGCCCTCGTAGGCACCCTGTGGCCAGCCATCTCCCATGGACAACATCCATGGGACTTGCCGAAGGCAACCCCACCAGGAGCCTGCTTCAAGTGCAGATAAGAGGTTCACTGGGCTCACCAATTTTGCAATCCCTGGCCTCTTTCCAAGCCCTGTCCTCGCGGCAGGCTCAAAGTCCATTGGAAGAGAGACTGCCCTATGACCGGCCCTCTCTCAGCGCCTCCACGCGGAGAGCAAACCAACCCGATGGCTCTACCACTCAAACTCCTGGGAATGGCTGACGACTGACATCACCCGGACTCGAAGACCCCCATCACCCTCGCAGAGCCCAGGGTAACGCTACAGGTAGCGGGTAAGTCCATCTCATTCCTGGTGGACACAGGGGCTACCTATTCGGTCTTCCCTACATATTCCGGGCCAGTTTTTCCTTCCCAGATCTCAGTTATGGGCATCGACGGTAAGCCGTCCTTCCTGCTCCAGACCGGCCCTCTCTCATGTTACATCAAAAGGCTCCCTTTCACTCATTCTTTCTGAGTCATACCTTCCTACCTGGTTCCTCTGCTAGGTCGTGATGTTCTCTTCCAATTAGGGGCTTCTCTCCAACTGGCCAGACTTCATCCTAAGGCCTCTTCCTCTCAACTCCTGCTTCCCCTCCTCGGTCTGGCAGTGCAGCCCTCTCCCTCCTCTCTTCCTCCTCCCATGTCCCCCAACCGGATAGACCCCCATGTTTGTGATACGTCAAAACCCATAATAGTCACACACCACCCCCCTACCCTAATCCGTCTTAAAGACCCCTCCAAGTTTCCAGCCAGGCCCCAATTCCCCATTTCTGAAACCAATCTAAGGGGCTTACGACCTATTATCACCAGACTCTTTGACCAGGGGCTCCTCGTCCCCACGGACTCTCCCTGCAATGCCCCCATCCTGCCTGTCCACAAGGTCTCAGGAGATTACCACCTGGTCCAGGACTTCCGACTGATCAATGAGGCGATAATTCCCCTCCACCCAGTTGTGCCAAACCCGTACACTTTGCTCTCCCATATGCCCCCGTCCAACACCCATTTTATGGTCCTCGATCTCAAAACCGCCTTCTTTATTTTTCCCCTACACTCTGATTCCTACTTCCATTTTGCTTTCACCTGGACAGATCCAGATACCCAGGCTTCCCGCCACCTCACCTGGATGGTTCTTCCCCAGGGCTTCTGTGAGAGACCCCACCTCTTTGGACAGGCTCTGGTGCGGGACCTCGCTTCCTGTCCTCTCATCCCAGTATAGTCTTCCAATATGGGGATGACCGCCTCCTCTGTAGCCCATCTCTCAGCCTCTCAAAACAGCATACTGCTGACCTCCTCAATTATCTCGGCCCTCGTGGCTATCGGGTCTCTCCAGCCAAGGCCCAACTGTCTACACCCTCAGTAACCTAGCTGAGGAATCCACCTTACCCCCAGAACAAAGAGCCTGACAGCCGACCGCACCCAGGCCATCCACGACCTCCAACCTCCAGAGACAGCTGACCAGATTCTCTCCTTTCTGGGCCTGATAGGATTTTTCCGACATTGGATCCCTAAGTTTGCTCTTCTTGCTAAACCCCTATATTTGGCTGCTAAAGAAACCCCCCAAGGACCCCTTACTTCTCCCTCCCAAATCTTATCTTTTGCCCCTTTAAGAGTCTCCATATTTCTTGATTTAGAAAAAAAGAACCTCACAATTTGCTATGGCAGCCACCCAAACTTAACTAATGATGCACTCCCTTGCAACTCATCCCTCCCTGTAACTACGCCAATGGGGGCCCCACCAAGCCTGTTCTTTTGGTGTAATGGCTCCCTTACCAAAGAGGTCAACTCTTCCTCCCCCTTCCCATGTATCCCCATCACCCTTGTTCCACAACTCACATTTTATGGCCAAGCTGAATTTTCTCATTTACCACAAACTCTCTAGCTGACAGAAAAGGGCCACCTTTCTCCCTATGGTTGCAGGCATTTCCCTCGCCTCCTCTCTTTCCTCGCTGTGGGTATCGGGGGAGGAGACCTAACACACAGTGTCTCAACATCCCGTGACCTAGAACAGAAACTCCAGCTAGCCATCGAGGCCTCTGCTGCCTCTATCACCTCCCTCCATCCCCAGATCACCTCTGTAGCCCGAGCTGCCCTCCAAAGTCGACGCACCCTGGACCTTCTGACAGCCGACAGAGGAGGTACCTGCCTCTTCCTACAGGAAGAATGCTGCTACTACATCAACGAGACAGGGGTCATTGAGGACAATGTGGATGTTCTCCAACACTTAAGAGAAGGACTCCAACGCAGGCAGCGACAATCCACCTGCCCCGTCCCCGACTGGTGGTGGTCCACCCTCTATACCTGGCTGACACCAATCCAAGGCCACTTAAAATTTATCTGCATCCTATTCATGCTTGCCCCCTGTTTCCTCAGGTTTCTCCTCAGTTGCATACAAGAAGTCTCTCGCGTGACAGTGAATCAGATGTTCCTCCAACCATATACCTTACTATCCACAGAAACCCCCGCTGCCACACTCTCCTAACGTACGGACCTTTGGCTACACAACTCCCTTCTGGTGCCCCCGTACAGCAGGAAGTAGCCAGAGACCAAATGTCACCCCATTACACCAAAGAAGTCGGGATGTAAGGCCAGCAGGTCCGGGGAAAGGCCCAGGGAGCTAGTTGGAACCTCCGCCAAGGAGGCTTATGCAACCGACACCCGACATTGCCACAGCAGTCTTTCCGCTCCCCGATGGGCGGAACTAATGGCTCTGAGGCTGATGCAACCAACAACTGACATTGCCACAACACCCGAGAGATTATCAAAAAAGGGCTGCTTCACACGGCAAGCACCTCCCCTGCGTCCACCCCTATAAATTTTGTTCGCGTTCACACCCGGGCGTGACTTCTCTGGCCCCTTTCTCTCGGACCAGTGAACCTCGCCCGGGAGTGTCCCCAAATAAAGCTTGCTTAAGCTCTCCTCCGTCGTTGGTGCCATTTCTTACAAAAAACATAGGCAGAACACTCTATGACATAAATCACAGCAAGATCCCTTTTGACCCACCTCCTAGAGAAATGGAATTTAAAACAATTATAGACAAATGGTACCTAATGAAACTTCAAAGCTTTTGCACAGCAAAGGAAACCATTAATGAGACCAAAAGACAACCCTCAGAATTGGAGAAATTGCTTGCAAATGAAGCAACTGACAAAGGATTAATCTCCAAAATTTCGAAGCAGCTCATGCAGCTCAATAACAAAAAACCAAACAACCCAATCCAAAAATGGGCAGAAGACCTAAATAGACATTTCTCCAAAGAAGATATACAGATTGCCAACAAACACATGAAAGAATGCTCAGCATCATTAATCATTAGAGAAATGCAAATCAAAACTACAATGAGATATCATCTCACACCAGTCAGAATGGCCATCATCAAAAATTGTAGAAACAATAAATGCTGGAGAGGGTGTGGAGAAAAGGGAACTCTCTTGCACTGCTGGAGGGAATGTGAATTGGTTCAGTCACTATGGAGAACAGTATGGAGGTTCCTTAGAAAACTACAAATAGAACTACCATATGACCCAGCAATCCCACTACTGGGCGTATACCCTGAGAAAACCATAATTCAAAAAAAGTCATGTACCAAAATATTCATTGCAGCTCTATTTACAATAGCCTGTAGATGGAAACAACCTAAGTGTCCATCATTTGATGAATGGATAAAGAAGATGTGGCACATATATACAATGGAATATTACTCAGCCATAAAAAGAAACGAAATTGAGCTATTTGTAATGAGGTGGATAGACCTAGAGTCTGTCATACAGAGTGAAGTATGTCAGAAAGAGAAAGACATATACTGTATGCTAACACATATATATGGAATTTAAGGAAAAATTGGCATGAAGGACCTTGGGGTAAGACAGGAATAAAGACACAGACCTACTAGAGAATGGACTTGAGGATATGGGGAGGGGTAGGGTAAGCTGTTACAAAGCAAGAGAGAGGCATGGACATATATACACTACCAAATGTAAGGTAGATAGCTAGTGGGAAGCAGCCGCATAGCACATGGAGATCAGCTCGGTTCTTTGTGACTGCCTGGAGGGGTGTAATAGAGAGGGTGGGAGGGAGGGAGACGCAAGAAGAAAGACATATGAGAACATATGTATATGTATAACTAATTCACTTTGTTATAAAGCAGAAACCAACACACTATTGTAAAGCAATTATCCTCCAATAAAGTTGTAAAATACTTAAACAAAAACAAAAGCAAACAAACAAAAAAAGAATTTTCACCTGACCTGGGATGAGCATCCCAGCACTGTGGGAGAAAATTTGATCACAAAATGTCTCCCAAATATTAGTCAAATTCCTGACCAAGAGGAGAGGACCAGTCATCAGCGATTGCATCCCTCCAATGTGAGCCAGTGAACCCTGATGAAACTCAGGAAGGAGAATACTTGCCATCTAGCAGCCATCATACTGGAGCCACTCCTTATGATGATCCCTGAGGACACTTAGGATATGAAAATACAGGATCCAGGCCCCAGATGCTGTGGTGCATATCAAAGGAATGATTTCAGTGAGCCCAGAGCCTTGCATCTTCCCATACATAGAAAAACGCTAATTTCGTTAACTGCAGATGTGGCCTCATGGGCTTGAAACCCTCAAAATTCCCAATAACTCTCAACTTTCAGAGTGTGAATTCTTTTTTTTAAGTCAACAGGTGTAAAGTAGACACTTCCAAAGAGGAACAAAAGACAAATCTCAACATTTGGAACACTGGCACTGATGGCGGATGCTCCCAGAAAGATCTATCTGATGGAGCAGTTAGATCAGTTGTCACTCCTTTTTCCACAAGATTGTGGAATGGACATTGACAGTGGGGAATCGTAACAGGGAAGAAGTAAATCGGACTCTATGTTGGATCTGTTTCTTTGACTTTAACCTTTGCTTTTTGTTGTTTTTATTATTGTAATTATGCATAATGCCCTGACTCAGGGAACCCAGCCCCTCTGCCTGAATGCTGAACTAAAGTGCCTCTGTTTAGCTCTCAGGGAGACAATCTGACCCTGCCCACATGTAAATGGCTGAAATTAACACATCCTCTCATCAAGGCTGGTCATTCCAAGGAGATGCTTTGCTAGACTGATGGCCCTTTTAACTTTACTTCCTCACTGCCACTCTCTTTCTAGTTTGCCTTTTTTACTTTACTTACCTCTCTGATTCTATAAAAGAAACTGGCATCCAGATCCTGATAAGATGGTTTTTGGAGACACTAGTCCGCCATCTTCTCAGTCGGCCCACTTTCCAAATAAAGTCGTATTCCTTGCCTCAATACCTCATCTCTGATTTATTGGCCTGTCATGTGGCGAGCAGAGCAAGCTTGGACTTGGTAACAGTCCTGCAATGCTTGCACCTGGACACGCTTCTCCTCAAGCAACAAAATACAAGGAAACTATAGGGGACAAAAAACAACTGCATGCATGTGCAGTTAGGGCAAATTCTAGACAAAAGATACAAAGAGACCAAAAAAACCAGCTGCCACTTTTGAAGAGCCTGGAGCAAAAGCAGAGGGTTGGGAGCAAAAGCAGGATACTGCGCCTGCCCCCTGCACACAACACCACCTAAGGGGTGGGCACACCTCCTAAGCCACCCCTCCTGCCCGACCCCTGGACACACCCCCACCCTCACTCCTTCTAAGGAGCCAGCTCACGCCCCTCGGAGTGAGCAAGCAAGGGATCATGTTGTTCTCGCTTCCCCCTGCTGCAGCAGGAGTCCCAATAAAGACTTGCCTGAATTTCTCACCTGGCCTCTGATCAATTTCTATTGGTTAAGGGGGTCAAGAACACTGATTGGTGACATACTTTGTGGCAACACCACGAAGGGACTATCGCCCCCTTCCCAGGAGAGGATCTGGGCACCTCCAGGACCACTGAACGCTGCTTCCCAGTGCGTGACAAGCGGCCACCTGAACCTCTTGTTTCAGACTCAGCAAGTTTGGTAAGTCTGCCTTCCTGGCCCCTGGGGGCCTCAGTACCCTCATTCAGGCAATGCTTTCCCCCTCCCCTTGTCCCTTTTCCCTCACTACTTTCCCTTTCCCCTTTGTTCCTTTCCCTCTCCTGAAATCTCTCTACTTCTCTCTCTGTCCTCTCTTCTGTCCTCTCTTACTTCTGTCCTTTCCTTCCAAGAGAGTGGACGTCAGGCAGCTACAGCATCATTCCTCTCAGCTTGTGAGACCTCCTCCCTCTGGCTGACAATGGCTCACCTTGACGGGTGACAAGCAAAGGTGGGAGAGGCTCGCCTCACAGCTCACACCTTGGTCCAGTGGTTTCTCCCTGACCGGAGATTTTTGACAGTGATAGAGGTTCAAACCTCATATCGTGTAGTGGCTGGAAGTCTGATGGTCCCAATATTCTCACCCTTCTTTTCCTGCCACCAAGAGAACTCCCACTGGGAATGGAATGAAGTGGCAGATTTCTATATACTAGTGTATGTATGAGTGAGAGTCACACCTGTGGGTTGAGGACCCACAGACGACATACAACTGGCTGCTTTCCAGGCTTGACTGCCCCGGTGGCCAGTGGATAGGGTGTTCCCTCCTTCACTGGCCCTTTGTGGAAGCTCACAGGTTGGTGCCTGAATAGACACCTGCAGGGGGTGGGTTGAAACTGAAATCTCCCTCTTTCTGTTCCTTTCTCTTTTTCAGTCTTTCCTCTCTCCCCTCCCTTGATCCTTACACCTGCATTCCCGTCCCCTTTACGTTGAAAACTTCTTGTTTGTGTCTTTAAATTTTGTGATTTGTATCTTTGTTCGTGATGTAGTTTTGTCTGTGCAACTGCTCCTGCAAGTCTCTACTGATATTGTGGGCATGGTGGAGCACTTGAGCCTTGAAATACAAACCCAGCCCACATTGCCTGAGACTCCAGCCTTGGGTTACTTAGTGGGATTTTAAGGAACAGAAAGAAAAGACAAGAGCTTGCATTTTTCCTTCCTCTGCTCTTGCAATGCACTATTCTACCAGGGCTCTCAGGAACTACTTGACTCATCTGTAGTCCCCCAGACTGAGGGAAAAAAGGGCCATTTTAAATTCAAGCAGGAAAACTATGAGATCTCTGGTTCTGTAGAAATTGGTTTGTCTGGTTTAAACTTGTGGGTTTTATTAATACAGACCTGTCTTTAGAGTCATCAACGCTAAGTGCAATACTTTCACTGTATCTAGGGTTACTAGAAGGCAATAAGTGCATATTGTTTCTGTTATAAAATCTGTCAACAGGGGAAATAACCTGATATGATTAAATTTTTAAGTAAATGTAACTGGGATAAGAACTTTCTGGTAAACTCTATTGGAATAATTATGTTTTGGAAACTTCCATCTAAAACAGTCTCTCCAAGTTTTGGTAAATCTGAAACTAAGTTAAATGGTAGGAATTAATTAAATATCCAGGCCATTTCAAATAAGATAAAATATTGGAACATTAATTGCTAAACAGGTCTAAATTTACCTACTCTTGTCTTCTTGTGAGAGAGAAACTAAAGCTGTTTGGTGCCGCCTTGAGATGTTCTCTACCAATCTACAGAATGCTACTGTAAAGGACAGTTCATGGTTGCTTAAGGAAAGTAGGATGTGTGTTTTCAGAAAAGAAGGTATGAGGAATGGAAATATATTTTGTTAAAGGGAAAAGTGTGATTTTGTCCTAGAGCTGGCTATTTCTGAATGGGGAAAGAATAAAGGACAAAGTATGGCTACAGAAAGTTGCAGAATGCTTGTGGAAGAGGAACATTGAGAAAAGAATTTTGTATGTAGTCAGGATTTTCTAAGGTTGGATTAAATTTAAGTAGGTAAATGGATTTTATTAAGAGTAGGCTGATGCAAGCCTGGATTTGGTTTCTCTCTCTCATAAGAGAACAAAGTTGTCCTGGAATGCTGCTTTTGATAACAGATCCTGTGATTTCTTGTGCCTTTAAGAGATCTATATTTACATTTGATTTTCCCCCACCTTATCTCAAGGAATAAATATTGTTTCACAGCAAACTATGATCCTATCTGACTGGTGTTTTAAAATTTTTAAACTTTTTGACAGATTTCACAAATATCAAATTCCAATTGAAATTCTCTTGACTTCCAGTTAACTTTGGGGTGCTTCAAAGGGCCCCTGGAACATCCCAAAGAGAGATCCTAAACTAACTGGGTTAATTTGTGAGGAGAGGTTTGTCAGGTTGTCTCTAAACGCTGACATGTTTAGGGATGAATTTATTAGGCTGGGGTTGACATTCTCACCTGTTAGGCCGTCATGGTTATTCTGGCCCACTGTTGCACCCTGGATGAAAAGGAACATATACTAAGAAAGGACAGAGAACACACAGATGGCCTAGTGGCCACCAATCCACACCACCAAATTTATCAGGTGGATGGGGATACAATCCCAGAACATGATCCACACTGGGACTATGAAGATCGTGTAGGCCAGGCTAGGATGAAACATTGTATTACTTGTCTATCAGAAGGAATGAAAAGGTGTAAGGTGAAGGCTGTAAATTATGATAAGGTCTGAGAGGTTACACAGGAAAAAAGATGAAAACCCATCAGTCTTCCTGAGCCTGGTGAAAGAGACATTCAGGAAGTACACCAATACAGACCCTGAGTCCTCAGAAGGAAGGACATTCTTGGCCATACATTTTGTCACCCAGGCTACTCCTGATGCCGGAGAAAATTACAAAAGCTTGAGGCTGGGCCCCAAACCCCATTGTAAACCTTGGTAGAGGAGGCCTTCAAGGCCTATAACAACCGAGACTTAATGGAGGAGGCCAATAACGGTAAGAGGCTAATAAAGAAAATGCAGCTTTAGGCTGCTCTGAGCCACGCACCACCTCGAGGGGACCCTGGAGGGCTGAGAAGGCTGGACAGACCACCAAGAAGCTGCCTGGGCCCGAACCAGTGTTTTTTTTTTGTCGGAAAGGGGGGCACTGGGAGGGGGAATGTCCTGAGCGCCCTCTAGTGGGATGCCCGAGGGTCAACACTGACCTGCCCCAGTTCCTTGTGAATCTCTCAGATGCAAGATTCCCACACACCGAATGACTGGCCCCGAGCAACTGCCCTGCTCTGGATCCCACTCAATCCATCCTCATTACTGCCACAGAGCCTTGGGTCACCCTCTATGTTGCAGGTAGGAGAACTGAATTTCTTGAAGACAGTGGAGCTGTCTGCTCTGTTCTGGTTTGGCCGGCTGGCCCTCTCTCCATGACTCTACTGTGATGGGAGTTGATGGACAGCCAAAAGTAAGGCGATTTATGTCTCCCCTTGCCTGCAGAGTGGAGTCCATTGTTATTACTCCTTTCTATATATGTCAGAATGTCCTGTCCCTCTCCTCGGGAGAGATTTGCTAAATGAGTTAGGACCTAGTCTATTCTTAGGACAGGGTGAAGTCCAAGGAGGTAAAGAATCCAAACAGAGAATGCCATCTATTATGAGCCCCAGATGACCCACCTGTTGGGCATCAAAATATTCCCCAAGGCCTCCCCCAAGAAATTAGAGAACAAGTAGATCCTGCAGTTTGGAATACCTTGGTGCCAGGAAAAGCAAACTGTGTTCCCCTGATAAAAATAAGGTTAAGGCCTGGGGAAAAATACACCTGGAAGAGAAAATATCCTTTAAAACCTGAGGACCTGAGGGGAATCCAACCACTGCTCAGCAAATTCCTAAAACACGGATTCATTAGGCCCTGCCAATCCCCATGCAACACTCAATCTTCCCCACTCAGAAGCCTAACAGAGAGTGTTGGTTTGTGCAAGACTTACGAGCAGTGAATAAGGCTGCCTCACCCAAGTGCCAGGGATTGCTCAGCATTTCTCTGTTTTGGACCTCACAGATACATTTTTTCTGTATTCCCCTACATCCAGACTTTCAATACCTTTTTTCCTTTGAATTGGATGGACGCTGACACCCTGGAGGCTACCCAGTATACCTGGACAGTGCTTCCACAGGGTTTTCAGGACAGCCCCCATCTTTTTGGAAACATGTTAGCAAGAGAACTGAGGGAACTGAGCCTTGAGAAGGGAACCCTGTTACAATATGTTGATGACTTATTGGTAAGTAGTGAGACCAAACAAGATTCAGATCACAATACTCTTAGGGTCCTAAATTCTCTGGCAAAAAGGGGATATAAAATCTCTCCAACCAAGGCTCAGATCTTACAGCAACAGGTTCAATATTTACGATTTGTTTTGAGCCCAGGGGCACAAGCCCTGGCCATAGATCCGAAGACAGCAATTTGTGCATTACCATCTCCAACCACAAAGAGACAACTCAGAGGCTTCCTTGGGATGGCTGGGTTCTGTTGTATCTGGATTCCAACTTATGGCCTTATAGAAAAAACCCTATATGAGGCTCTAAAGGGAGGAGAAAGGGAACCCCTGCAATGGAATGAGAACCACCGTCAGGCCTCTGAGACTCTAAAGACTGAGTTGAATAGAGTTCCAGCACTGGGGCTTCCAAATTTGGACAAGCCCTTTACCCTATATGTTCGTGAGACATCAGGGACAGCACTAGGAATCTGACCCAAAAGTTGGGACCAGATCAGAGACCAGTGGCTTACTTTTCAAAACAACTAACAAAAAGGAGCAGAACAATAACAAAGAATAAGACAATAAAATAAAATTTTAAAAGAATAAAAATTAAATAAAATTAGAAAAAAAGGTCATAAAAGGCCTTGGTGGTGTTGCGGGGGTTGGGCAGGGCTCAGGCTCAGGACTCTCATGGCTGGAGGGGGCCCCAGGGGGCTGAGGTTCAGGCCCAGGACCCCAGCAGGTTTGCCGAGGCCCAAGCCGGTTGGGGAGATGCTAGCTGTGTTCCCCTCTGATCTCCCGATCCCCCAAATGTCTCTCTTCATTCCCACCGATCCCCACATCATGGTTGGGCCCCTCCGCGTGTGGGAACCCCTCTCCTCCCCACCGCTGCCCCACAGGGAGGGGTGCCTGGTCCCATCATGCCTCAACCTTTCCTGCCCCCCTTCTTCCCCTCCACATCCTAACCAGTCATGCTGGAATTCCTTCCATCCCTTTAGGTGTCCGAGGTCCCCCACCAATGCCTGGTAGGTGCCCTAGTTGTGATAAGATGCAAACTCTGTGTCCTTCTACTCCACCGTCTTCTGACTCATTGGCCCTGGGATGGCCAAGCTGCCTGTGGGCAGTAGCAGCCACAGCCCTGTTGATTAGTGAGGCTTCCAAGCTCACCCTGGGACAACACTTAGACATTAACCCCTCATCAGGTATAATCTGTGCCAGAAGTCAAAGAACATCACTGGTTGACTGGAGCAAGGTTAACAAGATATCATGCCCTCCTAATGGGTACCCCTGACATTCCCTTAAAGGTATGCAAAACCGGGCTTCCCTGGTGGCGCAGTGGTTGAGAGTCCGCCTGCCGATGCAGGGGACGAAGGTTCGTGCCCCGGTCCGGGAAGATCCCACAAGCTGCGGAGCGGCTGGGCCCGTGAGCCATGGCCGCTGAGCCTGCGCGTCCGGAGCCTGTGCTCCACAATGCAGGAGGCCACAACAGTGAGAGGCCCACGTACAGAAAAAAAAAAATGGTTTGCAAAACCCTGAACCCGGCAACTAGTTTCCAGCCGTCGAGACTGGAGACTCAGTGCATCCGTGTATTGAGACCATAGAGCAAACTTACTCCAGCAGGTCTGATCTTCTAGATGAGCCTCTTGACAGCCCTGAGGTCGAATGGTTTACTGATGGGAGCAGTTTTGTAGAAATGGGAACCCGAAAGGCGGGGTATGCCATAGTTAGTCTAGATGAAGTTATAGAAGCCAAGGCCCTGCCACCCCAGATGTCAGCCCAGAAGTCTGAACTAATTGCGTTGATGAGAGCTTTGCAATTAGGGAAGGATAAGAAATTAAATATTTTTACTGACTCTAATTATGGGTTCCATGTGCTACAGGCTCAGGCTGCCATTTGGAAAGAAAGAGGAATGCTAACCACTAGAAATTCCCCCATAAAACATAAAGATGTGATTCTGGCTCTTTTAGAAGCAGTGCAGCTTTCAACCCAGGTAGCAGTAATATACTGTAGAAGCCATCAGAGGGATGGATCTTTTGTGAGTGAGCCAAGGGAACAGCAAAGCTGATCAAATTGCAAAACAGGTATCATGATTGCAGGAACATGAACAAGTTATGCCTCTAGTAATTGCCCCCCCTGAACTCCCTAGCCTTCCCCAGTATTCCCCACAGGAACAAGAAAATGCAAAAAAGTGGGGTATGAGAAGGGAAGCACAGGGTGTATAAAAAGGAGGATAAAGTTCTAATCCTACTGGCCCGACAGTGGAAACTCACTAAGAGTTTACATGATGCCGCCTACTATGAGAGGGATGTACTACGGGACTTGATGCAAAAGGCTTTTTCAGGGAAGGGGCTTAAAAGAACAGTAAAAACAAGTAACACTTGCCTGTGATCTGTGTGGCTGTAATAACCCACAGACCCATCCAATCCCTCCTTCGTTACTCAGGGCAATTCAATGCCAAGGGACATATTCCAGGGGAAGATTGGCAGTTAGATTTCACCCAAATGCCCCCATGATCAGGATATAAATATCTTCTGGTGTTTGTCGATACTTTCATAGGATGAGTTGAAGCCTTCCACACCTGATCTACAAAGGCTATGGAAGTCTGTAAGTCCCTTTTTAAAGAAATAATTATTCAGTGTGGACTTCCAAAGTCCCTCCAGAGCGATAACGGACCCTTTATAGCCAAAATCACACAGCAGCTCACAACAGCCCTAGGGATAGGCTACAAGCTACACACCCCTTGACACCCCCAGTCTTCAGGGAAGGTGGAGAAAATGAACCATACTTTAGAGAAAACCTTAGCAAAGCTCTGCCAAAAAACTCATGAACGCTGGACCAACTTGTACTCCTCAGGGTCTGTGTAGTCCCCAGGAGAGGTCTGAGACTTAGCCCATTTGAAATGATATGGGAGGCCTTTTCTTACTACTACATTGTACTGGATGGAGGTGAACCAGGGCCTGAGATATATTACTAATCTAGGACAAGTTCAGAAGGCAATCAGGACTATGCCCACAAAACACTGCCAGCTCCCACTAAAAATACAGACGAAGGAGCAGTCCCTTCACAAATAAACCCCAGGGACCAAGTTCTTAAAACCTGGAAAGTTGGATCCCCGAAGACCAACTATTGCCAAAATGGAAGGTCCCCTATAAAGTAATTTTAACCACCTCCACTGCTGTCAAACTCAAGGGACATCTTGTTGGGTACATTTCTCCACACTAAAGCTTTTACCTCCAGAAGCCCCACAGGTCACAACAGAAGAACAATACACCTGTGAGCCAGTGGAAGATCTGAGATATCTATTCAAAAGACAGGCACCATCAACAAATAAGTAAAATGATGTAGTGGGTTGGCTCTTATTTGAAGCCTTAATGGGACTTGGCACCTCTCTTGTTTCCTTGGTTGATGTGGTTCTTGACAACTGTCTGGCTGTTGATTACCTTCCGGCAGAACAAGGTAGAGTCTGTGCGACAAGTAATACTTACTGCTGCACTTGGATCAATGCAACAGGACATGTAAAATTAATATTAAGGAAACATACACCCAGGCAGAGTGGCTTCATAAGTTTGGCAGGGGCGATGTCACCTCCCTTGTCTGGTCAACAGTTAAGGAAGCCCAAAGTTAACCTTGTTCCTTCCCTTTCCAGGCCCTTTATTGGCTACTGTTCTTCTCATTTGTAGCCCTTGTTTGTTTACATGTTTTTTAAAATTATATTTATTTTTTGGCTGTGTTGGGTCTTTGCTGCTGCATGCGGGCTTTCTCTAGTTGTGGTGAGCAGTGGCTACTCTTCATTGCAGTGCACATGCTTCTCATTGTGGTGGCTTCTCTTGTTGCATAGCATGGGCTCTAGTCCCCTGGGTTTCAATAGTTGTGGTGTGTGGGCTCAGTAGTTGTGGCTCACAGGCTCTAGAATGCAGGCTCAGTAGTTGTGGTGTATGGGCTTAGTTGCTCCGCAGCATGTGGGGTCTTCCCGGACCAGGGCTTGAACCCATGACCCCTGTATTGCCAGGCGGATTCTTAACGACGGCACCACCAAAGAAGTCCCTGCCCTTGTTGTTTAACCTTTTGGTTAATTTTGTGTCTTTAGGCTCCAACAGTTTGAAGTAAGGCTTATGATGACTCAAGGAATTCAGCCCATTCCAGCAGAAAGTGGCCCAGGTCCCTATAGGTCCTTGGAACAGTCAGAGAGGGACTTCTATACCTCTAGGGTAGGCTAGGGTCTGCAACCCTTGTCCAGCAGGAAGAAGTTTCAAAAGAAGAGAGCTTCGGCCTATTACCCCTTAAGAATAGGGCATCTAGTCTCTCAGGGGGCAATGAGACAGGCTGCGACCTGGGACCCTTTGCTACTGTGCTGCAATGCTTGCACCTGGATACACCTCTCCTCAAGCAACAAAATACAAGGAAACTATATGGGACAAAAAATAACTGCATGCTTGTGCAGTTAGGGCAAATTCTAGACAAAAGATACAAAGAGACCAAAAATCCCAATTGCCACTTTTAAGGAGCCTGGAGCAAAAGCAGGGGTCAGGAGCAACAGCAGGGTACTGCACATGCCCCCTGCACACACCCCACCAAGGGGTGGGCACACCACCTGAGCCACCCCTCCGGCACGACTCCTGGTCACACCCCTACCTTCACTCCTTATAAGGAGCCAGCTCACACCCCCTCAGGGAGGGAGCAAGCAAGGAAATCTGTTGTTTGTTCTCTCTCCTCCATGATGCAGCAGGGGCCCCAGTAAAGCCTTGCCTAAATTTCTTGTCTGGCCTCTGATCACTTTCTATTGATTAAGGAGCCCAAGAACCCTGGTCAGTAACACCTCCAGCTGCATAACATTGGCAAGGAGACCCAGGTGCCACTTGTATATGGTGGGCAGGTCCAGCCAACACCTTTCTCCACAGGGGTTACCTAGAATCCATGGATAAACTAAAGTTCTGCCCAAAATAATATTACAGAAGTACTGACACCCAAGAGGTGATAGGCCCTTGGGATAAACCTCTGCCAAATACAGGCTGCAACTAGAAATATACCATATAACTGAGCACAACCTTATGAGGCCTTCTGGGTGTGGACCGCCCCCACTTGCCTCTTGTTTGTAGAAAAGCTTTAGTCTTCCAGGCCTCCCTTGAGTCATAAAAACCTGTCTCAAGATTTAATAACTGCAAGAACGTGAACATGTAGTAACAAAAGATAGCAGTTGGGTCAGGAGAACTGGTAACAATTTAAACAATAGATCACCCACATAGCAGAGTCACATAAACTTTAGTTCCTCCATGAAGGACATGGATAACAGTGTCTGATGCACAGTCCTTAGCTGTTTTGCAGATACTAAAACCTGCACCAGAAGGAAGAAGCTAACTGCATCATGACCATGAGCATGTAGCCCCCAGACCAGCTGGAGCCTGAGTATTGATGATGTTAACCCCTGTGACACCACACTTTTACCTCACCATCAGACAGAGAATTGTGCATGAGCTGATCACAGACCCTGCAGCTCTCTCCCTCACTCTATCTTTAAAAACCCTCCCCTGAAACTCATCAGGGAGTTTGGGTCTTTTGAGCATGAGCCACCCACACTCCTTCCTTGGCTCCTGCAATAAACCCTGCACTTTCCTTCACCACAACCTGATGTGAGTAGATTGGCATTGCTGTGCACTGGTGAACTGACCCAAGTTTGGTTCGGTAACAACCAGAATGCCCAGACCTAGAAAGTGCGGCTAAGTGGCCTGTCACTCAGATTGCCCTAAGGTGAGCCGCTACCTGAACTGCATATGGCCCCCAGAGTTTAGCCAATCAGCAGTGTTCATTTTGAATATTCTGACACCCAGAAAATTTAGGAAAGGAGAGATGCAGCTACTACCAGCAGACACAGCATCAAGGGTAAAGCTCACCAACAAGTGGAAGTTTTGCCCCAAGCCATTTTCATGGTCTGGAACCCATAATAACCCAAGAGCACATCCTCCTACAAAGCTGCCCATATATCAGCCATAATGGCCTAGACATGCTGTCTGTAATGCCAATTGTTTGATAAGTTTTAAAGATTATTTTAATGGTGGGACACAACACAGTGACACTCTGATAGATAAAAGACAGAACTTTTTAATAACTTGCGCTCCCAAACAAGAGAAGGCTGCCAGGCAGGGTTAAATGAGAGGTTGCACCTAGGACAGGGTAACAGCAAGTTGAAGCTCTAGGGGGCAGCTTGTACACGGCAAGTGGGCTTTCCTTAGCTAGGTGTTGTGGGCTCCCTGTGGATTCGCTGATTTAAATAAGTTATCAGACGTAAAGGCATAAGGGTATCCCTAGTTGTCTGATCCCTGAACCTGGGGCAATTTTAACTGCTGCATAGTGCTTTGAGTGTGAGATACCAAGGGAAGTGATTGATGTGTGGACATAATACGCTGTTCAGGAAGGGGAACTACTAGCCTCCAGCCAGGACCTCAAATTTCAGTCGACAGCATTTAAAAAAAGGATATGAGAGCAACATTCTGTTGTAGCCAACTTGAAGATAGAGGAGGAACTTTCATTCAAAATTTTGTTTGGATGTCCAGACTGTTAATGACACACACATTCAAAGAGGGTACAAACATGTTTATTACTCACATAATGGAGGCTTTCTGGGAAGGGCAGGGCAGCTCCCAGGCAGGTCCAACACAGCTTGAAGAAAAAGGCAAGGAGACTGGCTTGGGGTTTGTATGGTGGTTAGGGGTGGGGCTGAGACGAGGATTCCCATGCATGGATTGAACTTTCCACCTGCTCTAAAGTAAGGAGCACCTAGGCTTTCTTAACATCTTGCCCAGTTGTGAGGCAGAAATAGAAGAAGGAGAAGTTGGATTAAAAGCTGTCAAAAGCCAAATACCAAAACAAATAGTGTTTTATAGACACATAGCTTGAACCACAGAATTTGGCTCGAGTATGTTGGAGTATATACATCTACTTTTAGTCCAAAGTTAAATAATTATCTCTCTTTTAAGGTATTTCAGACCTATAGCAACTACAGCTAAGTATCATAGCCTTCTACCAATTTTTCACCTGTTTCCTCCACCCCCCCAAAATAGTTGAGAGATCAAGAAGACATAGGGATTCTACAACGGGAAGCAGGGCTTTCAGGAGGATAAGTTTTTAAAGGCTTAATGCACTTTTGAAATTGCATTTGTTACTACACTTAGGCAAACTTAATGTTGTCCAGAATAAATATTATATTTTTACAGCTTTGATTATTACTGTTTTGTCCTTGTCAAGAGTTGAGCTTGTAAAAAATTAATAAACAGACACCTGCATTAAAGAGAGCCAGGAGACCAGCAGGGGGCGCTCGCACACCTCCAACAGTAGCAGAGCCCTACAGGAGGAAGAAAGATCCTCTTCCTTCCTGACGAGGACCCAGCCAATAAGAAGCCATGGCCTCTTTGTTTACAACAGTTCCTCCCAGCATCCTTTTCCCCTCATAAAGGAGTTCTACTTCCCTTGCTATGCAGGAGCTTTCAGGTACCTCCCCAAGCATGCAGACCTCAAATTGCAATTCTCTGCTGACCCTGAATAATCCCATCTTTGCTGGAGAAATATATGCAGTCTATTCATCTTAGGTCAACACACTTCACAGTATTGCTGCCTTGAATCCATTTTGTTTGGCAAACTGACCTGCAGGGACCTTAGCTGACATTAGCCCCTCATGCAAGCACATGTCCTAGACAGCTGCCCACAGAGTCACAAGTGAATAAGTTCCTAATATGACTCCCCCAACAGCCCTTCTGATCAACAACCCCTGTGGCCTCCCAGGACCTTCCCTTTTCATTCCCCTTAGATAAGACCCCAAAGAAACTCACCAAACGCCGCTCTTCTGGCTTGAATTGACCAATCCAGCCTTGGTCCAGGAACCCCAAAGCACTACACCCATGACCCTAATAAAGGCATGCGCTCCAGGTCCTGTCTCTCTCTCTCTCTCTCTGCATTCACCTTGATGTCCCCAGTAGGCCCTCCAGGTGTACTGTGTCCTTCCTCCAGAGCCTCTGAGTAATTACTTCACTATTTCAATTTCTCTTGTGGTCTGTTGTTGAACTGCAACTCACCAGCCATCTGGCACCCTGCCCCACTTAACAAATGTTAATTTAACAAAGTCATAACAACAGGCATCATGAGCAGGAACGAGGAGTTGCCCCTTAGCTCTCGTGGGTAATATTCCCTGGGGGAGGCCCACCACTTGCTGGCATTTGTGCTGCAGTGTACCACCTACAAAGATGCTTCCTATCCTATAGTGCTAACTCTGAAGGGGACAACCAGAGATTTCACAAACCTCAGAGCAATGCTCATCCGAGCTGACTTGAGTTTCTGTGGACATGTCTTCTACCCATCAGTGCCCCACAGATGGTGAATTCCCCCGGAGGGTGTTAGACTTCAGGTATAACTGTTAGGAAAACTGGCTAAGATTTTCATTAGTTAAAGGCTGGGACATACAGGTGACAACCCCTGTCCAAGCGTGCACTACCAGATAAAGGAGGGGACTCCCTTAGAAAAAGGAGACTCCCTTCCTCTGTATTTTCAGGACTCCAGTAGTAATGAGTACAATTAGGGCACCCTGGCTCAGGAAAGCATGGAGCCTCAGGAAGGCAGGTTCACCCAAGGCCTCTGGTCCCTCTCTTGCTACAAACATTGCTGCTGTTGCACCTCCTCCCTCAATCCTGTGGGATATTGTGGGCCACGGCAACACATGGTGGCAAAAGATACAATGGTCCTACATAAACAGCCTGAACACCTAGTGCCTTCCCTGCCTAAAATACCCAGGAAGTTAGCAAGCTCCTCACTAACTATAAAATGCCCATAGAGTCAGGATGGACATAGCTCAGTGCCCTGGTGAACTAGTATGCCAAAGCATTGTTTCTATGCCCTCAGAGTGTAGGGTCCAGTCCCAGTGATCCTGCCACCATCATACATGAGGGCGTGAAGGCCAACCCTATCCCTGTGAGGCTGATTGTGACACCCTGGAGAGGAAAGCAGATACCTATGAATTCAGCTTCTGAGGACATCCATCTTCCCAATAATAACCCATAAGGTCAGAGCAGTGGGGGATTTGAAACTGAAACTTGAAATTTCATGCATCTCGGGATTCAAAATATTTTTAAAGATTTTGTACAACAGGAGGAATAAAAAGGGACCAACTGACTGTTAAGAGTATTTAAATTTCTGTGACCTACTACTTACCATCACAGAAATAAGACAACTAGCTGGTATTACCAAAGACCTGAAAATTCATAACCTTTTAAAAGAACCCTAGGATCTAGCAGCCAAAACCTGCAGAGAAAGTATAAAAGCTGCCTGATTTGGCCACTTCTTAGGTTTCCATTTCTATGGGACCTCCATGTGCATGAATTTAAATTTGTTTCTTTTTCTCCTGTTAATCTGTCTTGTGTCAATTGGATTGGTCCAGCCACAACAACTCAAGTGGGAAAGAGGGGGAAATTTTCCCCTCCCCAGTGGTTGGTGAGTCAGCCAGGGGGCTGGCTGGACCTGTTTCCCACTCTGAGGCTGCTGCAGCTGAGAGATCCTGGGACATGTGACAAAGGCCAGCAGAAGGTAAGATTTCTTACATGTCAGCCTCCTGATCTCTGACCCCAAGGTCTCTTTCAAAGGGAAGTGGTGAGAGTGCCTTTTTTCTCTCTCTCTCTCACTCAGTTTAGATTAGCAGGAGAAAATAATTGTGGAACTAAGTTCCTTGGACTTAGCAACACTTGTGGATTCTTCTCTCAAAGATGGTCACTGTTGCGTGTGTGTGTGTGTGTGTGTGTGTGTGTGTGTGTGTGTGTGTGTGTGTCTGTTTGCCTGTCTATTGCGTTGTTTGTCATAAGGAGGAAGAAGTAGGGAAGAATGCAGGCAGAGTCCCTATCAGCCTGCTCTCTGAGCCAGCCTCACAGGCTGGTGAGTTAACCATTCTCACCAGACCACTGTTTCTTCAGTCAAACTCAGATGTGGGTTCTCTATGTAAAACGGGAGAAGGTTTTTGTCTTCCATATTTTTCTATGTCCCTAGAGCTTGGCCTTGTGTCCAGTGGGAATATTCTCTGTGGTCTCTGACATCTGAAAGGTGCATCTGGTGGCCAGCTGAATAGACTGGGATTCTGAGACACAAAGTCACAAGCAGCACTCTCTTTGTCTGGCTGTGCCAGCTCCCAGGGGAGTTTTTCTTAAGGAGTACCAGTCCACAAGGGGACTTTTTCATATCAACCTCTGTTGCTTGTTAATGCTGGACAAATTCCATTCCAGTAGCATCTGCCCAGTGCATTGATTAGCATATTTACAGCAGGAGGTGCCCCACATTATTTGTGGGATGCTGGAGACACCTTTTTCACTATACCATTCTTACTGCCAGTAGCAAGGAAGAGCTTTCACCTTCTTAGACTATATCTGGGAGTAAAATTTCTTGATCTTGTGAGGGCTATATACTCTCTTGTGAGATGCCTCTAACATCTTTGGGTAAACCAAAAAATGCTTATTGGTTTGAGTAACCTTTTTAAATTAATATAAGATCCTACTTATCAATGGCCAGGCAATAGATACTTAAAATTGGCTGTATTTAAAAGGGAAAAAAATTGAGAGCTCTCATCATAAGCAGCTGTCATACTGGTACCTATGGGAGGATCAAATTGAAAAGAAAACAATTAAGTTTTCTTAATTGGAACAAATAAGTTCCAGCCTTAAGGAACTCCTTATGAAGATGAAAGAATAGAAATTAGTCTTAAAGCAAAATCCAACATCAATTCTCCTTTTCAAAAATTGATCTTTCTTCTCAGCAATTCCCCAGGTCCTCTTACAAATAATCAGGAAATAAATCAGCTGGAGTACAATATTTAAGGGCTTAAAGGAACAACTCTCTTTGTCTTGCAAATTCTTACAAAACTACAAGTACAACTCTAGAAACAAGTCAAGGCCCACCTATCTTTACCATCCTAAGACCTCACTTATTCCTCTCAAAATTGCTTGTTAGATACTCTTAAAGATCAGGATATTGGAGCAAAGTTGCCCTGTGCTTCAAAACTATTTTACTAATAATTATCCTAAGACTTATAATAGACAAATATACTCTAAAACTCCCAGGAGAAAACTTACATTTTTATTTATTGTCCTTTAAGATATAAATCTTATCATTCCTCGGAGAGGACCCAGGTGGCAGACTAGGAGGATATGGAACTCACCTCCCCGCACAAACACATCAACATTCATCTACCTATGGAACAACTCTCACAGAAAACCAACGGGAAACTGGCGGAAGGTCTCTTATATAAACAAAGGTGCAAGAAAGATCCCCACGTAACCAGGTAGGATGGGGGAAAAGAGCATCAGGATGGGTCCGGTGCCCCTGGGAGTGATCTGTGAAGGAGGGAAGGTCCACAGGTGCAGGACTTCAACCTGAGGAGCTCACTTGCCTGATGGGAGATTCACTGGGACAGACAGAGGGGCTGGAGGGGCCTGGACTCTGCTGTCAAGGAGGGCACGTGTGCAGGCTTGCTAGCAATCAGGTTGGAAGGAGACCTATGCTGATGGCTGCCCCCTCACCACACTTCCCAGCCCCAAATCCACACCCAGTGGGTCTGCTAGCAGCAGCCACGAGCTGAATATTGAGCAGATAGGCCCTGGAGAAGACTTGATCTAGCTCCACAGAGACAGCCTGGAATGCATTGGGTGTGGTCTTGGCTGAAACTTAGAGCCCACTGTCCGTATGTGCATAGTGGGAGCGGGTCCAGCAGGGATGGACTTTTTTGGTGTGCACACCAGGTGGCACCACAGAAATGCATGCCTTGGGAAGACAGCCCCTGGGGAGGAGTATGCAGTGGTTCATTTCCCAGTGGGAGCTCTCCCATTCCACCCGACCCACACCACAGCTTGAAGCTAGACCTAGGGTGGACAGGTCCTGGGAAAGCCCTGCCACATAGGCAGCCCAGGTCCCAGGCTGTATCAGCACAGCCACCTCAGTTTCTGCAGCCACAGTACCACAGCCCCAAGCACCAGCCTAACACCAGGTCTGGGACAAACACAACAGAGAAAGGGACATGATCTTGGCCTTTTTCTAGGCAGAACCATGGATGCCTGCACAGGTGGCACTTAGGTCCTCTTGACCACTTGGTCCTCACTTGCTTCAGCAATCACCTCCTTGGGGACAGAGCACACACTTAAGGGCAATGGAGCCTTATGAAACCTGACCCTCAGGGCATCTACTCTAACAACTGGGGAACAGAACCTCCCCCCAACAGGGCTGTGACAGCCATGGAGCAAATAGGAGGCCCTGCTCAATAACCACTGCAGGCTCCAGGAAGCACAACACTAACCCCCTATCATGGGATAATGGACAGAACACTGAGAAAAGATGTGGCTGGCACCCATACCAAAAACAGCTCTCACACCAAAAATACTGGATGCACACAGTCTGCACAGGGATGCTCCCACATAAAAGCACCTCTTCAAGACCACAGTAGATAACTGTTTCTCCTAAATTCATAGAGACAGAAAAACTTAAGTAAAATGAGAAAGCAAAGGAAGGGCTCCCAATTAAAAGAGCAAGAGAAATCCCCTGAAAGAACAAATAATGAAATAGACCTCACCAGTCTACTAGACACTAAGTTGAAAAAGGAAGTAATAAAAATGCTAAAGGAATTAAAAAGGATTATCAACAGAAATACAGATCCTTGTAACAAGGAACTAGAAACTATAAAACGGAACCAATCAAAATTAGACAACTTAATTGCCAAGATACAAAACCAACCTAGAAGCAATGAATAGCAGACCGAAGAATGCAAAAGAATGAATAAGTGGTCTGGAAGATAGAATAATGGAAATCACTCTATCAGAACAGCAGACAGAAAGGAAAATTTTTTTAAAAATGAAAGCTGCATAAGAGATCTATGGGATAATATAAAGCATGCCAACCGACATACAATAGGGGTTCCAGAAGAAGAGAGAGAGAAGGAGATAAAAATGTATTTAAAGAAATTATGTGGGACTTCCCTGGTGGTGCAGTAGTTAAGAATCTGCCTGCCACTGCAGGGGACATGGGTTCAAGCCCTGGTCCAGGAAGATCCCACATGCCACGGAGCAACTAAGACCATGCGTCACAACTACTGAGCCTGTGCTCTAGAGCCCACGAGCCACAACTACTAAGCCTGCATACCACAACTACTGAAGCCCGTGCACCTAGAGCCCGAGCTCCACAACAAGAGAAGCCACCACAATGAGAAATCTGTGCACCACAATGAAGAGTAGCCCCCACTCACCACAACTAGAGAGAAAGCCTGTTCACAGCAATGAAGACCCAACACAGCCAAAAATAAATAAATAAATGTATTACCAAAAAAAAAATTATGGCTGAAAAATTTCCTAAACCTAAAGAAAAAAACAGATATTCGGGTACAGGAAGCACAGAGGGTCCCAAACTAGATGAACCCAAACAGACCCATACCAAGACATCATAATTAAAATGGCAAAAGTTAAAGATAAAGAGAGGATTCTAAAGGAGGCAAGAGAAAAACAAAGAGTCAGTTACAAGGGAACCCCCATAAAGCTGATTTTTCTTCAGGTATTTTGCAGAACAGAAAGAGGTGGCATGATATATTCAAAGTCCTGAAAAGGAAAAACCTGCAACCTAGGATACTCTACCCAGCAAGATTGTCATTTAAAAGAGAAAAACAGATAAAGAATTTCTCAGACAAGCACAAACAAAGAGTATAGAAATACTAAACCTAAACATGCTATGAAAAATAAGTGGATCAATTATGAAATCAAAGGGGAAATTGGAAAATACCTCGAGACAAATGACAATGAAAACACAACCTTGCAAAATCTATATGATGTAGTTCTAAGAGGAAAGTTCATTGTGATACAGGCCCTCCTCAAGAAACAAGAAAAATCTCAAATAAATAACCTAAACTACTATCTTAAAGAATTAGAAAAAGAACAAATAAAATCCAAAGTCAGCAGAAGGAACTAATAAAGATCACAGAGGAAATAAATAGAGATTTAAAAAACAATAGAAAAGATCAATGAAACCAAGAGCTGGTTTTTTGAAAAGATAAACAAAATTGACAGACCTCTAGCCAGGCTCACCAAGAAGAAAAGAGAGAGGACCCAAATAAACAAAATAAGAAAGAAAGAGGAGAAGTAAAAACTGATACCACAGAAATGCAAAAAATTGTAAGAGAATACTAAGAAGAGTTATATGCCAACAAATTGGGCAACTTAGAAGAAATGGCCAAGTTTCTAGAAACTTACAGCCTGCAACAGTTGAGTCAAGAGAAAACAGATAATTTGAACAGACTTGTCACTAGAAGTGAAATAAAATCTGTAATTAAAAACAACAACAACGGCCAGAGGGAAGATGGCAGAAAGCAAGAAGAACTACAATCCTGCAGCGTGCAGAATGAAAACCACAGTCACAGAAAGAGAGACAAAACGAAAAGACAGAGAACTATGTCCCAGATGAAGGAACAACATAAAACCCCAGAAAAACAATTAAATGAAGTGGAGATCGGCAATCTTCCAGAAAAAGAATTCAGAAAAATGATAGTGAAGATGATCGAGGATCTTGGGAAAAGAATGGAGGCATAGAGACTTTCAAGATAGCGAAGGAGTAAGATGTGGAGATCACCGTCCTCCCCACATATACATCAAAAATACATCTACATGTGGAACAACTCCTACAGAACACCTACTGAATGCTGACTGAAGACCTCAGACTTCCTGAAAGGCAGGAAACCCACCATGTACCTGGGTAGGGCAAAAGAAAAAATAGACAAAGGAATAGGGATGGGGCCTGCACCTCTGGGAGGGAGCTGTGAAGGACGAAAAGTTTTCACACACTAGGGAGTCCCTTCACTGGTGGGGATGGGGTTGGTGTGGGGAAGCTTTGGAGCCATGGTGGAGAGCACAGCAATAGGGGTGCAGAGGGCAAAGCGGGGAGATATCCGCACAAAGGACAGGTGCTGACCAGCACTCACCAACCTGAGAGGCTTGTCTGCTCACTCACTGGGGCAGGTGGAGGCTGGGACCTGAGGCTTGGGCTTCAGAGGTGAGATCTCAGGGAGAGGACTAGGGTTGGCTGTGTGAAGACAGCCTGAAGGGGGCTAGTGCACCACAGCTAGCCAGGAGGGAGTCCGGAAAAAAGTCTGGACCTGCCGGAGAGGCAAGAGACTATTGTTTTGAGATGTGTAAGAAGAGGTGATTCCCACTCCATGTGCCCACAGAAAGCAGAGCACCAACTAAGTGAGCTCCAGAGATGGGCATGAGCCAAGGATATCAGCTGACAGCCCAGAGACGGGCATGAACTGCTAATGCTGCCACTGCTGACACCAAGAATCCTGTGTGCAAGCACAGGTCACTACCAACACCCAACCACCCACCCCGTGCAGCATGCCACTGCCAGGGTCCCATGATCCAGGGACAACTTCCAGGGAGGACACACTGCATGCCTCAGGCTGTTGTAATGTCATGCTGGCCTCTGCCACAACAGGCTTGCCCTACATGCCAATTATGATTACCATACCCCTCCCTCTCCCCAGCCTTAGTGAGAAACAGAGACCTAATCAGCTGTTGCTTTAACCCCCTCCTGTCAGGGTGGTCAACAGAGACCTGAGGGTGGCCTACATGCAGAGGCAGGGCCAAAATGAAAGCTGAACCCCAGGAGCTATGTGAACAAAGAAGAGGAAAGGAAATTTCTCTGTGCAGCCTCAAGAGCAGCAGATAAAATCCCCACAATCTACTTAATAAACAGAGCATCTGTGTAATAGAATAGAAAACAAATGTCCCAAAATCGAGGTGGTGGACATTAGGGTCAACTGTAGAATTGGGGTTTGCTTTCTGGCTCTGATTTGGTTTTGCTTTTACGTTTATCTTAGTTTAGTTTTTAGTGCTTGTTATCATTGGTGGATTTGTTTATTGCTTTGGATGTTCTCTTTCTTCCTTTTTATGTATTTTTAAAACTTTATTATTATTTCTATTTTTTTCCTTTTTTTCTCTTTTTGTGAGTGTGTTTGTTTCTTTTGTGATTTTGTCAGTTTAATTTGCTTTTATCATTTGTCCTACGGTTCGTTCTGTTGTATGTGTTGTTGTTTGTTCTCTTTTTATGAGTGTGTGTGTGTATGTTCCTCTGTGTCATTTTTTATGTTTAGTTTTGCTTTTACCATTTGGGTCTGGGGTTCTATTGATTCATTCTTCTATTTAATTTTTTTCTTCCTTTTCTTTCAAGCCAAGAGGCTGGCAGTGTCTCGGTGATCCAGCCAGGTGAGGGGCCTCAGTCTCCAAGGTGGGAGAGCTGAGTACAGGACATTGGACCACGAGAGACCTCCCAGCCCCATGAAATATCAATCAGCAAGAGCTCTCTCAGATATCTACGTCTCAACACGAAGACCCAGCTCCACCCAACAGCCAGCAAACTCCAGTGCTGGCCACCGCATGCCAAACAACAAGCAAGATATGAACACAACCCTGCCCATTAGCAGGAGGTTGCCTAAGGTCATACAAAGTTGACAGACACTCCAAAACACACCACTGGACATGGCCCAGCCCACTAGAAGGAGAAGATCCACACCCACCCACCAGAACACAGGCACCAGTCCCCTCCACCGGGAAGCCTACACAAGCCACTGAACCAATCTTAGCCACTGGGGGCAGACACCAAAATTAATGGGAACTACGAACCTGCAGCCTGTGAAAAAGAGACCGCAAACACAGTAAGTTAAACAAAATGAGAAGACAGAGAAATATGCAGCAGATGAAGGAGCAAGGTAAAAACCTACCAGACCAAACAAATGTAGAGGAAATAGGCAGACAGTCTGAAAAAGAATTCAGAGTAATGATACTAAAGATGATCCAAAATCTTGGAAATAGAATGGTGAAAATACAAGAAATATTTAACAAGGACATAGAAGAACTAAAGACCAAGCAAACAATGATGAACAACACAATAAATGAAATTAAAAATACTCTTGAAGGAATTAATAGCCTAATAACTGAGGCAGAAGAACAGATAAGTGCCCTGGAAGATAAAAGAGTGGAAATAATTGTCACAGAGCAGAATAAAGAAAAAAGAATGAAAAGAATTGAGGACAGTCTCAGTGACCACTGTGACAAAATTAAATGCACCAACATTAGAATTATAGTGGTCCCAGAAGAAGAGAAGAAGAAAGGGTCTGAGAAAATATTTGAAGAGATTAACATTGAAAACATCCCTAATATGGGAAAGGAAATGGTCAATCAAGTCCAGAAAGTGCAGCGAGTCCCATACAGGATAAATCCGAGGAGAAACACGCCAAGACACATATTAATCAAACTATCAAAAGTTAAATACAAAGCAAAAATATTTAAAGCAGCAAGGAAAAAGCAACAAATAACATACAGGGAGTTCCCATAAGTTTAACAGCTGATCTTTCAGCATAAGCTCTGCAAGCCAGAAGGGAGTGGCAGGACATATTTAAAGTGATGAAAGGGAAAAACCTACAACGAAGATTACTCTACTCTGCATGGATCTCATTCAGATTTGATGGAGAACTTAAAACCTTTACAGAAAAACAAAAGCTAAGAGAATTCAGCACCACCAAACCAGCTTTACAACAAATGCTAAAGGAACTTCTCTGGGGAGGAAACACAAAAGAAGGAAAAGACCTACAATAAGAAACCCAAACATTTAAGAAAATGGTAATAAGAACAAACATATTGATAATTCCTTATATGTAAATGGATTAAGTGCTCCAACCAAAAGATACAGACTGGTTGAATGGATACAAAAACAAGACTCATATATATGCTGTCTACAAGATACCCACTTCAGACCTAGAGACACATACATACTTAAAGTGAGAGGATGGAAAAAGATATTCCATGCAAAAGGAAATCAAAAGAAAGCTGGAGTAACAATTCTCATATCAGAAAAAATACACTTTAAAATAAAGACTATTACAAAAGACAAAGAAGGACATGACATAACGATCAAGGGATCAATCCAAGAAGAAGATATAACAATTGTAAATATTTATGCACCCACCATAGGAGTACCTCAATACATAAGGCAAATGCTAACAGCCATAAAAGGGGAAATTGACAGTAACACAGTCATATTAGGGTCCTTTAACAACCCACTTTCACCAATGGACAGATCAACCAAAATGAAATTAAAAAAGGAAACACAAGCTTTAAATGACACATTAGATCAGATGGGCTTAACTGATATTTATAGGATATTCCATCCAAACACTACAGAATACACTTTCTTATCAAGTGCTCATGGAAAATTATCCAGGATACATCATATCTTGGGTCACAAATCAAGACTTAGTAAATTTAACAAAATTGAAGTCATTTCAAATATCTTTTCCGACCACAATACTATGAAAAAAAGATATCAATTACAGGAAAGAAACTGTAAAAAATATAAAAAACATGGAGGCTAAACACTATGCTAGTAAATAACCGAGAGATCACTGAAGAAATCAAAGAGGAAACTAAAAAATACCTAGAAACAAATAATGGTGAAAACACAACGACCCAAAACCTATGGGATGCAGCAAAAGCAGTCTTAAGAGGGAAGTTTATAGCAATACAATCCTACATCAAGAAAGAAGAAAACTCTCATATAAACAAAAATGCCTTACACCTAAAGCAATTAGAGAAAGAAGGACAAAAATGTCCAAAGTTAGCAGAAGGAAAGAAATCATAAAGATCAGATCAGATATAAATAAAAGAGAAATGAAGTAAACAAAAGCAAAAATCAATACAAGCAAAAGCTGGTTCTTTGAGAAGATAAACAAAATTGATAAACCATTAGCCAGACTCACCAAGGAAAAAAGGGAGAAGACTCAAATCAACAGAATTAGAAATGAAAAAGAAGAACTTACAATGGACACCACAGAAATACAAAGGATCATAAGAGACTACTACAGGCAACTATATGCTAATAAAATGGACAAACTGGAAGAAATGGACAAATTCTTAGAAAAGTACAACCTTCCAAACTGAACCAGGAAGAAATAGAAAATATGAACAGACCAATCACAAGCACTGAAATTGAAACTGTGTATAAAAATCTTCCAACAAACAAAAGCCCAGGAGCAGATGGCTTCACAGGTGAATTCTATGAAACATTTAGAGAAGAGCTAACACCTATCCTTATCAAACTCTTCCAAAGTATAGCAGAGGAAGGAACACTCCCAAACTCATTCTGCGAGGCAATCATCACCCTGATACCAAAATCAGACAAGGACATCACAAAGAAAGAAAACTACAAGCCAATATCACTGATGAACATAGATGCAAAAATACTCAACAAAATACTAGCACACAGAATCCAACAGCACATTGAAAGGATCACACAGAATCATCAAGTAGGGTTTATCCTAGGAATTCAAGGATTCTTCAATGTATGCAAATCAATCTGTGTGATAATCCATATTAACAAATTGAAGGATGAAAACACATGATAATCTCAATAGATGCAGAAAAAGCTTTTGACAACATTCAACACCCATTTAGGAGAAAAACTCTCCAGAAAGTAGGCATAGGGGTAAACTACCTCAACATAATAAAGGCCAATTATGACAAACCCACAGGCAACATTGTTCTCACTGCTGACAAACTGAAACCATCAGTTTGCAATCAGGAATAAGACAAGGTTGCCCACTCTGCAACACTATTATTCAACATAGATTTGGAAGTCCTAGCCATAGCAATAAGGGAAGAAAAAGAAATAAAAGAAATCCAAATCAGAAAAGAAGAAGTAAAACTGTCACTGTTTGCAGATGACATAATACTATATACATAGAGAATCCTAAGGATGCTACCAGAAAATTACTAGAGCTAATCAATGAATTTGGTAAAATAGCAGGATACAAAATTTAGGCACAGAAATCTCCTGCATTCCTATACGCTAATGACAAAATATCTAAAAGAGAAATTAAGGAAACTCTCCCATTTACCATTGCAACAGAAAGAATAAAATACCTAGGAATAAACCTACCTAAGGAGACAAAAGACCTCTATGCAGAAAACTATAAGACACAGATGAAAGAAATCAAAGACTATACAAACAGATGGAGAGGTATACCATGTTTTTGGATTGGAGGAATCAACATTGTGAAAATGACTATAATACCCAAAGCAATCTACAGATTCAGTGCAATCCCTATCAAACTACCAATGGTATTTTTCACACAACTAGAACAAAAACTTTCACAATTTGTATGGAAACAGAAAAGACCCGGAAGAGCCAACATAATACTGAGAAAGAAAAGTGGACCTGGAGGAATCAGGCTGTCTGACTTCAGACTATACTGCAAATCTACAGTAATCAAGACAATATGGTACTGGCACAAAAACAGAAATATAGATCAATGGAACAGAAGAGGAAGCCCAGAGAAAAAACCATGCACATATGGTCACCTTATCTTTGATAAAGGAGGCAAGAATATACAATGGAGAAAAGACAGCCTCTTCAATAATTGGTGCCGGGAAAACTCTACTGATACATGTAAAACAATGAAATTAGAACACTTGTGAACACCATACACAAAAATAAACTCAAAATGGATTAAAGACCTAAATGTAAGGCCAGACACTATAAAACACTTAGAGGAAAACATACACAAAACACTGTGACATAAATCACAGCAAGACCCTTTTTGACCCATCTCTTAGAGAAATGGAAATAAAAACAAAAATAAACAAATGGGACCAAATGAAACTTAAAACCTTTTGCACAGCAAATGAAACCAAACAAGATGAAAAGACAACACTCAAATGAGATAAAATATTTGCAATTGAAGCAACTGACAAAGGATTAATATACAAAATATACAAGCAGCTCATGCAGCTCAATATCAAAAAAACCCCCAAACAACCCAGTCCAAAAATGGGTGGATAACCTAAATAGACATTTCTCCAAAGAAGATAGAGACTACCAACAAACACATGAAAGGATGTTTAACATCACTAATCATTAGAGAAATGCAAATCAAAACCACAATGAGGTATCACCTCACACCAGTCAGAATGGCCATCATGAAAAAATGTACAAACAAAAAATACTGGAGAGGGTGTAGAGAAAAAGGAACCCTCTTGTACTGTTGGTGGGAATGTAAATTGATACAGCCACTATGGAGAAGAGTATGACGGTTCCTTTAAAAAGTAAAAATAGAACTACCATATGCCCCAGGAATCCCATTACTGGGCATATACCCTGTGAAAACCATAATTCAAAAAAACACATGTAAGCCAATGTTCATTGCAGCTCTATTTACAATAGCCAGGACATGGAAGCAACCTAAGTGTCCAAACAGAATTCAACAGTACATTAAAAGGATCATACACCATGATCAAGTGGCACTTATCCCAGCTATGCAAGGCTTCTTCATAAAATACAAATCAATCAATGTGACACACCATGTTAACAAACTGAAGAATAAAAACCATATGATATTCTCAGTAGATCCAGAGAAAGCTTTTGGCAAAATTCAAGACAAATTTATGATAAAAAAATTCTCCAGATAGTGGGCATTGAGGGAACCTACCCCAACATAATAAAGGCCATGTACGACAAACACACATCAAACATCATTCTCAGTGGTCAAACACTGAAAGCATTTCCTCTATCTAACATCAGGAAGAAGACAAGGATGTCTTTTCTTGCCACTAGTTTTCAACATAGTTTTGGAACTCCTAGCCACGGCACTTAGAAAAGAGAAACAAATAAAAGGAATACAAATTAGAAAAGAAGAAGTAAAACTGTCACTGTTTGCAGATGACATGATACTATACATAGAGAATCCTAAAGATGCCACCAGAAAACTACTAGAGCTAATCAGTGAATTTGGTAAAGTAGTAGGATACAAAATTAATGCACAGAAATCTCTTGCATTCCTATACACTGACAACGAAAAATCGGAAAGAAAAATTAAGGAAACACTCTGACTTACCATTGCAACAAAAAGAATAAAATACCTAGGAATAAACCTGCCAAAGGAGGCAAACGTCCTGTATACAGAAAACTATAAGGCACTGATGAAAGAAATCAAAGATGACACAAACAGATGCAGAGATATACTTTGTTCTTGGACCGGAAGAATCAATATTGTGAAAATGACTATACTACCCAAAGCAATCTACAGATTCATTGCAATCCTTATCAAATTACCAATGGCATTTTTTAACAGAATTGGAACAAAATATTTTTACAATTTGTATGGAAACAGAAAAGACCCCGAATACCCAAAGTAATCTTGAGAAAGAAAAATGGAGCTGGAGGAATCAGGCTACCTGACTTCACACTATACTACAAAGCTACAGTAATCAAGACAATATGGTACTGGCAAAAACCCCAGAAATATAGATCAGTAAAACAGTATAGAAAACCCAGAGATAAACCCACATACATATGGTCAACTAATCTATGACAAAGGAGACAAGGATATACAATGGAAAAAAGACAGTCTCTTCAATAAATGGTGCTGGTAAAACTGGACAGCTACATTTAAAGGAATGAAATTAGAGCCCTCCCTAACACCATACACAAAAATAATCTCAAAATGGATTAAAGATCTAAATGCAAGACCGGACAGTATAAAACTCTTAGAAGAAAACATAGCAAAACACTCTTTGACATAAATCACAGCAAGATCCTTTTTGACTCACCTCCTAGAGTAATGGAAATAAAAACAAAAATAAACAAATGGGACTTAATGAAACTTAAAAGCTTTCTCACAGCAAAGAAAGGAAACTATAAAAAGGACGAAAAGACAACACTCAGAATGGGAGAAAATATTTGCAAACAAAGTAACTGACAAAGGATTAATCTCCAAAATATAAAAACAGCTCATACAGCTCAATATCAAAAATAAAAACAGCCTAATCCAAAAATGGGCAGAAGACCTAACTAGACATTTCTCCAAAGAAGTCATACAGATGGCCAAGAGGCAGATGAAAAGATGCTCAACATCACTAATTATTAGCGAAATGCTAATCAAAACTACCATGAGTTATCCCCTCACACCGGTTAGAGTGGGCATCATCAGAAAATCTACAAACAATAAATTCTGGAGAGGGTGTGGAGAAAAGGGAACCAGCTTGCCCTGTTGGTGAGAATGTAAATTGTACAGCCACTATGGAGAACAGTATGGGTCCTGAAAAAACTAAAACTAGGACTACCAGATGACCCGACAATCCCACTACTGGGCGTATACCCAGAGAAAACCATAATTCAAAAAGACACCTGCAGAGAGGAAGAGAGAATAAACTTTTTCTTTAGAAAAAAAAAGACACATGCACACCAATGTTCTTTGCAGCACTATTTACAATAGCCAGGTCATGGAAGCAACCTAAATGTCCATCGACAGACAAATGGATAAAGAAGATGTGGCACATATATACAATGGAATATTACTCAGCCATAGAAAGGAACGAAATTGGGTCATTTGTAGAGACATGGATGGACCTAGAGACTGTCATACAGAGTGAAGTAAGTCAGAAAGAGAAAAACAAATATCGTATATTAACGCATATATGTGGAAGCTAGAAAAATGGTACAGATGAACCAGTTTGCAAGGCAGAAATAGAGACACAGATGTAGAGAACAAACGTATGGACACCGGGGGAAAAGTGGTGGGAGTGTGTGTGATGAATGGGGAGATTGGAATAGACATATATACACTAATATGTATAAAGTGGGTAACTAATAAGATCCTACTGTGTAGCACAAGGAGCTCCACTTCTCTGTACAGTAGAAACTAACACATCATTGTAAAGCAACTATACCTCAATAAAAAAATTCAAAAAAAACTTTATTAAAGTCATTACAGAAGATCTGCCTTATCTCTATGTTTCTGATGACCTGAGTGCTGGCTCATATTTAGCTAAATTAAACCTCTGGTAATGCTGAGGGGAATGGATAAAGGACAATGAATCTGGAACAAATTTTTATTTTTATCTTCCAACCTCCAAAGGACAATACCAACTTTTTTTTTTAACATCTTTATTGGGGTATAATTGCTTTACAATGGTGTGTTAGTTTCTGCTTTATAACAAAGTGAATCAGTCATACATAAACATATGTTCCCATATGTCTTCCCTGTTGCGTCTCCCTGCCTCCCACCCTCCCTGTCCCACCCCTCCAGGCTGTCACAAAGCACCGAGCCAATATCCCTGTGCCATGCGGCTGCTTCCCACTAGCTATCTACCTTACTACGTTTGTTAGTGTGTATATGCCCATGACTCTCTCTCGCCCTGTCACAGCTCACCCTTACCCCTCCCCATAACCTCAAGTCCGTTCTCTAGGAGGTCTGCGTCTTTATTCCTGCTTTACCCCTAGGTTCTTCATGACATTTTTTTTCTTAAATTCCATATATATGTGTTAGCATACGGTATTTGTCTTTTTCTTTCTGACTTACTTCACTCTGTATGACAGACTCTAGGTCTATCCACCTCATTACAAATAGCTCAATTTCGTTTCTTTTTATGGCTGAGTAATATTCCATTGTATATATGTGCCACATCTTCTTTATCCATTCATCCGATGACGGGCACTTAGGTTGTTTCCATCTCCGGGTTATTGTAAATAGAGCTGCAATGAACATTTTGGTACATGACTCTTTTTGAATTTTGGTTTTCTCAGGGTATATGCCCAGTAGTGGGATTGCTGGGTCATATGGTAGTTCTATTTGTAGTTTTTTAAGGAACCTTCATACTGTTCTCCATAGTGGCTGAACCAATTCACATTCCCACCAGCAGTGCAAGAGTGTTCCCTTTTCTCCACACCCTCTCCAGCATTTATTGTTTCTAGATTTTTTGATGATGGCCATTCTGACTGGTGTGAGATGATATCTCATTGTAGTTTTGATTTGCATTTCTCTAATGATTAATGATGTTGAGCATTCTTTCATGTGTTTGTTGGCAGTCTGTATATCTTCTTTGGAGAAATGTCTATTTAGGTCTTCTGCCCATTTTTGGATTGGGTTGTTTGTTTTCTTGTTATTGAGCTGCATGAGCTGCTTGTAAATTTTGGAGATTAATCCTTTGTCGGTTGCTTCATTTGCAAATATTTTCTCCCATTCTGAGGGTTGTCTTTTGGTCCTGTTTATGGTTTCCTTTGCTGTGCAAAAGCTTTGAAGTTTCATTAGGTCCCATTTGTTTATTTTTGTTTTTATTTCCATTACTCTAGGAGGTGGGTCAGAAAGGATCTTGCTGTGATTTATGTCATAGAGTGTTCTGCCTATGTTTTCCTCTAAGAGTTTGATAGTTTCTGGCCTTACATTTAGGTCTTTAATCCATTTTGAGCTTATTTTTGTGTATGGTGTTAGGGAGTGATCTAATCTCATACTTTTACATGTACCTGTCCAGTTTTCCCAGCACCACTTATTGAAGAGGCTGTCCTTTCTCCATTGTACATTACTGCCACCTTTATCAAAGATAAGGTGTCCATATGTGCATGGGTTTATCTCTGGGCTTTCTATCCTGTTCCATTGATCTATCTTTCTGTTTTTGTGCCAGTACCATACCGTCTTGATAACTGTAGCTTTGTAGTATAGTCTGAAGTCAGGGAGCCTGATTCCTCCAGTTCCTTCTTTCGTTCTCAAGATTGCTTTGGCTATTCGGGGTCTTTTGTGTTTCCATACAAATTGTGAAATTTTTTGTTCTAGTTCTGTGAAAAATGCCAGTGGTAGTTTGATAGGGATTGCATTGAATCTATAGATTGCTTTGGGTAGTAGAGTCATTTTCACAATGTTGATTCTTCCAATCCAAGAACATGGTATATCTCTCCATCTATTTGTATCATCTTTAATTTCTTTCATCAGTGTCTTATAATTTTCTGCATACAGGTCTTGTGTCTCCTTAGGTAGGTTTATTCCTAGATATTTTATTCTTTTTGTTGCAATGGTAAATGGGAGTGTTTTCTTGATTTCACTTTCAGATTTTTCATCATTAGTATATAGGAATGCCAGAGATTTCTGTGCATTAATTTTGTATCCTGCCACTTTACCAAATTCATTGATTAGCTCTAGTAGTTTTCTGGTAGCATCTTTAGGGTTCTCTATGTATAGGATCATGTCATCTGCAAACAGTGACAGCTTTACTTCTTCTTTTCCGATTTGGATTCCTTTTATTTCCTTTTCTTCTCTGATTGCTGTGGCTAAAACTTCCAAAACAATGTTGAATAATAGTGGTGAGAGTGGGCAACCTTGTCTTGTTCCTGATCTTAGTGGAAATGCTTTCAGTTTTTCACCATTGAGGATGATGTTTGCTGTGGGCTTGTCATATATGGCCTTTATTATGTTGAGGAAAGTTCCCTCTATGCCTACTTTCTGCAGGGTTTTTATCATAAATGGGTGTTGAATTTTGTCAAAAGCTTTCTCTGCATCTATTGAGATGATCATATGGTTTTTCTTCTTCAATTTGTTAATATGGTTTATCACATTGATAGATTTGCGTATATTGAAGAATCCTTGCATTCCTGGAATAAACCCCACTTGATCATGGTGTATGATCCTTTTAATGTGCTGTTGGATTCTGTTTGCTAGTATTTTGTTGAGGATTTTTGCATCTATGTTCATCAGTGATATTGGCCTGTAGTTTTCTTTCTTTGTGACATCCTTGTCTGGTTTTGGTATCAAGGTGATGGTGGCCTCGTAGAAGGAGTTTGGGAGTGGTCCTCCCTCTGCTATATTTTGGAAGAGTTTGAGAAGGATAGGTGTTAGCTCTTCTCTAAATGTTTGATAGAATTCGCCTGTAAAGCCATCTGGTCCTGGGCTTTTCTTTGTTGGAAGGTGTTTAATCACAGTTTCAATTTCAGTGCTTGTGATTGGTCTGTTCATATTTTCTATTTCTTCCTGATTCAGTCTTGGCAGGTTGTGCATTTCTAAGAATTTGTCCATTTCTTCCAGATTGTCCATTTTATTGGCATAGAGTTGCTTGTAGTAATCTCTCATGATCTCTTTTATCTCTGCAGTGTCAGTTGTTACCTCTCCTTTTTCATTTCTAATTCTATTGATTTGAGTCTTCTCCCTTTTTTTCTTGATGAGTCTGGCTAGTGGTTTATCTATTTTGTTTATCTTCTCAAAGAACCAGCTTTTAGTTTTATTGATCTTTGCTATTGTTTCCTTCATTTCTTTTTCATTTATTTCTGATCTGATTTTTATGATTTCTTTCCTTCTGCTAGCTTTGGGGTTTTTTTGTTCTTCTTTCTCTAATTGCTTGAGTTGCAAGGTTAGGTTGTTTATTTGAGATGTTTCCTGCTTCTTAAGGTGGGCTTGTATTTCTATAAACTTCCCCCTTAGAACTGCTTTTGCTGCATCCCACAGGTTTTGGGTCGTTGTGTCTCCATTGTCATTTGTTTCTAGGTATTTTTTGATTTCCTCTTTGATTTCTTCAGTGATATCTTCATTATTAAGTAGTGTATTGTTTAGCCTCCATGTGTTTGTATTTTTTACAGATCTTTTCCTGTAATTGATATCTAGTCTCATGGCGTTGTGGTCAGAAAAGATACTTGATACAATTTCAATTTTCTTAAATTTACCAAGGCTTGATTTGTGACCTAAGATATGATCTATCCTGGAGAATGTTCCATGAGCACTTGAGAAAAATGTGTATTCTGTTGTTTTTGGATGGAGTGTCCTATAAATATCAATTAAGTCCATCTTGTTTAATGTATCATTTAAAGCTTGTGTTTCCTTATTTATTTTCATTTTGGATGATCTGTCCATGGGTGAAAGTGGGGTGTTTAAGTCTCCTACTATGAATGTGTTACTGTCGATTTCCCCTTTTATGGCTGTTAGTATTTGCCTTATGTATTGAGGTGCTCCTATGTTGGGTGCATAAATATTTACAATTGTTATATCTTCTTCTTGGATCGATCCCTTGATCATTATGTAGTGTCCTTCTTTGTCTCTTTTAATAGTCCTTATTTTAAAGTCTATTTTGTCTGATATGAGAATTGCTACTCCAGCTTTCTTTTGGCTTCCATTTGCATGGAATATCTTTTTCCATCCCCTTACTTTCAGTCTGTATGTGTCTCTAGGTCTGAAGTGGGTCTCTTGTAGACAGCATATATAAGGGTCTTGTTTTTGTATCCATTCAGCTAATCTGTGTCTTTTGGTGGGAGCATTTAGTCCATTTACATTTAAGGTAATTATCGATATGTATGTTCCTATTCCCATTTTCTAAATTGTTTTGGGTTCGTTATTATAGGTCTTTTCCTTCTCTTGTGTTTCTTGCCTAGAAAAGATCCTTTAGCATTTGTTGTAAAGCTGGTTTGGTGGTGCTGAACTCTCTCAGCTTTTGCTTGTCTGTAAAGGTTTTAATTTCTCCATCAAATCTGAATGAGATCCTTGCTGGGTAGAGTAGTCTTGGCTGCATGTTTTTCTCCTTCATCATTTTCAGTATGTCCTGCTACTCCCTTCTGGCTTGTAGGGTTTCTGCTGAGAGATCAGCTGTTAACCTTATGGGGATTCCCTTATGTGTTATTTGTTGTTTTTCCCTTGCTGCTTTTAATATGCTTTCTTTGTATTTAATTTTTGACAGTTTGATTAATATGTGTCTTGGCGTATTTCTCCTTGTATTTATCTTGTATGGGACTCTCTGTACTTCCTGGACTTGACTAACTATTTCCTTTCCCATGTTAGGGAAGTTTTCAATTATAATCTCTTCAAATATTTTCTCAGTCCCTTTCTTTTTCTCTTCTTCTTCTGGAACCCCTATAATTCGAATGTTGGTGCGTTTAATGTTGTCCCAGAGGTCTCTGAGACTGTCCTCAGTTCTTTCCATTCTTTTTTCTTTATTCTGCTCTGCAGTAGTTATTTCCACTATTTTATCTTCCAGGTCACTTATCCGTTCTTCTGCCTCAGTTATTCTGCTATTGATCCCATCTAGAGTACTTTTAATTTCATTTATTGTGTTATTCATCGTTGCTTGTTTCATCTTTAGTTCTTCTAGGTCCTTGTTAACTGATTCTTGCATTTTGTCCAATCTATTGTCCATTCTATCTCCAAGATTTCGGATCAACCTTACTATCATTATTCTGAATTCTCTTTCAGGTAGACTGCCTATTTCCTCTTCATTTGTTAGGTCTGGTGCATTTTTATCTTGCTCCTTTATCTGCTGTGTGTTTTTCTGTCTTCTCATTTTGCTTATCTTACTGTGTTTGGGGTCTCCTTTTTGCAGGCTGCAGGTTCGTAGTTCCTCCTGTTTTTGATGTCTGTCTCCAGTGGCTAAGGTTGGTTCAGTGGGTTGTGTAGGCTTCCTGGTGGAGGGGACTAGTGCCTGTGTTGTGGTGGATGAGGCTGGATCTTGTCTCTCTAGTGGGCAGGTTCATGTCTGGTGGTGTGTTTTGGGGTGTCTGTGGCCTTATTATGATTTTAGGCAGCCTCTCTGCTAATGGGTGGGGTTGTGTTCCTGTTTTGCTAGTTGTTTGGCATAGGTTTTCTAGCACTGTGGCTTGCTGGTCGTTGAGTGAAGCTGGGTGCTGGTGTTAAGATGGAGGTCTCTGGGAGATTTTCACCATTTGATATTATGTGGAGCTGGGAGGTCTCTTGTTGATCAGTGTCCTGAAGTTGGCTCTCCTACCTCAGAGGCAGAGCCCTGCCTCCTGGCTGGAGCACCAAAAGCTTTTCATCCACACGGCTCAGGATAAAAGGGAGAAAAAGTAGAGGGAATTAGTAGAAGTATGAGGAAAGAAAGAAGGAAAGGAGGGTAGGAAGGAAGGAAGAAAGAAAGAAAGAAGCAAAGAAGGAAAGAAGGCAAGAAGGAAAGAAAGGAGGGAGGGAGGGAGGGAGGAAGGAAGGAAGGAGGGAAAGAAGGAAAAAAGACAGAAAGATAGAAGATACAGTAAAAATAAAATAAAGTATAATAAAGTTATTGAATTAAAAAATTCTTATTTAGAAAAAAAAAAAAGGGACGGAAAGAACCTTAGGACAAATGTTGGCAGCAAAGCTATACAGACAAAATCTTACACAGAAGCATACCCATACACCCTCACTAAAAGAGGTAAAGAGGGAAAAATCCTAAATCTTGCTGTCAGAGACCACCTCCTCAGTTTGGGATGATTCGTTGTCTAAAGGAGGGAAGGAAGGACGGAAAGAAAGAAAGAAAGAACGAAGGTAAAGTATAATATTATTAAAATTAATTATTAAGAAAAAAAATTTAAAAAAAACATGGACGGATAGAACCCTAGGACAAATGGTGGAAGCAAGACTATACAGACAAGATCTCACACAGAAGCATACACATACACATTCACAAAAAGAGGAAAGGGGAAAAAATCATAGATCTTGCTCCTAAAGTCCACTTCCTTAATTTGGGATGATTGGTTGTCTATTCATGTATTCCACAGATGCAGGGTATATCAAGTTGATTGTGGAGCTTTAATCCGTTGCTTCTGAGGCTGCTGGGAGTGATTTCCCTTTCTCTTCTTTGTTCTCACAGCTCCCAGGGCTAAGCTTTGGATTTGGCCCTGCCACTGCGTGTAGATCGCTGGAGGGCGTCTGTTTTTTGCTCAGACAGGATGGGGTTAAAAGAGCCGCTGATTGGGGGCTCTGGCGCACTCAGGCCGGCGGGGACGGAGGGGCACAGAGTGCGGGGCGGGCCTGCGGTGGCAAAGGCAGGCGTGACTTTGCACCAGCCTGAGGCGCGCTGTGCGCTGTCCCGGGGAAGTTGTCCCTGGATCCCGGGAACCTGGCAGTGGCGGGCTGCACAGGCTCCGGGGAAGAGGGGTGTGGAGAGTGACCTGTGCTCGCACACAGGCCCCTCGGTGGCGGCAGCAGCAGCCTTAACGTCTCCCGCCCGCCTCTGGGGTCCGCGCTTTTAGCCGCGGCTTGCGCCCGTCTCTGGATTCCGCGCTTTCAGCCGCGGCTCGCGCCCGTCTCTGGATTCCGCGCTTTCAGCCGCGGCTCGCGCCCGTCTCTGGATTCCGCGCTTTCAGCTGCGGCTCGCGCCCGTCTCTGGAGTTCCTTTAAGCAGCGTTCTTAAACCCCTCTCCTCACGCCCCAGGAAACAAAGAGGGAAGGAAAAGTCTCCTGCCTCTTCGGCAGGTGCAGGCTTTTTCCCCGGACTCCCTTCCGGCTAGCTGTGGTGCACTAACCCCTTCAGGCTATGTTCAAGCCGCCAACCCCAGTCCTCTCCCTGCGCTCCGGCCTCAGCTCGCAGCCCCGCCCGCCCCGGCGGGTGAACAGACAAGCCTCTCGGGCTGGTGAGTGCCGGTTGGCACCGATCCTCTGTGCGGGAATCTCCCCGCTTTGCCCTCCGCACCCGTTGCTGTGCAGTCCTCCGCAGCTTCGAAGCTCCCCCCTCCGCCTCCCGCAGTCTCCGCCCACGAAGGGGCTTCCTAGTGTGTGGAAACTTTTCCTCCTTCACAGCTCCCTCCCACTGGTGCAGGTGCCATCCCTATTCTTTTGTCTCTGTTTTTTCTTTTGCCCTACCCATGTACGTGGGGAGTTTCTTGCCTTTTGGGAGGTCTGAGGTCTTCTGCCAGCCTTCAGTAGGTGTTCTGTAGGAGTTGTTCCACGTGTATATGTATTTCTGGTGTATCTGTGGGGAGGAAGGTGATCTCCGCGTCTTACTCTTCCGCCATCTTCCCGCCTTTTTCAATACCAACTTTTAATCACAGTAATTTTGGGGGCTGGGAATTTTTTCTTCCAAGAAAATACACCAGCAGAATCAGCAAGAATAATCAGTCCAATGATTATAAATTCTCAGAGGATTCTATTATTGTTTTCAATGAGCAGGTAAAGAAACAGATTTCCTCATTTGAGACCTTTGCAGGAAGGCAGATTTTCCCACACATAATCCCTCAATGAGAGTACCCTTGAGTGTCTCATATATAAGAAAGTGCTTCTTTACAGCCTAAATCTGCTTAGAGGTAAAGCTGATATTCCAATTCCCAGTGGTTATTCTTCTCACAAAGGGTGATTTAGCATGTCTCTCTGTTCTCTGATGGACTTTTGATTGATGCTCTCCTTGCATCTATGTTAAAAAAAATGTTTATTGAACTCTGACTATGTATAGACTATACCAGGTAAACTGGAATGAAACACAGATACCAACTATACTATAGTTTATTATCTATTTAGTGTTACGCATTACTCATGTCTAAAGAAATAACTACAAAGTCCTATAACAAAAGATGCATATTGAAAATAAATGTATCTAACAGCTTATGCAAACACCACAGGAAAAAACAACAACAACCTCCCTGCAAACAAAAGTCCAGAACCCTATGGCTTGACTGGGGATTTCTACAAAACATACAAAAAGAGCTTATATCTATCTTTCTCAAACTACTCCAAAAGATTGAAGAGGAGGGAATATTCCCAAAGTCACTCTATGAAGCCACCATCACCCTGATACCAAAACCAGACAAAGATACTACCCAAAATAAGAAAATTACAGGATGATATCTTTAATGAGTATAGATGCAGTGTAACTATGTTTGAAGATAGGATCTGTAAGGAGGTAATTAAGGTTAAATGAAGTCATAGGGCGGGTCCTGATCCAACAGGATTAATGTCCTTTAAGAGAAGACACAAGACAGCTCACTGTCTCTCTGTTTGCCATGTGAAGACAGCACCAAAACAGCTGTCTGCAAGCCAGGATGAGGGTTTCACCAGAAACCAAAGCAATCAGCATCTTTTCTTCGAGTTCCCAGCTTCCAGAACTGTGAGACAGTGTCAGCTGTTTAAGCAATCTGTAGTATTTTTCTGCAGCAGCACAAGCAGAATACTACAGTAGAAAAATAATAGCTCATCTCTACCTAGTACGTGAGGATATATTAATAATACTACAGTAGTTCAACCCTGCATATGAGAATCTCATGTTCATGTTTAAAACAAGAAATCAAGACTCTTGTTGTTATTTCTTGGGATAATGTTAGCTTTCTCCTAAAATCTTTATTGTTTTATATTTCAGGTTCATATCTATATTTCTCTTGAGATAATGTTGTATGCATATTATGAGACAGGGATCAATTTTCTTTTTTTAAGTTATTTATTCAGTTGACTCAATACCATTTATGGAAAAAACTGTCTTCAATACTCTGAAGTTCCACACTTGTTAAGAATTAAACGTCCTTGTGTGGGGGTCTATTTCTGAACTCTCTGTTTTATTCAGTTCTCCCTCTATGATTGTACCAGTATCCACTGTTTTAAGTACAGTTAGCCTTGAAATGCATTTTGATGTCCTGTAAAAGCAATTCTTCTTTTTTTTCTCCTTCAAGGTTGCCTAATTATATTTGGTTATTAGCATTTGCATATGCATTTCCTCTGACCCTTTCAAGTTATACACACAGACTCATTTTTTTTTTTTTTTTTTTTTTTTTTTTGCGGTACGCGTGCCTCTCACTGTTGTGGTCTCTCCTGCTGTGGAGCACAGGCTCCAGAGGCGCAGGACCAGTGGCCATGACTCACGGGCCCAGCCACTCCACGGCACGTGGGATCCTCCAGGGCCGGGGCATGAACCCGTGTCCCCTGCCTCGGCAGGCGGACTCTCAACCAGGGAAGCCCCACAGACTCATTTTGATTGAGCTTCTAATTAATCCATAGATCAAATTTCCATATATTAACCTCCTTAAAATACTACATCTTCTACTCCTTTATCATGGAATAATTCTCAATTTATTTAGGACTTCCTAAATTTCTCTCAATGATAGTTAGTTTATAGATTTCTATGTACATATCTTTAGATTTATTCCTAAAATATTAAAAATGCCCCCATGCATCTTTAGTTCTGTGAGTTCTTAAATTTCATTTCTAACTGTTCATTATAGAAATGTAAATAGACAATTGTTTTTTGTTTGTTTTTTGAGTTTTTGCAGTACACAGGCCTCTCACTGTTGTGGCCTCTCCCATTGCGGAGCACAGGCCCCGGACGCGCTGGCTCAGCGGCCATGGGTCACGGGCCCAGCCACTCCGCGGCATGTGGGATCCTTCAGGACCGGGGCACGAACCCGTGTCCCCTGCATCGGCAGGCGGACTCTCAACCACTGCGCCACCAGGGAAGCCCAACAATTGGTTTTTATATACTGATTTCTTCTCAATGGCTTTGCTAAATTTATTACTTCAAGTAGTTCAACTGTAGATTCTTCTGGATTTTCAACTGTCCTTCTGTTAATAACTCATTTCCAATTATAATAACTTGTATTTCTTTACTTGCCTTATTACAGTAGCTAAGACCTTAAGTAAAAATTTAAATATAAATGTTGGTTGATGGCATTGTGGCCTCATTCTTGGTGTCAGAGGGAAATCTTTGTACATTTCAACATTTATATAAATCAATATGACTTTTATCTAGAGTTCTTAAAGAGGATCTCTTTAATCAGTCAGGGAAATTCTTTTCTATTCCTAGTGTTCTAAGAGCTTTATCATAAATGCATATCGTTTAAACATAAAAATCTGGGTTTTTGAGAGTTTATTATTTTATTTTTCTCCTTTAATATTTTAATGTTGTTGTTTACACTGACTGATTTTGTTTGCTTCCATCATTCCTAGAAATATCTTTATTTCAAGTGCTCTTAAACACTTCTTTGCATGTATTACAGACGGATATAACTTCCACTCACTGGTATGGCGCTGTTCTCAACGCATCTCACAAGAGGCATCTTAGAAATGTCTTAACTACAAGTATTCTCAAACACTTCTCTGAATGAATTTCAGAATGGTTGTAACTTCCGTTCACTGATATAACACTGTTCTCAGTGCAGCTTGCGAGCAGCATCTTAGAAACATCTTTATTACAAGTGTTCTTAAAAACTTCTCTATGTGCTTAACAGAATGGATATAAATTTATTTGACTCATAAAACACTTTTAAATGCAGCTTACAATTAGTGTTCTGAGAAACACCCGTGTGTGTGTGTGTGTGTGTGTGTGTTGTGTGTGTGCGTATAAATCAGCTCTTTCGTTTTATTTATTTTTGATTGATATATGCACTACTTAAAGCATTATATTAGTTACAGGTGTACAATCAAATGATTTGATATTTGTATATGTTGTGAAATGATCACCACTATGAGTCTAGTTACAACATCCATCACCACACAGTTACAATGTTTTTCTTGTGATGAGAACTTTTAAGATCTACTAAGTGACTTTCAATACACAATACAGTATTATTAGCTATAGTCACCACGCTGTACATTACATCCCCAGGACTTATTTATTTTAGAACTGGAAGTTTGTACCTTTTGGCCACTTTCACCCATTTCACTCAGCCCCGTCCCTGCCTCTGGCAACCACTAATCTGTTTTCTACATGCATAAGTTTGTTGTTTTTCAATTGATTTTCAAATATTGATATTACCTTACATTATGAGAACAAACCCTTTTTGGTTTTGTTATGTATAACCCTTTTATAGATCATTGGACTTCATTTTTCAATTTTCCTGAAATTTGCATCAACGTTTATGAGCACCATGTGTCTGTAATGATCCTTCTTACATACTTCATAGAATTTATTGTGAATCTATCTGCGCCTGGAGTTTTCTTTTTAAGAAGGTTTTTATTTATAATTAATTTCTTTTAAAAGCTAGAAGGCTATTTATATTTCCCATTTACTTCCATTTTATTTATGATAATTTGTATTTTCTAGGAAGTTAAACATTTCAACTACATTTTTATATTGAATGGCCTAATGCTGTTCATGGTACATTTTTCATTCTTGATATTGGTTAGTTGAGAAATCTCCATTTTATTTTTTCAGTGAAACATACTAGAGGTTTACCTGAAGTATTAATCCTATTAAAGAACGAGCCTCTGGCTAGTCTACTTGTTATATGTTTGCTTTCTTTTATTAATTTCTGTTCTTGTTTTTGTTATTTCCTTCCACATATATTCTTTTGGCTAAATTTGTTGTCAATTTTGTAATGTAATGTACATTTGTAATTACCCGAATTTAGTGATTGTATCAGAAATAATATTACTTTCTCACTTTCTAATATATTCATTTCAAGCTACAAAATTTTCTGCAAGCATTGCTTTCCACCCAGTGCACAAACTTTTATATAAGCAAACTCATTATTAATCAAAGCATAATATTTTATGATTCCTTTGGTGATTTTTTTCATTGACCTGTGGGTGATTTAGAAATATAATTATTAATATCCCGACCTATGAATTATTTTTCTAGTTTTTTTTATTGATTTCTGGCTCAATTTCAATGTGGGGTCAGAGAATATACTCTGAATTATTTCAATCCTTTGAAATTATTAGACATCTATAGGCCCAATATGTAAATTGTAATAAATGTCTGGTGTGCAATTTTCACGGACTATATTTGGTGAATGTAGTGTTTTTATACACAGTTAGACCAGCAGTATTAATAGCGTATCACAATCTATCACCTTGCTGGGTTTTTCCCCCCACCTTGTTTATTCAATCAACTACATCCTCGCCCTCTCGTGGCCATAAATAATAATGCACTTTATAACATTCTTGTGGGAAACCAACATTTGTCCGGTCAGTCGTGCGTGATTGCTCACAATTCTCTTTAATAATTGCCCACCTCTTTGGACAGGCTCTGGCGCGGGACCACGCTTCCTTCCCTCTCACCCCCAGTATAGTCCTCCAATACGTGGATGAACTCCTCCTCTGTAGCCCATCTCTCAGCCTCTCAAAACAGCATACTGCTGACCTCCTCAATTATCTCGGCTCTCGCCGCTATCAGGTCTCTCCAGCCAAGGCCCAACTGTCTACACCCCCAGTAACCTGCCTGGGAATCCACCTTACCCCCACAACAAAGAGCCTGACAGCCGACCGCACGCAGGCCATCCACGACCTCCAGCCTCCAGAGACAGCTGACCAGATTCTCTCCTTTCTGGGCCTGATAGGATTTTTCTGACACTGGATCCCTAACTTTGCTCTTCTTGCTAAACCCCTATATTTGGCTGCTAAAGGAAACCCCCAAGGAACCCTTATCTCTCCCTCCCAGAACTTACCTTTTCCCCCTTTAAGAGTCCCCATATTTCTTGATTTAGAAAAACAGAACCTCACAATTTGCAATGGCAGCCACCCAAATTTAACTAATGATGCACTCCCTTGCAACTCATTCCCCCCTGTAACTACGCCAATGGGGGCCCCACCAGGCCTGTTCATTTGGTGTAATGGCTCCCTTACAAAAGAGGTCAACTCTTCCTTCCGCTTCCCATGTATCGCCGTCACCCTTGTTCCACAAGTCACATTATATGGCCAAGCCGAATTTTTCTCACTTACCACACAACTCTCTAGCCGACAGAAAAGGGCCATCTTTCTCCCTATGGTTGCAGGCACTTCCCTCGCCTCCTCTCTCTCATCGCTGCGGGCATCGGGGGACGAGCCCTAACACACAGTGTCTCAACATCCCGCGACCTAGAACAGAAACTCCAGCTAGCCATCGAGGCCTCTGCTGCCTCTGTCACCTCCCTCCAGCCCCAGATCACCTCTGTAGCCCGAGCTGCCCTCCAAAGTCGATGCACCCTGGACCTTCTGACAGCCGACAGAGGAGGTACCTGCCTCTTCCTGCAGGAAGAATGCTGCTACCACATCAACGAGACAGGGATCATTGAGGACAGTGTGGATGTTCTCCGACGCTTAAAAGAAGAACTCCAACGCAGTTAGCAACAATTCACCTCCCCCATCCCCGACTGGTGGCGGTCCACCCTGTATACCTGGCTGACGCCAATCCTAGGCCCCTTAATCCTTATCTGCATCCTATTCATGCTTGCCCCCTGTTTCCTCAGGTTTCCACTCAGTTGCATACAAGAAGTCTCTTGCGTGGCGGTGAATCAGATGCTCCTCCACCCATATACCTTACTACCCACAGAACTCCCCGCTGCCGCCCTCCCCTAACCTACGGACCGTTGGCCACACAACTCCCTTCCAGCGCCCCCGTACAGCAGGAAGTAGCCAGAGACCAAACGTCACCCCATTACACCGAAGAAGTCGGGATGTAAGGCCAGCAGATCTGGGGAAGGGCCCAGGGAGCTAGTCGGAACCCCCGCCAAAGAGGCTGATGCAACTGACGCCCGACATTGCCACAACAGTCTTCCCGCTCCCTGAGGGGCGGAACTAACGGCTCTGAGGCTGATGCAACCGACACCTGACATTGCCACAACACCCGAGAGATTACCAAAAAAGGGCTGCTTCACACAGCAAGCACCTCCCTGGCATCCACCCCTATAAATTTTGTTCGCGCCCATACCCGGGCGTGACTTCTCTGGCCCCTTTCTCTCAGACCAGTGAACCTCGCCTGGGAGCGTCCCCAAATAAAGCTTGCTTAATCTCTCCTCCGTCTTTGGTGCCGTTTCTTACAGAAAACATAGGCAGAACGCTTTATGACATAAATCACAGCAAGATCCTTTTTGACCCACCTCCTAGAGAAATGGAATTAAAAACAAATATAGACAAATGGTACCTAATGAAACTTCAAAGCTTTTGCGCAGTAAAGGAGACCATAAATAAGACCAAAAGACAACCCTCAGAATTGGAGAAAATATTTGCGAATGAAGCAACTGACAAGGGATTAATCTCCAAAATTTCGAAGCAGCTCATGCAGCTCAATAACAAGAAAACAAACAACCCAATCCAAAAATGGGCAGAAGACCTACATAGACATTTCTCCAAAGAAGATATACAGACTGCCAACAAACACATGAAAGAATGCTCAACATCATTAATCATTAGAGAAATGCAAATCAAAGCTACAATGAGATATCATCTCACACCAGTAAGAATGGCCATCATCAAAAAATCTAGAAACAATAAATTCTGGAGAGGGTGTGGAGAAAAGGGAACACTCTTGCACTGCTGGTGGGAATGTGAACTGGTACAGCCTCTATGGAGAACAGTACGGACGTTCCTTAAAAAACTACAGATAGAACTACCATATGACCCAGGAATTGCACTACTGGGCATATATCCTTAGGAAACCATAATTCAAAAAGAGTCATGTACCAAAATATTCATTGCAGCTTTATTTTCAATAGCCAGGAGATGGAAGCAACCTAAGTGTCCATCATCAGATGAATGGATAAAGAAGATGTGGCACATATATACAATGGAATATTACTCAGCCATAAAAAGAAATGAAATTGAGCTATTTGTAATGAGGTGGATAGACCTAGAGTCTGTCATACAGAGTGAAGTATGTCAGAAAGAGAAAGACATATACTGTATGCTAACACATATATATGGAATTTAAGGAAAAAAATGTCATGAAGAACCTTGGGGTAAGACAGGAATAAAGACACAGACCTACTAGAGAATGGACTTGAGGTTATGGGGAGGGGTAGGGTAAGCTGTGACAAAGCGAGAGAGAGGCATGGACATATATACACTACCAAACGTAAGGTAGATAGCTAGTGGGAAGCAGCCGCATAGCACATGGAGATCGGCTCGGTTCTTTGTGACCGCCTGGAGGGGTGCGATAGGGAGGGTGGGAGGGAGGGAGACGCAAGAAGAAAGAGATATGGGAACATATGTATATGTATAACTGATTCACTTTGTCATAAAGCAGAAACCAACACACCATTGTAAAGCAATTATCCTCCAATAAAGTTGTAAAATACTTAAACAAAAACAAAAGCAAACAAACAAAAAAAGAATTTTCACCTGACCTGGGATGAGCATCCCAGCACTGTGGGAGAAAATTTGATCACAAAATGTCTCCCAAATATTAGTAAATTCCTGACCAAGAGGAGAGGACCAGTTACCAGCGATTGCATCCCTCCAATGTGAGCCAGTGAACCCTGATGAAACTCAGGAAGGAGAATACCTGCCATCTAGCAGCCATCATACTGGAGCCACTCCTTATGATGATCCCTGAGGACACTCAGGATATGAAAATACAGGATCCAGGCCCCAGATAGCTGTGGTGCATATCAAAGGAATGATTTCAGTGAGCCCAGAGCCTTGCATCTTCCCATATATAGAAAAATGCTAATTTCCTTAACTGCAGATGTGGCCTCATGACTTTCAGGGTGTGAATTTTTTTTAAGTCAACAGGTGTAAAGTAGACACTTCCAAAGAGGAACAAAAGACAAATCTCAACATTTGGAACACTGGCACTGATGGCAGATACTCCCAGAAAAATCTATCTGATGGAGTAGTTAGAACAGTTGTCACTCCTTTTTCCACAAGATTGTGGAATGGACATTGACAGTGGGGAATTGTAACAGGGAAGAAGTAAATCGGACTCTATGTTGAATCTGTTTCTTTGACTTTAACCTTTGCTTTTTGTTGTTTTTATTATTGTAATTATGCATAATGCCCTGACTCAGGGAACCCAGCCCCTCTGCCTGAATGCTGAACTAAAGTGCCTCTGTTTAGCTCTCAGGGAGACAATCTGACCCTGCCCACATGTAAATGGCTGAAATTAACACATCCTCTCATTAAGGCTGGTCATTCCAAGGAGATGCTTTGCTAGACTGATGGCCCTTTTAACTTTACTTCCTCACTGCCACTCTCTTTCTAGTTTGCCTTTTTTACTTTACTTACCTCTCTGATTCTATAAAAGAAACTGGCATCCAGATCCTGATAAGATGGTTTTTGGAGACACTAGTCCGCCATCTACTCAGTCGGCCCACTTTCCAAATAAAGTCGTATTCCTTGCCTCAATACCTCATCTCTGATTTATTGGCCTGTCATGTGGCGAGCAGAGAAAGCTTGGACTTGGTAATAGTCCTGCAACGCTTGCACCTGGACACGCTTCTCCTCAAGCAACAAAATACAAGGAAACTATAGGGGACAAAAAACAACTGCATGCATGTGCAGTTAGGGCAAATTCTAGACAAAAGATACAAAGAGACCAAAAAAACCAGCTGCCACTTTTGAAGAGCCTGGAGCAAAAGCAGAGGGTTGGGAGCAAAAGCAGGATACTGCGCCTGCCCCCTGCACACAACACCACCTAAGGGGTGGGCACACCTCCTAAGCCACCCCTCCTGCCCGACCCCTGGACACACCCCCACCCTCACTCCTTCTAAGGAGCCAGCTCACGCCCCTCGGAGTGAGCAAGCAAGGGATCATGTTGTTCTCGCTTCCCCCTGCTGCAGCAGGAGTCCCAATAAAGACTTGCCTGAATTTCTCGCCTGGCCTCTGATCAATTTCTATTGGTTTAGGGGGTCAAGAACACTGATTGGTGACATACTTTGTGGCAACACCACGAAGGGACTATCGCCCCCTTCCCAGGAGAGGATCTGGGCACCTCCAGGACCACTGAACGCTGCTTCCCAGTGCGTGACAAGCGGCCACCTGCACCTCTTGTTTCAGAGTCAGCAAGTTTGGTAAGTCTGCCTTCCTGGCCCCTGGGGGCCTCAGTACCCTCATTCAGGCAATGCTTTCCCCCTCCCCTTGTCCCTTTTCCCTCACCACTTTCCCTTTCCCCTTTGTTCCTTTCCCTCTCCTGAAATCTCTCTACTTCTCTCTCTGTCCTCTCTTCTGTCCTCTCTTACTTCTGTCCTTTCCTTCCAAGAGAGTGGACGTCAGGCAGCTACAGCATCATTCCTCTCAGCGTGTGAGACCTCCCCCCTCTGGCTGACAATGGCTCACCTTGACGGGTGACAAGCAAAGGTGGGAGAGGCTCGCCTCACAGCTCACACCTTGGTCCAGTGGTTTCTCCCTGACCGGAGATTTTCGACAGTGATAGAGGTTCAAACCTCATATCGTGTAGTGGCTGGAAGTCTGATTGTCCCAATATTCTCACCTTTCTTTTCCTGCCACCAAGAGAACTCCCACTGGGAATGGACTGAAGCGGCAGATTTCTATATACTAGTGTATGTATGAGTGAGAGTCACACCTGTGGGTTGAGGACCCACAGACGACATACAACTGGCTGCTTTCCAGGCTTGACTGCCCCGGTGGCCAGTGGATAGGGTGTTCCCTCCTTCACTGGCCGTTTGTGGAAGCTCACAGGTTGGTGCCTGAATAGACACCTGCAGGGGGTGGGTTGAAACTGAAATCTCCCTCTTTCTGTTCCTTTCTCTTTTTCAGTCTTTCCTCTCTCCCCTCCCTTGATCCTTACACCTGCATTCCCGTCCCCTTTATGTTGAAAACTTCTTGTTTGTGTCTTTAAATTTTGTGATTTGTATCTTTGTTCGTGATGTAGTTTTGTCCGTCCAACTGCTCCTGCAAGTCTCTACTGATATTGTGGGCATGGTGGAGCACTTGAGCCTTGAAATACAAACCCAGCCCACATTGCCTGAGACTCCAGCCTTGGGTTACTTAGTGGGATTTTAAAGAACAGAAAGAAAAGACAAGAGCTTGCATTTTTCCTTCCTCTGCTCTTGCAATGCACTATTCTGCCAGGACTCTCAGGAACTACCTGATTCATCTCTAATCCCTCAGACTGAGGGGAAAAAGGGCCATTTTAAATTCAAGCAGGAAAACTATGAGATCTCTGGTTCTGTAGAAATTGGTTTGTCTGGTTTAAACTTGTGGGTTTTATTAATACAGACCTGTCTTTAGAGTCATCAACGCTAAGTGCAATACTTTCACTGTATCTAGGGTTACTAGAAGTCAATAAGTGCATATTGTTTCTGTTATAAAATCTGTCAACAGGGAAAATAACCTGATATGATTAAATTTTTAAGTAAATGTAACTGGGATAAGAACTTTCTGGTAAACTCCATTGGAATAATTATGTTTTGGAAATTTCCATCTAAAACAGTCTCTCCAAGTTTTGGTAAATCTGAAACTAAGTTAAATGGTAGGAATTAATTAAATATCCAGGCCATTTCAAATAAGATAAAATATTGGAACATTAATTGCTAAACAGGTCTAAATTTACCTACTCTTGTCTTGTGAGAGAGAAACTTGTCTTCTTGTGAGAGAGAAACTAAAGCTGTTTGGTGCCGCCTTGAGATGTTCTCTACCAATCTACAGAATGCTACTGTAAAAGACAGTTCATGGTTGATTAAGGAAAGTAGGATGTGTGTTTTCAGAAAAGAAGGTATGAGGAATGGAAATATATTTTGTTAAAGGGAAAAGTGTGATTTTGTCCTAGAGCTGGCTATTTCTGAATGGGGAAAGAATAAAGGACAAAGTATGGCTACAGAAAGTTGCAGAATGCTTGTGGAAGAGGAACATTGAGAAAAGAATTTTGTATGTGGTCAGGATTTTCTAAGGTTGGATTAAATTTAAGTAGGTAAATGGATTTTATTAAGCGTAGGCTGATGCAAGCCTGGATTTGGTTTCTCTCTCATAAGAGAACAAAGTTGTCCTGGAATGCTGCTTTTGATAACAGATCCTGTGAATTCTTGTGCCTTTAAGAGATCTATATTTACATTTGATTTTCCCCCACCTTATCTCAAGGAATAAATATTGTTTCACAGCAAACTATGATCCTAACTGACTGGGTGTTTTAAAACTTTTTAAACTTTTTGGCAGACTTCCCAAATATCAAATTCTAATTGAAATTCTCTTGACTTCCAGTTAACTTTGGGGTGCTTCAAAGGGCCCCTGGAACATCCCAAAGAGAGATCTTAAACTAACTGGGTTAATCTGTGAGGAGAGGCTTGTCAGGTTGTCTCTAAACGCTGACAAGTTTAGGGATGAATTTGTCAGGCTGGGGTTGACATTCTCACCTGTTAGGCCGTCATGGTTATTCTGGCCCACTGTTGCACCCTGGATGAAAAGGAACATATACTAAGAAAGGACAGAGAACACACAGATGGCCTAGTGGCCACCAATCCACACCACCAAATTTATCAGGTGGATGGGGATTCAATCCCAGAACATGATCCACACTGGGACTATGAAGATCGTGTAGGCCAGGTTAGGATGAAACATTGTATTACTTGTCTATCAGAAGGAATGAAAAGGTGTAAGGTGAAGGCTGTAAATTATGATAAGGTCTGAGAGGTTACACAGGAAAAAAGATGAAAACCCTTCAGTCTTCCTGAGCCTGGTGAAAGAGGCATTCAGGAAGTACACCAATACAGACCCTGAGTCCTCAGAAGGAAGGACATTCTTGGCCATACATTTTGTCACCCAGGCTACTCCTGATGCCGGAGAAAATTACAAAAGCTTGAGGCTGGACCCCAAACCCCATTGTAAACCTTGGTAGAGGAGGCCTTCAAGGTCTATAACAACCGAGACTTAATGGAGGAGGCCAATAACGGTAAGAGGCTAATAAAGAAAATGCATCTTTAGGCTGCTCTGAGCCACGCACCACCTCGAGGGGACCCTGGAGGGACGAGAAGGCTGGACAGACCACCAAGAAGCTGCCTGGGCCCGATCCAGTGTGCTTTTTGTCTGAAAGGGGGGCACTGGGTGGGAGAATGTCCTGAGCGCCCTCTAGTGGGATGCCCGAAGGGCAACACTGACCTGCCCCAGTTCCTTGTGAATCTCTCAAATGCAAGATTCCCACACACCGAATGACTGGCCCCGAGCAACTGCCCTGCTCTGGATCCCACTCAATCCATCCTCATTACTCCCACAGAGCCTTGGGTCACCCTCTGTGTGGCAGGTAGGAGAACTGAATTTCTTGAAGACAGTGGAGCTGTCTGCTCTGTTCTGGTTTGGCTGGCTGGCCCTCTCTCCATGACTCTACTGTGATGGGAGTTGATGGACAGCCAAAAGTAAGGCGATTTATGTCTCCCTTTGCCTGCAGAGTGGAGTCCATTCTTATTACTCCTTTCTATATATGTCAGAATGTCCTGTCCCTCTCCTCGGGAGAGATTTGCTAAATGAGTTAGGACCTAGTCTATTCTTAGGACAGGGTGAAGTCCAAGGAGGTAAAGAATCCAAACAGAGAATACCATCTATTATGAGCCCCAGATGACCCACCTGTTGGGCATCAAAATATTCCCCAAGACCTCCCCCAAGAAATTAGAGAACAAGTAGATCCTGCAGTTTGGAATACCTTGGTGCCAGGAAAAGCAAACTGTGTTCCCCTGATAAAAATAAGGTTAAGGCCTGGGGAAAAATATACCTGGAAGAGAAAATATCCTTTAAAACCTGAGGACCTGAGGGGAATCCAACCACTGCTCAGCAAATTCCTAAAACACGGACTCATTAGGCCCTGCCAATCCCCATGCAACACTCAATCTTCCCCACTCAGAAGCCTAACAGAGAGTGTTGGTTTGTGCAAGACTTACGAGCAGTGAATAAGGCTGCCTCACCCAAGTGCCAGGGATTGCTCAGCATTTCTCTGTTTTGGACCTCACAGATACATTTTTTCTGTATTCCCCTACATCCAGACTTTCAATACCTTTTTTCCTTTGAATTGGATGGACGCTGACACCCTGGAGGCTACCCAGTATACCTGGACAGTGCTTCCACAGGGTTTTCAGGACAGCCCCCATCTTTTTGGAAACATGTTAGCAAGAGAACTGAGGGAACTGAGCCTTGAGAAGGGAACCCTGTTACAATATGTTGATGACTTATTGGTAAGTAGTGAGACCAAACAAGATTCAGATCACAATACTCTTAGGGTTCTAAATTTTCTGGCAAAAAGGGGATATAAAATCTCTCCAACCAAGGCTCAGATCTTACAGCAACAGGTTCAATATTTACGATTTGTTTTGGGCCCAGGGGCACAAGCCCTGGCCATAGATCCGAAGACAGCAATTTGTGCATTACCATCTCCAACCACAAAGAGACAACTCAGAGGCTTCCTTGGGATGGCTGGGTTCTGTTGTATCTGGATTCCAACTTATGGCCTTAAAGAAAAAACCCTATATGAGGCTCTAAAGGGAGGAGAAAGGGAACCCCTTCAATGGAATGAGAACCACCGTCAGGCCTTTGAGACTCTAAAGACTGAGGTGAATAGAGTTCCAGCACTGGGGCTTCCAAATTTGGACAAGCCCTTTAGCCTATACGTTTGTGAGACATCAGGGACAGCACTAGGACTCTGACCCAAAAGTTGGGACCAGATCAGAGACCAGTGGCTTACTTTTCAAAACAACTAACAAAAAGGAGCAGAACAATAACAAAGAATAAGACAATAAAATAAAATTTTAAAAGAATAAAAATTAAATAATATTAGGAAAAAAAGGTCATAAAAGGCCTTGGTGGTGTTGCGGGGGCGTGGTGGGCAGGGCTCAGGCTCAGGACTCTCATGGCTGGAGGGGGCCCCAGAGGGCTGAGGTTCAGGCCCAGGACCCCAGCAGGTTTGCCGAGGCCCAAGCCGGTTGGGGAGATGCTAGCTGTGTTCCCCTCTGATCTCCCGATCCCCCAAAGGTCTGTCTCCATCCCCACCGATCCCCACATCGTGGTTGGGCCCCTCCGCATGTGGGAACCCCTCTCTTCCCCACCTCTGCCCCACAGGGAGGGGTGCCTGGTCCCATCACGCCTCAACCTTTCCTGCTCCCCTTCTTCCCCTCCACATCCTAGCCAGTCGTGCTGGAATTCCTTCCATCCCTTTACGTGTCCGAGGTCCCCCACCAATGCCTGGTAAGTGCCCTAGTTGTGATAAGATGCAAACTCTGTGTCCTTCTACTCCACCGTCTTCTGACTCATTGGCCCTGGGATGGCCAAGCTGCCTGCGGGCAGTAGCAGCCACAGCCCTGTTGGTTAGTGAGGCTTCCAAGCTCACTCTGGGACAACACTTAGATGTTAACCCCTCATCAGGTATAATCTGAGCCAGAAGTCAAAGGATATCACTGGTTGACTGGAGCAAGGTTAACAAGATATCAGGCCCTCCTAATGGGTACCCCTGATATTCCCTTAAAGGTATAAACCCGGCAACTCTGTTTCCAGCAGTCGAGAGTGGAGACTCAGTGCATCCGTGTATTGAGACCATAGAACAAACTTACTCCAGCAGGTCTGATCTTCTAGATGAGCCTCTTGACAGCCCTGAGGTCGAATGGTTTACTGATGGGAGCACTTTTGTAGAAATGGGAACCCAAAAGGCGGGGTATGCCATAGTTAGTCTAGATGAAGTTATAGAAGCCAAGGCCCTGCCACCCCAGATGTCAGCCCAGAAGTCTGAACTAATTGCGTTGATGAGAGCTTTGCAATTAGGGAAGGATAAGAAATTAAATATTTTTACTGACTCTAATTATGGGTTCCATGTGCTACAGGCTCAGGCTGCCATTTGGAAAGAAAGAGGAATGCTAACCACTAGAAATTCCCCCATAAAACATAAAGATGTGATTCTGGCTCTTTTAGAAGCAGTGCAGCTTTCAACCCAGGTAGCAGTAATATACTGTAGAAGCCATCAGAGGGATGGATCTTTTGTGAGTGAGCCAAGGGAACAGCAAAGCTGATCAAATTGCAAAACAGGTATCATGATTGCAGGAACATGAACAAGTTATGCCTCTAGTAATTGCCCCCCCTGAACTCCCTAGCCTTCCCCAGTATTCCCCACAGGAACAAGAAAATGCAAAAAAGTGGGGTATGAGAAGGGAAGCACAGGGTGTATAAAAAGGAGGATAAAGTTCTAATCCTACTGGCCCGACAGTGGAAACTCACTAAGAGTTTACATGATGCCGCCTACTATGAGAGGGATGTACTACGGGACTTGATGCAAAAGGCTTTTTCAGGGAAGGGGCTTAAAAGAACAGTAAAAACAAGTAACACTTGCCTGTGATCTGTGTGGCTGTAATAACCCACAGACCCATCCAATCCCTCCTTCGTTACTCAGGGCAATTCAATGCCAAGGGACATATTCCAGGGGAAGACTGGCAGTTAGATTTCACCCAAATGCCCCCATGATCAGGATATAAATATCTTCTGGTGTTTGTCGATACTTTCATAGGATGAGTTGAAGCCTTCCACACCTGATCTACAAAGGCTATGGAAGCCTGTAAGTCCCTTTTTAAAGAAATAATTATTCAGTGTGGACTTCCAAAGTCCCTCCAGAGCGATAACAGACCCTTTATAGCCAAAATCACACAGCAGCTCACAACAGCCCTAGGGATAGGCTACAAGCTACACACCCCTTGACACCCCCAGTCTTCAGGGAAGGTGGAGAAAATGAACCATACTTTAGAGAAAACCTTAGCAAAGCTCTGCCAAAAAACTCATGAACCCTGGACCAACTTGTACTCCTCAGGGTCTGTGTAGCCCCCAGGAGTGGTCTGAGACTTAGCCCATTTGAAATGACATGGGAGGCCTTTTCTTACTACTACATTGTACTGGATGGAGGTGAACCAGGGCCTGAGATATATTACTAATCTAGCACAAGTTCAGAAGGCAACCAGGACTATGCCCACAAAACACTGCCAGCTCCCACTAAAAATACAGACGAAGGAGCAGTCCCTTCACAAATAAACCCCAGGGACCAAGTTCTTAAAATCTGGAAAGTTGGATCCCCGAAGACCAACTATTGCCAAAATGGAAGGTCCCCTATAAAGTAATTTTAACCACCTCCACTGCTGTCAAACTCAAGGGACATCTTGTTGGGTACATTTCTCCACACTAAAGCTTTTACCTCCAGAAGCCCCACAGGTCACAAAAGAAGAACAATACACCTGTGAGCCAGTGGAAGATCTGAGATATCTATTCAAAAGACAGGCACCATCAACAAATAAGTAAAATGATGTAGTGGGTTGGCTCTTATTTGAAGCCTTAATGGGACTTGGCACCTCTCTTGTTTCCTTGGTTGATGTGGTTCTTGACAACTGTCTGGCTGTTGATTACCTTCCGGCAGAACAAGGTAGAGTTTGTGCGACAAGTAATACTTACTGCTGCACTTGGATCAATGCAACAGGACATGTAAAATTAATATTAAGGAAACATACACCCAGGCAGAGTGGCTTCATAAGTTTGGCAGGGGCGATGTTGCCTCCCTTGTCTGGTCAACAGTTAAGGAAGCCCAAAGTTAACCTTGTTCCCTCCCTTTCCAGGCCCTTTAGTGGCTACTGTTCTTCTCATTGGTAGCCCTTGTTTGTTTACATGTTTTCTAAAATTATATTTATTTTTTGGCTGTGCTGGGTCTTTGCTGCTGCATGCGGGCTTTCTCTAGTTGTGGTGAGCAGTGGCTACTCTTCGTTGCAGTGCGCATGCTTCTCATTGTGGTGGCTTCTCTTGTTGCATAGCATGGGCTCTAGTCCCCTGGGCTTCAATAGTTGTGATGTGTGGGCTCAGTAGTTGTGGCTCACAGGCTCTAGAATGCAGGCTCAGTAGTTGTGGTGCATGGGCTTAGTTGCTCCGCAGAATGTGGGGTCTTCCCGGACCAGGGCTTGAACCCATGACCCCTGTATTGCCAGGCGGATTCTTAACCACGGCACCACCAAAGAAGTCCCTGCCCTTGTTGTTTAACCTTTTGGTTAAGTTTGTGTCTTTAGGCTCCAACAGTTTGAAGTAAGGCTTATGATGACTCAAGGAATTCAGCCCATTCCAGCAGAAAGTGGCCCAGGTCCCTATAGGTCCTTGGAACAGTCAGAGAGGGACTTCCATACCTCTACGGTAGGCTACGGTCTGCAACCCCTGTCCAGCAGGAAGAAGTTTCAGAAGAAGAGAGCTTCGGCCCATTACCCCTTAAGAATAGGGCATCTAGTCTCTCAGGGGGCAATGAGACAGGCTGCGACCTGGGACCCTTTGCTACTGTGCTGCAATGCTTGCACCTGGATACACTTCTCCTCAAGCAACAAAATACAAGGAAACTATATGGGACAAAAAACTGCACACATGTGCAGTTAGGACAAATTCTAGACAAAAGAGACCAAAAATCTCAATTGCCACTTTTAAAGAGCCTGGAGCAAAAGCAGGGGTCAGGAGCAACAGCAGGGTACTGCACATGCCCCCTGCACACACCCCACCAAGGGGTGGGCACACCACCTGAGCCACCCCTCCGGCACGACTCCTGGTCACACCCCTACCTTCACTCCTTATAAGGAGCCAGCTCACACCCCCTCAGGGAGGGAGCAAGCAAGGAAATCTGTTGTTTGTTCTCTCTCCTCCATGATGCAGCAGGGGCCCCAGTAAAGCCTTGCCTAAATTTCTTGTCTGGCCTCTGATCACTTTCTATTGATTAAGGAGCCCAAGAACCCTGGTCAGTAACACCTCCAGCTGCATAACATTGGCAAGGAGACCCAGGTGCCACTTGTATATGGTGGGCAGGTCCAGCCAACACCTTTCTCCACAGGGGTTACCTAGAATCCATGGATAAACTAAAGTTCTGCCCAAAATAATATTACAGAAGTACTGACACCCAAGAGGTGATAGGCCCTTGGGATAAACCTCTGCCAAATACAGGCTGCAACTAGAAATATACCATATAACTGAGCACAACCTTATGAGGCCTTCTGGGTGTGGACCGCCCCCACTTGCCTCTTGTTTGTAGAAAAGCTTTAGTCTTCCAGGCCTCCCTTGAGTCATAAAAACCTGTCTCAAGATTTAATGACTGTAAGAACGTGAACATGTTAGTAACAAAAGATAGCAGTTGGGTCAGGAGAACTGGTAACAATTTAAACAATAGATCACCCACATAGCAGAGTCACATAAACTTTAGTTCCTCCATGAAGGACATGGATAACAGTGTCTGATGCACAGTCCTTAGCTGTTTTGCAGATACTAAAACCTGCACCAGAAGGAAGAAGCTAACTGTATCATGACCATGAGCATGTAGCCCCCAGACCAGCTGGAGCCTGAGTATTGATGATGTTAACCCCTGTGACACCACACTTTTACCTCACCATCAGACAGAGAATTGTGCATGAGCTGATCACAGACCCTGCAGCTCTCTCCCTCACTCTATCTTTAAAAGCCCTCCCCTGAAACTCATCAGGGAGTTTGGGTCTTTTGAGCATGAGCCACCCACACTCCTTCCTTGGCTCCTGCAATAAACCCTGCACTTTCCTTCACCACAACCTGATGTCAGTAGATTGGTATCTCTGTGCACTGGTGAACTGACCCAAGTTTGGTTCGGTAACAACCAGAATGCCCAGACCTAGAAAGTGCGGCTAAGTGGCCTGTCACTCAGATTGCCCTAAGGTGAGCCCCTACCTGAACTGCATATGGCCCCCAGAGTTTAGCCAATCAGCAGTATTCATTTAGAATATTCTGACACCAAGAAAATTTAGGAAAGGAGAGATGCAGCTACTACCAGCAGACACAGCGTCAAGGCTAAAGCTCACCAACAAGTGGAAGTTTTGCCCCAAGACATTTTTTCAGTGGTCTGGAACCCATAATAACCCAAGAGCACATCCTCCTACAAAGCTGCCCATATATCAGCCATAATGGCCTAGACATGCTGTCTGTAATGCCAATTGTTTGATAAGTTTTAAAGATTATTTTAATGGTGGGACACAACACAATGACACTATGATAGATAAAAGACAGAACTTTTTAATAACTTGCAGTCCCAAACAAGAGAAGGCTGCCAGGCAGGGTTAAATGAGAGGTTGCACCTGGGACAGGGTAACAGCAAGTTGAAGCTCTAGGGGGCAGCTTGTACACGGCAAGTGGGCTGTCCTTAGCTAGGTGCTGTGGGCTCCCTGTGGATTGGCTAATTTAAATAAGTTATCAGACATAAAGGCATAAGAGTATCCCTAGTTGTCTGATCCCTGAACCTGGGGCAATTTTAACTGCTGCATAGTGTGAGAGTGTGAGATACCAAGGGAAGTGATTGATGTGTGGACATAATAAGCTGTTCAGGAAAGCTAACTACAAGCCTCCAGCCAGGACCTCAAATTTCAGTCGACAGCATTTAAAAAAAGGATATGAGAGCAACATTCTGTTGTAGCCGACTTGAAGATAGAGGAGGAACTTTCATACAAAATTTTGTTTGGATGTCCAGACTGATAATGACACACACATTCAAAGAGGGTACAAACATGTTTCTTACTCACATAATGGAGGCTTTCTGGGGAGGGCAGAGCAGCTCCCAGGCAGGTCCAACACAGCTTGAAGAAAAAGGAAAGGAGACTGGCTTGGGGTTTGTATGATGCTTAGGGGTGGGGCTGAGACGAGGATTCCCATGCATGGATTGAACTTTCCACCTGCTCTAAAGTAAGGAGCACCTAGGCTTTCTTACCATCTTGCCCAGTTGTGAGGCAGAAATAGGAGAAGGAGAAGTTGGATTGAAAGCTGTCAAAAGCCAAATACCAAAACAAATAGTGTTTTATAGACACATAGCTTGAACCACAGAATTTGGCTCGAGTATGTTGGAGTATATACATCTACTTTTAGTCCAAAGTTAAATAATTATCTCTCTTTTAAGGTATTTCAGACCTATAGCAACTACAGCTAAGTATCATAGCCTTCTACCAATTTTTCACCTGTTTCCTCCACCCCGCCAAAATAGTTGAGAGATCGAGAAGACATAGGGATTGTACAACGGGAAGCAGGGCTTTCAGGAGGATAAGTTTTTAAAGGCTTAAGGCACTTTTGAAATTGCTTTTGTCACTACACTTAGGCAAACTTAATGTTGTCCAGAATAAATATTATATTTTTACAGCTTTGATTATTACTCTTGTTCTTGTCAGGAGTTGAGCTTGTAAAAAATTAATAAACAGACACCTGCATTAAATAGAGCCAAGAGACCAGCAGGGGGCGCTCGCACACCTCCAACAGTAGCAGAGCCCTACAGGAGGAAGAAAGATCCTCTTCCTTCCCGACGAGGACCCAGCCGATAGGAAGCCATGGCCTCTTTGTTTACAACAGTTCGTCCCAACATCCTTTTCCCCTCATAAAGGAGTTCTACTTCCCTTGCTATGCAGGAGCTTTCAGGTACCTCCCCAAGTATGCAGACCTCAAATTGCAATTCTCTGCTGACCCTGAAGAATCCCATCTTTGCTAGAGAAATATATGCAGTCTATTCGTCTTAGGTCAACACACTTCACAGTATTGCTGCCTTGAATCCATTTTCTTTGGCAAACTGACCTGCAGGGACCTTAGCTGACGTTAGCCCCTCATGCAAGCACATGTCCTAGACAGCTGCCCACAGAGTCACAAGTGAATAAGTTCCTAATATGACTCCACCAACAGCCCTACTGATCAACAACCCCCGTGGCCTCCCAGGGCCTTCCCTTTTCATTCCCCTTAGATAAGGCCCCAAAGAAACTCACCAGACGCCGCTCTTCTGGCTTGAATTGACAATCCAGCCTTGGTCCAGGAACCCCAAAGCACTACACCCATGACCCTAATAAAGGCATGTGCTCCAGGTCCTGTCTCTCTCTCTCTGCCTTCACCTTGATGTCCCCAGTGGGCCCTCCAGGTGTACTGTGTCCTTCCTCCAGAGCCTCTGAGTAATTACTTCACTATTTCAATTTCTCTTGTGGTCTGTTGTTGAACTGCAACTCACCAGCCATCTGGCACCCTGCCCCACTTAACAAATGTTAATTTATCAAAGTCATAACTACAGGCATCATGAGCAGGAACGTGGAGTTGCCCCTTAGCTCTCGTGGGTAATTCTCCCTGGGGGAGGCCCACCACTTGCTGGCATTTGTGCTGCAGTGTACCACCTACAAAGATGCTTCCTATCCTATAGTGCTAACTCTGAAGGGGACAACCAGAGTTTTCACAAACCTCAGAGCAATGCTCATCCGAGCTGATTTGAGTTTCTATGGACATGTCTTCTACCCATCAGTGCCCCACAGATGGTGAATTCCCCCGGAGGGTGTTAGACTTCAGGTATAACTGTTAGGAAAACTGGCTAAGATTTTCATTAGTTAAAGGCTGGGACATACAGGTGACAACCCCTGTCCAAGCGTGCACTACCAGATAAAGGAGGGGACTCCCTTAGAAAAAGGAGACTCCCTTCCTCTGTATTTTCAGGACTCCAGTAGTAATGAGTACAATTAGGGCACCCTGGCTCAGGAAAGCATGGAGCCTCAGGAAGGCAGGTACACCCAAGGCCTCTGGTCCCTCTCTTGCTACAAACATTGCTGCTGTTGCACCTCCTCCCCCAGTCCTGTGGGATATTGTGGGCCACGGCAACACATGGTGTCAAAAGATACAATGGTCCTACATAAACAGCCTGAACACCTAGTGCCTTCCCTGCCTAAAATACCCAGGAAGTTAGCAAGCTCCTCACTAACTATAAAATGCCCATAGAATCAGGCTGGACATAGCTCAGTGCCCTGGTGAACTAGTATGCCAAAGCATTGTTTCTATGCCCTCAGAGTGTAGGGTCCAGTCCCAGAGATCCTGCCACCATCATACATGAGGGCGTGAGGGCCAACCCTATCCCTGTGAGGCTGATTGTGACACCCTGGAGAGGAAAGCATATACCTATGAATTCAGCTTCTGAGGACATCCATCTTCCCAGTAATAACCATAAGGTCAGAGCAGTGGGGGATTTGAAACTGAAACTTGAAATTTCATGCATCTCGGGATTCAAAAGATTTTTAAAGATTTTGTACAACAGGAGGAATAAAAAGGGACCAACTGACTGTTAAGAGTATTTAAATTTCTGTGACCTACTACTTACCATCACAGAAATAAGACAACTAGTTGGTATTACCAAAGACCTGAAAATTCATAACCTTTTAAAAGAACCCTAGGATCTAGCAGCCAAAACCTGCAGAGAAAGTATAAAAGCTGCCTGATTTGGCCACTTCTTAGGTTTCCATTTCTATGGGACCTCCATGTGCATGAATTTAAATTTGTTTCTTTTTCTCCTGTTAATCTGTCTTGTGTCAATTGGATTAGTCCAGCCACAACAACTCAAGTGGGAAAGAGGGGGAAATTTTCCCCCTCCCCAGTGGTTGGTGAGTCAGCCAGGGGGCTGGCTGGACCTGTTTCCCACTCTGAGGCTGCTGCAGCTGAGAGATCCTGGGACATGTGACAAAGGCCAGCAGAAGGTAAGATTTCTTACATGTCAGCCTCCTGATCTCTGACCCCAAGGTCTCTTTCAAAGGGAAGTGGTGAGAGTGCCTTTTTTCTCTCTCTCTCTCACTCAGTTTAGATTAGCAGGAGAAAATAATTGTGGAACTAAGTTCCTTGGACTTAGCAACACTTGTGGATTCTTCTCTCAAAGATGGTCACTGTTGCGTGTGTGTATGTGTGTGTGTGTGTGTGTGTGTGTGTGTGTGTGTGTCTGTTTGCCTGTCTATTGTGTTGTTTGTCATAAGGAGGAAGAAATAGGGAAGAATGCAGGCAGAGTCCCTATCAGCCTGCTCTCTGAGCCAGCCTCACAGGCTGGTGAGTTAACCATTCTCACCAGACCACTGTTTCTTCAGTCAAACTCAGCTGTGGGTTCTCTATGTAAAACGGGAGAAGGTTTTTGTCTTCCATATTTTTCTATGTCCCTAGAGCTTGGCCTTGTGTCCAGTGGGAATATTCTCTGTGGTCTCTGACATCTGAAAGGTGCATCTGGTGGCCAGTTGAATAGACTGGGATTCTGAGACACAAAGTCACAAGCAGCACTCTCTTTGTCTGGCTGTGCCAGCTCCCAGGGGAGTTTTTCTTAAGGGGTACCAGTCCACAAGGGGCCTTTTTCATATCAACCTCTGTTGCTTGTTAATGCTGGACAAATTCCATTCCAGTAGCATCTGCCCAGTGCATTGATTAGCATATTTACAGCAGGAGGTGCCCCACATTATTTGTGGGACGCTGGAGACACCTTTTTCACTACACCATTCTTACTGCCAGTAGCAAGGAAGAGCTTTCACCTTCTTAGACTATATCTGGGAGTAAAATTTCTTGATCTTGTGAGGGCTATATACTCTCTTGTGAGATGCCTCTAACATCTTTGGGTAAACCAAAAAATGCTTATTGGTTTGAGTAACCTTTTTAAATTAATATAAGATCCTACTTATCAATGGCCAGGCAATAGATACTTAAAATTGGCTGTATTTAAAAGGGAAAAAAATTGAGAGCTCTCATCATAAGCAGCTGTCATACTGGTACCTATGGGAGGATCAAATTGAAAAGAAAACAATTATAATGACCAGCCTTAAGGAACTCCTTATGAAGATGAAAGAATAGAAATTAGTCTTAAAGCAAAATCCAACATCAATTCTCCTTTTCAAAAATTGATCTTTCTTCTCAGCAATTCCCCAGGTCCTCTTACAAATAATCAGGAAATAAATCAGCTGGAGTACAATATTTAAGGGCTTAAAGGAACAACTCTCTTTGTCTTGCAAATTCCTACAAAACTACAAGTACAACTCTAGAAACAAGTCAAGGCCCACCTATCTTTACCATCCTAAGACCTCACCTATTCCTCTCAAAATTGCTTGTAGATAGTCTTAAAGATCAGGATATTGGAGCAAAGTTGCCCTGTGCTTCAAAACTGTTTTACTAATAATTATCCTAAGACTTATAATAGACAAATATACTCGAAAACTTACATTTTTATTTATTGTCCTTAAAGATATAAATCTTATCATGCCTCGGAGAGGACCCAGGTGGCAGACTAGGAGGATATGGAACTCACCTCCCCGCACAAACACATCAACATTCATCTACCTATGGAAACACTCTCACAGAAAACCAATGGGAAACTGGCAGAAGGTCTCTTATATAAACAAAGGTGCAAGAAAGATCCCCACGTAACAAGGTAGGATGGGGGAAAAAAGCATCAGGATGGGTCCGGTGCCCCTGGGAGGGATCTGTGAAGGAGGGAAAGTCCACAGGTGCAGGACTTCAACCTGAGGAGCTCACTTGCCTGATAGGAGATTCACTGGGACAGACAGAGGGGCTGGAGGGGCCTGGACTCTGCTGTCAAGGAGGGCACGTGTGCAGGCTTGCTAGCAATCAGGTTGGAAGGAGACCTATGCTGATGGCTGCCACCTCACCACACTGCCCAGCCCCAAATCCACACCAAGTGGGGCTGCTAGCAGCAGCCAGGAGCTGAATATTGAGCAGATAGGCCCTGGGGAAGACTTGATCTAGCTCAACAGAGACAGCGTGGAGGGCCTTGGGTGTGGTCTTGGCTGAAACTTAGAGCCCACTGTCAGTATGTGCATAGTGGGAGTGGGTCCAGCAGGGGTGGACTTTGTTGGTGTGCACACCAGGTGGCACCACAGAAGTGCATGCCTTGGGAAGACAGCCCCTGGGGAGGAGTATGCAGTGGTTCATTTCCCAGTGGGAGCTCTCCCATTCCAGCCGACCCACATCACAGCTTGAAGCTAGACCTAGGTGGACAGGTCCTGGGAAAGCCCTGCCACATAGGCAGCCCAGGTCCCAGGCTGTATCAGCACAGCCACCTCAATTTCTGCAGCCACAGCACCACAGCCCCAAGCACCAGCCTAGCACCAGGTCTGGGACAAACACAACAGAGAAAGGGACATGATCTTGGCCTTTCTCTAGGCAGAACCATGGACACCTGCACAGGTGGCACTTAGGTCCTTTTGACCACTTGGTCCTAACTTGCCTCAGCAATCACCTCCTTGGGACAGAGCACACACTTAAGGGCAATGGAGCCTTATGAAACCTGACCCTCAGGGCATCTACTCTAACAACTGGGGAACAGAACCTCCCCCCAACAGAGCTGTGACAGCCATGGAGCAAATAGGAGGCCCTGCTCAATAACCAGTGCAGGCTCCGGGAAGCACAACACTAACCCCCTATCAAGGGGATAATGGACAGAACACTGAGAAAAGATGTGGCTGGCATCCATACCAAAAACAGCTCTCACACCAAAACTACTGGATGCACACAGTCTGCACAGGGATGCTCCCACATAAAAGCACCTCTTCAAGACCACAGTAGATAACTGTTTCTCCTAAATTCATAGAGACAGAAAAACTTAAGTAAAATGAGAAAGCAACGGAAGGGCTCCCAATTAAAAGAGCAAGAGAAATCCCCTGAAAGAACAAATAATGAAATAGACCTCACCAGTCTACTAGACACTAAGTTGAAAAAGGAAGTAATAAAAATGCTAAAGGAATTAAAAAGGATTATCAACAGAAATACAGATCCTTGTAACAAGGAACTAGAAACTATAAAACAGAACCAATCAAAATTAGACAACTTAATTGCCAAGATACAAAACCAACCTAGAATCAATGAATAGCAGACCGAAGAATGCAAAAGAATGAATAAATGGTCTGGAAGATAGAATAATGGAAATCACTCTATCAGAACAGCAGACAGAAAGAAAAATTTTTTAAAAAATGAAAGCTGCATAAGAGATCTATGGGATAATATAAAGCATGCCAACCTACATACAATAGGTGTTCCAGAAGAAGAGAGAGAGAAGGAGATAAAAATGTATTTAAAGAAATTATGTGGGACTTCCCTGGTGGTGCAGTAGTTAAGAATCTGCCTGCCAGTGCAGGGGACATGGGTTCAAGCCCTGGTCCAGGAAGATCCCACATGCCACGGAGCAACTAAGACCATGCGTCACAACTACTGAGCCTGTGCTCTAGAGCCCACGAGCCACAACTACTAAGCCTGCATACCACAACTACTGAAGCCCGTGCACCTAGAGCCCGAGCTCCACAACAAGAGAAGCCACCACAATGAGAAGTCTGTGCACCACAATGAAGAGTAGCCCCCACTCACCACAACTAGAGAGAAAGCCTGTTCACAGCAATGAAGACCCAACACAGCCAAAAATAAATAAATAAATGTATTACAAAAAAAAAAAAGAAATTATGGCTGAAAAATTTCCTAAACCTAAAGAAAAAAACAGATATTCGGGTACAGGAAGCACAGAGGGTCCCAAACTAGATGAACCCAAACAGACCCATACCAAGACATCATAATTAAAATGGCAAAAGTTAAAGATAAAGAGAGGATTCTAAAGGAGGCAAGAGAAAAACAAAGAGTCAGTTACAAGGGAACCCCCATAAAGCTGATTTTTCTTCAGGTATTTTGCAGAACAGAAAGAGGTGGCATGATATATTCAAAGTCCTGAAAAGGAAAAACCTGCAACCTAGGATACTCTACCCAGCAAGATTGTCATTTAAAAGAGAAAAACAGATAAAGAATTTCTCAGACAAGCACAAACAAAGAGTATAGAAATACTAAACCTAAACATGCTACTAAAAATAAGTGGATCAATTATGAAATCAAAGGGGAAATTGGAAAATACCTCGAGACAAATGACAATGAAAACACAACCTTGCAAAATCTATGTGATGTAGTTCTAAGAGGGAAGTTCATTGTGATACAGGCCCTCCTCAAGAAACAAGAAAAATCTCAAATAAATAACCTAAACTACTATCTTAAAGAATTAGAAAAAGAACAAATAAAGTCCAAAGTCAGCAGAAGGAACTAATAAAGATCACAGAGGAAATAAATAGAGATTTAAAAACAATAGAAAAGATCAATGAAACCAAGAGCTGGTTTTTTGAAAAGATAAACAAAATTGACAGACCTCTAGCCAGGCTCACCAAGAAGAAAAGAGAGAGGACCCAAATAAACAAAATAAGAAAGAAAGAGGAGAAGTAAAAACTGATACCACAGAAATGTAAAAATTTGTAAGAGAATACTAGAAGAGTTATATGCCAACAAATTGGGCAACTTAGAAGAAATGGACAAGTTTCTAGAAACTTACAGCCTGCAACAGTTGAGTCAAGAGAGAACAGATAATTTGAACAGTCTTGTCAGTAGAAGTGAAATAAAATCTGTAATTAAAAACAACAACAACGGCCAGAGGGAAGACGGCAGAAAGCAAGAAGAACTACAATCCTGCAGCGTGCAGAATGAAAACCACAGTCACAGAAAGAGAGACAAAACGAAAAGGCAGAGGACTATGTCCCAGATGAAGGAACAAGATAAAACCCCAGAAAAACAATTAAATGAAGTGGAGATCGGCAATCTTCCAGAAAAAGAATTCAGAATAATGATAGTGAAGATGATCGAGGATCTTGGGAAAAGAATGGAGGCATAGAGACCTTCAAGATAGCAAAGGAGTAAGATGTGGAGATCACCGTCCTCCCCACATATACATCAAAAATACATCTACATGTGGAACAATTCCTACAGAACACCTACTGAATGCTGACAGAAGACCTCAGACTTCCTAAAAGTTAGGAAACCCACCATGTACCTAGGTAGGGCAAAAGAAAAAAGAGACAAAGGAATAGGGATGGGGCCTGCACCTCTGGGAGGGAGCTGTGAAGGATGAAAAGTTTTCACACACTAGGGAGTCCCTTCACTGGTGGGGATGGGGGGTGGTGCGGGGAAGCTTTGGAGCCAAGGAGGAGAGCACAGCAACAGGGGTAAAAGTAGCAGAGGGCAAATAGGGGAGATTTCCATACAAAGGATAGGTGCTGACCAGCACTCACCAACCTGAGAGGCTTGTCTGCTCACTCACTGGGGCAGGTGGAGGCTGGGATCTGAGGCTTGGGCTTCAGAGGTGAGACCGCAGGGAGAGGACTGGGGTTGGCTGTGTGAAGACAGCCTGAAGGGGGCTAGTGCACCACAGCTAGCCAAGAGGGAGTCCAGAAAAAAGACTAGACCTGCCGGAGAGGCAAGAGACTATTGTTTTGAGATGCGTAAGAAGAAGTGATTCCCACTCCCTGTGCCCACAGAAAGCAGAGCACCAACTAAGTGAGCTCCAGAGATGGGCACGAGCCAAGGATATCAGCTGACAGCCCAGAGACGGGCATGAACTGCTAATGATGCCGCTGCTGACACCAAGAATCCTGTGTGCAAGCACAGGTCACTACCAACACCCACCCACCCACCCCGTGCAGCCCACTGCCAGGGTCCCATGATCCAGGGACAACTTCCCAGGGAGGACACACTGCATGCCTCAGGCTGTTGTAATGTCATGCTGGCCTCTGCCACAACAGGCTTGCCCTACATGCCAATTATGATTACCATACCCCTCCCTCTCCCCGGCCTGAGTGAGAAAGAGAGACCTAATCAGCTGTTGCTTTAACCCCCTCCTGTCTGGGTGGGGAACAGAGACCTGAGGGTGGCCTACATGCAGAGGCAGGGCCAAAATGAAAGCTGAACCCCAGGAGCTATGTGAACAAAGAAGAGAAAAGGAAATTTCTCCGTGCAGCCTCAAGAGCAGCAGATAAAATCCCCACAATCTACTTAATAAACAGAGCATCTGTGTAATAGAAGAGAAGACAAATGTCCCAAAATCGAGAGAGTGGAAATTAGGGTCAACTGTAGAATTGGGGTTTGCTTTCTGGCTCTGATTTGGTTTTGCTTTTACGTTTATCTTAGTTTAGTTTTTAGTGCTTGTTATCATTGGTGGATTTGTTTATTGCTTTGGATGTTCTCTTTCTTCCTTTTTATGTACTTTTATTTTTAAAACTTTATTATTATTTCTAATTTTTTTTCCTTTTTTTCTCTTTTTGTGAGTGTGTATGTGTATGTTTCTTTTGTGATTTTGTCAGTTTAAGTTTGCTTTTATCATTTGTCCTATGGTTCGGTCTGTTGTATGTGTTGTTGTTTGTTCTCTTTTTATGAGTGTGTGTGTGTAGGTTTCTTTGTGTCATTTTTTATGTTTAGTTTTGCTTTTACCATTTGGGTCTGGGGTTCTATCGATTCATTGTTCTATTTTATTTTTTTCTTCCTTTTTTTTCAAGCCAAGAGGCTGGCAGTGTCTCGGTGATCCAGCCAGGTGAGGGGCCTCAGTCTCCAAGGTGGGAGAGCTGAGTACAGGACATTGGACCACGAGAGACGTCCCAGCTCTATGAAATATCAATCAGCAAGAGCTCTCTCAGATATCTACGTCTCAACACGAAGACCCAGCTCCACCCAACAGCCAGCAAACTCCAGTGCTGGCCACCGCATGCCAAACAAACAGCAAGATATGAACAGAATCCCACCCATTAGCAGGAGGTTGCCTAAGGTCATACAAAGTTGACAGACACTCCAAAACACACCACTGGACACGGCCCAGCCCACTAGAAGGACAAGATCCACACCCACCCACCAGAACACAGGCACCAGTCCCCTCCACCAGGAAGCCTACACAAGCCACTGAACCAATCTCAGCCACTGGTGGCAGACACCAAAATTAATGGAAACTACGAACCTGCAGCCTGTGAAAAAGAGACCACAAACACAGTAAGTTAAACAAAATGAGAAGACAGAGAAATATGCAGCAGATGAAGGAGCAAGATAAAAACCGACCAGACCAAACAACTGTAGAGGAAATAGGCAGACAGTCTGAAAAAGAATTCAGAGTAATGATACTAAAGATGATCCAAAATCTTGGAAATAGAATGGTGAAAATAAAAGAAATATTTAACAAGGACATAGAAGAACTAAAGACCAAGCAAACAATGATGAACAACACAATAAATGAAATTAAAAATTCTCTAGAAGGAATCAATAGCAGAATAACTGAGGCAGATGAACGGATAAGTGACCTGGAAGATAAAAGAGTGGAAATAATTGTCACAGAGCAGAATAAAGAAAAAAGAATGAAAAGAATTGAGGACAGTCTCAGTGACCACTGTGACAAAATTAAATGCACCAACATTAGAATTATAGTGGTCCCAGAAGAAGGGAAGAAGAAAGGGTCTGAGAAAATATTTGAAGAGATTAACATTGAAAACATCCCTAATATGGGAAAGGAAATGGTCAATCAAGTCCAGAAAGTGCAGTGAGTCCCATACAGGATAAATCCGAGGAGAAACACACCAAGACACATATTAATCAAACTATCAAAAGTTAAATACAAAGAAAAAATATTAAAAGCAGCAAGGGAAAAGCAACAAATAACATACAGGGAGTTCCCATAAGTTTAACAGCTGATCTTTCAGCATAAGCTCTGCAAGCCAGAAGGGAGTGGCAGGACATATTAAAGTGATGAAAGGGAAAAACCTACAACCAAGATTACTCTACTCTGCATGAATCTCATTCACATTTGATGGAGAACTTAAAACCTTTACAGACAAGCAAAAGCTAACAGAATTCAGCACCACCAAACCAGCTTTACAACAAATGCTAAAGGAACTTCTCTGGGGAGGAAACACAAGAGAAGGAAAAGACCTACAATAAGGAACCCAAACATTTAAGAAAATGGTAATAAGAACAAACATATCGATAATTACCTTACATGTAAATGGATTAAGTGCTCCAATCAAAAGACACAGACTGGTTGAATGGATACAAAAACAAGACTTGTATATATGCTGTCTACAAGATACCCACTTCAGACCTAGAGACACATACATACTGAAAATGAGGGGATGGAAAAAGATATTCCATGCAAATGGAAATCAAAAGAAAGCTGGAGTAGCAATTCTCATATCAGAAAAAATACACTTTTAAATAAAGACTATTACAAAAGACAAAGAAGGACATAACATAACGATCAAGGGATCAATCCAAGAAGAAGATATAACAATTGTAAATATTTATGCACCCACCATAGGAGCATCTCAATACATAAGGCAAATGCTAACATCCATAAAAGGGGAAATTGACATAACACAGTCATATTAGGGTACTTTAACAACTCACTTTCATCAATGGACAGATCAACCAAAATGAAAATAAATAAGGAAACACAAGCTTTAAATGACACATTAGATCAGATGGGCTTAACTGATATTTATAGGATATTCCATCCAAACACAACAGAATATGCTTTCTTATCAAGTGCTCATGGAACATTCTCCAGGATACATCATATCTTGGGTCACAGATCAAGACTTAGTAAATTTAACAAAATTGAAGTCATTTCAAATATCTTTTCCGACCACAATACTATGAAAAAAAGATATCAATTACAGGAAAGAAACTGTAAAAAATATAAAAAACATGGAGGCTAAACACTATGCTAGTAAATAACTGAGAGATCACTGAAGAAATCAAAGAGGAAATTAAAAAATACCTAGAAACAAATAATGATGAAAACACCACGACCCAAAACCTATGGGATGCAGCAAAAGCAGTCTTAAGAGGGAAGTTTATAGCAATACAATCCTACATCAAGAAAGAAGAAAAATCTCATATAAACAAAAATACCTTACACCTAAAGCAATTAGAGAAAGAAGGACAAAAAAGTCCAAAGTTAGCAGAAGGAAAGAAATCATAAAGATCAGATCAGATATAAATAAAAGAGAAATGAAGTAAACAAAAGCAAAAATCAATACAAGCAAAAGCTGGTTCTTTGAGAAGATAAACAAAATTGATAAACCATTAGCCAGACTCACCAAGGAAAAAAGGGAGAAGACTCAAATCAACAGAATTAGAAATGAAAAAGAAGAACTTACAATGGACACCACAGAAATACAAAGGATCATAAGAGACTACTACAGGCAACTATATGCTAATAAAATGGACAAACTGGAAGAAATGGACAAATTCTTAGAAAAGTACAACCTTCCAAACTGAACCAGGAAGAAATAGAAAATATGAACAGACCAATCACAAGCACTGAAATTGAAGCTGTGTATAAAAATCTTCCAACAATCAAAAGCCCAGGAGCAGATGGCTTCACAGGTGAATTCTATGAAACATTTAGAGAAGAGCTAACACCTATCCTTATCAAACTCTTCCAAAGTATAGCAGAGGAAGGAACACTCCCAAACTCATTCTGCGAGGCAACCATCATCCTGATACCAAAATCAGACAAGGACATCACAAAGAAAGAAAACTACAGACCAATATCACTGATGAACATAGATGCAAAAATACTCAACAAAATACTAGCACACAGAATCCAACAGCACATTGAAAGGATCACACACAATCATCAAGTAGGGTTTATCCTAGGAATTCAAGGATTCTTCAATGTATGCAAATCAATCTGTGTGATAATCCATATTAACAAATTGAAGGATGAAAACCATACGATAATCTCAATAGATGCAGAAAAAGCTTTTGACAACATTCAACACCCATTTAGGAGAAAAACTCTCCAGAAAGTAGGCATAGGGGGAAACTACCTCAACATAATAAAGGCCAATTATGACAAACCCACAGGCAACATTGTTCTCAATGCTGACAAACTGAAACCATCAGTTTGCAATCAGGAATAAGACAAGGTTGCCCACTCTGCAACACTATTATTCAACATAGAATTGGAAGTCCTAGCCATGACAATAAGGGGAGAAAAAGAAATAAAAGAAATCCAAATCAGAAAAGAAGAAGTAAAACTGTCACTGTTTGCAGATGACATAATACTATATACATAGAGAATCCTAAAGATGCTACCAGAAAACTACTAGAGCTAATCAATGAATTTGGTAAAGTAGCAGGATACAAAATTTAGGCACAGAAATCTCTTGCATTCCTATACGCTAATGACAAAATATCTAAAAGAGAAATTAAGGAAACTCTCCCATTTACCATTGCAACAGAAAGAATAAAATACCTAGGAATAAACCTACCTAAGGAGACAAAAGTCCTCTATGCAGAAAACTATAAGACACAGATGAAAGAAATCAAAGACTATACAAACAGATGAAGAGATATACTATGTACTTGGATTGGTGGAATCAACATTGTGAAAATGACTATAATACCCAAAGCAATCTACAGATTCAGTGCAATCCCTATCAAACTACCAATGGCATTTTTCACACAACTGGAACAAAAACTTTCACAATTTGTATGGAAACAGAAAAGACCCGGAAGAGCCAACATAATACTGAGAAAGAAAAATGGACCTGGAGGAATCAGGCTGTCTGACTTCAGACTATACTGCAAATCTACAGTAATCAAGACAATATGGTACTGACACAAAAACAGGAATATAGATCAATGGAACAGGATAGGAAGCCCAGAGAAAAAACCATGCACATATGGTCAACTTATCCTTGATAAAGGAGGTAAGAATATACAATGGAGAAAAGACAGCCTCTTCAATAATTGGTGCCGGGAAAACTCTACTGATACATGTAAAAGAATGAAATTAGAACACTTGTGAACACCATACACAAAAATAAACTCAAAATGGATTAAAGACCTAAATGTAAGGCCAGACACTATAAAACACTTAGAGGAAAACATACACAAAACACTCTGATATAAATCACAGCAAGACCCTTTTTGACCCATCTCTTAGAGAAATGGGAATAAAAACAAAAATAAACAAATGGGGCCTAATGAAACTTAAAACCTTTTGCACAGCAATGGAAACCAAACAAGATGAAAAGACAACACTCAGAATGAGATAAAATATTTGCAATTGAAGCAACGGACAAACAATTAATATCCAAAATATACAAGCAGCTCATGCAGCTCAATATAAAAAAAACCAAACAACCCAGTCCAAAAATGGGTGGAAAACCTAAATAGACATTTCTCCAAAGAAGATATACAGACTGCCAACAAACACATGAAAGGATGTTTATTATCACTAATCATTAGAGAAATGCAAATCAAAACCACAATGAGGTATCACCTCACACCAGTCAGAATGGCCATCATGAAAAAATGTACAAACAAAAAATGCTGGAGAGGGTGTAGAGAAAAGGGAACCCTCTTGTACTGTTGGTGGGAATGTAAATTGATACAGCCACTATGGAGAAGAGTATGACGGTTCCTTAAAAAAGTAAAAATAGAACTACCATATGGCCCAGGAATCCCACTACTGGGCATATACCCTGTGAAAACCATAATTCAAAAAGACACATGTAAGCCAATGTTCATTGCAGCTCTATTTACAATAGCCAGGACATGGAAGCAACCTAAGTGTCCAAACAGAATTCAACAGTACATTAAAAGGATCATACACCATGATCAAGTGGAACTTATCCTAGCTATGCAAGGCTTCTTCATTAAATACAAATCAATCAATGTGACACACCATGTTAACAAATTGAAGAATAAAAACCATATGATATTCTCAGTAGATCCAGAGAAAGCTTTTGGCAAAATTCAAGACAAATTTATGATAAAAAAACTCTCCAGATAGTGGGCATTGAGGGAACCTACCCCAACATAATAAAGGCCATGTACGACAAACACACATCAAACATCATTCTCAGTGGTCAAACACTGAAAGCATTTCCTCTATCTAACATCAGGAAGAAGACAAGGATGTCTTTTCTTGCCACTAGTTTTCAACATAGTTTTGGAACTCCTAGCCACGGCACTTAGAAAAGAGAAACAAATAAAAGGAATACAAATTAGAAAAGAAGAAGTAAAACTGTCACTGTTTGCAGATGACATGATACTATACATAGAGAATCCTAAACATGCCACCAGAAAACTACTAGAGCTAATCAATGAATTTGGTAAAGTAGCAGGATACAAAATTAATGCACAGAAATCTCTTGCATCCCTGTACACTAACAACGAAAAATCGGAAAGAAAAATTAAGGAAACACTCTGACTTACCATTGCAACAAAAAGAATAAAATACCTAGGAATAAACCTACCTAAGGAGGCAAACGTCCTGTATACAGAAAACTATAAGGCACTGATGAAAGAAATCAAAGATGACACAAACAGATGGAGAGATATACCTTGTTCTTGGACTGGAAGAATCAATATTGTGAAAATGACTATACTACCCAAAGCAATCTACAGATTCATTGCAATCCCTTTCAAATTACCAATGGCATTTTTCACAGAATTGGAACAAAATATTTTTACAATTTGTATGGAAACAGAAAAGACCCCGAATACCCAAAGTAATCTTGAGAAAGAAAAATGGAGCTGGAGGAATCAGGCTACCTGACTTCACACTATTCTACAAAGCTACAGTAATCAAGACAATATGGTACTGGCCAAAAACCCAGAAATATAGATCAGTGGAACAGTGTAGAAAACCCAGAGATAAACCCACATACGTATGGTCAACTAATCTATGACAAAGGAGACAAGGATATACAATGGAGAAAAGACAGCCTCTTCAATAAATGGTGCTGGTAAAACTGGACAGCTACATTTAAAGGAATGAAATTAGAGCACTCCCTAACACCATACACAAAAATAACTTCAAAATGGATTAAAGACCTAAATGCAAGACCGGACAGTATAAACCTCTTAGAAGAAAACATAGGCAAAACACTCTTTGACATAAATCACAGCAAGATCCTTTTTGACTCACCTCCTAGAGTAATGGAAATAAAAACAAAAATAAACAAATGGGACTTAATGAAACTTAAAAGCTTTCTCACAGCAAAGAAAGGAAACTATAAAAAGGACGAAAAGACAACACTCAGAATGGGAGAAAATATTTGCAAACAAAGTAACTGACAAAGGATTAATCTCCAAAATATACAAACAGCTCATACAGCTCAATATCAAAAACAAAAACAGCCTAATCCAAAAATGGGCAGAAGACCTAACTAGACATTTCTCCAAAGAAGTCATACAGATGGCCAAGAGGCAGATGAAAAGATGCTCAACATCACTAATTATTAGCGAAATGCTAATCAAAACTACCATGAGTTATCCCCTCACACCGGTTAGAGTGGGCATCATCAGAAAATCTACAAACAATAAATTCTGGAGAGGGTGTGGAGAAAAGGGAACCAGCTTGCCCTGTTGGTGAGAATGTAAATTGTACAGCCACTATGGAGAACAGTATGCGTCCTGAAAAAACTAAAACTAGGACTACCAGATGACACGACAATCCCACTACTGGGCGTATAACCAGAGAAAACCATAATTCAAAAAGACAGCTGCAGAGAGGAAGAGAGAATAAACTTTTTCTTTAGAAAAAAAAAGACACATGCACACCAATGTTCTTTGCAGCACTATTTACAATAGCCAGGTCATGGAAGCAACCTAAATGCCCATCGACAGACAAATGGATAAAGAAGATGTGGCACATATATACAATGGAATATTACTCAGCCATAAAAAGGAACGAAATTGGGTCATTTGTAGAGACATGGATGGACCTAGAGACTGTCATACAGAATGAAGTAAGTCAGAAAGAGAAAAACAAATATCGTATATTAACGCATATATGTGGAAGCTAGAAAAATGGTACAGATGAACCAGTTTGCAAGGCAGAAATAGAGACACAGATGTAGAGAACAAACGTATGGACACCAAGGGGGAAAAGTGGTGGGGGTGTGTGTGATGAATGGGGAGATTGGAATAGACATATATACACTAATATGTATAAAGTGGGTAACTAATAAGATCCTACTGTGTAGCACAGGGAGCTCCACTTCTCTGTACAGTAGAAACTAACACATCATTGTAAAGCAACTATACCTCAATAAAAAAATTCAAAAAAAAAACTTTATTAAAGTCATTACAGAAGATCTGCCTTATCTCTATGTTTCTGATGACCTGAGTGCTGGCTCATATTTGGCTAAATTAAACCTCTGGTAATGCTGAGGGGAATGGATAAAGGACAATGAATCTGGAACAAATTTTTATTTGTATCTTCCAGGCACCAAAGGACAATACCAACATTTAATCACAGTAATTTTGGGGGCTGGGAATTTTTTCTTCCAAGAAAATACACCAGCAGAATCAGCAAGAATAATCAGTCCAATGATTATAAATTCTTAGAGGATTCTATTATCGTTTTCAATGAGCAGGTAAAGAAACAGTTTTCCTCATTTGAGACCTTTGCAGGAAGGCAGATTTCCCCACACATAATCCCTCAATGAGAGTACCCTTGAGTGTCTCATATATAAGAAAGTGCTTCTTTACAGCCTAAACCTGCTTAGAGGTAAAGCTGATATTCCAATTCCCAGTGGTTATTCTTCTCACAAAGGGTGATTTAGCATGTCTCTCTGTTCTCTGATGGACTGTTGATTGATACTCTCCTTGCATCTATGTTAAAAAAAATGTTTATTGAACTCTGACTATGTATAGACTATACCAGGTAAACTGGAATGAAACACAGATACCAACTATACTATAGTTTATTATCTATTTAGTGTTACGCATTACTCATGTCTAAAGAAATAACTACAAAGTCCTATAACAAAAGATGCATATTGAAAATAAATGTATCTAACAGCTTATGCAAACACCACAGGAAAAAACAACAACAACCTCCCTGCAAACAAAAGTCCAGAACCCTATGGCTTGACTGGGGATTTCTACAAAACATACAAAAAGAGCTTATATCTATCTTTCTCAAACTACTCCAAAAGATTGAAGAGGAGGGAATATTCCCAAAGGCACTCTATGAAGCCACCATCACCCTGATACCAAAACCAGACAAAGATACTACCCAAAATAAGAAAATTACAGGATAATATCTTTAATGAGTATAGATGCAGTGTCACTATATTTGAAGATAGGATCTGTAAGGAGGTAATTAAGGTTAAATGAAGTCACAGGGCGGGTCCTGATCCAATAGGATTAATGTCCTTTAAGAGAAGACCCAAGACTGCTCACTCTCTCTCTCTTTGCCATGCGAAGACAGCACCAAAACAGCTGTCTGCAAGCCAGGATGAGGGTTTCACCAGAAACCAAAGCAATCAGCATCTTTTCTTCGAGTTCCCAGCTTCCAGAACTGTGAGACAGTGTCAGCTGTTTAAGCAATCTGCAGTATTTTTCTGCAGCAGCACAAGCAGAATACTACAGTAGAAAAATAATAGCTCATTTCTACCTAGTATGTGAGGATATATTAATAATACTACAGTAGTTCAACCCTGCATATGAGAATCTCATGTTCGTGTTTAAAACAAGAAATCAAGACTCTTGTTGTTATTTCTTGGGATAATGTTAGTTTTCTCCTAAAATCTTTATTGTTTTATATTTCAGGTTCATATCTATATTTCTCTTGAGATAATGTTGTATGCATATTATGAGACAGGGATCAAGTTTCTTTTTTTAAGTTATTTATTCAGTTGACTCAATACCATTTATGGAAAAAACTGTCTTCAATACTCTGAAGTTCCACACTTTTTAAGAATTAAATGTCCTGTGTGGGGGTCTATTTCTGAACTCTCTGTTTTATTCAGTTTTCCCTCTATGATTGTACCAGTATCCACTGTTTTAATTACAGTTAGCCTTGAAATGCATTTTGATGTCTGGTAAAAGCAAATCTTTTTTTTCTCCTTCAAGGTTGCCTAATTATATTTGGTTATTAGCATTTGCATATGCATTTCCTCTGACCCTTTCAAGTTATACACACAGACTCAGTTTTGTTTGTTTGTTTGTTTGTTTTTTTTGTGGTATGTGGGCCTCTCACTGTTGTGGTCTCTCCCGCTGCAAGAGCACAGGCTCCAGAGGCGCAGGCCCAGTGGCCATGACTCACGGGCCCAGCCACTCCACGGCACGTGGGATCCTCCAGGACCGGGGCACGAACCCGTGTCCCCTGCATCGGCAGGCGGACTCTCAACCAGGGAAGCCCCACAGACTCATTTTGATTGAGCTTCTAATTAATCCATAGATCAAATTTCCATATATTAACCTCCTTAAAATACTACATCTTCTACTCCTTTATCATGGAATAATTCTCAATTTATTTAGGACTTCCTAAATTTCTCTCAATGATAGTTTATAGATTTCTATGTACATATCTTTAGATTTATTCCTAAAATATTAAAAATGCCCCCATGCATCTTTAGTTCTGTGAGTTCTTATATTTCATTTCTAACTGTTCATTATAGAAATGTAAGTAGACAATTGTTTTTTGTTTGTTTTCTGTGTTTTTGAGGTACGCAGGCCTCTCACTGTTGTGGCCTCTCCCATTGCGGAGCACAAGCCCCGGACGCGCTGGCTCAGCGGCCATGGCTCAAGGGCCCAGCCACTCCGTGGCATGTGGGATCCTCCCGGACCGGGGCACGAACCCATGTCCCCTGCATCGGCAGGCAGACTCTCAACCACTGCGCCACCAGGGAAGCCCAACAATTGGTATTTATATACTGATTTCTTCTCAATGGCTTTGCTAAATTTATTACTTCAAGTAGTTCAACTGTAGATTCTTCTGGATTTTCCACTGTCCTTCTGTTAATAATAAAAATCTGGGTTTTTGAGAGTTTATTATTTTATTTTTCTCCTTTAATATTTTAATGTTGTTGTTTACACTGACTGATTTTGTTTGCTTCCATCATTCCTAGAAATATCTTTATTTCAAGTGCTCTTAAACACTTCTTTGCATGTATTACAGACGGATATAACTTCCACTCACTGGTATGGCGCTGTTCTCAACGCATCTCACAAGAGGCATCTTAGAAATGTCTTAACTACAAGTATTCTCAAACACTTCTCTGAATGAATTTCAGAATGGTTGTAACTTCCATTCACTGATATAACACTGTTCTCAGTGCAGCTTGCAAGCAGCATCTTAGAAACATCTTTATTACAAGTGTTCTTAAAAACTTCTCTATGTGCTTAACAGAATGGGTATAAATTTATTTCACTCAGAAAACACTTTTAAATGCAGCTTACAATTAGTGTTCTGAGAAACACCCTTGTGTGTGTGTTGTGTGTGCGTATAAATCAGCTCTTTCGTTTTATTTTTTATTGATATATGCACGACTTAAACCATTATATTAGTTACAGTTGTACAATCAAATGATTTGATATTTGTATATGTTGTGAAACGATCACCACTATGAGTCTAGTTACAACATCCATCACCACACAGTTACAATGTTTTTCTTGTGATGAGAACTTTTAAGATCTACTCTCTAAGTGACTTTCAATACACAATACAGTATTATTAGCTATAGTCACCACGCTGTACATTACATCCCCAGGACTTATTTATTTTAGAACTGGAAGTTTGTACCTTTTGGCCACTTTCACCCATTTCACTCAGCCCCGTCCCTGCCTCTGGCAACCACTAATCTGTTTTCTACATGCATAAGTTTGTTGTTTTTCAATTGATTTTCAAATATTGATATTACCTTACATTATGAGAACAAACCCTTTTTGGTTTTGTTATGTATAACCCTTTTATAGATCATTGGACTTCATTTTTCAATTTTCCTGAAATTTGCATCAACGTTTATGAGCACCATGTGTCTGTAATGATCCTTCTTACATACTTCATAGAATTTATTGTGAATCTATCTGCGCCTGGAGTTTTCTTTTTAAGAAGGTTTTTATTTATAATTAATTTCTTTTAAAAGCTAGAAGGCTATTTATATTTCCCATTTACTTCCATTTTATTTATGATAATTTGTATTTTCTAGGAAGTTAAACATTTCAACTACATTTTTATATTGAATGGCCTAATGCTGTTCATGGTACATTTTTCATTCTTGATATTGGTTAGTTGAGAAATCTCCATTTTATTTTTTCAGTGAAACATACTAGAGGTTTACCTGAAGTATTAATCCTATTAAAGAACGAGCCTCTGGCTAGTCTACTTGTTATATGTTTGCTTTCTTTTATTAATTTCTGTTCTTGTTTTTGTTATTTCCTTCCACATATATTCTTTTGGCTAAATTTGTTGTCAATTTTGTAATGTAATGTACATTTGTAATTACCCGAATTTAGTGACTGTATCAGAAATAATATTACTTTCTCACTTTCTAATATATTCATTTCAAGCTACAAAATTTTCTGCAAGCATTGCTTTCCACCCAGCGCACAAACTTTTATATCAGCAAACTCATTATTAATCAAAGCATAATATTTTCTGATTGCTTTTGTGACTTTTTTCATTGACCTGTGGGTGATTTAGAAATATAATTATTAATATCCCGACCAAAAAATTATTTTTCTAATTTTTTTTATTGATTTCTGGCTCAATTTCAGTCTGGAGTCAGAGAATATACTCTGAATTATTTCAATCCTTTGAAATTATCAGACATCTTTAGGCCCAATATGTAAATTGCAATAAGTGTCTGGTGTGCAATTTTCACGGAGTATATTTGGTGAATGTAGTGTTTCTATAGACAGATCAGCAGTATTAATAGCGTATCACAATCTATCACCTTGCTGGGTTTTTCCCCCCCTTTGCTTATTCAATCAACTACATCCACGCCCTCTCGTGGCCATAAATAATAATGCACTTTATAACGTTCTTGTGGGAAACCAACATTTGTCTGGTCAGTCGTGCGTGATTGTTCACAATTCTCTTTAATAATTGCCCACCTCTTTGGACAGGCTCTGGCGTGGGACCACGCTTCCTTCCCTCTCACCCCCAGTATAGTCCTCCAATATGTGGATGAACTCCTCCTCTGTAGCCCATCTCTCAGCCTCTCAAAACAGCATACTGCTGACCTCCTCAATTATCACGGCTCTCGCGGCTATCGGGTCTATCCGGCCAAGGCCCAACTGTCTACACCCCCAGTAACCTACCTGGGAATCCACCTTACCCCCACAACAAAGAGCCTGACAGCCGACCGCACGCAGGCCATCCACGACCTCCAACCTCCAGAGACAGCTGACCAGATTCTCTCCTTTCTGGGCCTGATAGGATTTTTCCGACACTGCATCCCTAACTTTGCTCTTCTTGCTAAACCCCTATATTTTGCTGCTAAAGAAAACCCCCAAGGACCCCTTACCACTCCCTCCCAGAACTTACCTTTTCCCCCTTTAAGAGTCCCCATATTTCTTGATTTAGATAAACAGAACCTCACAATTTGCTATGGCACCCACCCAACTTTAACTAATGATGCACTCCCTTGCAACTCACCCCCCCTGTAACTACGCCAATGGGGGCCCCACCAGGCCTGTTCCTTTCGTGTAATGGCTCCCTTACAAAAGAGGTCAACTCTTCCTCCCCCTTCCAATGTATCCCCGTCACCCTTGTTCCACAACTCACATTATATGGCCAAGCCGAATTTCTCTCACTTACCACACAACTCTCTAGCCGACAGAAAAGGGCCACCTTTCTCCCTATGGTTGCAGGCACTTCCCTCGCCTCCTCTGTCTCATCGCTGCAGGCATCGGGGGACGAGCCCTAACACACAGTGTCTCAACAGCCCGCGACCTAGAACAGAAACTCCAGCTAGCCATCGAGGCCTCTGCTGCCTCTATCACCTCCCTCCAGTGCCAGATCACCTCTGTAGCCCGAGCTGCCCTCCAAAGTCGACGCACCCTGGACCTTCTGACAGCCGACAGAGGAGGTACCTGCCTCTTCCTACAGGAAGAATGCTGCTACCACATCAACGAGACAGGGGTCATTGAGGACAATGTGGATGCTCTCCGACACTTAAAAGAAGAACTCCAATGCAAGCAACAACAATCCACCTCCCCCACCCCGACTGGTGGCGGTCCACCCTCTATACCTGGCTGACGCCAATCCTAGGTCCCTTAATCCTTATCTGCATCCTATTCATGCTTGTCTCCTGTTTCCTCAGGATTCTCCTCAGTTGCACACAAGAAGTCTCTCGCGTGGCGGTGAATCAGATGCTCCTCCACCCATATACCTTATTACCCACAGAAATCCCCGCTGCCACTCTCCCCTAACCTACGGTCCGTTGGCCGCACAACTCCCTTCCAGCGCCCCCGTACAGCAGGAAGTAGCCAGAGACCAAACGTCATCCCATTACACCAAAGAAGTCGGGATGTAAGGCCAGCAGGTCCAGGGAAGGGCCCAGGGAGCTAGTCGGAACCCCCGCCAAGGAGGCTGAGGCAACTGACACCCGACATTGCCACAGTCTTCCTCCTCCCCAAGGGGTGGAACTAACGGTTCTGAGGCTGATGCAACCGATACCTGACATTGCCACAACACCCGAGAGATTACCAAAAAAGGGCTGCTTCACAGGGCAAGCACCTCCCCTGCGTCCACCCCTATAAATTTTGTTCGCGCCCACACCCGGTCGCGACTTCTCTGGCCCCTTTGTCTCGGACCAGTGAACCTCGCCCGGGAGCGTCCCCAAGTAAAGCTTGCTTAAGCTCTCCTCCGTCTTTGGTGCCGTTTCTTACAGAAAACATAAGCAGAACACTCTATGACATAAATCACCGCAAGATCCTTTTTGACCCACCTCCTAGAGAAATGGAATTAAAAACAAATATAGACAAATGGTACCTAACGAGACTTCAAAGCTTTTGCACAGTAAAGGAGACCATAAATAAAACCAAAAGAGAACCCTCAGAATTGGAGAAAATATTTGCGAATGAAGCAACTGACAAAGGATTAATCTCCAAAATTTCGAAGCAGCTCATGAAGCTCAATTAAAAAAAGCCAAACAACCCAATCCAAAAATGGGCAGAAGTCCTAAATAGACATTTCTCCAAAGAAGATATACAGACTGCCAACAAACACATGAAATAATGCTCAGCATCAATAATCATTAGAGAAATGCAAATCAAAGCTACAATAAGATATCATCTCACACCAGTCAGAATGGCCATCATCAAAAAATCTAGAAACAATAAATTCTGGAGAGGGTGTGGAGAAAAGGGAACACTCTTGCACTGCTGGTGGGAATGTGAATTGGTTCAGCCACTATGGAGAACAGTATGGAGGTTCCTTAAAAAACGACAAATCGAACTACCATATGACCCAGCAATCCTACTACTGGGCATATACCCTGAGAAAACCATAATTCAAAAAGAGTCATGTATTATTTACAATAGCCAGGAGATGGAAGCAACCTAAGTGTCCATCATCGGATGAATGGATAAAGAAGATGTGGCATATATATACAATGGAATATTACTCAGCCATAAAAAGAAACGAAATTGAGTTATTTGTAATAGGTGGATAGACCTAGAGTCTGTCATACAGAGTGAAGTATGTCAGAAAGAGAAAGACATATACTGTATGCTAACACATATATATGGAATTTAAGAAAAAAAATGTCATGAAGTACCTTGGGGTAAGACAGGAATAAAGACACAGACCTAGTAGAGAATGGACTTGAGGATATGGGGAGGGGTAGGGTAAGCTGTGAGAAAGCGAGAGAGAGGCATGGACGTATATACACTACCAAACGTAAGGTAGATAGCTAGTGGGAAGTAGCCGCATAGCACATGGAGATCAGCTCTGTTCTTTGTGCCCGCCTGGAGGGGTGCGATAGGGAGGTGGGAGTGAGGGAGACACAAGAAGAAAGAGATATGGGAACATATGTATATGTATAACTGATTCACTTTGTTATAAAGCAGAAACCAACACACCATTGTAAAGCAATTATCCTCCAATAAAGTTGTAAAATACTTAAACAAAAACAAACGAACAAAAAAAAAATTTTCACCTGACCTGGGATGAGCATCCCAGCACTGTGGGAGAAAATTTGATCACAAAATGTCTCCCAAATATTAGTAAATTCCTGACCAAGAGGAGAGGACCAGTCACCAGCGATTGCATCCCTCCAATGTGAGCCAGTGAACCCTGATGAAACTCAGGAAGGAGAATACCTGCCATCTAGCAGCCATCATACTGGAGCCACTCCTTATGATGATCCCTGAGGACACTCAGGATATGAAAATACAGGATCCAGGCCCCAGATAGCTGTGGTGCATATCAAAGGAATGATTTCAGTGAGCCCAGAGCCTTGCATCTTCCCATACATAGAAAAATGCTAATTTCCTTAACTGCAGATGTGGCCTCATGGGCTTGAAACCCTCAAAATTCCTAATAACTCTCAACTTTCAGGGTATGAATTTTTTTTTAAGTCAACAGGTGTAAAGTAGACACTTCCAGAGGAACAAAAGACAAATCTCAACATTTGGAACACTGGCACTGATGGCGGATGCTCCCAGAAAGATCTATCTGATGGAGCAGTTAGATCAGTTGTCACTCCTTTTTCCACAAGATTGTGGAATGGACATTGACAGTGGGGAATCATAACAGGGAAGAAGTAAATCGGACTCTATGTTGGATCTGTTTCTTTGACTTTAACCTTTGCTTTTTGTTGTTTTTATTATTGTAATTATGCATAATGCCCTGACTCAGGGAACCCAGCCCCTCTGCCTGAATGCTGAACTAAAGTGCCTCTGTTTAGCTCTCAGGGAGACAATCTGACCCTGCCCACATGTAAATGGCTGAAATTAACACATCCTCTCATCAAGGCTGGTCATTCCAAGGAGATGCTTTGCTAGACTGATGGCCCTTTGAACTTTACTTCCTCACTGCCACTCTCTTTCTAGTTTGCCTTTTTTACTTTACTTACCTCTCTGATTCTATAAAAGAAACTGGCATCCAGATCCTGATAAGATGGTTTTTGGAGACACTAGTCCGCCATCTACTCAGTCGGCCCACTTTCCAAATAAAGTCGTATTCCTTGCCTCAATACCTCATCTCTGATTTATTGGCCTGTCATGTGGCGAGCAGAGCAAGCTTGGACTTGGTAACAGTCCTGCAATGCTTGCACCTGGACACGCTTCTCCTCAAGCAACAAAATACAAGGAAACTATAGGGGACAAAAAACAACTGCATGCATGTGCAGTTAGGGCAAATTCTAGACAAAAGATACAAAGAGACCAAAAAAACCAGCTGCCACTTTTGAAGAGCCTGGAGCAAAAGCAGAGGGTTGGGAGCAAAAGCAGGGTACTGCGCCTGCCCCCTGCACACAACACCACCTAAGGGGTGGGCACACCTCCTAAGCCACCCCTCCTGCCCGACCCCTGGACACACCCCCACCCTCACTCCTTCTAAGGAGCCAGCTCACGCCCCTCGGAGTGAGCAAGCAAGGGATCATGTTGTTCTCGCTTCCCCCTGCTGCAGCAGGAGTCCCAATAAAGACTTGCCTGAATTTCTCGCCTGGCCTCTGATCAATTCTATTGGTTAAGGGGGTCAAGAACACTGATTGGTGACATACTCTGTGGCAACACCACGAAGGGACTATCGCCCCCTTCCCAGGAGAGGATCTGGGCACCTCCAGGACCACTGAACGCTGCTTCCCAGTGCGTGACAAGCGGCCACCTGAACCTCTTGTTTCAGACTCAGCAAGTTTGGTAAGTCTGCCTTCCTGGCCCCTGGGGGCCTCAGTACCCTCATTCAGGCAATGCTTTCCCCCTCCCCTTGTCCCTTTTCCCTCACTACTTTCCCTTTCCCCTTTGTTCCTTTCCCTCTCCTGAAATCTCTCTACTTCTCTCTCTGTCCTCTCTTCTGTCCTCTCTTACTTCTGTCCTTTCCTTCCAAGAGAGTGGACGTCAGGCAGCTACAGCATCATTCCTCTCAGCTTGTGAGACCTCCTCCCTCTGGCTGACAATGGCTCACCTTGACGGGTGACAAGCAAAGGTGGGAGAGGCTCGCCTCACAGCTCACACCTTGGTCCAGTGGTTTCTCCCTGACCGGAGATTTTTGACAGTGATAGAGGTTCAAACCTCATATCGTGTAGTGGCTGGAAGTCTGATGGTCCCAATATTCTCACCCTTCTTTTCCTGCCACCAAGAGAACTCCCACTGGGAATGGAATGAAGTGGCAGATTTCTATATACTAGTGTATGTATGAGTGAGAGTCACACCTGTGGGTTGAGGACCCACAGACGACATACAACTGGCTGCTTTCCAGGCTTGACTGCCCCGGTGGCCAGTGGATAGGGTGTTCCCTCCTTCACTGGCCCTTTGTGGAAGCTCACAGGTTGGTGCCTGAATAGACACCTGCAGGGGGTGGGTTGAAACTGAAATCTCCCTCTTTCTGTTCCTTTCTCTTTTTCAGTCTTTCCTCTCTCCCCTCCCTTGATCCTTACACCTGCATTCCCGTCCCCTTTACGTTGAAAACTTCTTGTTTGTGTCTTTAAATTTTGTGATTTGTATCTTTGTTCGTGATGTAGTTTTGTCTGTGCAACTGCTCCTGCAAGTCTCTACTGATATTGTGGGCATGGTGGAGCACTTGAGCCTTGAAATACAAACCCAGCCCACATTGCCTGAGACTCCAGCCTTGGGTTACTTAGTGGGATTTTAAGGAACAGAAAGAAAAGACAAGAGCTTGCATTTTTCCTTCCTCTGCTCTTGCAATGCACTATTCTACCAGGGCTCTCAGGAACTACTTGACTCATCTGTAGTCCCCCAGACTGAGGGAAAAAAGGGCCATTTTAAATTCAAGCAGGAAAACTATGAGATCTCTGGTTCTGTAGAAATTGGTTTGTCTGGTTTAAACTTGTGGGTTTTATTAATACAGACCTGTCTTTAGAGTCATCAACGCTAAGTGCAATACTTTCACTGTATCTAGGGTTACTAGAAGGCAATAAGTGCATATTGTTTCTGTTATAAAATCTGTCAACAGGGGAAATAACCTGATATGATTAAATTTTTAAGTAAATGTAACTGGGATAAGAACTTTCTGGTAAACTCTATTGGAATAATTATGTTTTGGAAACTTCCATCTAAAACAGTCTCTCCAAGTTTTGGTAAATCTGAAACTAAGTTAAATGGTAGGAATTAATTAAATATCCAGGCCATTTCAAATAAGATAAAATATTGGAACATTAATTGCTAAACAGGTCTAAATTTACCTACTCTTGTCTTCTTGTGAGAGAGAAACTAAAGCTGTTTGGTGCCGCCTTGAGATGTTCTCTACCAATCTACAGAATGCTACTGTAAAGGACAGTTCATGGTTGCTTAAGGAAAGTAGGATGTGTGTTTTCAGAAAAGAAGGTATGAGGAATGGAAATATATTTTGTTAAAGGGAAAAGTGTGATTTTGTCCTAGAGCTGGCTATTTCTGAATGGGGAAAGAATAAAGGACAAAGTATGGCTACAGAAAGTTGCAGAATGCTTGTGGAAGAGGAACATTGAGAAAAGAATTTTGTATGTAGTCAGGATTTTCTAAGGTTGGATTAAATTTAAGTAGGTAAATGGATTTTATTAAGAGTAGGCTGATGCAAGCCTGGATTTGGTTTCTCTCTCTCATAAGAGAACAAAGTTGTCCTGGAATGCTGCTTTTGATAACAGATCCTGTGATTTCTTGTGCCTTTAAGAGATCTATATTTACATTTGATTTTCCCCCACCTTATCTCAAGGAATAAATATTGTTTCACAGCAAACTATGATCCTATCTGACTGGTGTTTTAAAATTTTTAAACTTTTTGACAGATTTCACAAATATCAAATTCCAATTGAAATTCTCTTGACTTCCAGTTAACTTTGGGGTGCTTCAAAGGGCCCCTGGAACATCCCAAAGAGAGATCCTAAACTAACTGGGTTAATTTGTGAGGAGAGGTTTGTCAGGTTGTCTCTAAACGCTGACATGTTTAGGGATGAATTTATTAGGCTGGGGTTGACATTCTCACCTGTTAGGCCGTCATGGTTATTCTGGCCCACTGTTGCACCCTGGATGAAAAGGAACATATACTAAGAAAGGACAGAGAACACACAGATGGCCTAGTGGCCACCAATCCACACCACCAAATTTATCAGGTGGATGGGGATACAATCCCAGAACATGATCCACACTGGGACTATGAAGATCGTGTAGGCCAGGCTAGGATGAAACATTGTATTACTTGTCTATCAGAAGGAATGAAAAGGTGTAAGGTGAAGGCTGTAAATTATGATAAGGTCTGAGAGGTTACACAGGAAAAAAGATGAAAACCCATCAGTCTTCCTGAGCCTGGTGAAAGAGACATTCAGGAAGTACACCAATACAGACCCTGAGTCCTCAGAAGGAAGGACATTCTTGGCCATACATTTTGTCACCCAGGCTACTCCTGATGCCGGAGAAAATTACAAAAGCTTGAGGCTGGGCCCCAAACCCCATTGTAAACCTTGGTAGAGGAGGCCTTCAAGGCCTATAACAACCGAGACTTAATGGAGGAGGCCAATAACGGTAAGAGGCTAATAAAGAAAATGCAGCTTTAGGCTGCTCTGAGCCACGCACCACCTCGAGGGGACCCTGGAGGGCTGAGAAGGCTGGACAGACCACCAAGAAGCTGCCTGGGCCCGAACCAGTGTTTTTTTTTTGTCGGAAAGGGGGGCACTGGGAGGGGGAATGTCCTGAGCGCCCTCTAGTGGGATGCCCGAGGGTCAACACTGACCTGCCCCAGTTCCTTGTGAATCTCTCAGATGCAAGATTCCCACACACCGAATGACTGGCCCCGAGCAACTGCCCTGCTCTGGATCCCACTCAATCCATCCTCATTACTGCCACAGAGCCTTGGGTCACCCTCTATGTTGCAGGTAGGAGAACTGAATTTCTTGAAGACAGTGGAGCTGTCTGCTCTGTTCTGGTTTGGCCGGCTGGCCCTCTCTCCATGACTCTACTGTGATGGGAGTTGATGGACAGCCAAAAGTAAGGCGATTTATGTCTCCCCTTGCCTGCAGAGTGGAGTCCATTGTTATTACTCCTTTCTATATATGTCAGAATGTCCTGTCCCTCTCCTCGGGAGAGATTTGCTAAATGAGTTAGGACCTAGTCTATTCTTAGGACAGGGTGAAGTCCAAGGAGGTAAAGAATCCAAACAGAGAATGCCATCTATTATGAGCCCCAGATGACCCACCTGTTGGGCATCAAAATATTCCCCAAGGCCTCCCCCAAGAAATTAGAGAACAAGTAGATCCTGCAGTTTGGAATACCTTGGTGCCAGGAAAAGCAAACTGTGTTCCCCTGATAAAAATAAGGTTAAGGCCTGGGGAAAAATACACCTGGAAGAGAAAATATCCTTTAAAACCTGAGGACCTGAGGGGAATCCAACCACTGCTCAGCAAATTCCTAAAACACGGATTCATTAGGCCCTGCCAATCCCCATGCAACACTCAATCTTCCCCACTCAGAAGCCTAACAGAGAGTGTTGGTTTGTGCAAGACTTACAAGCAGTGAATAAGGCTGCCTCACCCAAGTGCCAGGGATTGCTCAGCATTTCTCTGTTTTGGACCTCACAGATACATTTTTTCTGTATTCCCCTACATCCAGACTTTCAATACCTTTTTTCCTTTGAATTGGATGGACGCTGACACCCTGGAGGCTACCCAGTATACCTGGACAGTGCTTCCACAGGGTTTTCAGGACAGCCCCCATCTTTTTGGAAACATGTTAGCAAGAGAACTGAGGGAACTGAGCCTTGAGAAGGGAACCCTGTTACAATATGTTGATGACTTATTGGTAAGTAGTGAGACCAAACAAGATTCAGATCACAATACTCTTAGGGTCCTAAATTCTCTGGCAAAAAGGGGATATAAAATCTCTCCAACCAAGGCTCAGATCTTACAGCAACAGGTTCAATATTTACGATTTGTTTTGAGCCCAGGGGCACAAGCCCTGGCCATAGATCCGAAGACAGCAATTTGTGCATTACCATCTCCAACCACAAAGAGACAACTCAGAGGCTTCCTTGGGATGGCTGGGTTCTGTTGTATCTGGATTCCAACTTATGGCCTTATAGAAAAAACCCTATATGAGGCTCTAAAGGGAGGAGAAAGGGAACCCCTGCAATGGAATGAGAACCACCGTCAGGCCTCTGAGACTCTAAAGACTGAGTTGAATAGAGTTCCAGCACTGGGGCTTCCAAATTTGGACAAGCCCTTTACCCTATATGTTCGTGAGACATCAGGGACAGCACTAGGAATCCGACCCAAAAGTTGGGACCAGATCAGAGACCAGTGGCTTACTTTTCAAAACAACTAACAAAAAGGAGCAGAACAATAACAAAGAATAAGACAATAAAATAAAATTTTAAAAGAATAAAAATTAAATAAAATTAGAAAAAAAGGTCATAAAAGGCCTTGGTGGTGTTGCGGGGGGGTGGGCAGGGCTCAGGCTCAGGACTCTCATGGCTGGAGGGGGCCCCAGGGGGCTGAGGTTCAGGCCCAGGATCCCAGCAGGTTTGCCGAGGCCCAAGCCGGTTGGGGAGATGCTAGCTGTGTTCCCCTCTGATCTCCCGATCCCCCAAATGTCTCTCTTCATTCCCACCGATCCCCACATCATGGTTGGGCCCCTCCGCGTGTGGGAACCCCTCTCCTCCCCACCGCTGCCCCACAGGGAGGGGTGCCTGGTCCCATCATGCCTCAACCTTTCCTGCCCCCCTTCTTCCCCTCCACATCCTAACCAGTCATGCTGGAATTCCTTCCATCCCTTTAGGTGTCCGAGGTACCCCACCAATGCCTGGTAGGTGCCCTAGTTGTGATAAGATGCAAACTCTGTGTCCTTCTACTCCACCGTCTTCTGACTCATTGGCCCTGGGATGGCCAAGCTGCCTGTGGGCAGTAGCAGCCACAGCCCTGTTGATTAGTGAGGCTTCCAAGCTCACCCTGGGACAACACTTAGACATTAACCCCTCATCAGGTATAATCTGTGCCAGAAGTCAAAGAACATCACTGGTTGACTGGAGCAAGGTTAACAAGATATCATGCCCTCCTAATGGGTACCCCTGACATTCCCTTAAAGGTATGCAAAACCGGGCTTCCCTGGTGGCGCAGTGGTTGAGAGTCCGCCTGCCGATGCAGGGGACGAAGGTTCGTGCCCCGGTCCGGGAAGATCCCACAAGCTGCGGAGCGGCTGGGCCCGTGAGCCATGGCCGCTGAGCCTGCGCGTCCGGAGCCTGTGCTCCACAATGCGGGAGGCCACAACAGTGAGAGGCCCACGTACAGAAAAAAAAAAAATGGTTTGCAAAACCCTGAACCCGGCAACTAGTTTCCAGCCGTCGAGACTGGAGACTCAGTGCATCCGTGTATTGAGACCATAGAGCAAACTTACTCCAGCAGGTCTGATCTTCTAGATGAGCCTCTTGACAGCCCTGAGGTCGAATGGTTTACTGATGGGAGCAGTTTTGTAGAAATGGGAACCCGAAAGGCGGGGTATGCCATAGTTAGTCTAGATGAAGTTATAGAAGCCAAGGCCCTGCCACCCCAGATGTCAGCCCAGAAGTCTGAACTAATTGCGTTGATGAGAGCTTTGCAATTAGGGAAGGATAAGAAATTAAATATTTTTACTGACTCTAATTATGGGTTCCATGTGCTACAGGCTCAGGCTGCCATTTGGAAAGAAAGAGGAATGCTAACCACTAGAAATTCCCCCATAAAACATAAAGATGTGATTCTGGCTCTTTTAGAAGCAGTGCAGCTTTCAACCCAGGTAGCAGTAATATACTGTAGAAGCCATCAGAGGGATGGATCTTTTGTGAGTGAGCCAAGGGAACAGCAAAGCTGATCAAATTGCAAAACAGGTATCATGATTGCAGGAACATGAACAAGTTATGCCTCTAGTAATTGCCCCCCCTGAACTCCCTAGCCTTCCCCAGTATTCCCCACAGGAACAAGAAAATGCAAAAAAGTGGGGTATGAGAAGGGAAGCACAGGGTGTATAAAAAGGAGGATAAAGTTCTAATCCTACTGGCCCGACAGTGGAAACTCACTAAGAGTTTACATGATGCCGCCTACTATGAGAGGGATGTACTACGGGACTTGATGCAAAAGGCTTTTTCAGGGAAGGGGCTTAAAAGAACAGTAAAAACAAGTAACACTTGCCTGTGATCTGTGTGGCTGTAATAACCCACAGACCCATCCAATCCCTCCTTCGTTACTCAGGGCAATTCAATGCCAAGGGACATATTCCAGGGGAAGACTGGCAGTTAGATTTCACCCAAATGCCCCCATGATCAGGATATAAATATCTTCTGGTGTTTGTCGATACTTTCATAGGATGAGTTGAAGCCTTCCACACCTGATCTACAAAGGCTATGGAAGTCTGTAAGTCCCTTTTTAAAGAAATAATTATTCAGTGTGGACTTCCAAAGTCCCTCCAGAGCGATAACGGACCCTTTATAGCCAAAATCACACAGCAGCTCACAACAGCCCTAGGGATAGGCTACAAGCTACACACCCCTTGACACCCCCAGTCTTCAGGGAAGGTGGAGAAAATGAACCATACTTTAGAGAAAACCTTAGCAAAGCTCTGCCAAAAAACTCATGAACGCTGGACCAACTTGTACTCCTCAGGGTCTGTGTAGTCCCCAGGAGAGGTCTGAGACTTAGCCCATTTGAAATGATATGGGAGGCCTTTTCTTACTACTACATTGTACTGGATGGAGGTGAACCAGGGCCTGAGATATATTACTAATCTAGGACAAGTTCAGAAGGCAATCAGGACTATGCCCACAAAACACTGCCAGCTCCCACTAAAAATACAGACGAAGGAGCAGTCCCTTCACAAATAAACCCCAGGGACCAAGTTCTTAAAACCTGGAAAGTTGGATCCCCGAAGACCAACTATTGCCAAAATGGAAGGTCCCCTATAAAGTAATTTTAACCACCTCCACTGCTGTCAAACTCAAGGGACATCTTGTTGGGTACATTTGTCCACACTAAAGCTTTTGCCTCCAGAAGCCCCACAGGTCACAACAGAAGAACAATACACCTGTGAGCCAGTGGAAGATCTGAGATATCTATTCAAAAGACAGGCACCATCAACAAATAAGTAAAATGATGTAGTGGGTTGGCTCTTATTTGAAGCCTTAATGGGACTTGGCACCTCTCTTGTTTCCTTGGTTGATGTGGTTCTTGACAACTGTCTGGCTGTTGATTACCTTCCGGCAGAACAAGGTAGAGTCTGTGCGACAAGTAATACTTACTGCTGCACTTGGATCAATGCAACAGGACATGTAAAATTAATATTAAGGAAACATACACCCAGGCAGAGTGGCTTCATAAGTTTGGCAGGGGCGATGTCACCTCCCTTGTCTGGTCAACAGTTAAGGAAGCCCAAAGTTAACCTTGTTCCTTCCCTTTCCAGGCCCTTTATTGGCTACTGTTCTTCTCATTTGTAGCCCTTGTTTGTTTACATGTTTTTTAAAATTATATTTATTTTTTGGCTGTGTTGGGTCTTTGCTGCTGCATGCGGGCTTTCTCTAGTTGTGGTGAGCAGTGGCTACTCTTCATTGCAGTGCACATGCTTCTCATTGTGGTGGCTTCTCTTGTTGCATAGCATGGGCTCTAGTCCCCTGGGTTTCAATAGTTGTGGTGTGTGGGCTCAGTAGTTGTGGCTCACAGGCTCTAGAATGCAGGCTCAGTAGTTGTGGTGTATGGGCTTAGTTGCTCCGCAGCATGTGGGGTCTTCCCGGACCAGGGCTTGAACCCATGACCCCTGTATTGCCAGGCGGATTCTTAACGACGGCACCACCAAAGAAGTCCCTGCCCTTGTTGTTTAACCTTTTGGTTAATTTTGTGTCTTTAGGCTCCAACAGTTTGAAGTAAGGCTTATGATGACTCAAGGAATTCAGCCCATTCCAGCAGAAAGTGGCCCAGGTCCCTATAGGTCCTTGGAACAGTCAGAGAGGGACTTCTATACCTCTAGGGTAGGCTAGGGTCTGCAACCCTTGTCCAGCAGGAAGAAGTTTCAAAAGAAGAGAGCTTCGGCCTATTACCCCTTAAGAATAGGGCATCTAGTCTCTCAGGGGGCAATGAGACAGGCTGCGACCTGGGACCCTTTGCTACTGTGCTGCAATGCTTGCACCTGGATACACCTCTCCTCAAGCAACAAAATACAAGGAAACTATATGGGACAAAAAATAACTGCATGCTTGTGCAGTTAGGGCAAATTCTAGACAAAAGATACAAAGAGACCAAAAATCCCAATTGCCACTTTTAAGGAGCCTGGAGCAAAAGCAGGGGTCAGGAGCAACAGCAGGGTACTGCACATGCCCCCTGCACACACCCCACCAAGGGGTGGGCACACCACCTGAGCCACCCCTCCGGCACGACTCCTGGTCACACCCCTACCTTCACTCCTTATAAGGAGCCAGCTCACACCCCCTCAGGGAGGGAGCAAGCAAGGAAATCTGTTGTTTGTTCTCTCTCCTCCATGATGCAGCAGGGGCCCCAGTAAAGCCTTGCCTAAATTTCTTGTCTGGCCTCTGATCACTTTCTATTGATTAAGGAGCCCAAGAACCCTGGTCAGTAACACCTCCAGCTGCATAACATTGGCAAGGAGACCCAGGTGCCACTTGTATATGGTGGGCAGGTCCAGCCAACACCTTTCTCCACAGGGGTTACCTAGAATCCATGGATAAACTAAAGTTCTGCCCAAAATAATATTACAGAAGTACTGACACCCAAGAGGTGATAGGCCCTTGGGATAAACCTCTGCCAAATACAGGCTGCAACTAGAAATATACCATATAACTGAGCACAACCTTATGAGGCCTTCTGGGTGTGGACCGCCCCCACTTGCCTCTTGTTTGTAGAAAAGCTTTAGTCTTCCAGGCCTCCCTTGAGTCATAAAAACCTGTCTCAAGATTTAATAACTGCAAGAACGTGAACATGTAGTAACAAAAGATAGCAGTTGGGTCAGGAGAACTGGTAACAATTTAAACAATAGATCACCCACATAGCAGAGTCACATAAACTTTAGTTCCTCCATGAAGGACATGGATAACAGTGTCTGATGCACAGTCCTTAGCTGTTTTGCAGATACTAAAACCTGCACCAGAAGGAAGAAGCTAACTGCATCATGACCATGAGCATGTAGCCCCCAGACCAGCTGGAGCCTGAGTATTGATGATGTTAACCCCTGTGACACCACACTTTTACCTCACCATCAGACAGAGAATTGTGCATGAGCTGATCACAGACCCTGCAGCTCTCTCCCTCACTCTATCTTTAAAAACCCTCCCCTGAAACTCATCAGGGAGTTTGGGTCTTTTGAGCATGAGCCACCCACACTCCTTCCTTGGCTCCTGCAATAAACCCTGCACTTTCCTTCACCACAACCTGATGTGAGTAGATTGGCATTGCTGTGCACTGGTGAACTGACCCAAGTTTGGTTCGGTAACAACCAGAATGCCCAGACCTAGAAAGTGCGGCTAAGTGGCCTGTCACTCAGATTGCCCTAAGGTGAGCCGCTACCTGAACTGCATATGGCCCCCAGAGTTTAGCCAATCAGCAGTGTTCATTTTGAATATTCTGACACCCAGAAAATTTAGGAAAGGAGAGATGCAGCTACTACCAGCAGACACAGCATCAAGGGTAAAGCTCACCAACAAGTGGAAGTTTTGCCCCAAGCCATTTTCATGGTCTGGAACCCATAATAACCCAAGAGCACATCCTCCTACAAAGCTGCCCATATATCAGCCATAATGGCCTAGACATGCTGTCTGTAATGCCAATTGTTTGATAAGTTTTAAAGATTATTTTAATGGTGGGACACAACACAATGACACTATGATAGATAAAAGACAGAACTTTTTAATAACTTGCAGTCCCAAACAAGAGAAGGCTGCCAGGCAGGGTTAAATGAGAGGTTGCACCTGGGACAGGGTAACAGCAAGTTGAAGCTCTAGGGGGCAGCTTGTACACGGCAAGTGGGCTGTCCTTAGCTAGGTGCTGTGGGCTCCCTGTGGATTGGCTAATTTAAATAAGTTATCAGACATAAAGGCATAAGAGTATCCCTAGTTGTCTGATCCCTGAACCTGGGGCAATTTTAACTGCTGCATAGTGTGAGAGTGTGAGATACCAAGGGAAGTGATTGATGTGTGGACATAATACGCTGTTCAGGAAGGGGAACTACTAGCCTCCAGCCAGGACCTCAAATTTCAGTCGACAGCATTTAAAAAAAGGATATGAGAGCAACATTCTGTTGTAGCCAACTTGAAGATAGAGGAGGAACTTTCATTCAAAATTTTGTTTGGATGTCCAGACTGTTAATGACACACACATTCAAAGAGGGTACAAACATGTTTATTACTCACATAATGGAGGCTTTCTGGGAAGGGCAGGGCAGCTCCCAGGCAGGTCCAACACAGCTTGAAGAAAAAGGCAAGGAGACTGGCTTGGGGTTTGTATGGTGGTTAGGGGTGGGGCTGAGACGAGGATTCCCATGCATGGATTGAACTTTCCACCTGCTCTAAAGTAAGGAGCACCTAGGCTTTCTTAACATCTTGCCCAGTTGTGAGGCAGAAATAGAAGAAGGAGAAGTTGGATTAAAAGCTGTCAAAAGCCAAATACCAAAACAAATAGTGTTTTATAGACACATAGCTTGAACCACAGAATTTGGCTCGAGTATGTTGGAGTATATACATCTACTTTTAGTCCAAAGTTAAATAATTATCTCTCTTTTAAGGTATTTCAGACCTATAGCAACTACAGCTAAGTATCATAGCCTTCTACCAATTTTTCACCTGTTTCCTCCACCCCCCCAAAATAGTTGAGAGATCGAGAAGACATAGGGATTCTACAACGGGAAGCAGGGCTTTCAGGAGGATAAGTTTTTAAAGGCTTAATGCACTTTTGAAATTGCATTTGTCACTACACTTAGGCAAACTTAATGTTGTCCAGAATAAATATTATATTTTTACAGCTTTGATTATTACTGTTTTGTCCTTGTCAAGAGTTGAGCTTGTAAAAAATTAATAAACAGACACCTGCATTAAAGAGAGCCAGGAGACCAGCAGGGGGCGCTCGCACACCTCCAACAGTAGCAGAGCCCTACAGGAGGAAGAAAGATCCTCTTCCTTCCTGACGAGGACCCAGCCAATAAGAAGCCATGGCCTCTTTGTTTACAACAGTTCCTCCCAGCATCCTTTTCCCCTCATAAAGGAGTTCTACTTCCCTTGCTATGCAGGAGCTTTCAGGTACCTCCCCAAGCATGCAGACCTCAAATTGCAATTCTCTGCTGACCCTGAATAATCCCATCTTTGCTGGAGAAATATATGCAGTCTATTCATCTTAGGTCAACACACTTCACAGTATTGCTGCCTTGAATCCATTTTGTTTGGCAAACTGACCTGCAGGGACCTTAGCTGACATTAGCCCCTCATGCAAGCACATGTCCTAGACAGCTGCCCACAGAGTCACAAGTGAATAAGTTCCTAATATGACTCCCCCAACAGCCCTTCTGATCAACAACCCCTGTGGCCTCCCAGGGCCTTCCCTTTTCATTCCCCTTAGATAAGACCCCAAAGAAACTCACCAAACGCCGCTCTTCTGGCTTGAATTGACCAATCCAGCCTTGGTCCAGGAACCCCAAAGCACTACACCCATGACCCTAATAAAGGCATGCGCTCCAGGTCCTGTCTCTCTCTCTCTCTCTCTGCATTCACCTTGATGTCCCCAGTAGGCCCTCCAGGTGTACTGTGTCCTTCCTCCAGAGCCTCTGAGTAATTACTTCACTATTTCAATTTCTCTTGTGGTCTGTTGTTGAACTGCAACTCACCAGCCATCTGGCACCCTGCCCCACTTAACAAATGTTAATTTAACAAAGTCATAACAACAGGCATCATGAGCAGGAACGAGGAGTTGCCCCTTAGCTCTCGTGGGTAATATTCCCTGGGGGAGGCCCACCACTTGCTGGCATTTGTGCTGCAGTGTACCACCTACAAAGATGCTTCCTATCCTATAGTGCTAACTCTGAAGGGGACAACCAGAGATTTCACAAACCTCAGAGCAATGCTCATCCGAGCTGACTTGAGTTTCTGTGGACATGTCTTCTACCCATCAGTGCCCCACAGATGGTGAATTCCCCCGGAGGGTGTTAGACTTCAGGTATAACTGTTAGGAAAACTGGCTAAGATTTTCATTAGTTAAAGGCTGGGACATACAGGTGACAACCCCTGTCCAAGCGTGCACTACCAGATAAAGGAGGGGACTCCCTTAGAAAAAGGAGACTCCCTTCCTCTGTATTTTCAGGACTCCAGTAGTAATGAGTACAATTAGGGCACCCTGGCTCAGGAAAGCATGGAGCCTCAGGAAGGCAGGTACACCCAAGGCCTCTGGTCCCTCTCTTGCTACAAACATTGCTGCTGTTGCACCTCCTCCCTCAATCCTGTGGGATATTGTGGGCCACGGCAACACATGGTGGCAAAAGATACAATGGTCCTACATAAACAGCCTGAACACCTAGTGCCTTCCCTGCCTAAAATACCCAGGAAGTTAGCAAGCTCCTCACTAACTATAAAATGCCCATAGAGTCAGGATGGACATAGCTCAGTGCCCTGGTGAACTAGTATGCCAAAGCATTGTTTCTATGCCCTCAGAGTGTAGGGTCCAGTCCCAGTGATCCTGCCACCATCATACATGAGGGCGTGAAGGCCAACCCTATCCCTGTGAGGCTGATTGTGACACCCTGGAGAGGAAAGCAGATACCTATGAATTCAGCTTCTGAGGACATCCATCTTCCCAATAATAACCCATAAGGTCAGAGCAGTGGGGGATTTGAAACTGAAACTTGAAATTTCATGCATCTCGGGATTCAAAATATTTTTAAAGATTTTGTACAACAGGAGGAATAAAAAGGGACCAACTGACTGTTAAGAGTATTTAAATTTCTGTGACCTACTACTTACCATCACAGAAATAAGACAACTAGCTGGTATTACCAAAGACCTGAAAATTCATAACCTTTTAAAAGAACCCTAGGATCTAGCAGCCAAAACCTGCAGAGAAAGTATAAAAGCTGCCTGATTTGGCCACTTCTTAGGTTTCCATTTCTATGGGACCTCCATGTGCATGAATTTAAATTTGTTTCTTTTTCTCCTGTTAATCTGTCTTGTGTCAATTGGATTGGTCCAGCCACAACAACTCAAGTGGGAAAGAGGGGGAAATTTTCCCCTCCCCAGTGGTTGGTGAGTCAGCCAGGGGGCTGGCTGGACCTGTTTCCCACTCTGAGGCTGCTGCAGCTGAGAGATCCTGGGACATGTGACAAAGGCCAGCAGAAGGTAAGATTTCTTACATGTCAGCCTCCTGATCTCTGACCCCAAGGTCTCTTTCAAAGGGAAGTGGTGAGAGTGCCTTTTTTCTCTCTCTCTCTCACTCAGTTTAGATTAGCAGGAGAAAATAATTGTGGAACTAAGTTCCTTGGACTTAGCAACACTTGTGGATTCTTCTCTCAAAGATGGTCACTGTTGCGTGTGTGTGTGTGTGTGTGTGTGTGTGTGTGTGTGTGTGTGTGTGTGTCTGTTTGCCTGTCTATTGCGTTGTTTGTCATAAGGAGGAAGAAGTAGGGAAGAATGCAGGCAGAGTCCCTATCAGCCTGCTCTCTGAGCCAGCCTCACAGGCTGGTGAGTTAACCATTCTCACCAGACCACTGTTTCTTCAGTCAAACTCAGATGTGGGTTCTCTATGTAAAACGGGAGAAGGTTTTTGTCTTCCATATTTTTCTATGTCCCTAGAGCTTGGCCTTGTGTCCAGTGGGAATATTCTCTGTGGTCTCTGACATCTGAAAGGTGCATCTGGTGGCCAGCTGAATAGACTGGGATTCTGAGACACAAAGTCACAAGCAGCACTCTCTTTGTCTGGCTGTGCCAGCTCCCAGGGGAGTTTTTCTTAAGGAGTACCAGTCCACAAGGGGCCTTTTTCATATCAACCTCTGTTGCTTGTTAATGCTGGACAAATTCCATTCCAGTAGCATCTGCCCAGTGCATTGATTAGCATATTTACAGCAGGAGGTGCCCCACATTATTTGTGGGATGCTGGAGACACCTTTTTCACTATACCATTCTTACTGCCAGTAGCAAGGAAGAGCTTTCACCTTCTTAGACTATATCTGGGAGTAAAATTTCTTGATCTTGTGAGGGCTATATACTCTCTTGTGAGATGCCTCTAACATCTTTGGGTAAACCAAAAAATGCTTATTGGTTTGAGTAACCTTTTTAAATTAATATAAGATCCTACTTATCAATGGCCAGGCAATAGATACTTAAAATTGGCTGTATTTAAAAGGGAAAAAAATTGAGAGCTCTCATCATAAGCAGCTGTCATACTGGTACCTATGGGAGGATCAAATTGAAAAGAAAACAATTAAGTTTTCTTAATTGGAACAAATAAGTTCCAGCCTTAAGGAACTCCTTATGAAGATGAAAGAATAGAAATTAGTCTTAAAGCAAAATCCAACATCAATTCTCCTTTTCAAAAATTGATCTTTCTTCTCAGCAATTCCCCAGGTCCTCTTACAAATAATCAGGAAATAAATCAGCTGGAGTACAATATTTAAGGGCTTAAAGGAACAACTCTCTTTGTCTTGCAAATTCTTACAAAACTACAAGTACAACTCTAGAAACAAGTCAAGGCCCACCTATCTTTACCATCCTAAGACCTCACTTATTCCTCTCAAAATTGCTTGTTAGATACTCTTAAAGATCAGGATATTGGAGCAAAGTTGCCCTGTGCTTCAAAACTATTTTACTAATAATTATCCTAAGACTTATAATAGACAAATATACTCTAAAACTCCCAGGAGAAAACTTACATTTTTATTTATTGTCCTTTAAGATATAAATCTTATCATTCCTCGGAGAGGACCCAGGTGGCAGACTAGGAGGATATGGAACTCACCTCCCCGCACAAACACATCAACATTCATCTACCTATGGAACAACTCTCACAGAAAACCAACGGGAAACTGGCGGAAGGTCTCTTATATAAACAAAGGTGCAAGAAAGATCCCCACGTAACCAGGTAGGATGGGGGAAAAGAGCATCAGGATGGGTCCGGTGCCCCTGGGAGTGATCTGTGAAGGAGGGAAGGTCCACAGGTGCAGGACTTCAACCTGAGGAGCTCACTTGCCTGATGGGAGATTCACTGGGACAGACAGAGGGGCTGGAGGGGCCTGGACTCTGCTGTCAAGGAGGGCACGTGTGCAGGCTTGCTAGCAATCAGGTTGGAAGGAGACCTATGCTGATGGCTGCCCCCTCACCACACTTCCCAGCCCCAAATCCACACCCAGTGGGTCTGCTAGCAGCAGCCACGAGCTGAATATTGAGCAGATAGGCCCTGGAGAAGACTTGATCTAGCTCCACAGAGACAGCCTGGAATGCATTGGGTGTGGTCTTGGCTGAAACTTAGAGCCCACTGTCCGTATGTGCATAGTGGGAGCGGGTCCAGCAGGGATGGACTTTTTTGGTGTGCACACCAGGTGGCACCACAGAAATGCATGCCTTGGGAAGACAGCCCCTGGGGAGGAGTATGCAGTGGTTCATTTCCCAGTGGGAGCTCTCCCATTCCACCCGACCCACACCACAGCTTGAAGCTAGACCTAGGGTGGACAGGTCCTGGGAAAGCCCTGCCACATAGGCAGCCCAGGTCCCAGGCTGTATCAGCACAGCCACCTCAGTTTCTGCAGCCACAGTACCACAGCCCCAAGCACCAGCCTAACACCAGGTCTGGGACAAACACAACAGAGAAAGGGACATGATCTTGGCCTTTTTCTAGGCAGAACCATGGATGCCTGCACAGGTGGCACTTAGGTCCTCTTGACCACTTGGTCCTCACTTGCTTCAGCAATCACCTCCTTGGGGACAGAGCACACACTTAAGGGCAATGGAGCCTTATGAAACCTGACCCTCAGGGCATCTACTCTAACAACTGGGGAACAGAACCTCCCCCCAACAGGGCTGTGACAGCCATGGAGCAAATAGGAGGCCCTGCTCAATAACCACTGCAGGCTCCAGGAAGCACAACACTAACCCCCTATCATGGGATAATGGACAGAACACTGAGAAAAGATGTGGCTGGCACCCATACCAAAAACAGCTCTCACACCAAAAATACTGGATGCACACAGTCTGCACAGGGATGCTCCCACATAAAAGCACCTCTTCAAGACCACAGTAGATAACTGTTTCTCCTAAATTCATAGAGACAGAAAAACTTAAGTAAAATGAGAAAGCAAAGGAAGGGCTCCCAATTAAAAGAGCAAGAGAAATCCCCTGAAAGAACAAATAATGAAATAGACCTCACCAGTCTACTAGACACTAAGTTGAAAAAGGAAGTAATAAAAATGCTAAAGGAATTAAAAAGGATTATCAACAGAAATACAGATCCTTGTAACAAGGAACTAGAAACTATAAAACGGAACCAATCAAAATTAGACAACTTAATTGCCAAGATACAAAACCAACCTAGAAGCAATGAATAGCAGACCGAAGAATGCAAAAGAATGAATAAGTGGTCTGGAAGATAGAATAATGGAAATCACTCTATCAGAACAGCAGACAGAAAGGAAAATTTTTTTAAAAATGAAAGCTGCATAAGAGATCTATGGGATAATATAAAGCATGCCAACCGACATACAATAGGGGTTCCAGAAGAAGAGAGAGAGAAGGAGATAAAAATGTATTTAAAGAAATTATGTGGGACTTCCCTGGTGGTGCAGTAGTTAAGAATCTGCCTGCCACTGCAGGGGACATGGGTTCAAGCCCTGGTCCAGGAAGATCCCACATGCCACGGAGCAACTAAGACCATGCGTCACAACTACTGAGCCTGTGCTCTAGAGCCCACGAGCCACAACTACTAAGCCTGCATACCACAACTACTGAAGCCCGTGCACCTAGAGCCCGAGCTCCACAACAAGAGAAGCCACCACAATGAGAAATCTGTGCACCACAATGAAGAGTAGCCCCCACTCACCACAACTAGAGAGAAAGCCTGTTCACAGCAATGAAGACCCAACACAGCCAAAAATAAATAAATAAATGTATTACCAAAAAAAAAATTATGGCTGAAAAATTTCCTAAACCTAAAGAAAAAAACAGATATTCGGGTACAGGAAGCACAGAGGGTCCCAAACTAGATGAACCCAAACAGACCCATACCAAGACATCATAATTAAAATGGCAAAAGTTAAAGATAAAGAGAGGATTCTAAAGGAGGCAAGAGAAAAACAAAGAGTCAGTTACAAGGGAACCCCCATAAAGCTGATTTTTCTTCAGGTATTTTGCAGAACAGAAAGAGGTGGCATGATATATTCAAAGTCCTGAAAAGGAAAAACCTGCAACCTAGGATACTCTACCCAGCAAGATTGTCATTTAAAAGAGAAAAACAGATAAAGAATTTCTCAGACAAGCACAAACAAAGAGTATAGAAATACTAAACCTAAACATGCTATGAAAAATAAGTGGATCAATTATGAAATCAAAGGGGAAATTGGAAAATACCTCGAGACAAATGACAATGAAAACACAACCTTGCAAAATCTATATGATGTAGTTCTAAGAGGAAAGTTCATTGTGATACAGGCCCTCCTCAAGAAACAAGAAAAATCTCAAATAAATAACCTAAACTACTATCTTAAAGAATTAGAAAAAGAACAAATAAAATCCAAAGTCAGCAGAAGGAACTAATAAAGATCACAGAGGAAATAAATAGAGATTTAAAAAACAATAGAAAAGATCAATGAAACCAAGAGCTGGTTTTTTGAAAAGATAAACAAAATTGACAGACCTCTAGCCAGGCTCACCAAGAAGAAAAGAGAGAGGACCCAAATAAACAAAATAAGAAAGAAAGAGGAGAAGTAAAAACTGATACCACAGAAATGCAAAAAATTGTAAGAGAATACTAAGAAGAGTTATATGCCAACAAATTGGGCAACTTAGAAGAAATGGCCAAGTTTCTAGAAACTTACAGCCTGCAACAGTTGAGTCAAGAGAAAACAGATAATTTGAACAGACTTGTCACTAGAAGTGAAATAAAATCTGTAATTAAAAACAACAACAACGGCCAGAGGGAAGATGGCAGAAAGCAAGAAGAACTACAATCCTGCAGCGTGCAGAATGAAAACCACAGTCACAGAAAGAGAGACAAAACGAAAAGACAGAGAACTATGTCCCAGATGAAGGAACAACATAAAACCCCAGAAAAACAATTAAATGAAGTGGAGATCGGCAATCTTCCAGAAAAAGAATTCAGAAAAATGATAGTGAAGATGATCGAGGATCTTGGGAAAAGAATGGAGGCATAGAGACTTTCAAGATAGCGAAGGAGTAAGATGTGGAGATCACCGTCCTCCCCACATATACATCAAAAATACATCTACATGTGGAACAACTCCTACAGAACACCTACTGAATGCTGACTGAAGACCTCAGACTTCCTGAAAGGCAGGAAACCCACCATGTACCTGGGTAGGGCAAAAGAAAAAATAGACAAAGGAATAGGGATGGGGCCTGCACCTCTGGGAGGGAGCTGTGAAGGACGAAAAGTTTTCACACACTAGGGAGTCCCTTCACTGGTGGGGATGGGGTTGGTGTGGGGAAGCTTTGGAGCCATGGTGGAGAGCACAGCAATAGGGGTGCAGAGGGCAAAGCGGGGAGATATCCGCACAAAGGACAGGTGCTGACCAGCACTCACCAACCTGAGAGGCTTGTCTGCTCACTCACTGGGGCAGGTGGAGGCTGGGACCTGAGGCTTGGGCTTCAGAGGTGAGATCTCAGGGAGAGGACTAGGGTTGGCTGTGTGAAGACAGCCTGAAGGGGGCTAGTGCACCACAGCTAGCCAGGAGGGAGTCCGGAAAAAAGTCTGGACCTGCCGGAGAGGCAAGAGACTATTGTTTTGAGATGTGTAAGAAGAGGTGATTCCCACTCCATGTGCCCACAGAAAGCAGAGCACCAACTAAGTGAGCTCCAGAGATGGGCATGAGCCAAGGATATCAGCTGACAGCCCAGAGACGGGCATGAACTGCTAATGCTGCCACTGCTGACACCAAGAATCCTGTGTGCAAGCACAGGTCACTACCAACACCCAACCACCCACCCCGTGCAGCATGCCACTGCCAGGGTCCCATGATCCAGGGACAACTTCCAGGGAGGACACACTGCATGCCTCAGGCTGTTGTAATGTCATGCTGGCCTCTGCCACAACAGGCTTGCCCTACATGCCAATTATGATTACCATACCCCTCCCTCTCCCCAGCCTTAGTGAGAAACAGAGACCTAATCAGCTGTTGCTTTAACCCCCTCCTGTCAGGGTGGTCAACAGAGACCTGAGGGTGGCCTACATGCAGAGGCAGGGCCAAAATGAAAGCTGAACCCCAGGAGCTATGTGAACAAAGAAGAGGAAAGGAAATTTCTCCGTGCAGCCTCAAGAGCAGCAGATAAAATCCCCACAATCTACTTAATAAACAGAGCATCTGTGTAATAGAATAGAAAACAAATGTCCCAAAATCGAGGCGGTGGACATTAGGGTCAACTGTAGAATTGGGGTTTGCTTTCTGGCTCTGATTTGGTTTTGCTTTTACGTTTATCTTAGTTTAGTTTTTAGTGCTTGTTATCATTGGTGGATTTGTTTATTGCTTTGGATGTTCTCTTTCTTCCTTTTTATGTATTTTTAAAACTTTATTATTATTTCTATTTTTTTCCTTTTTTTCTCTTTTTGTGAGTGTGTTTGTTTCTTTTGTGATTTTGTCAGTTTAATTTGCTTTTATCATTTGTCCTACGGTTCATTCTGTTGTATGTGTTGTTGTTTGTTCTCTTTTTATGAGTGTGTGTGTGTATGTTCCTCTGTGTCATTTTTTATGTTTAGTTTTGCTTTTACCATTTGGGTCTGGGGTTCTATTGATTCATTCTTCTATTTAATTTTTTTCTTCCTTTTCTTTCAAGCCAAGAGGCTGGCAGTGTCTCGGTGATCCAGCCAGGTGAGGGGCCTCAGTCTCCAAGGTGGGAGAGCTGAGTACAGGACATTGGACCACGAGAGACCTCCCAGCCCCATGAAATATCAATCAGCAAGAGCTCTCTCAGATATCTACGTCTCAACACGAAGACCCAGCTCCACCCAACAGCCAGCAAACTCCAGTGCTGGCCACCGCATGCCAAACAACAAGCAAGATATGAACACAACCCTGCCCATTAGCAGGAGGTTGCCTAAGGTCATACAAAGTTGACAGACACTCCAAAACACACCACTGGACATGGCCCAGCCCACTAGAAGGAGAAGATCCACACCCACCCACCAGAACACAGGCACCAGTCCCCTCCACCAGGAAGCCTACACAAGCCACTGAACCAATCTTAGCCACTGGGGGCAGACACCAAAATTAATGGGAACTACGAACCTGCAGCCTGTGAAAAAGAGACCGCAAACACAGTAAGTTAAACAAAATGAGAAGACAGAGAAATATGCAGCAGATGAAGGAGCAAGGTAAAAACCTACCAGACCAAACAAATGTAGAGGAAATAGGCAGACAGTCTGAAAAAGAATTCAGAGTAATGATACTAAAGATGATCCAAAATCTTGGAAATAGAATGGTGAAAATACAAGAAATATTTAACAAGGACATAGAAGAACTAAAGACCAAGCAAACAATGATGAACAACACAATAAATGAAATTAAAAATACTCTTGAAGGAATTAATAGCCCAATAACTGAGGCAGAAGAACAGATAAGTGCCCTGGAAGATAAAAGAGTGGAAATAATTGTCACAGAGCAGAATAAAGAAAAAAGAATGAAAAGAATTGAGGACAGTCTCAGTGACCACTGTGACAAAATTAAATGCACCAACATTAGAATTATAGTGGTCCCAGAAGAAGAGAAGAAGAAAGGGTCTGAGAAAATATTTGAAGAGATTAACATTGAAAACATCCCTAATATGGGAAAGGAAATGGTCAATCAAGTCCAGAAAGTGCAGCGAGTCCCATACAGGATAAATCCGAGGAGAAACACGCCAAGACACATATTAATCAAACTATCAAAAGTTAAATACAAAGCAAAAATATTTAAAGCAGCAAGGAAAAAGCAACAAATAACATACAGGGAGTTCCCATAAGTTTAACAGCTGATCTTTCAGCATAAGCTCTGCAAGCCAGAAGGGAGTGGCAGGACATATTTAAAGTGATGAAAGGGAAAAACCTACAACGAAGATTACTCTACTCTGCATGGATCTCATTCAGATTTGATGGAGAACTTAAAACCTTTACAGAAAAACAAAAGCTAAGAGAATTCAGCACCACCAAACCAGCTTTACAACAAATGCTAAAGGAACTTCTCTGGGGAGGAAACACAAAAGAAGGAAAAGACCTACAATAAGAAACCCAAACATTTAAGAAAATGGTAATAAGAACAAACATATTGATAATTCCTTATATGTAAATGGATTAAGTGCTCCAACCAAAAGATACAGACTGGTTGAATGGATACAAAAACAAGACTCATATATATGCTGTCTACAAGATACCCACTTCAGACCTAGAGACACATACATACTTAAAGTGAGAGGATGGAAAAAGATATTCCATGCAAAAGGAAATCAAAAGAAAGCTGGAGTAACAATTCTCATATCAGAAAAAATACACTTTAAAATAAAGACTATTACAAAAGACAAAGAAGGACATGACATAACGATCAAGGGATCAATCCAAGAAGAAGATATAACAATTGTAAATATTTATGCACCCACCATAGGAGCACCTCAATACATAAGGCAAATGCTAACAGCCATAAAAGGGGAAATTGACAGTAACACAGTCATATTAGGGTCCTTTAACAACCCACTTTCACCAATGGACAGATCAACCAAAATGAAATTAAAAAAGGAAACACAAGCTTTAAATGACACATTAGATCAGATGGGCTTAACTGATATTTATAGGATATTCCATCCAAACACTACAGAATACACTTTCTTATCAAGTGCTCATGGAAAATTATCCAGGATACATCATATCTTGGGTCACAAATCAAGACTTAGTAAATTTAACAAAATTGAAGTCATTTCAAATATCTTTTCCGACCACAATACTATGAAAAAAAGATATCAATTACAGGAAAGAAACTGTAAAAAATATAAAAAACATGGAGGCTAAACACTATGCTAGTAAATAACCGAGAGATCACTGAAGAAATCAAAGAGGAAACTAAAAAATACCTAGAAACAAATAATGGTGAAAACACAACGACCCAAAACCTATGGGATGCAGCAAAAGCAGTCTTAAGAGGGAAGTTTATAGCAATACAATCCTACATCAAGAAAGAAGAAAACTCTCATATAAACAAAAATGCCTTACACCTAAAGCAATTAGAGAAAGAAGGACAAAAATGTCCAAAGTTAGCAGAAGGAAAGAAATCATAAAGATCAGATCAGATATAAATAAAAGAGAAATGAAGTAAACAAAAGCAAAAATCAATACAAGCAAAAGCTGGTTCTTTGAGAAGATAAACAAAATTGATAAACCATTAGCCAGACTCACCAAGGAAAAAAGGGAGAAGACTCAAATCAACAGAATTAGAAATGAAAAAGAAGAACTTACAATGGACACCACAGAAATACAAAGGATCATAAGAGACTACTACAGGCAACTATATGCTAATAAAATGGACAAACTGGAAGAAATGGACAAATTCTTAGAAAAGTACAACCTTCCAAACTGAACCAGGAAGAAATAGAAAATATGAACAGACCAATCACAAGCACTGAAATTGAAACTGTGTATAAAAATCTTCCAACAAACAAAAGCCCAGGAGCAGATGGCTTCACAGGTGAATTCTATGAAACATTTAGAGAAGAGCTAACACCTATCCTTATCAAACTCTTCCAAAGTATAGCAGAGGAAGGAACACTCCCAAACTCATTCTGCGAGGCAATCATCACCCTGATACCAAAATCAGACAAGGACATCACAAAGAAAGAAAACTACAAGCCAATATCACTGATGAACATAGATGCAAAAATACTCAACAAAATACTAGCACACAGAATCCAACAGCACATTGAAAGGATCACACAGAATCATCAAGTAGGGTTTATCCTAGGAATTCAAGGATTCTTCAATGTATGCAAATCAATCTGTGTGATAATCCATATTAACAAATTGAAGGATGAAAACACATGATAATCTCAATAGATGCAGAAAAAGCTTTTGACAACATTCAACACCCATTTAGGAGAAAAACTCTTCAGAAAGTAGGCATAGGGGTAAACTACCTCAACATAATAAAGGCCAATTATGACAAACCCACAGGCAACATTGTTCTCACTGCTGACAAACTGAAACCATCAGTTTGCAATCAGGAATAAGACAAGGTTGCCCACTCTGCAACACTATTATTCAACATAGATTTGGAAGTCCTAGCCATAGCAATAAGGGAAGAAAAAGAAATAAAAGAAATCCAAATCAGAAAAGAAGAAGTAAAACTGTCACTGTTTGCAGATGACATAATACTATATACATAGAGAATCCTAAGGATGCTACCAGAAAATTACTAGAGCTAATCAATGAATTTGGTAAAATAGCAGGATACAAAATTTAGGCACAGAAATCTCCTGCATTCCTATACGCTAATGACAAAATATCTAAAAGAGAAATTAAGGAAACTCTCCCATTTACCATTGCAACAGAAAGAATAAAATACCTAGGAATAAACCTACCTAAGGAGACAAAAGACCTCTATGCAGAAAACTATAAGACACAGATGAAAGAAATCAAAGACTATACAAACAGATGGAGAGGTATACCATGTTTTTGGATTGGAGGAATCAACATTGTGAAAATGACTATAATACCCAAAGCAATCTACAGATTCAGTGCAATCCCTATCAAACTACCAATGGTATTTTTCACACAACTAGAACAAAAACTTTCACAATTTGTATGGAAACAGAAAAGACCCGGAAGAGCCAACATAATACTGAGAAAGAAAAGTGGACCTGGAGGAATCAGGCTGTCTGACTTCAGACTATACTGCAAATCTACAGTAATCAAGACAATATGGTACTGGCACAAAAACAGAAATATAGATCAATGGAACAGAAGAGGAAGCCCAGAGAAAAAACCATGCACATATGGTCACCTTATCTTTGATAAAGGAGGCAAGAATATACAATGGAGAAAAGACAGCCTCTTCAATAATTGGTGCCGGGAAAACTCTACTGATACATGTAAAACAATGAAATTAGAACACTTGTGAACACCATACACAAAAATAAACTCAAAATGGATTAAAGACCTAAATGTAAGGCCAGACACTATAAAACACTTAGAGGAAAACATACACAAAACACTGTGACATAAATCACAGCAAGACCCTTTTTGACCCATCTCTTAGAGAAATGGAAATAAAAACAAAAATAAACAAATGGGACCAAATGAAACTTAAAACCTTTTGCACAGCAAATGAAACCAAACAAGATGAAAAGACAACACTCAAATGAGATAAAATATTTGCAATTGAAGCAACTGACAAAGGATTAATATACAAAATATACAAGCAGCTCATGCAGCTCAATATCAAAAAAACCCCCAAACAACCCAGTCCAAAAATGGGTGGATAACCTAAATAGACATTTCTCCAAAGAAGATAGAGACTACCAACAAACACATGAAAGGATGTTTAACATCACTAATCATTAGAGAAATGCAAATCAAAACCACAATGAGGTATCACCTCACACCAGTCAGAATGGCCATCATGAAAAAATGTACAAACAAAAAATACTGGAGAGGGTGTAGAGAAAAAGGAACCCTCTTGTACTGTTGGTGGGAATGTAAATTGATACAGCCACTATGGAGAAGAGTATGACGGTTCCTTTAAAAAGTAAAAATAGAACTACCATATGCCCCAGGAATCCCATTACTGGGCATATACCCTGTGAAAACCATAATTCAAAAAAACACATGTAAGCCAATGTTCATTGCAGCTCTATTTACAATAGCCAGGACATGGAAGCAACCTAAGTGTCCAAACAGAATTCAACAGTACATTAAAAGGATCATACACCATGATCAAGTGGCACTTATCCCAGCTATGCAAGGCTTCTTCATAAAATACAAATCAATCAATGTGACACACCATGTTAACAAACTGAAGAATAAAAACCATATGATATTCTCAGTAGATCCAGAGAAAGCTTTTGGCAAAATTCAAGACAAATTTATGATAAAAAAATTCTCCAGATAGTGGGCATTGAGGGAACCTACCCCAACATAATAAAGGCCATGTACGACAAACACACATCAAACATCATTCTCAGTGGTCAAACACTGAAAGCATTTCCTCTATCTAACATCAGGAAGAAGACAAGGATGTCTTTTCTTGCCACTAGTTTTCAACATAGTTTTGGAACTCCTAGCCACGGCACTTAGAAAAGAGAAACAAATAAAAGGAATACAAATTAGAAAAGAAGAAGTAAAACTGTCACTGTTTGCAGATGACATGATACTATACATAGAGAATCCTAAAGATGCCACCAGAAAACTACTAGAGCTAATCAGTGAATTTGGTAAAGTAGTAGGATACAAAATTAATGCACAGAAATCTCTTGCATTCCTATACACTGACAACGAAAAATCGGAAAGAAAAATTAAGGAAACACTCTGACTTACCATTGCAACAAAAAGAATAAAATACCTAGGAATAAACCTGCCAAAGGAGGCAAACGTCCTGTATACAGAAAACTATAAGGCACTGATGAAAGAAATCAAAGATGACACAAACAGATGCAGAGATATACTTTGTTCTTGGACCGGAAGAATCAATATTGTGAAAATGACTATACTACCCAAAGCAATCTACAGATTCATTGCAATCCTTATCAAATTACCAATGGCATTTTTTAACAGAATTGGAACAAAATATTTTTACAATTTGTATGGAAACAGAAAAGACCCCGAATACCCAAAGTAATCTTGAGAAAGAAAAATGGAGCTGGAGGAATCAGGCTACCTGACTTCACACTATACTACAAAGCTACAGTAATCAAGACAATATGGTACTGGCAAAAACCCCAGAAATATAGATCAGTAAAACAGTATAGAAAACCCAGAGATAAACCCACATACATATGGTCAACTAATCTATGACAAAGGAGACAAGGATATACAATGGAAAAAAGACAGTCTCTTCAATAAATGGTGCTGGTAAAACTGGACAGCTACATTTAAAGGAATGAAATTAGAGCCCTCCCTAACACCATACACAAAAATAATCTCAAAATGGATTAAAGATCTAAATGCAAGACCGGACAGTATAAAACTCTTAGAAGAAAACATAGCAAAACACTCTTTGACATAAATCACAGCAAGATCCTTTTTGACTCACCTCCTAGAGTAATGGAAATAAAAACAAAAATAAACAAATGGGACTTAATGAAACTTAAAAGCTTTCTCACAGCAAAGAAAGGAAACTATAAAAAGGACGAAAAGACAACACTCAGAATGGGAGAAAATATTTGCAAACAAAGTAACTGACAAAGGATTAATCTCCAAAATATAAAAACAGCTCATACAGCTCAATATCAAAAATAAAAACAGCCTAATCCAAAAATGGGCAGAAGACCTAACTAGACATTTCTCCAAAGAAGTCATACAGATGGCCAAGAGGCAGATGAAAAGATGCTCAACATCACTAATTATTAGCGAAATGCTAATCAAAACTACCATGAGTTATCCCCTCACACCGGTTAGAGTGGGCATCATCAGAAAATCTACAAACAATAAATTCTGGAGAGGGTGTGGAGAAAAGGGAACCAGCTTGCCCTGTTGGTGAGAATGTAAATTGTACAGCCACTATGGAGAACAGTATGGGTCCTGAAAAAACTAAAACTAGGACTACCAGATGACCCGACAATCCCACTACTGGGCGTATACCCAGAGAAAACCATAATTCAAAAAGACACCTGCAGAGAGGAAGAGAGAATAAACTTTTTCTTTAGAAAAAAAAAGACACATGCACACCAATGTTCTTTGCAGCACTATTTACAATAGCCAGGTCATGGAAGCAACCTAAATGTCCATCGACAGACAAATGGATAAAGAAGATGTGGCACATATATACAATGGAATATTACTCAGCCATAGAAAGGAACGAAATTGGGTCATTTGTAGAGACATGGATGGACCTAGAGACTGTCATACAGAGTGAAGTAAGTCAGAAAGAGAAAAACAAATATCGTATATTAACGCATATATGTGGAAGCTAGAAAAATGGTACAGATGAACCAGTTTGCAAGGCAGAAATAGAGACACAGATGTAGAGAACAAACGTATGGACACCGGGGGAAAAGTGGTGGGAGTGTGTGTGATGAATGGGGAGATTGGAATAGACATATATACACTAATATGTATAAAGTGGGTAACTAATAAGATCCTACTGTGTAGCACAAGGAGCTCCACTTCTCTGTACAGTAGAAACTAACACATCATTGTAAAGCAACTATACCTCAATAAAAAAATTCAAAAAAAACTTTATTAAAGTCATTACAGAAGATCTGCCTTATCTCTATGTTTCTGATGACCTGAGTGCTGGCTCATATTTAGCTAAATTAAACCTCTGGTAATGCTGAGGGGAATGGATAAAGGACAATGAATCTGGAACAAATTTTTATTTTTATCTTCCAACCTCCAAAGGACAATACCAACTTTTTTTTTTAACATCTTTATTGGGGTATAATTGCTTTACAATGGTGTGTTAGTTTCTGCTTTATAACAAAGTGAATCAGTCATACATAAACATATGTTCCCATATGTCTTCCCTGTTGCGTCTCCCTGCCTCCCACCCTCCCTGTCCCACCCCTCCAGGCTGTCACAAAGCACCGAGCCAATATCCCTGTGCCATGCGGCTGCTTCCCACTAGCTATCTACCTTACTACGTTTGTTAGTGTGTATATGCCCATGACTCTCTCTCGCCCTGTCACAGCTCACCCTTACCCCTCCCCATAACCTCAAGTCCGTTCTCTAGGAGGTCTGCGTCTTTATTCCTGCTTTACCCCTAGGTTCTTCATGACATTTTTTTCCTTAAATTCCATATATATGTGTTAGCATACGGTATTTGTCTTTTTCTTTCTGACTTACTTCACTCTGTATGACAGACTCTAGGTCTATCCACCTCATTACAAATAGCTCAATTTCGTTTCTTTTTATGGCTGAGTAATATTCCATTGTATATATGTGCCACATCTTCTTTATCCATTCATCCGATGACGGGCACTTAGGTTGTTTCCATCTCCGGGTTATTGTAAATAGAGCTGCAATGAACATTTTGGTACATGACTCTTTTTGAATTTTGGTTTTCTCAGGGTATATGCCCAGTAGTGGGATTGCTGGGTCATATGGTAGTTCTATTTGTAGTTTTTTAAGGAACCTTCATACTGTTCTCCATAGTGGCTGAACCAATTCACATTCCCACCAGCAGTGCAAGAGTGTTCCCTTTTCTCCACACCCTCTCCAGCATTTATTGTTTCTAGATTTTTTGATGATGGCCATTCTGACTGGTGTGAGATGATATCTCATTGTAGTTTTGATTTGCATTTCTCTAATGATTAATGATGTTGAGCATTCTTTCATGTGTTTGTTGGCAGTCTGTATATCTTCTCTGGAGAAATGTCTATTTAGGTCTTCTGCCCATTTTTGGATTGGGTTGTTTGTTTTCTTGTTATTGAGCTGCATGAGCTGCTTGTAAATTTTGGAGATTAATCCTTTGTCGGTTGCTTCGTTTGCAAATATTTTCTCCCATTCTGAGGGTTGTCTTTTGGTCCTGTTTATGGTTTCCTTTGCTGTGCAAAAGCTTTGAAGTTTCATTAGGTCCCATTTGTTTATTTTTGTTTTTATTTCCATTACTCTAGGAGGTGGGTCAGAAAGGATCTTGCTGTGATTTATGTCATAGAGTGTTCTGCCTGTGTTTTCCTCTAAGAGTTTGATAGTTTCTGGCCTTACATTTAGGTCTTTAATCCATTTTGAGCTTATTTTTGTGTATGGTGTTAGGGAGTGATCTAATCTCATACTTTTACATGTACCTGTCCAGTTTTCCCAGCACCACTTATTGAAGAGGCTGTCCTTTCTCCATTGTACATTACTGCCACCTTTATCAAAGATAAGGTGTCCATATGTGCATGGGTTTATCTCTGGGCTTTCTATCCTGTTCCATTGATCTATCTTTCTGTTTTTGTGCCAGTACCATACCGTCTTGATAACTGTAGCTTTGTAGTATAGTCTGAAGTCAGGGAGCCTGATTCCTCCAGTTCCTTCTTTCGTTCTCAAGATTGCTTTGGCTATTCGGGGTCTTTTGTGTTTCCATACAAATTGTGAAATTTTTTGTTCTAGTTCTGTGAAAAATGCCAGTGGTAGTTTGATAGGGATTGCATTGAATCTATAGATTGCTTTGGGTAGTAGAGTCATTTTCACAATGTTGATTCTTCCAATCCAAGAACATGGTATATCTCTCCATCTATTTGTATCATCTTTAATTTCTTTCATCAGTGTCTTATAATTTTCTGCATACAGGTCTTGTGTCTCCTTAGGTAGGTTTATTCCTAGATATTTTATTCTTTTTGTTGCAATGGTAAATGGGAGTGTTTTCTTGATTTCACTTTCAGATTTTTCATCATTAGTATATAGGAATGCCAGAGATTTCTGTGCATTAATTTTGTATCCTGCCACTTTACCAAATTCATTGATTAGCTCTAGTAGTTTTCTGGTAGCATCTTTAGGGTTCTCTATGTATAGGATCATGTCATCTGCAAACAGTGACAGCTTTACTTCTTCTTTTCCGATTTGGATTCCTTTTATTTCCTTTTCTTCTCTGATTGCTGTGGCTAAAACTTCCAAAACAATGTTGAATAATAGTGGTGAGAGTGGGCAACCTTGTCTTGTTCCTGATCTTAGTGGAAATGCTTTCAGTTTTTCACCATTGAGGATGATGTTTGCTGTGGGCTTGTCATATATGGCCTTTATTATGTTGAGGAAAGTTCCCTCTATGCCTACTTTCTGCAGGGTTTTTATCATAAATGGGTGTTGAATTTTGTCAAAAGCTTTCTCTGCATCTATTGAGATGATCATATGGTTTTTCTCCTTCAATTTGTTAATATGGTTTATCACATTGATAGATTTGCGTATATTGAAGAATCCTTGCATTCCTGGAATAAACCCCACTTGATCATGGTGTATGATCCTTTTAATGTGCTGTTGGATTCTGTTTGCTAGTATTTTGTTGAGGATTTTTGCATCTATGTTCATCAGTGATATTGGCCTGTAGTTTTCTTTCTTTGTGACATCCTTGTCTGGTTTTGGTATCAAGGTGATGGTGGCCTCGTAGAAGGAGTTTGGGAGTGGTCCTCCCTCTGCTATATTTTGGAAGAGTTTGAGAAGGATAGGTGTTAGCTCTTCTCTAAATGTTTGATAGAATTCGCCTGTAAAGCCATCTGGTCCTGGGCTTTTCTTTGTTGGAAGGTGTTTAATCACAGTTTCAATTTCAGTGCTTGTGATTGGTCTGTTCATATTTTCTATTTCTTCCTGATTCAGTCTTGGCAGGTTGTGCATTTCTAAGAATTTGTCCATTTCTTCCAGATTGTCCATTTTATTGGCATAGAGTTGCTTGTAGTAATCTCTCATGATCTCTTTTATCTCTGCAGTGTCAGTTGTTACCTCTCCTTTTTCATTTCTAATTCTATTGATTTGAGTCTTCTCCCTTTTTTTCTTGATGAGTCTGGCTAGTGGTTTATCTATTTTGTTTATCTTCTCAAAGAACCAGCTTTTAGTTTTATTGATCTTTGCTATTGTTTCCTTCATTTCTTTTTCATTTATTTCTGATCTGATTTTTATGATTTCTTTCCTTCTGCTAGCTTTGGGGTTTTTTTGTTCTTCTTTCTCTAATTGCTTGAGTTGCAAGGTTAGGTTGTTTATTTGAGATGTTTCCTGCTTCTTAAGGTGGGCTTGTATTGCTATAAACTTCCCCCTTAGAACTGCTTTTGCTGCATCCCACAGGTTTTGGGTCGTTGTGTCTCCATTGTCATTTGTTTCTAGGTATTTTTTGATTTCCTCTTTGATTTCTTCAGTGATATCTTCATTATTAAGTAGTGTATTGTTTAGCCTCCATGTGTTTGTATTTTTTACAGATCTTTTCCTGTAATTGATATCTAGTCTCATGGCGTTGTGGTCAGAAAAGATACTTGATACAATTTCAATTTTCTTAAATTTACCAAGGCTTGATTTGTGACCTAAGATATGATCTATCCTGGAGAATGTTCCATGAGCACTTGAGAAAAATGTGTATTCTGTTGTTTTTGGATGGAGTGTCCTATAAATATCAATTAAGTCCATCTTGTTTAATGTATCATTTAAAGCTTGTGTTTCCTTATTTATTTTCATTTTGGATGATCTGTCCATGGGTGAAAGTGGGGTGTTTAAGTCTCCTACTATGAATGTGTTACTGTCGATTTCCCCTTTTATGGCTGTTAGTATTTGCCTTATGTATTGAGGTGCTCCTATGTTGGGTGCATAAATATTTACAATTGTTATATCTTCTTCTTGGATCGATCCCTTGATCATTATGTAGTGTCCTTCTTTGTCTCTTTTAATAGTCCTTATTTTAAAGTCTATTTTGTCTGATATGAGAATTGCTACTCCAGCTTTCTTTTGGCTTCCATTTGCATGGAATATCTTTTTCCATCCCCTTACTTTCAGTCTGTATGTGTCTCTAGGTCTGAAGTGGGTCTCTTGTAGACAGCATATATAAGGGTCTTGTTTTTGTATCCATTCAGCTAATCTGTGTCTTTTGGTGGGAGCATTTAGTCCATTTACATTTAAGGTAATTATCGATATGTATGTTCCTATTCCCATTTTCTAAATTGTTTTGGGTTCGTTTTTATAGGTCTTTTCCTTCTCTTGTGTTTCTTGCCTAGAAAAGATCCTTTAGCATTTGTTGTAAAGCTGGTTTGGTGGTGCTGAACTCTCTCAGCTTTTGCTTGTCTGTAAAGGTTTTAATTTCTCCATCAAATCTGAATGAGATCCTTGCTGGGTAGAGTAGTCTTGGCTGCATGTTTTTCTCCTTCATCATTTTCAGTATGTCCTGCTACTCCCTTCTGGCTTGTAGGGTTTCTGCTGAGAGATCAGCTGTTAACCTTATGGGGATTCCCTTATGTGTTATTTGTTGTTTTTCCCTTGCTGCTTTTAATATGCTTTCTTTGTATTTAATTTTTGACAGTTTGATTAATATGTGTCTTGGCGTATTTCTCCTTGTATTTATCTTGTATGGGACTCTCTGTACTTCCTGGACTTGACTAACTATTTCCTTTCCCATGTTAGGGAAGTTTTCAATTATAATCTCTTCAAATATTTTCTCAGTCCCTTTCTTTTTCTCTTCTTCTTCTGGAACCCCTATAATTCGAATGTTGGTGCGTTTAATGTTGTCCCAGAGGTCTCTGAGACTGTCCTCAGTTCTTTTCATTCTTTTTTCTTTATTCTGCTCTGCAGTAGTTATTTCCACTCTTTTATCTTCCAGGTCACTTATCCGTTCTTCTGCCTCAGTTATTCTGCTATTGATCCCATCTAGAGTACTTTTAATTTCATTTATTGTGTTATTCATCGTTGCTTGTTTCATCTTTAGTTCTTCTAGGTCCTTGTTAACTGATTCTTGCATTTTGTCCAATCTATTGTCCATTCTATCTCCAAGATTTCGGATCAACCTTACTATCATTATTCTGAATTCTCTTTCAGGTAGACTGCCTATTTCCTCTTCATTTGTTAGGTCTGGTGCATTTTTATCTTGCTCCTTTATCTGCTGTGTGTTTTTCTGTCTTCTCATTTTGCTTATCTTACTGTGTTTGGGGTCTCCTTTTTGCAGGCTGCAGGTTCGTAGTTCCTCCTGTTTTTGATGTCTGTCTCCAGTGGCTAAGGTTGGTTCAGTGGGTTGTGTAGGCTTCCTGGTGGAGGGGACTAGTGCCTGTGTTGTGGTGGATGAGGCTGGATCTTGTCTCTCTAGTGGGCAGGTTCATGTCTGGTGGTGTGTTTTGGGGTGTCTGTGGCCTTATTATGATTTTAGGCAGCCTCTCTGCTAATGGGTGGGGTTGTGTTCCTGTTTTGCTAGTTGTTTGGCATAGGTTTTCTAGCACTGTGGCTTGCTGGTCGTTGAGTGAAGCTGGGTGCTGGTGTTAAGATGGAGGTCTCTGGGAGATTTTCACCATTTGATATTATGTGGAGCTGGGAGGTCTCTTGTTGATCAGTGTCCTGAAGTTGGCTCTCCTACCTCAGAGGCAGAGCCCTGCCTCCTGGCTGGAGCACCAAAAGCTTTTCATCCACACGGCTCAGGATAAAAGGGAGAAAAAGTAGAGGGAATTAGTAGAAGTATGAGGAAAGAAAGAAGGAAAGGAGGGTAGGAAGGAAGGAAGAAAGAAAGAAAGAAGCAAAGAAGGAAAGAAGGCAAGAAGGAAAGAAAGGAGGGAGGGAGGGAGGGAGGAAGGAAGGAAGGAGGGAAAGAAGGAAAAAAGACAGAAAGATAGAAGATACAGTAAAAATAAAATAAAGTATAATAAAGTTATTGAATTAAAAAATTCTTATTTAGAAAAAAAAAAAGGGACGGAAAGAACCTTAGGACAAATGTTGGCAGCAAAGCTATACAGACAAAATCTTACACAGAAGCATACCCATACACCCTCACTAAAAGAGGTAAAGAGGGAAAAATCCTAAATCTTGCTGTCAGAGACCACCTCCTCAGTTTGGGATGATTCGTTGTCTAAAGGAGGGAAGGAAGGACGGAAAGAAAGAAAGAAAGAACGAAGGTAAAGTATAATATTATTAAAATTAATTATTAAGAAAAAAAATTTAAAAAAAACATGGACGGATAGAACCCTAGGACAAATGGTGGAAGCAAGACTATACAGACAAGATCTCACACAGAAGCATACACATACACATTCACAAAAAGAGGAAAGGGGAAAAAATCATAGATCTTGCTCCTAAAGTCCACTTCCTTAATTTGGGATGATTGGTTGTCTATTCATGTATTCCACAGATGCAGGGTATATCAAGTTGATTGTGGAGCTTTAATCCGTTGCTTCTGAGGCTGCTGGGAGTGATTTCCCTTTCTCTTCTTTGTTCTCACAGCTCCCAGGGCTAAGCTTTGGATTTGGCCCTGCCACTGCGTGTAGATCGCTGGAGGGCGTCTGTTTTTTGCTCAGACAGGATGGGGTTAAAAGAGCCGCTGATTGGGGGCTCTGGCGCACTCAGGCCGGCGGGGACGGAGGGGCACAGAGTGCGGGGCGGGCCTGCGGTGGCAAAGGCAGGCGTGACTTTGCACCAGCCTGAGGCGCGCTGTGCGCTGTCCCGGGGAAGTTGTCCCTGGATCCCGGGAACCTGGCAGTGGCGGGCTGCACAGGCTCCGGGGAAGAGGGGTGTGGAGAGTGACCTGTGCTCGCACACAGGCCCCTCGGTGGCGGCAGCAGCAGCCTTAACGTCTCCCGCCCGCCTCTGGGGTCCGCGCTTTTAGCCGCGGCTTGCGCCCGTCTCTGGATTCCGCGCTTTCAGCCGCGGCTCGCGCCCGTCTCTGGATTCCGCGCTTTCAGCCGCGGCTCGCGCCCGTCTCTGGATTCCGCGCTTTCAGCTGCGGCTCGCGCCCGTCTCTGGAGTTCCTTTAAGCAGCGTTCTTAAACCCCTCTCCTCACGCCCCAGGAAACAAAGAGGGAAGGAAAAGTCTCCTGCCTCTTCGGCAGGTGCAGGCTTTTTCCCCGGACTCCCTTCCGGCTAGCTGTGGTGCACTAACCCCTTCAGGCTATGTTCAAGCCGCCAACCCCAGTCCTCTCCCTGCGCTCCGGCCTCAGCTCGCAGCCCCGCCCGCCCCGGCGGGTGAACAGACAAGCCTCTCGGGCTGGTGAGTGCCGGTTGGCACCGATCCTCTGTGCGGGAATCTCCCCGCTTTGCCCTCCGCACCCGTTGCTGTGCAGTCCTCCGCAGCTTCGAAGCTCCCCCCTCCGCCTCCCGCAGTCTCCGCCCACGAAGGGGCTTCCTAGTGTGTGGAAACTTTTCCTCCTTCACAGCTCCCTCCCACTGGTGCAGGTGCCATCCCTATTCTTTTGTCTCTGTTTTTTCTTTTGCCCTACCCATGTACGTGGGGAGTTTCTTGCCTTTTGGGAGGTCTGAGGTCTTCTGCCAGCCTTCAGTAGGTGTTCTGTAGGAGTTGTTCCACGTGTATATGTATTTCTGGTGTATCTGTGGGGAGGAAGGTGATCTCCGCGTCTTACTCTTCCGCCATCTTCCCGCCTTTTTCAATACCAACTTTTAATCACAGTAATTTTGGGGGCTGGGAATTTTTTCTTCCAAGAAAATACACCAGCAGAATCAGCAAGAATAATCAGTCCAATGATTATAAATTCTCAGAGGATTCTATTATTGTTTTCAATGAGCAGGTAAAGAAACAGATTTCCTCATTTGAGACCTTTGCAGGAAGGCAGATTTTCCCACACATAATCCCTCAATGAGAGTACCCTTGAGTGTCTCATATATAAGAAAGTGCTTCTTTACAGCCTAAATCTGCTTAGAGGTAAAGCTGATATTCCAATTCCCAGTGGTTATTCTTCTCACAAAGGGTGATTTAGCATGTCTCTCTGTTCTCTGATGGACTTTTGATTGATGCTCTCCTTGCATCTATGTTAAAAAAAATGTTTATTGAACTCTGACTATGTATAGACTATACCAGGTAAACTGGAATGAAACACAGATACCAACTATACTATAGTTTATTATCTATTTAGTGTTACGCATTACTCATGTCTAAAGAAATAACTACAAAGTCCTATAACAAAAGATGCATATTGAAAATAAATGTATCTAACAGCTTATGCAAACACCACAGGAAAAAACAACAACAACCTCCCTGCAAACAAAAGTCCAGAACCCTATGGCTTGACTGGGGATTTCTACAAAACATACAAAAAGAGCTTATATCTATCTTTCTCAAACTACTCCAAAAGATTGAAGAGGAGGGAATATTCCCAAAGTCACTCTATGAAGCCACCATCACCCTGATACCAAAACCAGACAAAGATACTACCCAAAATAAGAAAATTACAGGATGATATCTTTAATGAGTATAGATGCAGTGTAACTATGTTTGAAGATAGGATCTGTAAGGAGGTAATTAAGGTTAAATGAAGTCATAGGGCGGGTCCTGATCCAACAGGATTAATGTCCTTTAAGAGAAGACACAAGACAGCTCACTGTCTCTCTGTTTGCCATGTGAAGACAGCACCAAAACAGCTGTCTGCAAGCCAGGATGAGGGTTTCACCAGAAACCAAAGCAATCAGCATCTTTTCTTCGAGTTCCCAGCTTCCAGAACTGTGAGACAGTGTCAGCTGTTTAAGCAATCTGTAGTATTTTTCTGCAGCAGCACAAGCAGAATACTACAGTAGAAAAATAATAGCTCATCTCTACCTAGTACGTGAGGATATATTAATAATACTACAGTAGTTCAACCCTGCATATGAGAATCTCATGTTCATGTTTAAAACAAGAAATCAAGACTCTTGTTGTTATTTCTTGGGATAATGTTAGCTTTCTCCTAAAATCTTTATTGTTTTATATTTCAGGTTCATATCTATATTTCTCTTGAGATAATGTTGTATGCATATTATGAGACAGGGATCAATTTTCTTTTTTTAAGTTATTTATTCAGTTGACTCAATACCATTTATGGAAAAAACTGTCTTCAATACTCTGAAGTTCCACACTTGTTAAGAATTAAACGTCCTTGTGTGGGGGTCTATTTCTGAACTCTCTGTTTTATTCAGTTCTCCCTCTATGATTGTACCAGTATCCACTGTTTTAAGTACAGTTAGCCTTGAAATGCATTTTGATGTCCTGTAAAAGCAATTCTTCTTTTTTTTCTCCTTCAAGGTTGCCTAATTATATTTGGTTATTAGCATTTGCATATGCATTTCCTCTGACCCTTTCAAGTTATACACACAGACTCATTTTTTTTTTTTTTTTTTTTTTTTTTTTGCGGTACGCGTGCCTCTCACTGTTGTGGTCTCTCCTGCTGTGGAGCACAGGCTCCAGAGGCGCAGGACCAGTGGCCATGACTCACGGGCCCAGCCACTCCACGGCACGTGGGATCCTCCAGGGCCGGGGCATGAACCCGTGTCCCCTGCCTCGGCAGGCGGACTCTCAACCAGGGAAGCCCCACAGACTCATTTTGATTGAGCTTCTAATTAATCCATAGATCAAATTTCCATATATTAACCTCCTTAAAATACTACATCTTCTACTCCTTTATCATGGAATAATTCTCAATTTATTTAGGACTTCCTAAATTTCTCTCAATGATAGTTAGTTTATAGATTTCTATGTACATATCTTTAGATTTATTCCTAAAATATTAAAAATGCCCCCATGCATCTTTAGTTCTGTGAGTTCTTAAATTTCATTTCTAACTGTTCATTATAGAAATGTAAATAGACAATTGTTTTTTGTTTGTTTTTTGAGTTTTTGCAGTACACAGGCCTCTCACTGTTGTGGCCTCTCCCATTGCGGAGCACAGGCCCCGGACGCGCTGGCTCAGCGGCCATGGGTCACGGGCCCAGCCACTCCGCGGCATGTGGGATCCTTCAGGACCGGGGCACGAACCCGTGTCCCCTGCATCGGCAGGCGGACTCTCAACCACTGCGCCACCAGGGAAGCCCAACAATTGGTTTTTATATACTGATTTCTTCTCAATGGCTTTGCTAAATTTATTACTTCAAGTAGTTCAACTGTAGATTCTTCTGGATTTTCAACTGTCCTTCTGTTAATAACTCATTTCCAATTATAATAACTTGTATTTCTTTACTTGCCTTATTACAGTAGCTAAGACCTTAAGTAAAAATTTAAATATAAATGTTGGTTGATGGCATTATGGCCTCATTCTTGGTGTCAGAGGGAGATCTTTGTACATTTCAACATTTATATAAATCAATATGACTTTTATCTAGAGTTCTTAAAGAGGATCTCTTTAATCAGTCAGGGAAATTCTTTTCTATTCCTAGTGTTCTAAGAGCTTTATCATAAATGCATATCGTTTAAACATAAAAATCTGGGTTTTTGAGAGTTTATTATTTTATTTTTCTCCTTTAATATTTTAATGTTGTTGTTTACACTGACTGATTTTGTTTGCTTCCATCATTCCTAGAAATATCTTTATTTCAAGTGCTCTTAAACACTTCTTTGCATGTATTACAGACGGATATAACTTCCACTCACTGGTATGGCGCTGTTCTCAACGCATCTCACAAGAGGCATCTTAGAAATGTCTTAACTACAAGTATTCTCAAACACTTCTCTGAATGAATTTCAGAATGGTTGTAACTTCCGTTCACTGATATAACACTGTTCTCAGTGCAGCTTGCGAGCAGCATCTTAGAAACATCTTTATTACAAGTGTTCTTAAAAACTTCTCTATGTGCTTAACAGAATGGGTATAAATTTATTTGACTCATAAAACACTTTTAAATGCAGCTTACAATTAGTGTTCTGAGAAACACCCGTGTGTGTGTGTGTGTGTGTGTGTGTGTGTGTTGTGTGTGTGCGTATAAATCAGCTCTTTCGTTTTATTTATTTTTGATTGATATATGCACTACTTAAAGCATTATATTAGTTACAGGTGTACAATCAAATGATTTGATATTTGTATATGTTGTGAAATGATCACCACTATGAGTCTAGTTACAACATCCATCACCACACAGTTACAATGTTTTTCTTGTGATGAGAACTTTTAAGATCTACTAAGTGACTTTCAATACACAATACAGTATTATTAGCTATAGTCACCACGCTGTACATTACATCCCCAGGACTTATTTATTTTAGAACTGGAAGTTTGTACCTTTTGGCCACTTTCACCCATTTCACTCAGCCCCGTCCCTGCCTCTGGCAACCACTAATCTGTTTTCTACATGCATAAGTTTGTTGTTTTTCAATTGATTTTCAAATATTGATATTACCTTACATTATGAGAACAAACCCTTTTTGGTTTTGTTATGTATAACCCTTTTATAGATCATTGGACTTCATTTTTCAATTTTCCTGAAATTTGCATCAACGTTTATGAGCACCATGTGTCTGTAATGATCCTTCTTACATACTTCATAGAATTTATTGTGAATCTATCTGCGCCTGGAGTTTTCTTTTTAAGAAGGTTTTTATTTATAATTAATTTCTTTTAAAAGCTAGAAGGCTATTTATATTTCTCATTTACTTCCATTTTATTTATGATAATTTGTATTTTCTAGGAAGTTAAACATTCAACTACATTTTTATATTGAATGGCCTAATTCTGTTCATGGTACATTTTTCATTCTTGATATTGGTTAGTTGAGAAATCTCCATTTTATTTTTTCAGTGAAACATACTAGAGGTTTACCTGAAGTATTAATCCTATTAAAGAACGAGCCTCTGGCTAGTCTACTTGTTATATGTTTGCTTTCTTTTATTAATTTCTGTTCTTGTTTTTGTTATTTCCTTCCACATATATTCTTTTGGCTAAATTTGTTGTCAATTTTGTAATGTAATGTACATTTGTAATTACCCGAATTTAGTGATTGTATCAGAAATAATATTACTTTCTCACTTTCTAATATATTCATTTCAAGCTACAAAATTTTCTGCAAGCATTGCTTTCCACCCAGTGCACAAACTTTTATATAAGCAAACTCATTATTAATCAAAGCATAATATTTTATGATTCCTTTGGTGATTTTTTTCATTGACCTGTGGGTGATTTAGAAATATAATTATTAATATCCCGACCTATAAATTATTTTTCTAGTTTTTTTTATTGATTTCTGGCTCAATTTCAATGTGGGGTCAGAGAATATACTCTGAATTATTTCAATCCTTTGAAATTATTAGACATCTATAGGCCCAATATGTAAATTGTAATAAATGTCTGGTGTGCAATTTTCACGGACTATATTTGGTGAATGTAGTGTTTTTATACACAGTTAGATCAGCAGTATTAATAGCGTATCACAATCTATCACCTTGCTGGGTTTTTCCCCCCCTTTGCTTATTCAATCAACTACATCCACGCCCTCTCGTGGCCATAAATAATAATGCACTTTATAACGTTCTTGTGGGAAACCAACATTTGTCCGGTCAGTCGTGCGTGATTGCTCACAATTCTCTTTAATAATTGCCCACCTCTTTGGACAGGCTCTGGCGCGGGACCACGCTTCCTTCCCTCTCACCCCCAGTATAGTCCTCCAATACGTGGATGAACTCCTCCTCTGTAGCCCATCTCTCAGCCTCTCAAAACAGCATACTGCTGACCTCCTCAATTATCTCGGCTCTCGCCGCTATCAGGTCTCTCCAGCCAAGGCCCAACTGTCTACACCCCCAGTAACCTACCTGGGAATCCACCTTACCCCCACAACAAAGAGCCTGACAGCCGACCGCACGCAGGCCATCCACGACCTCCAGCCTCCAGAGACAGCTGACCAGATTCTCTCCTTTCTGGGCCTGATAGGATTTTTCTGACACTGGATCCCTAACTTTGCTCTTCTTGCTAAACCCCTATATTTGGCTGCTAAAGGAAACCCCCAAGGAACCCTTATCTCTCCCTCCCAGAACTTACCTTTTCCCCCTTTAAGAGTCCCCATATTTCTTGATTTAGAAAAACAGAACCTCACAATTTGCAATGGCAGCCACCCAAATTTAACTAATGATGCACTCCCTTGCAACTCATTCCCCCCTGTAACTACGCCAATGGGGGCCCCACCAGGCCTGTTCATTTGGTGTAATGGCTCCCTTACAAAAGAGGTCAACTCTTCCTTCCGCTTCCCATGTATCGCCGTCACCCTTGTTCCACAAGTCACATTATATGGCCAAGCCGAATTTTTCTCACTTACCACACAACTCTCTAGCCGACAGAAAAGGGCCATCTTTCTCCCTATGGTTGCAGGCACTTCCCTCGCCTCCTCTCTCTCATCGCTGCGGGCATCGGGGGACGAGCCCTAACACACAGTGTCTCAACATCCCGCGACCTAGAACAGAAACTCCAGCTAGCCATCGAGGCCTCTGCTGCCTCTGTCGCCTCCCTCCAGCCCCAGATCACCTCTGTAGCCCGAGCTGCCCTCCAAAGTCGATGCACCCTGGACCTTCTGACAGCCGACAGAGGAGGTACCTGCCTCTTCCTGCAGGAAGAATGCTGCTACCACATCAACGAGACAGGGATCATTGAGGACAATGTGGATGTTCTCCGACGCTTAAAAGAAGAACTCCAACGCAGTTAGCAACAATTCACCTCCCCCATCCCCGACTGGTGGCGGTCCACCCTGTATACCTGGCTGACGCCAATCCTAGGCCCCTTAATCCTTATCTGCATCCTATTCATGCTTGCCCCCTGTTTCCTCAGGTTTCCACTCAGTTGCATACAAGAAGTCTCTTGCGTGGCGGTGAATCAGATGCTCCTCCACCCATATACCTTACTACCCACAGAACTCCCCGCTGCCGCCCTCCCCTAACCTACGGACCGTTGGCCACACAACTCCCTTCCAGCGCCCCCGTACAGCAGGAAGTAGCCAGAGACCAAACGTCACCCCATTACACCGAAGAAGTCGGGATGTAAGGCCAGCAGATCTGGGGAAGGGCCCAGGGAGCTAGTCGGAACCCCCGCCAAAGAGGCTGATGCAACTGACGCCCGACATTGCCACAACAGTCTTCCCGCTCCCTGAGGGGCGGAACTAACGGCTCTGAGGCTGATGCAACCGACACCTGACATTGCCACAACACCCGAGAGATTACCAAAAAAGGGCTGCTTCACACAGCAAGCACCTCCCTGGCATCCACCCCTATAAATTTTGTTCGCGCCCATACCCGGGCGTGACTTCTCTGGCCCCTTTCTCTCAGACCAGTGAACCTCGCCTGGGAGCGTCCCCAAATAAAGCTTGCTTAATCTCTCCTCCGTCTTTGGTGCCGTTTCTTACAGAAAACATAGGCAGAACGCTTTATGACATAAATCACAGCAAGATCCTTTTTGACCCACCTCCTAGAGAAATGGAATTAAAAACAAATATAGACAAATGGTACCTAATGAAACTTCAAAGCTTTTGCGCAGTAAAGGAGACCATAAATAAGACCAAAAGACAACCCTCAGAATTGGAGAAAATATTTGCGAATGAAGCAACTGACAAGGGATTAATCTCCAAAATTTCGAAGCAGCTCATGCAGCTCAATAACAAGAAAACAAACAACCCAATCCAAAAATGGGCAGAAGACCTACATAGACATTTCTCCAAAGAAGATATACAGACTGCCAACAAACACATGAAAGAATGCTCAACATCATTAATCATTAGAGAAATGCAAATCAAAGCTACAATGAGATATCATCTCACACCAGTAAGAATGGCCATCATCAAAAAATCTAGAAACAATAAATTCTGGAGAGGGTGTGGAGAAAAGGGAACACTCTTGCACTGCTGGTGGGAATGTGAACTGGTACAGCCTCTATGGAGAACAGTACGGACGTTCCTTAAAAAACTACAGATAGAACTACCATATGACCCAGGAATTGCACTACTGGGCATATATCCTTAGGAAACCATAATTCAAAAAGAGTCATGTACCAAAATATTCATTGCAGCTTTATTTTCAATAGCCAGGAGATGGAAGCAACCTAAGTGTCCATCATCAGATGAATGGATAAAGAAGATGTGGCACATATATACAATGGAATATTACTCAGCCATAAAAAGAAATGAAATTGAGCTATTTGTAATGAGGTGGATAGACCTAGAGTCTGTCATACAGAGTGAAGTATGTCAGAAAGAGAAAGACATATACTGTATGCTAACACATATATATGGAATTTAAGGAAAAAAATGTCATGAAGAACCTTGGGGTAAGACAGGAATAAAGACACAGACCTACTAGAGAATGGACTTGAGGTTATGGGGAGGGGTAGGGTAAGCTGTGACAAAGCGAGAGAGAGGCATGGACATATATACACTACCAAACGTAAGGTAGATAGCTAGTGGGAAGCAGCCGCATAGCACATGGAGATCGGCTCGGTTCTTTGTGACCACCTGGAGGGGTGCGATAGGGAGGGTGGGAGGGAGGGAGACGCAAGAAGAAAGAGATATGGGAACATATGTATATGTATAACTGATTCACTTTGTCATAAAGCAGAAACCAACACACCATTGTAAAGCAATTATCCTCCAATAAAGTTGTAAAATACTTAAACAAAAACAAAAGCAAACAAACAAAAAAAGAATTTTCACCTGACCTGGGATGAGCATCCCAGCACTGTGGGAGAAAATTTGATCACAAAATGTCTCCCAAATATTAGTAAATTCCTGACCAAGAGGAGAGGACCAGTTACCAGCGATTGCATCCCTCCAATGTGAGCCAGTGAACCCTGATGAAACTCAGGAAGGAGAATACCTGCCATCTAGCAGCCATCAGACTGGAGCCACTCCTTATGATGATCCCTGAGGACACTCAGGATATGAAAATACAGGATCCAGGCCCCAGATAGCTGTGGTGCATATCAAAGGAATGATTTCAGTGAGCCCAGAGCCTTGCATCTTCCCATATATAGAAAAATGCTAATTTCCTTAACTGCAGATGTGGCCTCATGACTTTCAGGGTGTGAATTTTTTTAAGTCAACAGGTGTAAAGTAGACACTTCCAAAGAGGAACAAAAGACAAATCTCAACATTTGGAACACTGGCACTGATGGCAGATACTCCCAGAAAAATCTATCTGATGGAGTAGTTAGAACAGTTGTCACTCCTTTTTCCACAAGATTGTGGAATGGACATTGACAGTGGGGAATCGTAACAGGGAAGAAGTAAATCGGACTCTATGTTGAATCTGTTTCTTTGACTTTAACCTTTGCTTTTTGTTGTTTTTATTATTGTAATTATGCATAATGCCCTGACTCAGGGAACCCAGCCCCTCTGCCTGAATGCTGAACTAAAGTGCCTCTGTTTAGCTCTCAGGGAGACAATCTGACCCTGCCCACATGTAAATGGCTGAAATTAACACATCCTCTCATTAAGGCTGGTCATTCCAAGGAGATGCTTTGCTAGACTGATGGCCCTTTTAACTTTACTTCCTCACTGCCACTCTCTTTCTAGTTTGCCTTTTTTACTTTACTTACCTCTCTGATTCTATAAAAGAAACTGGCATCCAGATCCTGATAAGATGGTTTTTGGAGACACTAGTCCGCCATCTACTCAGTCGGCCCACTTTCCAAATAAAGTCGTATTCCTTGCCTCAATACCTCATCTCTGATTTATTGGCCTGTCATGTGGCGAGCAGAGAAAGCTTGGACTTGGTAATAGTCCTGCAATGCTTGCACCTGGACACGCTTCTCCTCAAGCAACAAAATACAAGGAAACTATAGGGGACAAAAAACAAATGCATGCATGTGCAGTTAGGGCAAATTTTAGACAAAAGATACAAAGAGACCAAAAAAACCAGCTGCCACTTTTGAAGAGCCTGGAGCAAAAGCAGAGGGTTGGGAGCAAAAGCAGGATACTGCGCCTGCCCCCTGCACACAACACCACCTAAGGGGTGGGCACACCTCCTAAGCCACCCCTCCTGCCCGACCCCTGGACACACCCCCACCCTCACTCCTTCTAAGGAGCCAGCTCACGCCCCTCGGAGTGAGCAAGCAAGGGATCATGTTGTTCTCGCTTCCCCCTGCTGCAGCAGGAGTCCCAATAAAGACTTGCCTGAATTTCTCACCTGGCCTCTGATCAATTTCTATTGGTTAAGGGGGTCAAGAACACTGATTGGTGACATACTCTGTGGCAACACCACGAAGGGACTATCGCCACCTTCGCAGGAGAGGATCTGGGCACCTCCAGGACCACTGAATGCTGCTTCCCAGTGCGTGACAAGCGGCCACCTGCACCTCTTGTTTCAGAGTCAGCAAGTTTGGTAAGTCTGCCTTCCTGGCCCCTGGGGGCCTCAGTACCCTCATTCAGGCAATGCTTTCCCCCTCCCCTTGTCCCTTTTCCCTCACTACTTTCCCTTTCCCCTTTGTTCCTTTCCCTCTCCTGAAATCTCTCTACTTCTCTCTCTGTCCTCTCTTCTGTCCTCTATTACTTCTGTCCTTTCCTTCCAAGAGAGTGGACGTCAGGCAGCTACAGCATCATTCCTCTCAGCGTGTGAGACCTCCCCCCTCTGGCTGACAATGGCTCACCTTGACGGGTGACAAGCAAAGGTGGGAGAGGCTCGCCTCACAGCTCACACCTTGGTCCAGTGGTTTCTCCCTGACCGGAGATTTTCGACAATGATAGAGGTTCAAACCTCATATCGTGTAGTGGCTGGAAGTCTGATTGTCCCAATATTCTCACCTTTCTTTTCCTGCCACCAAGAGAACTCCCACTGGGAATGGACTGAAGCGGCAGATTTCTATATACTAGTGTATGTATGAGTGAGAGTCACACCTGTGGGTTGAGGACCCACAGACGACATACAACTGGCTGCTTTCCAGGCTTGACTGCCCCAGTGGCCAGTGGATAGGGTGTTCCCTCCTTCACTGGCCCTTTGTGGAAGCTCACAGGTTGGTGCCTGAATAGACACCTGCAGGGGGTGGGTTGAAACTGAAATCTCCCTCTTTCTGTTCCTTTCTCTTTTTCAGTCTTTCCTCTCTCCCCTCCCTTGATCCTTACACCTGCATTCCCGTCCCCTTTATGTTGAAAACTTCTTGTTTGTGTCTTTAAATTTTGTGATTTGTATCTTTGTTCGTGATGTAGTTTTGTCCGTCCAACTGCTCCTGCAAGTCTCTACTGATATTGTGGGCATGGTGGAGCACTTGAGCCTTGAAATACAAACCCAGCCCACATTGCCTGAGACTCCAGCCTTGGGTTACTTAGTGGGATTTTAAAGAACAGAAAGAAAAGACAAGAGCTTGCATTTTTCCTTCCTCTGCTCTTGCAATGCACTATTCTGCCAGGACTCTCAGGAACTACCTGATTCATCTCTAATCCCTCAGACTGAGGGGAAAAAGGGCCATTTTAAATTCAAGCAGGAAAACTATGAGATCTCTGGTTCTGTAGAAATTGGTTTGTCTGGTTTAAACTTGTGGGTTTTATTAATACAGACCTGTCTTTAGAGTCATCAACGCTAAGTGCAATACTTTCACTGTATCTAGGGTTACTAGAAGTCAATAAGTGCATATTGTTTCTGTTATAAAATCTGTCAACAGGGAAAATAACCTGATATGATTAAATTTTTAAGTAAATGTAACTGGGATAAGAACTTTCTGGTAAACTCCATTGGAATAATTATGTTTTGGAAATTTCCATCTAAAACAGTCTCTCCAAGTTTTGGTAAATCTGAAACTAAGTTAAATGGTAGGAATTAATTAAATATCCAGGCCATTTCAAATAAGATAAAATATTGGAACATTAATTGCTAAACAGGTCTAAATTTACCTACTCTTGTCTTGTGAGAGAGAAACTTGTCTTCTTGTGAGAGAGAAACTAAAGCTGTTTGGTGCCGCCTTGAGATGTTCTCTACCAATCTACAGAATGCTACTGTAAAAGACAGTTCATGGTTGATTAAGGAAAGTAGGATGTGTGTTTTCAGAAAAGAAGGTATGAGGAATGGAAATATATTTTGTTAAAGGGAAAAGTGTGATTTTGTCCTAGAGCTGGCTATTTCTGAATGGGGAAAGAATAAAGGACAAAGTATGGCTACAGAAAGTTGCAGAATGCTTGTGGAAGAGGAACATTGAGAAAAGAATTTTGTATGTGGTCAGGATTTTCTAAGGTTGGATTAAATTTAAGTAGGTAAATGGATTTTATTAAGCGTAGGCTGATGCAAGCCTGGATTTGGTTTCTCTCTCTCATAAGAGAACAAAGTTGTCCTGGAATGCTGCTTTTGATAACAGATCCTGTGAATTCTTGTGCCTTTAAGAGATCTATATTTACATTTGATTTTCCCCCACCTTATCTCAAGGAATAAATATTGTTTCACAGCAAACTATGATCCTAACTGACTGGGTGTTTTAAAACTTTTTAAACTTTTTGGCAGACTTCCCAAATATCAAATTCTAATTGAAATTCTCTTGACTTCCAGTTAACTTTGGGGTGCTTCAAAGGGCCCCTGGAACATCCCAAAGAGAGATCCTAAACTAACTGGGTTAATCTGTGAGGAGAGGCTTGTCAGGTTGTCTCTAAACGCTGACAAGTTTAGGGATGAATTTGTCAGGCTGGGGTTGACATTCTCACCTGTTAGGCCGTCATGGTTATTCTGGCCCACTGTTGCACCCTGGATGAAAAGGAACATATACTAAGAAAGGACAGAGAACACACAGATGGCCTAGTGGCCACCAATCCACACCACCAAATTTATCAGGTGGATGGGGATTCAATCCCAGAACATGATCCACACTGGGACTATGAAGATCGTGTAGGCCAGGTTAGGATGAAACATTGTATTACTTGTCTATCAGAAGGAATGAAAAGGTGTAAGGTGAAGGCTGTAAATTATGATAAGGTCTGAGAGGTTACACAGGAAAAAAGATGAAAACCCTTCAGTCTTCCTGAGCCTGGTGAAAGAGGCATTCAGGAAGTACACCAATACAGACCCTGAGTCCTCAGAAGGAAGGACATTCTTGGCCATACATTTTGTCACCCAGGCTACTCCTGATGCCGGAGAAAATTACAAAAGCTTGAGGCTGGACCCCAAACCCCATTGTAAACCTTGGTAGAGGAGGCCTTCAAGGTCTATAACAACCGAGACTTAATGGAGGAGGCCAATAACGGTAAGAGGCTAATAAAGAAAATGCAGCTTTAGGCTGCTCTGAGCCACGCACCACCTCGAGGGGACCCTGGAGGGACGAGAAGGCTGGACAGACCACCAAGAAGCTGCCTGGGCCCGATCCAGTGTGCTTTTTGTCTGAAAGGGGGGCACTGGGTGGGAGAATGTCCTGAGCGCCCTCTAGTGGGATGCCCGAAGGGCAACACTGACCTGCCCCAGTTCCTTGTGAATCTCTCAAATGCAAGATTCCCACACACCGAATGACTGGCCCCGAGCAACTGCCCTGCTCTGGATCCCACTCAATCCATCCTCATTACTCCCACAGAGCCTTGGGTCACCCTCTGTGTGGCAGGTAGGAGAACTGAATTTCTTGAAGACAGTGGAGCTGTCTGCTCTGTTCTGGTTTGGCTGGCTGGCCCTCTCTCCATGACTCTACTGTGATGGGAGTTGATGGACAGCCAAAAGTAAGGCGATTTATGTCTCCCTTTGCCTGCAGAGTGGAGTCCATTCTTATTACTCCTTTCTATATATGTCAGAATGTCCTGTCCCTCTCCTCGGGAGAGATTTGCTAAATGAGTTAGGACCTAGTCTATTCTTAGGACAGGGTGAAGTCCAAGGAGGTAAAGAATCCAAACAGAGAATACCATCTATTATGAGCCCCAGATGACCCACCTGTTGGGCATCAAAATATTCCCCAAGACCTCCCCCAAGAAATTAGAGAACAAGTAGATCCTGCAGTTTGGAATACCTTGGTGCCAGGAAAAGCAAACTGTGTTCCCCTGATAAAAATAAGGTTAAGGCCTGGGGAAAAATATACCTGGAAGAGAAAATATCCTTTAAAACCTGAGGACCTGAGGGGAATCCAACCACTGCTCAGCAAATTCCTAAAACACGGACTCATTAGGCCCTGCCAATCCCCATGCAACACTCAATCTTCCCCACTCAGAAGCCTGACAGAGAGTGTTGGTTTGTGCAAGACTTACAAGCAGTGAATAAGGCTGCCTCACCCAAGTGCCAGGGATTGCTCAGCATTTCTCTGTTTTGGACCTCACAGATACATTTTTTCTGTATTCCCCTACATCCAGACTTTCAATACCTTTTTTCCTTTGAATTGGATGGACGCTGACACCCTGGAGGCTACCCAGTATACCTGGACAGTGCTTCCACAGGGTTTTCAGGACAGCCCCCATCTTTTTGGAAACATGTTAGCAAGAGAACTGAGGGAACTGAGCCTTGAGAAGGGAACCCTGTTACAATATGTTGATGACTTATTGGTAAGTAGTGAGACCAAACAAGATTCAGATCACAATACTCTTAGGGTTCTAAATTTTCTGGCAAAAAGGGGATATAAAATCTCTCCAACCAAGGCTCAGATCTTACAGCAACAGGTTCAATATTTACGATTTGTTTTGAGCCCAGGGGCACAAGCCCTGGCCATAGATCCGAAGACAGCAATTTGTGCATTACCATCTCCAACCACAAAGAGACAACTCAGAGGCTTCCTTGGGATGGCTGGGTTCTGTTGTATCTGGATTCCAACTTATGGCCTTAAAGAAAAAACCCTATATGAGGCTCTAAAGGGAGAAGAAAGGGAACCCCTTCAATGGAATGAGAACCACCGTCAGGCCTTTGAGACTCTAAAGACTGAGGTGAATAGAGTTCCAGCACTGGGGCTTCCAAATTTGGACAAGCCCTTTAGCCTATACGTTTGTGAGACATCAGGGACAGCACTAGGACTCTGACCCAAAAGTTGGGACCAGATCAGAGACCAGTGGCTTACTTTTCAAAACAACTAACAAAAAGGAGCAGAACAATAACAAAGAATAAGACAATAAAATAAAATTTTAAAAGAATAAAAATTAAATAATATTAGGAAAAAAAGGTCATAAAAGGCCTTGGTGGTGTTGCGGGGGCGTGGTGGGCAGGGCTCAGGCTCAGGACTCTCATGGCTGGAGGGGGCCCCAGAGGGCTGAGGTTCAGGCCCAGGACCCCAGCAGGTTTGCCGAGGCCCAAGCCGGTTGGGGAGATGCTAGCTGTGTTCCCCTCTGATCTCCCGATCCCCCAAAGGTCTGTCTCCATCCCCACCGATCCCCACATCGTGGTTGGGCCCCTCCGCATGTGGGAACCCCTCTCTTCCCCACCGCTGCCCGACAGGGAGGGGTGCCTGGTCCCATCACGCCTCAACCTTTCCTGCCCCCCTTCTTCCCCTCCACATCCTAGCCAGTCGTGCTGGAATTCCTTCCATCTCTTTAGGTGTCCGAGGTCCCCCACCAATGCCTGGTAAGTGCCCTAGTTGTGATAAGATGCAAACTCTGTGTCCTTCTACTCCACCGTCTTCTGACTCATTGGCCCTGGGATGGCCAAGCTGCCTGCGGGCAGTAGCAGCCACAGCCCTGTTGGTTAGTGAGGCTTCCAAGCTCACTCTGGGACAACACTTAGATGTTAACCCCTCGTCAGGTATAATCTGAGCCAGAAGTCAAAGGATATCACTGGTTGACTGGAGCAAGGTTAACAAGATATCAGGCCCTCCTAATGGGTACCCCTGATATTCCCTTAAAGGTATAAACCCGGCAACTCTGTTTCCAGCAGTCGAGAGTGGAGACTCAGTGCATCCGTGTATTGAGACCATAGAACAAACTTACTCCAGCAGGTCTGATCTTCTAGATGAGCCTCTTGACAGCCCTGAGGTCGAATGGTTTACTGATGGGAGCACTTTTGTAGAAATGGGAACCCAAAAGGCGGGGTATGCCATAGTTAGTCTAGATGAAGTTATAGAAGCCAAGGCCCTGCCACCCCAGATGTCAGCCCAGAAGTCTGAACTAATTGCGTTGATGAGAGCTTTGCAATTAGGGAAGGATAAGAAATTAAATATTTTTACTGACTCTAATTATGGGTTCCATGTGCTACAGGCTCAGGCTGCCATTTGGAAAGAAAGAGGAATGCTAACCACTAGAAATTCCCCCATAAAACATAAAGATGTGATTCTGGCTCTTTTAGAAGCAGTGCAGCTTTCAACCCAGGTAGCAGTAATATACTGTAGAAGCCATCAGAGGGATGGATCTTTTGTGAGTGAGCCAAGGGAACAGCAAAGCTGATCAAATTGCAAAACAGGTATCATGATTGCAGGAACATGAACAAGTTATGCCTCTAGTAATTGCCCCCCCTGAACTCCCTAGCCTTCCCCAGTATTCCCCACAGGAACAAGAAAATGCAAAAAAGTGGGGTATGAGAAGGGAAGCACAGGGTGTATAAAAAGGAGGATAAAGTTCTAATCCTACTGGCCCGACAGTGGAAACTCACTAAGAGTTTACATGATGCCGCCTACTATGAGAGGGATGTACTACGGGACTTGATGCAAAAGGCTTTTTCAGGGAAGGGGCTTAAAAGAACAGTAAAAACAAGTAACACTTGCCTGTGATCTGTGTGGCTGTAATAACCCACAGACCCATCCAATCCCTCCTTCGTTACTCAGGGCAATTCAATGCCAAGGGACATATTCCAGGGGAAGACTGGCAGTTAGATTTCACCCAAATGCCCCCATGATCAGGATATAAATATCTTCTGGTGTTTGTCGATACTTTCATAGGATGAGTTGAAGCCTTCCACACCTGATCTACAAAGGCTATGGAAGCCTGTAAGTCCCTTTTTAAAGAAATAATTATTCAGTGTGGACTTCCAAAGTCCCTCCAGAGCGATAACAGACCCTTTATAGCCAAAATCACACAGCAGCTCACAACAGCCCTAGGGATAGGCTACAAGCTACACACCCCTTGACACCCCCAGTCTTCAGGGAAGGTGGAGAAAATGAACCATACTTTAGAGAAAACCTTAGCAAAGCTCTGCCAAAAAACTCATGAACCCTGGACCAACTTGTACTCCTCAGGGTCTGTGTAGCCCCCAGGAGTGGTCTGAGACTTAGCCCATTTGAAATGACATGGGAGGCCTTTTCTTACTACTACATTGTACTGGATGGAGGTGAACCAGGGCCTGAGATATATTACTAATCTAGCACAAGTTCAGAAGGCAACCAGGACTATGCCCACAAAACACTGCCAGCTCCCACTAAAAATACAGACGAAGGAGCAGTCCCTTCACAAATAAACCCCAGGGACCAAGTTCTTAAAATCTGGAAAGTTGGATCCCCGAAGACCAACTATTGCCAAAATGGAAGGTCCCCTATAAAGTAATTTTAACCACCTCCACTGCTGTCAAACTCAAGGGACATCTTGTTGGGTACATTTCTCCACACTAAAGCTTTTACCTCCAGAAGCCCCACAGGTCACAAAAGAAGAACAATACACCTGTGAGCCAGTGGAAGATCTGAGATATCTATTCAAAAGACAGGCACCATCAACAAATAAGTAAAATGATGTAGTGGGTTGGCTCTTATTTGAAGCCTTAATGGGACTTGGCACCTCTCTTGTTTCCTTGGTTGATGTGGTTCTTGACAACTGTCTGGCTGTTGATTACCTTCCGGCAGAACAAGGTAGAGTTTGTGCGACAAGTAATACTTACTGCTGCACTTGGATCAATGCAACAGGACATGTAAAATTAATATTAAGGAAACATACACCCAGGCAGAGTGGCTTCATAAGTTTGGCAGGGGCGATGTCGCCTCCCTTGTCTGGTCAACAGTTAAGGAAGCCCAAAGTTAACCTTGTTCCCTCCCTTTCCAGGCCCTTTAGTGGCTACTGTTCTTCTCATTGGTAGCCCTTGTTTGTTTACATGTTTTCTAAAATTATATTTATTTTTTGGCTGTGCTGGGTCTTTGCTGCTGCATGCGGGCTTTCTCTAGTTGCGGTGAGCAGTGGCTACTCTTCGTTGCAGTGCGCATGCTTCTCATTGTGGTGGCTTCTCTTGTTGCATAGCATGGGCTCTAGTCCCCTGGGCTTCAATAGTTGTGATGTGTGGGCTCAGTAGTTGTGGCTCACAGGCTCTAGAATGCAGGCTCAGTAGTTGTGGTGCATGGGCTTAGTTGCTCCGCAGAATGTGGGGTCTTCCCGGACCAGGGCTTGAACCCATGACCCCTGTATTGCCAGGCGGATTCTTAACCACGGCACCACCAAAGAAGTCCCTGCCCTTGTTGTTTAACCTTTTGGTTAAGTTTGTGTCTTTAGGCTCCAACAGTTTGAAGTAAGGCTTATGATGACTCAAGGAATTCAGCCCATTCCAGCAGAAAGTGGCCCAGGTCCCTATAGGTCCTTGGAACAGTCAGAGAGGGACTTCCATACCTCTACGGTAGGCTACGGTCTGCAACCCCTGTCCAGCAGGAAGAAGTTTCAGAAGAAGAGAGCTTCGGCCCATTACCCCTTAAGAATAGGGCATCTAGTCTCTCAGGGGGCAATGAGACAGGCTGCGACCTGGGACCCTTTGCTACTGTGCTGCAATGCTTGCACCTGGATACACTTCTCCTCAAGCAACAAAATACAAGGAAACTATATGGGACAAAAAACTGCACACATGTGCAGTTAGGACAAATTCTAGACAAAAGAGACCAAAAATCTCAATTGCCACTTTTAAAGAGCCTGGAGCAAAAGCAGGGGTCAGGAGCAACAGCAGGGTACTGCACATGCCCCCTGCACACACCCCACCAAGGGGTGGGCACACCACCTGAGCCACCCCTCCGGCACGACTCCTGGTCACACCCCTACCTTCACTCCTTATAAGGAGCCAGCTCACACCCCCTCAGGGAGGGAGCAAGCAAGGAAATCTGTTGTTTGTTCTCTCTCCTCCATGATGCAGCAGGGGCCCCAGTAAAGCCTTGCCTAAATTTCTTGTCTGGCCTCTGATCACTTTCTATTGATTAAGGAGCCCAAGAACCCTGGTCAGTAACACCTCCAGCTGCATAACATTGGCAAGGAGACCCAGGTGCCACTTGTATATGGTGGGCAGGTCCAGCCAACACCTTTCTCCACAGGGGTTACCTAGAATCCATGGATAAACTAAAGTTCTGCCCAAAATAATATTACAGAAGTACTGACACCCAAGAGGTGATAGGCCCTTGGGATAAACCTCTGCCAAATACAGGCTGCAACTAGAAATATACCATATAACTGAGCACAACCTTATGAGGCCTTCTGGGTGTGGACCGCCCCCACTTGCCTCTTGTTTGTAGAAAAGCTTTAGTCTTCCAGGCCTCCCTTGAGTCATAAAAACCTGTCTCAAGATTTAATGACTGTAAGAACGTGAACATGTTAGTAACAAAAGATAGCAGTTGGGTCAGGAGAACTGGTAACAATTTAAACAATAGATCACCCACATAGCAGAGTCACATAAACTTTAGTTCCTCCATGAAGGACATGGATAACAGTGTCTGATGCACAGTCCTTAGCTGTTTTGCAGATACTAAAACCTGCACCAGAAGGAAGAAGCTAACTGTATCATCACCATGAGCATGTAGCCCCCAGACCAGCTGGAGCCTGAGTATTGATGATGTTAACCCCTGTGACACCACACTTTTACCTCACCATCAGACAGAGAATTGTGCATGAGCTGATCACAGACCCTGCAGCTCTCTCCCTCACTCTATCTTTAAAAGCCCTCCCCTGAAACTCATCAGGGAGTTTGGGTCTTTTGAGCATGAGCCACCCACACTCCTTCCTTGACTCCTGCAATAAACCCTGCACTTTCCTTCACCACAACCTGATGTCAGTAGATTGGTATCTCTGTGCACTGGTGAACTGACCCAAGTTTGGTTCGGTAACAACCAGAATGCCCAGACCTAGAAAGTGCGGCTAAGTGGCCTGTCACTCAGATTGCCCTAAGGTGAGCCCCTACCTGAACTGCATATGGCCCCCAGAGTTTAGCCAATCAGCAGTATTCATTTAGAATATTCTGACACCAAGAAAATTTAGGAAAGGAGAGATGCAGCTACTACCAGCAGACACAGCGTCAAGGCTAAAGCTCACCAACAAGTGGAAGTTTTGCCCCAAGACATTTTTTCAGTGGTCTGGAACCCATAATAACCCAAGAGCACATCCTCCTACAAAGCTGCCCATATATCAGCCATAATGGCCTAGACATGCTGTCTGTAATGCCAATTGTTTGATAAGTTTTAAAGATTATTTTAATGGTGGGACACAACACAATGACACTATGATAGATAAAAGACAGAACTTTTTAATAACTTGCAGTCCCAAACAAGAGAAGGCTGCCAGGCAGGGTTAAATGAGAGGTTGCACCTGGGACAGGGTAACAGCAAGTTGAAGCTCTAGGGGGCAGCTTGTACACGGCAAGTGGGCTGTCCTTAGCTAGGTGCTGTGGGCTCCCTGTGGATTGGCTAATTTAAATAAGTTATCAGACATAAAGGCATAAGAGTATCCCTAGTTGTCTGATCCCTGAACCTGGGGCAATTTTAACTGCTGCATAGTGTGAGAGTGTGAGATACCAAGGGAAGTGATTGATGTGTGGACATAATAAGCTGTTCAGGAAAGCTAACTACAAGCCTCCAGCCAGGACCTCAAATTTCAGTCGACAGCATTTAAAAAAAGGATATGAGAGCAACATTCTGTTGTAGCCGACTTGAAGATAGAGGAGGAACTTTCATACAAAATTTTGTTTGGATGTCCAGACTGATAATGACACACACATTCAAAGAGGGTACAAACATGTTTCTTACTCACATAATGGAGGCTTTCTGGGGAGGGCAGAGCAGCTCCCAGGCAGGTCCAACACAGCTTGAAGAAAAAGGAAAGGAGACTGGCTTGGGGTTTGTATGATGCTTAGGGGTGGGGCTGAGACGAGGATTCCCATGCATGGATTGAACTTTCCACCTGCTCTAAAGTAAGGAGCACCTAGGCTTTCTTACCATCTTGCCCAGTTGTGAGGCAGAAATAGGAGAAGGAGAAGTTGGATTGAAAGCTGTCAAAAGCCAAATACCAAAACAAATAGTGTTTTATAGACACATAGCTTGAACCACAGAATTTGGCTCGAGTATGTTGGAGTATATACATCTACTTTTAGTCCAAAGTTAAATAATTATCTCTCTTTTAAGGTATTTCAGACCTATAGCAACTACAGCTAAGTATCATAGCCTTCTACCAATTTTTCACCTGTTTCCTCCACCCCGCCAAAATAGTTGAGAGATCGAGAAGACATAGGGATTGTACAACGGGAAGCAGGGCTTTCAGGAGGATAAGTTTTTAAAGGCTTAAGGCACTTTTGAAATTGCTTTTGTCACTACACTTAGGCAAACTTAATGTTGTCCAGAATAAATATTATATTTTTACAGCTTTGATTATTACTCTTGTTCTTGTCAGGAGTTGAGCTTGTAAAAAATTAATAAACAGACACCTGCATTAAATAGAGCCAAGAGACCAGCAGGGGGCGCTCGCACACCTCCAACAGTAGCAGAGCCCTACAGGAGGAAGAAAGATCCTCTTCCTTCCCGACGAGGACCCAGCCGATAGGAAGCCATGGCCTCTTTGTTTACAACAGTTCGTCCCAACATCCTTTTCCCCTCATAAAGGAGTTCTACTTCCCTTGCTATGCAGGAGCTTTCAGGTACCTCCCCAAGTATGCAGACCTCAAATTGCAATTCTCTGCTGACCCTGAAGAATCCCATCTTTGCTAGAGAAATATATGCAGTCTATTCGTCTTAGGTCAACACACTTCACAGTATTGCTGCCTTGAATCCATTTTCTTTGGCAAACTGACCTGCAGGGACCTTAGCTGACGTTAGCCCCTCATGCAAGCACATGTCCTAGACAGCTGCCCACAGAGTCACAAGTGAATAAGTTCCTAATATGACTCCACCAACAGCCCTACTGATCAACAACCCCCGTGGCCTCCCAGGGCCTTCCCTTTTCATTCCCCTTAGATAAGGCCCCAAAGAAACTCACCAGACGCCGCTCTTCTGGCTTGAATTGACAATCCAGCCTTGGTCCAGGAACCCCAAAGCACTACACCCATGACCCTAATAAAGGCATGTGCTCCAGGTCCTGTCTCTCTCTCTCTGCCTTCACCTTGATGTCCCCAGTGGGCCCTCCAGGTGTACTGTGTCCTTCCTCCAGAGCCTCTGAGTAATTACTTCACTATTTCAATTTCTCTTGTGGTCTGTTGTTGAACTGCAACTCACCAGCCATCTGGCACCCTGCCCCACTTAACAAATGTTAATTTATCAAAGTCATAACTACAGGCATCATGAGCAGGAACGTGGAGTTGCCCCTTAGCTCTCGTGGGTAATTCTCCCTGGGGGAGGCCCACCACTTGCTGGCATTTGTGCTGCAGTGTACCACCTACAAAGATGCTTCCTATCCTATAGTGCTAACTCTGAAGGGGACAACCAGAGTTTTCACAAACCTCAGAGCAATGCTCATCCGAGCTGATTTGAGTTTCTATGGACATGTCTTCTACCCATCAGTGCCCCACAGATGGTGAATTCCCCCGGAGGGTGTTAGACTTCAGGTATAACTGTTAGGAAAACTGGCTAAGATTTTCATTAGTTAAAGGCTGGGACATACAGGTGACAACCCCTGTCCAAGCGTGCACTACCAGATAAAGGAGGGGACTCCCTTAGAAAAAGGAGACTCCCTTCCTCTGTATTTTCAGGACTCCAGTAGTAATGAGTACAATTAGGGCACCCTGGCTCAGGAAAGCATGGAGCCTCAGGAAGGCAGGTACACCCAAGGCCTCTGGTCCCTCTCTTGCTACAAACATTGCTGCTGTTGCACCTCCTCCCCCAGTCCTGTGGGATATTGTGGGCCACGGCAACACATGGTGTCAAAAGATACAATGGTCCTACATAAACAGCCTGAACACCTAGTGCCTTCCCTGCCTAAAATACCCAGGAAGTTAGCAAGCTCCTCACTAACTATAAAATGCCCATAGAATCAGGCTGGACATAGCTCAGTGCCCTGGTGAACTAGTATGCCAAAGCATTGTTTCTATGCCCTCAGAGTGTAGGGTCCAGTCCCAGAGATCCTGCCACCATCATACATGAGGGCGTGAGGGCCAACCCTATCCCTGTGAGGCTGATTGTGACACCCTGGAGAGGAAAGCATATACCTATGAATTCAGCTTCTGAGGACATCCATCTTCCCAGTAATAACCATAAGGTCAGAGCAGTGGGGGATTTGAAACTGAAACTTGAAATTTCATGCATCTCGGGATTCAAAAGATTTTTAAAGATTTTGTACAACAGGAGGAATAAAAAGGGACCAACTGACTGTTAAGAGTATTTAAATTTCTGTGACCTACTACTTACCATCACAGAAATAAGACAACTAGTTGGTATTACCAAAGACCTGAAAATTCATAACCTTTTAAAAGAACCCTAGGATCTAGCAGCCAAAACCTGCAGAGAAAGTATAAAAGCTGCCTGATTTGGCCACTTCTTAGGTTTCCATTTCTATGGGACCTCCATGTGCATGAATTTAAATTTGTTTCTTTTTCTCCTGTTAATCTGTCTTGTGTCAATTGGATTAGTCCAGCCACAACAACTCAAGTGGGAAAGAGGGGGAAATTTTCCCCCTCCCCAGTGGTTGGTGAGTCAGCCAGGGGGCTGGCTGGACCTGTTTCCCACTCTGAGGCTGCTGCAGCTGAGAGATCCTGGGACATGTGACAAAGGCCAGCAGAAGGTAAGATTTCTTACATGTCAGCCTCCTGATCTCTGACCCCAAGGTCTCTTTCAAAGGGAAGTGGTGAGAGTGCCTTTTTTCTCTCTCTCTCTCACTCAGTTTAGATTAGCAGGAGAAAATAATTGTGGAACTAAGTTCCTTGGACTTAGCAACACTTGTGGATTCTTCTCTCAAAGATGGTCACTGTTGCGTGTGTGTATGTGTGTGTGTGTGTGTGTGTGTGTGTGTGTGTGTGTCTGTTTGCCTGTCTATTGTGTTGTTTGTCATAAGGAGGAAGAAATAGGGAAGAATGCAGGCAGAGTCCCTATCAGCCTGCTCTCTGAGCCAGCCTCACAGGCTGGTGAGTTAACCATTCTCACCAGACCACTGTTTCTTCAGTCAAACTCAGCTGTGGGTTCTCTATGTAAAACGGGAGAAGGTTTTTGTCTTCCATATTTTTCTATGTCCCTAGAGCTTGGCCTTGTGTCCAGTGGGAATATTCTCTGTGGTCTCTGACATCTGAAAGGTGCATCTGGTGGCCAGTTGAATAGACTGGGATTCTGAGACACAAAGTCACAAGCAGCACTCTCTTTGTCTGGCTGTGCCAGCTCCCAGGGGAGTTTTTCTTAAGGGGTACCAGTCCACAAGGGGCCTTTTTCATATCAACCTCTGTTGCTTGTTAATGCTGGACAAATTCCATTCCAGTAGCATCTGCCCAGTGCATTGATTAGCATATTTACAGCAGGAGGTGCCCCACATTATTTGTGGGACGCTGGAGACACCTTTTTCACTACACCATTCTTACTGCCAGTAGCAAGGAAGAGCTTTCACCTTCTTAGACTATATCTGGGAGTAAAATTTCTTGATCTTGTGAGGGCTATATACTCTCTTGTGAGATGCCTCTAACATCTTTGGGTAAACCAAAAAATGCTTATTGGTTTGAGTAACCTTTTTAAATTAATATAAGATCCTACTTATCAATGGCCAGGCAATAGATACTTAAAATTGGCTGTATTTAAAAGGGAAAAAAATTGAGAGCTCTCATCATAAGCAGCTGTCATACTGGTACCTATGGGAGGATCAAATTGAAAAGAAAACAATTATAATGACCAGCCTTAAGGAACTCCTTATGAAGATGAAAGAATAGAAATTAGTCTTAAAGCAAAATCCAACATCAATTCTCCTTTTCAAAAATTGATCTTTCTTCTCAGCAATTCCCCAGGTCCTCTTACAAATAATCAGGAAATAAATCAGCTGGAGTACAATATTTAAGGGCTTAAAGGAACAACTCTCTTTGTCTTGCAAATTCCTACAAAACTACAAGTACAACTCTAGAAACAAGTCAAGGCCCACCTATCTTTACCATCCTAAGACCTCACCTATTCCTCTCAAAATTGCTTGTAGATAGTCTTAAAGATCAGGATATTGGAGCAAAGTTGCCCTGTGCTTCAAAACTGTTTTACTAATAATTATCCTAAGACTTATAATAGACAAATATACTCGAAAACTTACATTTTTATTTATTGTCCTTAAAGATATAAATCTTATCATGCCTCGGAGAGGACCCAGGTGGCAGACTAGGAGGATATGGAACTCACCTCCCCGCACAAACACATCAACATTCATCTACCTATGGAAACACTCTCACAGAAAACCAATGGGAAACTGGCAGAAGGTCTCTTATATAAACAAAGGTGCAAGAAAGATCCCCACGTAACAAGGTAGGATGGGGGAAAAAAGCATCAGGATGGGTCCGGTGCCCCTGGGAGGGATCTGTGAAGGAGGGAAAGTCCACAGGTGCAGGACTTCAACCTGAGGAGCTCACTTGCCTGATAGGAGATTCACTGGGACAGACAGAGGGGCTGGAGGGGCCTGGACTCTGCTGTCAAGGAGGGCACGTGTGCAGGCTTGCTAGCAATCAGGTTGGAAGGAGACCTATGCTGATGGCTGCCACCTCACCACACTGCCCAGCCCCAAATCCACACCAAGTGGGGCTGCTAGCAGCAGCCAGGAGCTGAATATTGAGCAGATAGGCCCTGGGGAAGACTTGATCTAGCTCAACAGAGACAGCGTGGAGGGCCTTGGGTGTGGTCTTGGCTGAAACTTAGAGCCCACTGTCAGTATGTGCATAGTGGGAGTGGGTCCAGCAGGGGTGGACTTTGTTGGTGTGCACACCAGGTGGCACCACAGAAGTGCATGCCTTGGGAAGACAGCCCCTGGGGAGGAGTATGCAGTGGTTCATTTCCCAGTGGGAGCTCTCCCATTCCAGCCGACCCACATCACAGCTTGAAGCTAGACCTAGGTGGACAGGTCCTGGGAAAGCCCTGCCACATAGGCAGCCCAGGTCCCAGGCTGTATCAGCACAGCCACCTCAATTTCTGCAGCCACAGCACCACAGCCCCAAGCACCAGCCTAGCACCAGGTCTGGGACAAACACAACAGAGAAAGGGACATGATCTTGGCCTTTCTCTAGGCAGAACCATGGACACCTGCACAGGTGGCACTTAGGTCCTTTTGACCACTTGGTCCTAACTTGCCTCAGCAATCACCTCCTTGGGACAGAGCACACACTTAAGGGCAATGGAGCCTTATGAAACCTGACCCTCAGGGCATCTACTCTAACAACTGGGGAACAGAACCTCCCCCCAACAGAGCTGTGACAGCCATGGAGCAAATAGGAGGCCCTGCTCAATAACCAGTGCAGGCTCCGGGAAGCACAACACTAACCCCCTATCAAGGGGATAATGGACAGAACACTGAGAAAAGATGTGGCTGGCATCCATACCAAAAACAGCTCTCACACCAAAACTACTGGATGCACACAGTCTGCACAGGGATGCTCCCACATAAAAGCACCTCTTCAAGACCACAGTAGATAACTGTTTCTCCTAAATTCATAGAGACAGAAAAACTTAAGTAAAATGAGAAAGCAACGGAAGGGCTCCCAATTAAAAGAGCAAGAGAAATCCCCTGAAAGAACAAATAATGAAATAGACCTCACCAGTCTACTAGACATTAAGTGGAAAAAGGAAGTAATAAAAATGCTAAAGGAATGAAAAAAGATTATCAACAGAAATACAGATCCTTGTAACAAGGAACTAGAAACTATAAAACAGAACCAATCAAAATTAGACAACTTAATTGCCAAGATACAAAACCAACCTAGAATCAATGAATAGCAGACCGAAGAATGCAAAAGAATGAATAAATGGTCTGGAAGATAGAATAATGGAAATCACTCTATCAGAACAGCAGACAGAAAGAAAAATTTTTTAAAAAATGAAAGCTGCATAAGAGATCTATGGGATAATATAAAGCATGCCAACCTACATACAATAGGTGTTCCAGAAGAAGAGAGAGAGAAGGAGATAAAAATGTATTTAAAGAAATTATGTGGGACTTCCCTGGTGGTGCAGTAGTTAAGAATCTGCCTGCCAGTGCAGGGGACATGGGTTCAAGCCCTGGTCCAGGAAGATCCCACATGCCACGGAGCAACTAAGACCATGCGTCACAACTACTGAGCCTGTGCTCTAGAGCCCACGAGCCACAACTACTAAGCCTGCATACCACAACTACTGAAGCCCGTGCACCTAGAGCCCGAGCTCCACAACAAGAGAAGCCACCACAATGAGAAGTCTGTGCACCACAATGAAGAGTAGCCCCCACTCACCACAACTAGAGAGAAAGCCTGTTCACAGCAATGAAGACCCAACACAGCCAAAAATAAATAAATAAATGTATTACAAAAAAAAAAAAGAAATTATGGCTGAAAAATTTCCTAAACCTAAAGAAAAAAACAGATATTCGGGTACAGGAAGCACAGAGGGTCCCAAACTAGATGAACCCAAACAGACCCATACCAAGACATCATAATTAAAATGGCAAAAGTTAAAGATAAAGAGAGGATTCTAAAGGAGGCAAGAGAAAAACAAAGAGTCAGTTACAAGGGAACCCCCATAAAGCTGATTTTTCTTCAGGTATTTTGCAGAACAGAAAGAGGTGGCATGATATATTCAAAGTCCTGAAAAGGAAAAACCTGCAACCTAGGATACTCTACCCAGCAAGATTGTCATTTAAAAGAGAAAAACAGATAAAGAATTTCTCAGACAAGCACAAACAAAGAGTATAGAAATACTAAACCTAAACATGCTACTAAAAATAAGTGGATCAATTATGAAATCAAAGGGGAAATTGGAAAATACCTCGAGACAAATGACAATGAAAACACAACCTTGCAAAATCTATGTGATGTAGTTCTAAGAGGGAAGTTCATTGTGATACAGGCCCTCCTCAAGAAACAAGAAAAATCTCAAATAAATAACCTAAACTACTATCTTAAAGAATTAGAAAAAGAACAAATAAAGTCCAAAGTCAGCAGAAGGAACTAATAAAGATCACAGAGGAAATAAATAGAGATTTAAAAACAATAGAAAAGATCAATGAAACCAAGAGCTGGTTTTTTGAAAAGATAAACAAAATTGACAGACCTCTAGCCAGGCTCACCAAGAAGAAAAGAGAGAGGACCCAAATAAACAAAATAAGAAAGAAAGAGGAGAAGTAAAAACTGATACCACAGAAATGTAAAAATTTGTAAGAGAATACTAGAAGAGTTATATGCCAACAAATTGGGCAACTTAGAAGAAATGGACAAGTTTCTAGAAACTTACAGCCTGCAACAGTTGAGTCAAGAGAGAACAGATAATTTGAACAGTCTTGTCAGTAGAAGTGAAATAAAATCTGTAATTAAAAACAACAACAACGGCCAGAGGGAAGACGGCAGAAAGCAAGAAGAACTACAATCCTGCAGCGTGCAGAATGAAAACCACAGTCACAGAAAGAGAGACAAAACGAAAAGGCAGAGGACTATGTCCCAGATGAAGGAACAAGATAAAACCCCAGAAAAACAATTAAATGAAGTGGAGATCGGCAATCTTCCAGAAAAAGAATTCAGAATAATGATAGTGAAGATGATCGAGGATCTTGGGAAAAGAATGGAGGCATAGAGACCTTCAAGATAGCAAAGGAGTAAGATGTGGAGATCACCGTCCTCCCCACATATACATCAAAAATACATCTACATGTGGAACAATTCCTACAGAACACCTACTGAATGCTGACAGAAGACCTCAGACTTCCTAAAAGTTAGGAAACCCACCATGTACCTAGGTAGGGCAAAAGAAAAAAGAGACAAAGGAATAGGGATGGGGCCTGCACCTCTGGGAGGGAGCTGTGAAGGATGAAAAGTTTTCACACACTAGGGAGTCCCTTCACTGGTGGGGATGGGGGGTGGTGCGGGGAAGCTTTGGAGCCAAGGAGGAGAGCACAGCAACAGGGGTAAAAGTAGCAGAGGGCAAATAGGGGAGATTTCCATACAAAGGATAGGTGCTGACCAGCACTCACCAACCTGAGAGGCTTGTCTGCTCACTCACTGGGGCAGGTGGAGGCTGGGATCTGAGGCTTGGGCTTCAGAGGTGAGACCGCAGGGAGAGGACTGGGGTTGGCTGTGTGAAGACAGCCTGAAGGGGGCTAGTGCACCACAGCTAGCCAAGAGGGTGTCCAGAAAAAAGACTAGACCTGCCGGAGAGGCAAGAGACTATTGTTTTGAGATGCGTAAGAAGAAGTGATTCCCACTCCCTGTGCCCACAGAAAGCAGAGCACCAACTAAGTGAGCTCCAGAGATGGGCACGAGCCAAGGATATCAGCTGACAGCCCAGAGACGGGCATGAACTGCTAATGATGCCGCTGCTGACACCAAGAATCCTGTGTGCAAGCACAGGTCACTACCAACACCCACCCACCCACCCCGTGCAGCCCACTGCCAGGGTCCCATGATCCAGGGACAACTTCCCAGGGAGGACACACTGCATGCCTCAGGCTGTTGTAATGTCATGCTGGCCTCTGCCACAACAGGCTTGCCCTACATGCCAATTATGATTACCATACCCCTCCCTCTCCCCGGCCTGAGTGAGAAAGAGAGACCTAATCAGCTGTTGCTTTAACCCCCTCCTGTCTGGGTGGGGAACAGAGACCTGAGGGTGGCCTACATGCAGAGGCAGGGCCAAAATGAAAGCTGAACCCCAGGAGCTATGTGAACAAAGAAGAGAAAAGGAAATTTCTCCGTGCAGCCTCAAGAGCAGCAGATAAAATCCCCACAATCTACTTAATAAACAGAGCATCTGTGTAATAGAAGAGAAGACAAATGTCCCAAAATCGAGAGAGTGGAAATTAGGGTCAACTGTAGAATTGGGGTTTGCTTTCTGGCTCTGATTTGGTTTTGCTTTTACGTTTATCTTAGTTTAGTTTTTAGTGCTTGTTATCATTGGTGGATTTGTTTATTGCTTTGGATGTTCTCTTTCTTCCTTTTTATGTACTTTTATTTTTAAAACTTTATTATTATTTCTAATTTTTTTTCCTTTTTTTCTCTTTTTGTGAGTGTGTATGTGTATGTTTCTTTTGTGATTTTGTCAGTTTAAGTTTGCTTTTATCATTTGTCCTATGGTTCGGTCTGTTGTATGTGTTGTTGTTTGTTCTCTTTTTATGAGTGTGTGTGTGTAGGTTTCTTTGTGTCATTTTTTATGTTTAGTTTTGCTTTTACCATTTGGGTCTGGGGTTCTATCGATTCATTGTTCTATTTTATTTTTTTCTTCCTTTTTTTTCAAGCCAAGAGGCTGGCAGTGTCTCGGTGATCCAGCCAGGTGAGGGGCCTCAGTCTCCAAGGTGGGAGAGCTGAGTACAGGACATTGGACCACGAGAGACGTCCCAGCTCTATGAAATATCAATCAGCAAGAGCTCTCTCAGATATCTACGTCTCAACATGAAGACCCAGCTCCACCCAACAGCCAGCAAACTCCAGTGCTGGCCACCGCATGCCAAACAAACAGCAAGATATGAACAGAATCCCACCCATTAGCAGGAGGTTGCCTAAGGTCATACAAAGTTGACAGACACTCCAAAACACACCACTGGACACGGCCCAGCCCACTAGAAGGACAAGATCCACACCCACCCACCAGAACACAGGCACCAGTCCCCTCCACCAGGAAGCCTACACAAGCCACTGAACCAATCTCAGCCACTGGTGGCAGACACCAAAATTAATGGAAACTACGAACCTGCAGCCTGTGAAAAAGAGACCGCAAACACAGTAAGTTAAACAAAATGAGAAGACAGAGAAATATGCAGCAGATGAAGGAGCAAGATAAAAACCGACCAGACCAAACAACTGTAGAGGAAATAGGCAGACAGTCTGAAAAAGAATTCAGAGTAATGATACTAAAGATGATCCAAAATCTTGGAAATAGAATGGTGAAAATAAAAGAAATATTTAACAAGGACATAGAAGAACTAAAGACCAAGCAAACAATGATGAACAACACAATAAATGAAATTAAAAATTCTCTAGAAGGAATCAATAGCAGAATAACTGAGGCAGATGAACGGATAAGTGACCTGGAAGATAAAAGAGTGGAAATAATTGTCACAGAGCAGAATAAAGAAAAAAGAATGAAAAGAATTGAGGACAGTCTCAGTGACCACTGTGACAAAATTAAATGCACCAACATTAGAATTATAGTGGTCCCAGAAGAAGGGAAGAAGAAAGGGTCTGAGAAAATATTTGAAGAGATTAACATTGAAAACATCCCTAATATGGGAAAGGAAATGGTCAATCAAGTCCAGAAAGTGCAGTGAGTCCCATACAGGATAAATCCGAGGAGAAACACACCAAGACACATATTAATCAAACTATCAAAAGTTAAATACAAAGAAAAAATATTAAAAGCAGCAAGGGAAAAGCAACAAATAACATACAGGGAGTTCCCATAAGTTTAACAGCTGATCTTTCAGCATAAGCTCTGCAAGCCAGAAGGGAGTGGCAGGACATATTAAAGTGATGAAAGGGAAAAACCTACAACCAAGATTACTCTACTCTGCATGAATCTCATTCACATTTGATGGAGAACTTAAAACCTTTACAGACAAGCAAAAGCTAACAGAATTCAGCACCACCAAACCAGCTTTACAACAAATGCTAAAGGAACTTCTCTGGGGAGGAAACACAAGAGAAGGAAAAGACCTACAATAAGGAACCCAAACATTTAAGAAAATGGTAATAAGAACAAACATATCGATAATTACCTTACATGTAAATGGATTAAGTGCTCCAATCAAAAGACACAGACTGGTTGAATGGATACAAAAACAAGACTTGTATATATGCTGTCTACAAGATACCCACTTCAGACCTAGAGACACATACATACTGAAAATGAGGGGATGGAAAAAGATATTCCATGCAAATGGAAATCAAAAGAAAGCTGGAGTAGCAATTCTCATATCAGAAAAAATACACTTTTAAATAAAGACTATTACAAAAGACAAAGAAGGACATAACATAATGATCAAGGGATCAATCCAAGAAGAAGATATAACAATTGTAAATATTTATGCACCCACCATAGGAGCATCTCAATACATAAGGCAAATGCTAACATCCATAAAAGGGGAAATTGACATAACACAGTCATATTAGGGTACTTTAACAACCCACTTTCATCAATGGACAGATCAACCAAAATGAAAATAAATAAGGAAACACAAGCTTTAAATGACACATTAGATCAGATGGGCTTAACTGATATTTATAGGATATTCCATCCAAACACAACAGAATATGCTTTCTTATCAAGTGCTCATGGAACATTCTCCAGGATACATCATATCTTGGGTCACAGATCAAGACTTAGTAAATTTAACAAAATTGAAGTCATTTCAAATATCTTTTCCGACCACAATACTATGAAAAAAAGATAACAATTACAGGAAAGAAACTGTAAAAAATATAAAAAACATGGAGGCTAAAGACTATGCTAGTAAATAACTGAGAGATCACTGAAGAAATCAAAGAGGAAATTAAAAAATACCTAGAAACAAATAATGATGAAAACACCACGACCCAAAACCTATGGGATGCAGCAAAAGCAGTCTTAAGAGGGAAGTTTATAGCAATACAATCCTACATCAAGAAAGAAGAAAAATCTCATATAAACAAAAATACCTTACACCTAAAGCAATTAGAGAAAGAAGGACAAAAAAGTCCAAAGTTAGCAGAAGGAAAGAAATCATAAAGATCAGATCAGATATAAATAAAAGAGAAATGAAGTAAACAAAAGCAAAAATCAATACAAGCAAAAGCTGGTTCTTTGAGAAGATAAACAAAATTGATAAACCATTAGCCAGACTCACCAAGGAAAAAAGGGAGAAGACTCAAATCAACAGAATTAGAAATGAAAAAGAAGAACTTACAATGGACACCACAGAAATACAAAGGATCATAAGAGACTACTACAGGCAACTATATGCTAATAAAATGGACAAACTGGAAGGAATGGACAAATTCTTAGAAAAGTACAACCTTCCAAACTGAACCAGGAAGAAATAGAAAATATGAACAGACCAATCACAAGCACTGAAATTGAAGCTGTGTATAAAAATCTTCCAACAATCAAAAGCCCAGGAGCAGATGGCTTCACAGGTGAATTCTATGAAACATTTAGAGAAGAGCTAACACCTATCCTTATCAAACTCTTCCAAAGTATAGCAGAGGAAGGAACACTCCCAAACTCATTCTGCGAGGCAACCATCATCCTGATACCAAAATCAGACAAGGACATCACAAAGAAAGAAAACTACAGACCAATATCACTGATGAACATAGATGCAAAAATACTCAACAAAATACTAGCACACAGAATCCAACAGCACATTGAAAGGATCACACACAATCATCAAGTAGGGTTTATCCTAGGAATTCAAGGATTCTTCAATGTATGCAAATCAATCTGTGTGATAATCCATATTAACAAATTGAAGGATGAAAACCATACGATAATCTCAATAGATGCAGAAAAAGCTTTTGACAACATTCAACACCCATTTAGGAGAAAAACTCTCCAGAAAGTAGGCATAGGGGGAAACTACCTCAACATAATAAAGGCCAATTATGACAAACCCACAGGCAACATTGTTCTCAATGCTGACAAACTGAAACCATCAGTTTGCAATCAGGAATAAGACAAGGTTGCCCACTCTGCAACACTATTATTCAACATAGAATTGGAAGTCCTAGCCATGACAATAAGGGGAGAAAAAGAAATAAAAGAAATCCAAATCAGAAAAGAAGAAGTAAAACTGTCACTGTTTGCAGATGACATAATACTATATACATAGAGAATCCTAAAGATGCTACCAGAAAACTACTAGAGCTAATCAATGAATTTGGTAAAGTAGCAGGATACAAAATTTAGGCACAGAAATCTCTTGCATTCCTATACGCTAATGACAAAATATCTAAAAGAGAAATTAAGGAAACTCTCCCATTTACCATTGCAACAGAAAGAATAAAATACCTAGGAATAAACCTACCTAAGGAGACAAAAGTCCTCTATGCAGAAAACTATAAGACACAGATGAAAGAAATCAAAGACTATACAAACAGATGAAGAGATATACTATGTACTTGGATTGGTGGAATCAACATTGTGAAAATGACTATAATACCCAAAGCAATCTACAGATTCAGTGCAATCCCTATCAAACTACCAATGGCATTTTTCACACAACTGGAACAAAAACTTTCACAATTTGTATGGAAACAGAAAAGACCCGGAAGAGCCAACATAATACTGAGAAAGAAAAATGGACCTGGAGGAATCAGGCTGTCTGACTTCAGACTATACTGCAAATCTACAGTAATCAAGACAATATGGTACTGACACAAAAACAGGAATATAGATCAATGGAACAGGATAGGAAGCCCAGAGAAAAAACCATGCACATATGGTCAACTTATCCTTGATAAAGGAGGTAAGAATATACAATGGAGAAAAGACAGCCTCTTCAATAATTGGTGCCGGGAAAACTCTACTGATACATGTAAAAGAATGAAATTAGAACACTTGTGAACACCATACACAAAAATAAACTCAAAATGGATTAAAGACCTAAATGTAAGGCCAGACACTATAAAACACTTAGAGGAAAACATACACAAAACACTCTGATATAAATCACAGCAAGACCCTTTTTGACCCATCTCTTAGAGAAATGGGAATAAAAACAAAAATAAACAAATGGGACCTAATGAAACTTAAAACCTTTTGCACAGCAATGGAAACCAAACAAGATGAAAAGACAACACTCAGAATGAGATAAAATATTTGCAATTGAAGCAACGGACAAACAATTAATATCCAAAATATACAAGCAGCTCATGCAGCTCAATATAAAAAAAACCAAACAACCCAGTCCAAAAATGGGTGGAAAACCTAAATAGACATTTCTCCAAAGAAGATATACAGACTGCCAACAAACACATGAAAGGATGTTTATTATCACTAATCATTAGAGAAATGCAAATCAAAACCACAATGAGGTATCACCTCACACCAGTCAGAATGGCCATCATGAAAAAATGTACAAACAAAAAATGCTGGAGAGGGTGTAGAGAAAAGGGAACCCTCTTGTACTGTTGGTGGGAATGTAAATTGATACAGCCACTATGGAGAAGAGTATGACGGTTCCTTAAAAAAGTAAAAATAGAACTACCATATGGCCCAGGAATCCCACTACTGGGCATATACCCTGTGAAAACCATAATTCAAAAAGACACATGTAAGCCAATGTTCATTGCAGCTCTATTTACAATAGCCAGGACATGGAAGCAACCTAAGTGTCCAAACAGAATTCAACAGTACATTAAAAGGATCATACACCATGATCAAGTGGAACTTATCCTAGCTATGCAAGGCTTCTTCATTAAATACAAATCAATCAATGTGACACACCATGTTAACAAATTGAAGAATAAAAACCATATGATATTCTCAGTAGATCCAGAGAAAGCTTTTGGCAAAATTCAAGACAAATTTATGATAAAAAAACTCTCCAGATAGTGGGCATTGAGGGAACCTACCCCAACATAATAAAGGCCATGTACGACAAACACACATCAAACATCATTCTCAGTGGTCAAACACTGAAAGCATTTCCTCTATCTAACATCAGGAAGAAGACAAGGATGTCTTTTCTTGCCACTAGTTTTCAACATAGTTTTGGAACTCCTAGCCACGGCACTTAGAAAAGAGAAACAAATAAAAGGAATACAAATTAGAAAAGAAGAAGTAAAACTGTCACTGTTTGCAGATGACATGATACTATACATAGAGAATCCTAAACATGCCACCAGAAAACTACTAGAGCTAATCAATGAATTTGGTAAAGTAGCAGGATACAAAATTAATGCACAGAAATCTCTTGCATCCCTGTACACTGACAACGAAAAATCGGAAAGAAAAATTAAGGAAACACTCTGACTTACCATTGCAACAAAAAGAATAAAATACCTAGGAATAAACCTACCTAAGGAGGCAAACGTCCTGTATACAGAAAACTATAAGGCACTGATGAAAGAAATCAAAGATGACACAAACAGATGGAGAGATATACCTTGTTCTTGGACTGGAAGAATCAATATTGTGAAAATGACTATACTACCCAAAGCAATCTACAGATTCATTGCAATCCCTTTCAAATTACCAATGGCATTTTTCACAGAATTGGAACAAAATATTTTTACAATTTGTATGGAAACAGAAAAGACCCCGAATACCCAAAGCAATCTTGAGAAAGAAAAATGGAGCTGGAGGAATCAGGCTACCTGACTTCACACTATTCTACAAAGCTACAGTAATCAAGACAATATGGTACTGGCCAAAAACCCAGAAATATAGATCAGTGGAACAGTGTAGAAAACCCAGAGATAAACCCACATACGTATGGTCAACTAATCTATGACAAAGGAGACAAGGATATACAATGGAGAAAAGACAGCCTCTTCAATAAATGGTGCTGGTAAAACTGGACAGCTACATTTAAAGGAATGAAATTAGAGCACTCCCTAACACCATACACAAAAATAACCTCAAAATGGATTAAAGACCTAAATGCAAGACCGGACAGTATAAACCTCTTAGAAGAAAACATAGGCAAAACACTCTTTGACATAAATCACAGCAAGATCCTTTTTGACTCACCTCCTAGAGTAATGGAAATAAAAACAAAAATAAACAAATGGGACTTAATGAAACTTAAAAGCTTTCTCACAGCAAAGAAAGGAAACTATAAAAAGGACGAAAAGACAACACTCAGAATGGGAGAAAATATTTGCAAACAAAGTAACTGACAAAGGATTAATCTCCAAAATATACAAACAGCTCATACAGCTCAATATCAAAAACAAAAACAGCCTAATCCAAAAATGGGCAGAAGACCTAACTAGACATTTCTCCAAAGAAGTCATACAGATGGCCAAGAGGCAGATGAAAAGATGCTCAACATCACTAATTATTAGCGAAATGCTAATCAAAACTACCATGAGTTATCCCCTCACACCGGTTAGAGTGGGCATCATCAGAAAATCTACAAACAATAAATTCTGGAGAGGGTGTGGAGAAAAGGGAACCAGCTTGCCCTGTTGGTGAGAATGTAAATTGTACAGCCACTATGGAGAACAGTATGGGTCCTGAAAAAACTAAAACTAGGACTACCAGATGACACGACAATCCCACTACTGGGCGTATAACCAGAGAAAACCATAATTCAAAAAGACAGCTGCAGAGAGGAAGAGAGAATAAACTTTTTCTTTAGAAAAAAAAAGACACATGCACACCAATGTTCTTTGCAGCACTATTTACAATAGCCAGGTCATGGAAGCAACCTAAATGCCCATCGACAGACAAATGGATAAAGAAGATGTGGCACATATATACAATGGAATATTACTCAGCCATAAAAAGGAACGAAATTGGGTCATTTGTAGAGACATGGATGGACCTAGAGACTGTCATACAGAATGAAGTAAGTCAGAAAGAGAAAAACAAATATCGTATATTAACGCATATATGTGGAAGCTAGAAAAATGGTACAGATGAACCAGTTTGCAAGGCAGAAATAGAGACACAGATGTAGAGAACAAACGTATGGACACCAAGGGGGAAAAGTGGTGGGGGTGTGTGTGATGAATGGGGAGATTGGAATAGACATATATACACTAATATGTATAAAGTGGGTAACTAATAAGATCCTACTGTGTAGCACAGGGAGCTCCACTTCTCTGTACAGTAGAAACTAACACATCATTGTAAAGCAACTATACCTCAATAAAAAAATTCAAAAAAAAACTTTATTAAAGTCATTACAGAAGATCTGCCTTATCTCTATGTTTCTGATGACCTGAGTGCTGGCTCATATTTGGCTAAATTAAACCTCTGGTAATGCTGAGGGGAATGGATAAAGGACAATGAATCTGGAACAAATTTTTATTTGTATCTTCCAGGCACCAAAGGACAATACCAACATTTAATCACAGTAATTTTGGGGGCTGGGAATTTTTTCTTCCAAGAAAATACACCAGCAGAATCAGCAAGAATAATCAGTCCAATGATTATAAATTCTTAGAGGATTCTATTATCGTTTTCAATGAGCAGGTAAAGAAACAGTTTTCCTCATTTGAGACCTTTGCAGGAAGGCAGATTTCCCCACACATAATCCCTCAATGAGAGTACCCTTGAGTGTCTCATATATAAGAAAGTGCTTCTTTACAGCCTAAACCTGCTTAGAGGTAAAGCTGATATTCCAATTCCCAGTGGTTATTCTTCTCACAAAGGGTGATTTAGCATGTCTCTCTGTTCTCTGATGGACTGTTGATTGATACTCTCCTTGCATCTATGTTAAAAAAAATGTTTATTGAACTCTGACTATGTATAGACTATACCAGGTAAACTGGAATGAAACACAGATACCAACTATACTATAGTTTATTATCTATTTAGTGTTACGCATTACTCATGTCTAAAGAAATAACTACAAAGTCCTATAACAAAAGATGCATATTGAAAATAAATGTATCTAACAGCTTATGCAAACACCACAGGAAAAAACAACAACAACCTCCCTGCAAACAAAAGTCCAGAACCCTATGGCTTGACTGGGGATTTCTACAAAACATACAAAAAGAGCTTATATCTATCTTTCTCAAACTACTCCAAAAGATTGAAGAGGAGGGAATATTCCCAAAGGCACTCTATGAAGCCACCATCACCCTGATACCAAAACCAGACAAAGATACTACCCAAAATAAGAAAATTACAGGATAATATCTTTAATGAGTATAGATGCAGTGTCACTATATTTGAAGATAGGATCTGTAAGGAGGTAATTAAGGTTAAATGAAGTCACAGGGCGGGTCCTGATCCAATAGGATTAATGTCCTTTAAGAGAAGACCCAAGACTGCTCACTCTCTCTCTCTTTGCCATGCGAAGACAGCACCAAAACAGCTGTCTGCAAGCCAGGATGAGGGTTTCACCAGAAACCAAAGCAATCAGCATCTTTTCTTCGAGTTCCCAGCTTCCAGAACTGTGAGACAGTGTCAGCTGTTTAAGCAATCTGCAGTATTTTTCTGCAGCAGCACAAGCAGAATACTACAGTAGAAAAATAATAGCTCATTTCTACCTAGTATGTGAGGATATATTAATAATACTACAGTAGTTCAACCCTGCATATGAGAATCTCATGTTCGTGTTTAAAACAAGAAATCAAGACTCTTGTTGTTATTTCTTGGGATAATGTTAGTTTTCTCCTAAAATCTTTATTGTTTTATATTTCAGGTTCATATCTATATTTCTCTTGAGATAATGTTGTATGCATATTATGAGACAGGGATCAAGTTTCTTTTTTTAAGTTATTTATTCAGTTGACTCAATACCATTTATGGAAAAAACTGTCTTCAATACTCTGAAGTTCCACACTTTTTAAGAATTAAATGTCCTTGTGTGGGGGTCTATTTCTGAACTCTCTGTTTTATTCAGTTTTCCCTCTATGATTGTACCAGTATCCACTGTTTTAATTACAGTTAGCCTTGAAATGCATTTTGATGTCTGGTAAAAGCAAATCTTTTTTTTCTCCTTCAAGGTTGCCTAATTATATTTGGTTATTAGCATTTGCATATGCATTTCCTCTGACCCTTTCAAGTTATACACACAGACTCAGTTTTGTTTGTTTGTTTGTTTGTTTTTTTTGTGGTATGTGGGCCTCTCACTGTTGTGGTCTCTCCCGCTGCAAGAGCACAGGCTCCAGAGGCGCAGGCCCAGTGGCCATGACTCACGGGCCCAGCCACTCCACGGCACGTGGGATCCTCCAGGACCGGGGCACGAACCCGTGTCCCCTGCATCGGCAGGCGGACTCTCAACCAGGGAAGCCCCACAGACTCATTTTGATTGAGCTTCTAATTAATCCATAGATCAAATTTCCATATATTAACCTCCTTAAAATACTACATCTTCTACTCCTTTATCATGGAATAATTCTCAATTTATTTAGGACTTCCTAAATTTCTCTCAATGATAGTTTATAGATTTCTATGTACATATCTTTAGATTTATTCCTAAAATATTAAAAATGCCCCCATGCATCTTTAGTTCTGTGAGTTCTTATATTTCATTTCTAACTGTTCATTATAGAAATGTAAGTAGACAATTGTTTTTTGTTTGTTTTCTGTGTTTTTGAGGTACGCAGGCCTCTCACTGTTGTGGCCTCTCCCATTGCGGAGCACAAGCCCCGGACGCGCTGGCTCAGCGGCCATGGCTCAAGGGCCCAGCCACTCCGTGGCATGTGGGATCCTCCCGGACCGGGGCACGAACCCATGTCCCCTGCATCGGCAGGCAGACTCTCAACCACTGCGCCACCAGGGAAGCCCAACAATTGGTATTTATATACTGATTTCTTCTCAATGGCTTTGCTAAATTTATTACTTCAAGTAGTTCAACTGTAGATTCTTCTGGATTTTCCACTGTCCTTCTGTTAATAATAAAAATCTGGGTTTTTGAGAGTTTATTATTTTATTTTTCTCCTTTAATATTTTAATGTTGTTGTTTACACTGACTGATTTTGTTTGCTTCCATCATTCCTAGAAATATCTTTATTTCAAGTGCTCTTAAACACTTCTTTGCATGTATTACAGACGGATATAACTTCCACTCACTGGTATGGCGCTGTTCTCAACGCATCTCACAAGAGGCATCTTAGAAATGTCTTAACTACAAGTATTCTCAAACACTTCTCTGAATGAATTTCAGAATGGTTGTAACTTCCATTCACTGATATAACACTGTTCTCAGTGCAGCTTGCAAGCAGCATCTTAGAAACATCTTTATTACAAGTGTTCTTAAAAACTTCTCTATGTGCTTAACAGAATGGGTATAAATTTATTTCACTCAGAAAACACTTTTAAATGCAGCTTACAATTAGTGTTCTGAGAAACACCCTTGTGTGTGTGTTGTGTGTGCGTATAAATCAGCTCTTTCGTTTTATTTTTTATTGATATATGCACGACTTAAACCATTATATTAGTTACAGTTGTACAATCAAATGATTTGATATTTGTATATGTTGTGAAACGATCACCACTATGAGTCTAGTTACAACATCCATCACCACACAGTTACAATGTTTTTCTTGTGATGAGAACTTTTAAGATCTACTCTCTAAGTGACTTTCAATACACAATACAGTATTATTAGCTATAGTCACCACGCTGTACATTACATCCCCAGGACTTATTTATTTTAGAACTGGAAGTTTGTACCTTTTGGCCACTTTCACCCATTTCACTCAGCCCCGTCCCTGCCTCTGGCAACCACTAATCTGTTTTCTACATGCATAAGTTTGTTGTTTTTCAATTGATTTTCAAATATTGATATTACCTTACATTATGAGAACAAACCCTTTTTGGTTTTGTTATGTATAACCCTTTTATAGATCATTGGACTTCATTTTTCAATTTTCCTGAAATTTGCATCAACGTTTATGAGCACCATGTGTCTGTAATGATCCTTCTTACATACTTCATAGAATTTATTGTGAATCTATCTGCGCCTGGAGTTTTCTTTTTAAGAAGGTTTTTATTTATAATTAATTTCTTTTAAAAGCTAGAAGGCTATTTATATTTCTCATTTACTTCCATTTTATTTATGATAATTTGTATTTTCTAGGAAGTTAAACATTTCAACTACATTTTTATATTGAATGGCCTAATGCTGTTCATGGTACATTTTTCATTCTTGATATTGGTTAGTTGAGAAATCTCCATTTTATTTTTTCAGTGAAACATACTAGAGGTTTACCTGAAGTATTAATCCTATTAAAGAACGAGCCTCTGGCTAGTCTACTTGTTATATGTTTGCTTTCTTTTATTAATTTCTGTTCTTGTTTTTGTTATTTCCTTCCACATATATTCTTTTGGCTAAATTTGTTGTCAATTTTGTAATGTAATGTACATTTGTAATTACCCGAATTTAGTGACTGTATCAGAAATAATATTACTTTCTCACTTTCTAATATATTCATTTCAAGCTACAAAATTTTCTGCAAGCATTGCTTTCCACCCAGCGCACAAACTTTTATATCAGCAAACTCATTATTAATCAAAGCATAATATTTTCTGATTGCTTTTGTGACTTTTTTCATTGACCTGTGGGTGATTTAGAAATATAATTATTAATATCCCGACCAAAAAATTATTTTTCTAATTTTTTTTATTGATTTCTGGCTCAATTTCAGTCTGGAGTCAGAGAATATACTCTGAATTATTTCAATCCTTTGAAATTATCAGACATCTTTAGGCCCAATATGTAAATTGCAATAAGTGTCTGGTGTGCAATTTTCACGGAGTATATTTGGTGAATGTAGTGTTTCTATAGACAGATCAGCAGTATTAATAGCGTATCACAATCTATCACCTTGCTGGGTTTTTCCCCCCCTTTGCTTATTCAATCAACTACATCCACGCCCTCTCGTGGCCATAAATAATAATGCACTTTATAACGTTCTTGTGGGAAACCAACATTTGTCTGGTCAGTCGTGCGTGATTGTTCACAATTCTCTTTAATAATTGCCCACCTCTTTGGACAGGCTCTGGCGTGGGACCACGCTTCCTTCCCTCTCACCCCCAGTATAGTCCTCCAATATGTGGATGAACTCCTCCTCTGTAGCCCATCTCTCAGCCTCTCAAAACAGCATACTGCTGACCTCCTCAATTATCACGGCTCTCGCGGCTATCGGGTCTATCCGGCCAAGGCCCAACTGTCTACACCCCCAGTAACCTACCTGGGAATCCACCTTACCCCCACAACAAAGAGCCTGACAGCCGACCGCACGCAGGCCATCCACGACCTCCAACCTCCAGAGACAGCTGACCAGATTCTCTCCTTTCTGGGCCTGATAGGATTTTTCCGACACTGCATCCCTAACTTTGCTCTTCTTGCTAAACCCCTATATTTTGCTGCTAAAGAAAACCCCCAAGGACCCCTTACCACTCCCTCCCAGAACTTACCTTTTCCCCCTTTAAGAGTCCCCATATTTCTTGATTTAGATAAACAGAACCTCACAATTTGCTATGGCACCCACCCAACTTTAACTAATGATGCACTCCCTTGCAACTCACCCCCCCTGTAACTACGCCAATGGGGGCCCCACCAGGCCTGTTCCTTTCGTGTAATGGCTCCCTTACAAAAGAGGTCAACTCTTCCTCCCCCTTCCAATGTATCCCCGTCACCCTTGTTCCACAACTCACATTATATGGCCAAGCCGAATTTCTCTCACTTACCACACAACTCTCTAGCCGACAGAAAAGGGCCACCTTTCTCCCTATGGTTGCAGGCACTTCCCTCGCCTCCTCTGTCTCATCGCTGCAGGCATCGGGGGACGAGCCCTAACACACAGTGTCTCAACAGCCCGCGACCTAGAACAGAAACTCCAGCTAGCCATCGAGGCCTCTGCTGCCTCTATCACCTCCCTCCAGTGCCAGATCACCTCTGTAGCCCGAGCTGCCCTCCAAAGTCGACGCACCCTGGACCTTCTGACAGCCGACAGAGGAGGTACCTGCCTCTTCCTACAGGAAGAATGCTGCTACCACATCAACGAGACAGGGGTCATTGAGGACAATGTGGATGCTCTCCGACACTTAAAAGAAGAACTCCAATGCAAGCAACAACAATCCACCTCCCCCACCCCGACTGGTGGCGGTCCACCCTCTATACCTGGCTGACGCCAATCCTAGGTCCCTTAATCCTTATCTGCATCCTATTCATGCTTGTCTCCTGTTTCCTCAGGATTCTCCTCAGTTGCACACAAGAAGTCTCTCGCGTGGCGGTGAATCAGATGCTCCTCCACCCATATACCTTATTACCCACAGAAATCCCCGCTGCCACTCTCCCCTAACCTACGGTCCGTTGGCCGCACAACTCCCTTCCAGCGCCCCCGTACAGCAGGAAGTAGCCAGAGACCAAACGTCATCCCATTACACCAAAGAAGTCGGGATGTAAGGCCAGCAGGTCCAGGGAAGGGCCCAGGGAGCTAGTCGGAACCCCCGCCAAGGAGGCTGAGGCAACTGACACCCGACATTGCCACAGTCTTCCTCCTCCCCAAGGGGTGGAACTAACGGTTCTGAGGCTGATGCAACCGATACCTGACATTGCCACAACACCCGAGAGATTACCAAAAAAGGGCTGCTTCACAGGGCAAGCACCTCCCCTGCGTCCACCCCTATAAATTTTGTTCGCGCCCACACCCGGTCGCGACTTCTCTGGCCCCTTTGTCTCGGACCAGTGAACCTCGCCCGGGAGCGTCCCCAAGTAAAGCTTGCTTAAGCTCTCCTCCATCTTTGGTGCCGTTTCTTACAGAAAACATAAGCAGAACACTCTATGACATAAATCACCGCAAGATCCTTTTTGACCCACCTCCTAGAGAAATGGAATTAAAAACAAATATAGACAAATGGTACCTAACGAGACTTCAAAGCTTTTGCACAGTAAAGGAGACCATAAATAAAACCAAAAGAGAACCCTCAGAATTGGAGAAAATATTTGCGAATGAAGCAACTGACAAAGGATTAATCTCCAAAATTTCGAAGCAGCTCATGAAGCTCAATTAAAAAAAGCCAAACAACCCAATCCAAAAATGGGCAGAAGTCCTAAATAGACATTTCTCCAAAGAAGATATACAGACTGCCAACAAACACATGAAATAATGCTCAGCATCAATAATCATTAGAGAAATGCAAATCAAAGCTACAATAAGATATCATCTCACACCAGTCAGAATGGCCATCATCAAAAAATCTAGAAACAATAAATTCTGGAGAGGGTGTGGAGAAAAGGGAACACTCTTGCACTGCTGGTGGGAATGTGAATTGGTTCAGCCACTATGGAGAACAGTATGGAGGTTCCTTAAAAAACGACAAATCGAACTACCATATGACCCAGCAATCCTACTACTGGGCATATACCCTGAGAAAACCATAATTCAAAAAGAGTCATGTATTATTTACAATAGCCAGGAGATGGAAGCAACCTAAGTGTCCATCATCGGATGAATGGATAAAGAAGATGTGGCATATATATACAATGGAATATTACTCAGCCATAAAAAGAAACGAAATTGAGTTATTTGTAATAGGTGGATAGACCTAGAGTCTGTCATACAGAGTGAAGTATGTCAGAAAGAGAAAGACATATACTGTATGCTAACACATATATATGGAATTTAAGAAAAAAAATGTCATGAAGTACCTTGGGGTAAGACAGGAATAAAGACACAGACCTAGTAGAGAATGGACTTGAGGATATGGGGAGGGGTAGCGTAAGCTGTGAGAAAGCGAGAGAGAGGCATGGACGTATATACACTACCAAACGTAAGGTAGATAGCTAGTGGGAAGTAGCCGCATAGCACATGGAGATCAGCTCTGTTCTTTGTGCCCGCCTGGAGGGGTGCGATAGGGAGGTGGGAGTGAGGGAGACACAAGAAGAAAGAGATATGGGAACATATGTATATGTATAACTGATTCACTTTGTTATAAAGCAGAAACCAACACACCATTGTAAAGCAATTATCCTCCAATAAAGTTGTAAAATACTTAAACAAAAACAAACGAACAAAAAAAAAATTTTCACCTGACCTGGGATGAGCATCCCAGCACTGTGGGAGAAAATTTGATCACAAAATGTCTCCCAAATATTAGTAAATTCCTGACCAAGAGGAGAGGACCAGTCACCAGCGATTGCATCCCTCCAATGTGAGCCAGTGAACCCTGATGAAACTCAGGAAGGAGAATACCTGCCATCTAGCAGCCATCATACTGGAGCCACTCCTTATGATGATCCCTGAGGACACTCAGGATATGAAAATACAGGATCCAGGCCCCAGATAGCTGTGGTGCATATCAAAGGAATGATTTCAGTGAGCCCAGAGCCTTGCATCTTCCCATACATAGAAAAATGCTAATTTCCTTAACTGCAGATGTGGCCTCATGGGCTTGAAACCCTCAAAATTCCTAATAACTCTCAACTTTCAGGGTATGAATTTTTTTTTAAGTCAACAGGTGTAAAGTAGACACTTCCAGAGGAACAAAAGACAAATCTCAACATTTGGAACGCTGGCACTGATGGCGGATGCTCCCAGAAAGATCTATCTGATGGAGCAGTTAGATCAGTTGTCACTCCTTTTTCCACAAGATTGTGGAATGGACATTGACAGTGGGGAATCATAACAGGGAAGAAGTAAATCGGACTCTATGTTGGATCTGTTTCTTTGACTTTAACCTTTGCTTTTTGTTGTTTTTATTATTGTAATTATGCATAATGCCCTGACTCAGGGAACCCAGCCCCTCTGCCTGAATGCTGAACTAAAGTGCCTCTGTTTAGCTCTCAGGGAGACAATCTGACCCTGCCCACATGTAAATGGCTGAAATTAACACATCCTCTCATCAAGGCTGGTCATTCCAAGGAGATGCTTTGCTAGACTGATGGCCCTTTGAACTTTACTTCCTCACTGCCACTCTCTTTCTAGTTTGCCTTTTTTACTTTACTTACCTCTCTGATTCTATAAAAGAAACTGGCATCCAGATCCTGATAAGATGGTTTTTGGAGACACTAGTCCGCCATCTTCTCAGTCGGCCCACTTTCCAAATAAAGTCGTATTCCTTGCCTCAATACCTCATCTCTGATTTATTGGCCTGTCATGTGGCGAGCAGAGCAAGCTTGGACTTGGTAACAGTCCTGCAATGCTTGCACCTGGACACGCTTCTCCTCAAGCAACAAAATACAAGGAAACTATAGGGGACAAAAAACAACTGCATGCATGTGCAGTTAGGGCAAATTCTAGACAAAAGATACAAAGAGACCAAAAAAACCAGCTGCCACTTTTGAAGAGCCTGGAGCAAAAGCAGAGGGTTGGGAGCAAAAGCAGGGTACTGCGCCTGCCCCCTGCACACAACACCACCTAAGGGGTGGGCACACCTCCTAAGCCACCCCTCCTGCCCGACCCCTGGACACACCCCCACCCTCACTCCTTCTAAGGAGCCAGCTCACGCCCCTCGGAGTGAGCAAGCAAGGGATCATGTTGTTCTCGCTTCCCCCTGCTGCAGCAGGAGTCCCAATAAAGACTTGCCTGAATTTCTCGCCTGGCCTCTGATCAATTCTATTGGTTTAGGGGGTCAAGAACACTGATTGGTGACATACTCTGTGGCAACACCACGAAGGGACTATCGCCCCCTTCCCAGGAGAGGATCTGGGCACCTCCAGGACCACTGAATGCTGCTTCCCAGTGCGTGACAAGCGGCCACCTGCACCTCTTGTTTCAGACTCAGCAAGTTTGGTAAGTCTGCCTTCCTGGCCCCTGGGGGCCTCAGTACCCTCATTCAGGCAATGCTTTCCCCCTCCCCTTGTCCCTTTTCCCTCACTACTTTCCCTTTCCCCTTTGTTCCTTTCCCTCTCCTGAAATCTCTCTACTTCTCTCTCTGTCCTCTCTTCTGTCCTCTCTTACTTCTGTCCTTTCCTTCCAAGAGAGTGGACGTCAGGCAGCTACAGCATCATTCCTCTCAGCTTGTGAGACCTCCTCCCTCTGGCTGACAATGGCTCACCTTGACGGGTGACAAGCAAAGGTGGGAGAGGCTCGCCTCACAGCTCACACCTTGGTCCAGTGGTTTCTCCCTGACCGGAGATTTTTGACAGTGATAGAGGTTCAAACCTCATATCGTGTAGTGGCTGGAAGTCTGATGGTCCCAATATTCTCACCCTTCTTTTCCTGCCACCAAGAGAACTCCCACTGGGAATGGAATGAAGTGGCAGATTTCTATATACTAGTGTATGTATGAGTGAGAGTCACACCTGTGGGTTGAGGACCCACAGACGACATACAACTGGCTGCTTTCCAGGCTTGACTGCCCCGGTGGCCAGTGGATAGGGTGTTCCCTCCTTCACTGGCCCTTTGTGGAAGCTCACAGGTTGGTGCCTGAATAGACACCTGCAGGGGGTGGGTTGAAACTGAAATCTCCCTCTTTCTGTTCCTTTCTCTTTTTCAGTCTTTCCTCTCTCCCCTCCCTTGATCCTTACACCTGCATTCCCGTCCCCTTTACGTTGAAAACTTCTTGTTTGTGTCTTTAAATTTTGTGATTTGTATCTTTGTTCGTGATGTAGTTTTGTCTGTGCAACTGCTCCTGCAAGTCTCTACTGATATTGTGGGCATGGTGGAGCACTTGAGCCTTGAAATACAAACCCAGCCCACATTGCCTGAGACTCCAGCCTTGGGTTACTTAGTGGGATTTTAAAGAACAGAAAGAAAAGACAAGAGCTTGCATTTTTCCTTCCTCTGCTCTTGCAATGCACTATTCTACCAGGGCTCTCAGGAACTACTTGACTCATCTGTAGTCCCCCAGACTGAGGGAAAAAAGGGCCATTTTAAATTCAAGCAGGAAAACTATGAGATCTCTGGTTCTGTAGAAATTGGTTTGTCTGGTTTAAACTTGTGGGTTTTATTAATACAGACCTGTCTTTAGAGTCATCAACGCTAAGTGCAATACTTTCACTGTATCTAGGGTTACTAGAAGGCAATAAGTGCATATTGTTTCTGTTATAAAATCTGTCAACAGGGGAAATAACCTGATATGATTAAATTTTTAAGTAAATGTAACTGGGATAAGAACTTTCTGGTAAACTCTATTGGAATAATTATGTTTTGGAAACTTCCATCTAAAACAGTCTCTCCAAGTTTTGGTAAATCTGAAACTAAGTTAAATGGTAGGAATTAATTAAATATCCAGGCCATTTCAAATAAGATAAAATATTGGAACATTAATTGCTAAACAGGTCTAAATTTACCTACTCTTGTCTTCTTGTGAGAGAGAAACTAAAGCTGTTTGGTGCCGCCTTGAGATGTTCTCTACCAATCTACAGAATGCTACTGTAAAGGACAGTTCATGGTTGCTTAAGGAAAGTAGGATGTGTGTTTTCAGAAAAGAAGGTATGAGGAATGGAAATATATTTTGTTAAAGGGAAAAGTGTGATTTTGTCCTAGAGCTGGCTATTTCTGAATGGGGAAAGAATAAAGGACAAAGTATGGCTACAGAAAGTTGCAGAATGCTTGTGGAAGAGGAACATTGAGAAAAGAATTTTGTATGTAGTCAGGATTTTCTAAGGTTGGATTAAATTTAAGTAGGTAAATGGATTTTATTAAGAGTAGGCTGATGCAAGCCTGGATTTGGTTTCTCTCTCTCATAAGAGAACAAAGTTGTCCTGGAATGCTGCTTTTGATAACAGATCCTGTGATTTCTTGTGCCTTTAAGAGATCTATATTTACATTTGATTTTCCCCCACCTTATCTCAAGGAATAAATATTGTTTCACAGCAAACTATGATCCTATCTGACTGGTGTTTTAAAATTTTTAAACTTTTTGACAGATTTCACAAATATCAAATTCCAATTGAAATTCTCTTGACTTCCAGTTAACTTTGGGGTGCTTCAAAGGGCCCCTGGAACATCCCAAAGAGAGATCCTAAACTAACTGGGTTAATTTGTGAGGAGAGGTTTGTCAGGTTGTCTCTAAACGCTGACATGTTTAGGGATGAATTTATTAGGCTGGGGTTGACATTCTCACCTGTTAGGCCGTCATGGTTATTCTGGCCCACTGTTGCACCCTGGATGAAAAGGAACATATACTAAGAAAGGACAGAGAACACACAGATGGCCTAGTGGCCACCAATCCACACCACCAAATTTATCAGGTGGATGGGGATACAATCCCAGAACATGATCCACACTGGGACTATGAAGATCGTGTAGGCCAGGCTAGGATGAAACATTGTATTACTTGTCTATCAGAAGGAATGAAAAGGTGTAAGGTGAAGGCTGTAAATTATGATAAGGTCTGAGAGGTTACACAGGAAAAAAGATGAAAACCCATCAGTCTTCCTGAGCCTGGTGAAAGAGACATTCAGGAAGTACACCAATACAGACCCTGAGTCCTCAGAAGGAAGGACATTCTTGGCCATACATTTTGTCACCCAGGCTACTCCTGATGCCGGAGAAAATTACAAAAGCTTGAGGCTGGGCCCCAAACCCCATTGTAAACCTTGGTAGAGGAGGCCTTCAAGGCCTATAACAACCGAGACTTAATGGAGGAGGCCAATAACGGTAAGAGGCTAATAAAGAAAATGCAGCTTTAGGCTGCTCTGAGCCACGCACCACCTCGAGGGGACCCTGGAGGGCTGAGAAGGCTGGACAGACCACCAAGAAGCTGCCTGGGCCCGAACCAGTGTTTTTTTTTTGTCGGAAAGGGGGGCACTGGGAGGGGGAATGTCCTGAGCGCCCTCTAGTGGGATGCCCGAGGGTCAACACTGACCTGCCCCAGTTCCTTGTGAATCTCTCAGATGCAAGATTCCCACACACCGAATGACTGGCCCCGAGCAACTGCCCTGCTCTGGATCCCACTCAATCCATCCTCATTACTGCCACAGAGCCTTGGGTCACCCTCTATGTTGCAGGTAGGAGAACTGAATTTCTTGAAGACAGTGGAGCTGTCTGCTCTGTTCTGGTTTGGCCGGCTGGCCCTCTCTCCATGACTCTACTGTGATGGGAGTTGATGGACAGCCAAAAGTAAGGCGATTTATGTCTCCCCTTGCCTGCAGAGTGGAGTCCATTGTTATTACTCCTTTCTATATATGTCAGAATGTCCTGTCCCTCTCCTCGGGAGAGATTTGCTAAATGAGTTAGGACCTAGTCTATTCTTAGGACAGGGTGAAGTCCAAGGAGGTAAAGAATCCAAACAGAGAATGCCATCTATTATGAGCCCCAGATGACCCACCTGTTGGGCATCAAAATATTCCCCAAGGCCTCCCCCAAGAAATTAGAGAACAAGTAGATCCTGCAGTTTGGAATACCTTGGTGCCAGGAAAAGCAAACTGTGTTCCCCTGATAAAAATAAGGTTAAGGCCTGGGGAAAAATACACCTGGAAGAGAAAATATCCTTTAAAACCTGAGGACCTGAGGGGAATCCAACCACTGCTCAGCAAATTCCTAAAACACGGATTCATTAGGCCCTGCCAATTCCCATGCAACACTCAATCTTCCCCACTCAGAAGCCTAACAGAGAGTGTTGGTTTGTGCAAGACTTACAAGCAGTGAATAAGGCTGCCTCACCCAAGTGCCAGGGATTGCTCAGCATTTCTCTGTTTTGGACCTCACAGATACATTTTTTCTGTATTCCCCTACATCCAGACTTTCAATACCTTTTTTCCTTTGAATTGGATGGACGCTGACACCCTGGAGGCTACCCAGTATACCTGGACAGTGCTTCCACAGGGTTTTCAGGACAGCCCCCATCTTTTTGGAAACATGTTAGCAAGAGAACTGAGGGAACTGAGCCTTGAGAAGGGAACCCTGTTACAATATGTTGATGACTTATTGGTAAGTAGTGAGACCAAACAAGATTCAGATCACAATACTCTTAGGGTCCTAAATTCTCTGGCAAAAAGGGGATATAAAATCTCTCCAACCAAGGCTCAGATCTTACAGCAACAGGTTCAATATTTACGATTTGTTTTGAGCCCAGGGGCACAAGCCCTGGCCATAGATCCGAAGACAGCAATTTGTGCATTACCATCTCCAACCACAAAGAGACAACTCAGAGGCTTCCTTGGGATGGCTGGGTTCTGTTGTATCTGGATTCCAACTTATGGCCTTAAAGAAAAAACCCTATATGAGGCTCTAAAGGGAGGAGAAAGGGAACCCCTGCAATGGAATGAGAACCACCGTCAGGCCTCTGAGACTCTAAAGACTGAGTTGAATAGAGTTCCAGCACTGGGGCTTCCAAATTTGGACAAGCCCTTTACCCTATATGTTCGTGAGACATCAGGGACAGCACTAGGACTCTGACCCAAAAGTTGGGACCAGATCAGAGACCAGTGGCTTACTTTTCAAAACAACTAACAAAAAGGAGCAGAACAATAACAAAGAATAAGACAATAAAATAAAATTTTAAAAGAATAAAAATTAAATAAAATTAGAAAAAAAGGTCATAAAAGGCCTTGGTGGTGTTGCGGGGGGGTGGGCAGGGCTCAGGCTCAGGACTCTCATGGCTGGAGGGGGCCCCAGGGGGCTGAGGTTCAGGCCCAGGACCCCAGCAGGTTTGCCGAGGCCCAAGCCGGTTGGGGAGATGCTAGCTGTGTTCCCCTCTGATCTCCCGATCCCCCAAATGTCTCTCTTCATTCCCACCGATCCCCACATCATGGTTGGGCCCCTCCGCGTGTGGGAACCCCTCTCCTCCCCACCGCTGCCCCACAGGGAGGGGTGCCTGGTCCCATCATGCCTCAACCTTTCCTGCCCCCCTTCTTCCCCTCCACATCCTAACCAGTCATGCTGGAATTCCTTCCATCCCTTTAGGTGTCCGAGGTACCCCACCAATGCCTGGTAGGTGCCCTAGTTGTGATAAGATGCAAACTCTGTGTCCTTCTACTCCACCGTCTTCTGACTCATTGGCCCTGGGATGGCCAAGCTGCCTGTGGGCAGTAGCAGCCACAGCCCTGTTGATTAGTGAGGCTTCCAAGCTCACCCTGGGACAACACTTAGACATTAACCCCTCATCAGGTATAATCTGTGCCAGAAGTCAAAGAACATCACTGGTTGACTGGAGCAAGGTTAACAAGATATCATGCCCTCCTAATGGGTACCCCTGACATTCCCTTAAAGGTATGCAAAACCGGGCTTCCCTGGTGGCGCAGTGGTTGAGAGTCCGCCTGCCGATGCAGGGGACGAAGGTTCGTGCCCCGGTCCGGGAAGATCCCACAAGCTGCGGAGCGGCTGGGCCCGTGAGCCATGGCCGCTGAGCCTGCGCGTCCGGAGCCTGTGCTCCACAATGCAGGAGGCCACAACAGTGAGAGGCCCACGTACAGAAAAAAAAAAATGGTTTGCAAAACCCTGAACCCGGCAACTAGTTTCCAGCCGTCGAGACTGGAGACTCAGTGCATCCATGTATTGAGACCATAGAGCAAACTTACTCCAGCAGGTCTGATCTTCTAGATGAGCCTCTTGACAGCCCTGAGGTCGAATGGTTTACTGATGGGAGCAGTTTTGTAGAAATGGGAACCCAAAAGGCGGGGTATGCCATAGTTAGTCTAGATGAAGTTATAGAAGCCAAGGCCCTGCCACCCCAGATGTCAGCCCAGAAGTCTGAACTAATTGCGTTGATGAGAGCTTTGCAATTAGGGAAGGATAAGAAATTAAATATTTTTACTGACTCTAATTATGGGTTCCATGTGCTACAGGCTCAGGCTGCCATTTGGAAAGAAAGAGGAATGCTAACCACTAGAAATTCCCCCATAAAACATAAAGATGTGATTCTGGCTCTTTTAGAAGCAGTGCAGCTTTCAACCCAGGTAGCAGTAATATACTGTAGAAGCCATCAGAGGGATGGATCTTTTGTGAGTGAGCCAAGGGAACAGCAAAGCTGATCAAATTGCAAAACAGGTATCATGATTGCAGGAACATGAACAAGTTATGCCTCTAGTAATTGCCCCCCCTGAACTCCCTAGCCTTCCCCAGTATTCCCCACAGGAACAAGAAAATGCAAAAAAGTGGGGTATGAGAAGGGAAGCACAGGGTGTATAAAAAGGAGGATAAAGTTCTAATCCTACTGGCCCGACAGTGGAAACTCACTAAGAGTTTACATGATGCCGCCTACTATGAGAGGGATGTACTACGGGACTTGATGCAAAAGGCTTTTTCAGGGAAGGGGCTTAAAAGAACAGTAAAAACAAGTAACACTTGCCTGTGATCTGTGTGGCTGTAATAACCCACAGACCCATCCAATCCCTCCTTCGTTACTCAGGGCAATTCAATGCCAAGGGACATATTCCAGGGGAAGACTGGCAGTTAGATTTCACCCAAATGCCCCCATGATCAGGATATAAATATCTTCTGGTGTTTGTCGATACTTTCATAGGATGAGTTGAAGCCTTCCACACCTGATCTACAAAGGCTATGGAAGCCTGTAAGTCCCTTTTTAAAGAAATAATTATTCAGTGTGGACTTCCAAAGTCCCTCCAGAGCGATAACGGACCCTTTATAGCCAAAATCACACAGCAGCTCACAACAGCCCTAGGGATAGGCTACAAGCTACACACCCCTTGACACCCCCAGTCTTCAGGGAAGGTGGAGAAAATGAACCATACTTTAGAGAAAACCTTAGCAAAGCTCTGCCAAAAAACTCATGAACGCTGGACCAACTTGTACTCCTCAGGGTCTGTGTAGTCCCCAGGAGAGGTCTGAGACTTAGCCCATTTGAAATGATATGGGAGGCCTTTTCTTACTACTACATTGTACTGGATGGAGGTGAACCAGGGCCTGAGATATATTACTAATCTAGGACAAGTTCAGAAGGCAATCAGGACTATGCCCACAAAACACTGCCAGCTCCCACTAAAAATACAGACGAAGGAGCAGTCCCTTCACAAATAAACCCCAGGGACCAAGTTCTTAAAACCTGGAAAGTTGGATCCCCGAAGACCAACTATTGCCAAAATGGAAGGTCCCCTATAAAGTAATTTTAACCACCTCCACTGCTGTCAAACTCAAGGGACATCTTGTTGGGTACATTTGTCCACACTAAAGCTTTTGCCTCCAGAAGCCCCACAGGTCACAACAGAAGAACAATACACCTGTGAGCCAGTGGAAGATCTGAGATATCTATTCAAAAGACAGGCACCATCAACAAATAAGTAAAATGATGTAGTGGGTTGGCTCTTATTTGAAGCCTTAATGGGACTTGGCACCTCTCTTGTTTCCTTGGTTGATGTGGTTCTTGACAACTGTCTGGCTGTTGATTACCTTCCGGCAGAACAAGGTAGAGTCTGTGCGACAAGTAATACTTACTGCTGCACTTGGATCAATGCAACAGGACATGTAAAATTAATATTAAGGAAACATACACCCAGGCAGAGTGGCTTCATAAGTTTGGCAGGGGCGATGTCACCTCCCTTGTCTGGTCAACAGTTAAGGAAGCCCAAAGTTAACCTTGTTCCTTCCCTTTCCAGGCCCTTTATTGGCTACTGTTCTTCTCATTTGTAGCCCTTGTTTGTTTACATGTTTTTTAAAATTATATTTATTTTTTGGCTGTGTTGGGTCTTTGCTGCTGCATGCGGGCTTTCTCTAGTTGTGGTGAGCAGTGGCTACTCTTCATTGCAGTGCACATGCTTCTCATTGTGGTGGCTTCTCTTGTTGCATAGCATGGGCTCTAGTCCCCTGGGTTTCAATAGTTGTGGTGTGTGGGCTCAGTAGTTGTGGCTCACAGGCTCTAGAATGCAGGCTCAGTAGTTGTGGTGTATGGGCTTAGTTGCTCCGCAGCATGTGGGGTCTTCCCGGACCAGGGCTTGAACCCATGACCCCTGTATTGCCAGGCGGATTCTTAACCACGGCACCACCAAAGAAGTCCCTGCCCTTGTTGTTTAACCTTTTGGTTAATTTTGTGTCTTTAGGCTCCAACAGTTTGAAGTAAGGCTTATGATGACTCAAGGAATTCAGCCCATTCCAGCAGAAAGTGGCCCAGGTCCCTATAGGTCCTTGGAACAGTCAGAGAGGGACTTCTATACCTCTAGGGTAGGCTAGGGTCTGCAACCCTTGTCCAGCAGGAAGAAGTTTCAAAAGAAGAGAGCTTCGGCCTATTACCCCTTAAGAATAGGGCATCTAGTCTCTCAGGGGGCAATGAGACAGGCTGCGACCTGGGACCCTTTGCTACTGTGCTGCAATGCTTGCACCTGGATACACCTCTCCTCAAGCAACAAAATACAAGGAAACTATATGGGACAAAAAATAACTGCATGCTTGTGCAGTTAGGGCAAATTCTAGACAAAAGATACAAAGAGACCAAAAATCCCAATTGCCACTTTTAAGGAGCCTGGAGCAAAAGCAGGGGTCAGGAGCAACAGCAGGGTACTGCACATGCCCCCTGCACACACCCCACCAAGGGGTGGGCACACCACCTGAGCCACCCCTCCGGCACGACTCCTGGTCACACCCCTACCTTCACTCCTTATAAGGAGCCAGCTCACACCCCCTCAGGGAGGGAGCAAGCAAGGAAATCTGTTGTTTGTTCTCTCTCCTCCATGATGCAGCAGGGGCCCCAGTAAAGCCTTGCCTAAATTTCTTGTCTGGCCTCTGATCACTTTCTATTGATTAAGGAGCCCAAGAACCCTGGTCAGTAACACCTCCAGCTGCATAACATTGGCAAGGAGACCCAGGTGCCACTTGTATATGGTGGGCAGGTCCAGCCAACACCTTTCTCCACAGGGGTTACCTAGAATCCATGGATAAACTAAAGTTCTGCCCAAAATAATATTACAGAAGTACTGACACCCAAGAGGTGATAGGCCCTTGGGATAAACCTCTGCCAAATACAGGCTGCAACTAGAAATATACCATATAACTGAGCACAACCTTATGAGGCCTTCTGGGTGTGGACCGCCCCCACTTGCCTCTTGTTTGTAGAAAAGCTTTAGTCTTCCAGGCCTCCCTTGAGTCATAAAAACCTGTCTCAAGATTTAATAACTGCAAGAACGTGAACATGTAGTAACAAAAGATAGCAGTTGGGTCAGGAGAACTGGTAACAATTTAAACAATAGATCACCCACATAGCAGAGTCACATAAACTTTAGTTCCTCCATGAAGGACATGGATAACAGTGTCTGATGCACAGTCCTTAGCTGTTTTGCAGATACTAAAACCTGCACCAGAAGGAAGAAGCTAACTGCATCATGACCATGAGCATGTAGCCCCCAGACCAGCTGGAGCCTGAGTATTGATGATGTTAACCCCTGTGACACCACACTTTTACCTCACCATCAGACAGAGAATTGTGCATGAGCTGATCACAGACCCTGCAGCTCTCTCCCTCACTCTATCTTTAAAAACCCTCCCCTGAAACTCATCAGGGAGTTTGGGTCTTTTGAGCATGAGCCACCCACACTCCTTCCTTGGCTCCTGCAATAAACCCTGCACTTTCCTTCACCACAACCTGATGTGAGTAGATTGGCATTGCTGTGCACTGGTGAACTGACCCAAGTTTGGTTCGGTAACAACCAGAATGCCCAGACCTAGAAAGTGCGGCTAAGTGGCCTGTCACTCAGATTGCCCTAAGGTGAGCCGCTACCTGAACTGCATATGGCCCCCAGAGTTTAGCCAATCAGCAGTGTTCATTTTGAATATTCTGACACCCAGAAAATTTAGGAAAGGAGAGATGCAGCTACTACCAGCAGACACAGCATCAAGGGTAAAGCTCACCAACAAGTGGAAGTTTTGCCCCAAGCCATTTTCATGGTCTGGAACCCATAATAACCCAAGAGCACATCCTCCTACAAAGCTGCCCATATATCAGCCATAATGGCCTAGACATGCTGTCTGTAATGCCAATTGTTTGATAAGTTTTAAAGATTATTTTAATGGTGGGACACAACACAGTGACACTCTGATAGATAAAAGACAGAACTTTTTAATAACTTGCGCTCCCAAACAAGAGAAGGCTGCCAGGCAGGGTTAAATGAGAGGTTGCACCTAGGACAGGGTAACAGCAAGTTGAAGCTCTAGGGGGCAGCTTGTACACGGCAAGTGGGCTTTCCTTAGCTAGGTGTTGTGGGCTCCCTGTGGATTCGCTGATTTAAATAAGTTATCAGACGTAAAGGCATAAGGGTATCCCTAGTTGTCTGATCCCTGAACCTGGGGCAATTTTAACTGCTGCATAGTGCTTTGAGTGTGAGATACCAAGGGAAGTGATTGATGTGTGGACATAATACGCTGTTCAGGAAGGGGAACTACTAGCCTCCAGCCAGGACCTCAAATTTCAGTCGACAGCATTTAAAAAAAGGATATGAGAGCAACATTCTGTTGTAGCCAACTTGAAGATAGAGGAGGAACTTTCATTCAAAATTTTGTTTGGATGTCCAGACTGTTAATGACACACACATTCAAAGAGGGTACAAACATGTTTATTACTCACATAATGGAGGCTTTCTGGGAAGGGCAGGGCAGCTCCCAGGCAGGTCCAACACAGCTTGAAGAAAAAGGCAAGGAGACTGGCTTGGGGTTTGTATGGTGGTTAGGGGTGGGGCTGAGACGAGGATTCCCATGCATGGATTGAACTTTCCACCTGCTCTAAAGTAAGGAGCACCTAGGCTTTCTTAACATCTTGCCCAGTTGTGAGGCAGAAATAGAAGAAGGAGAAGTTGGATTAAAAGCTGTCAAAAGCCAAATACCAAAACAAATAGTGTTTTATAGACACATAGCTTGAACCACAGAATTTGGCTCGAGTATGTTGGAGTATATACATCTACTTTTAGTCCAAAGTTAAATAATTATCTCTCTTTTAAGGTATTTCAGACCTATAGCAACTACAGCTAAGTATCATAGCCTTCTACCAATTTTTCACCTGTTTCCTCCACCCCCCCAAAATAGTTGAGAGATCGAGAAGACATAGGGATTCTACAACGGGAAGCAGGGCTTTCAGGAGGATAAGTTTTTAAAGGCTTAATGCACTTTTGAAATTGCATTTGTTACTACACTTAGGCAAACTTAATGTTGTCCAGAATAAATATTATATTTTTACAGCTTTGATTATTACTGTTTTGTCCTTGTCAAGAGTTGAGCTTGTAAAAAATTAATAAACAGACACCTGCATTAAAGAGAGCCAGGAGACCAGCAGGGGGCGCTCGCACACCTCCAACAGTAGCAGAGCCCTACAGGAGGAAGAAAGATCCTCTTCCTTCCTGACGAGGACCCAGCCAATAAGAAGCCATGGCCTCTTTGTTTACAACAGTTCCTCCCAGCATCCTTTTCCCCTCATAAAGGAGTTCTACTTCCCTTGCTATGCAGGAGCTTTCAGGTACCTCCCCAAGCATGCAGACCTCAAATTGCAATTCTCTGCTGACCCTGAATAATCCCATCTTTGCTGGAGAAATATATGCAGTCTATTCATCTTAGGTCAACACACTTCACAGTATTGCTGCCTTGAATCCATTTTGTTTGGCAAACTGACCTGCAGGGACCTTAGCTGACATTAGCCCCTCATGCAAGCACATGTCCTAGACAGCTGCCCACAGAGTCACAAGTGAATAAGTTCCTAATATGACTCCCCCAACAGCCCTTCTGATCAACAACCCCTGTGGCCTCCCAGGGCCTTCCCTTTTCATTCCCCTTAGATAAGGCCCCAAAGAAACTCACCAAACGCCGCTCTTCTGGCTTGAATTGACCAATCCAGCCTTGGTCCAGGAACCCCAAAGCACTACACCCATGACCCTAATAAAGGCATGCGCTCCAGGTCCTGTCTCTCTCTCTCTCTCTCTGCATTCACCTTGATGTCCCCAGTAGGCCCTCCAGGTGTACTGTGTCCTTCCTCCAGAGCCTCTGAGTAATTACTTCACTATTTCAATTTCTCTTGTGGTCTGTTGTTGAACTGCAACTCACCAGCCATCTGGCACCCTGCCCCACTTAACAAATGTTAATTTAACAAAGTCATAACAACAGGCATCATGAGCAGGAACGAGGAGTTGCCCCTTAGCTCTCGTGGGTAATATTCCCTGGGGGAGGCCCACCACTTGCTGGCATTTGTGCTGCAGTGTACCACCTACAAAGATGCTTCCTATCCTATAGTGCTAACTCTGAAGGGGACAACCAGAGATTTCACAAACCTCAGAGCAATGCTCATCCGAGCTGACTTGAGTTTCTGTGGACATGTCTTCTACCCATCAGTGCCCCACAGATGGTGAATTCCCCCGGAGGGTGTTAGACTTCAGGTATAACTGTTAGGAAAACTGGCTAAGATTTTCATTAGTTAAAGGCTGGGACATACAGGTGACAACCCCTGTCCAAGCGTGCACTACCAGATAAAGGAGGGGACTCCCTTAGAAAAAGGAGACTCCCTTCCTCTGTATTTTCAGGACTCCAGTAGTAATGAGTACAATTAGGGCACCCTGGCTCAGGAAAGCATGGAGCCTCAGGAAGGCAGGTACACCCAAGGCCTCTGGTCCCTCTCTTGCTACAAACATTGCTGCTGTTGCACCTCCTCCCTCAATCCTGTGGGATATTGTGGGCCACGGCAACACATGGTGGCAAAAGATACAATGGTCCTACATAAACAGCCTGAACACCTAGTGCCTTCCCTGCCTAAAATACCCAGGAAGTTAGCAAGCTCCTCACTAACTATAAAATGCCCATAGAGTCAGGATGGACATAGCTCAGTGCCCTGGTGAACTAGTATGCCAAAGCATTGTTTCTATGCCCTCAGAGTGTAGGGTCCAGTCCCAGTGATCCTGCCACCATCATACATGAGGGCGTGAAGGCCAACCCTATCCCTGTGAGGCTGATTGTGACACCCTGGAGAGGAAAGCAGATACCTATGAATTCAGCTTCTGAGGACATCCATCTTCCCAATAATAACCCATAAGGTCAGAGCAGTGGGGGATTTGAAACTGAAACTTGAAATTTCATGCATCTCGGGATTCAAAATATTTTTAAAGATTTTGTACAACAGGAGGAATAAAAAGGGACCAACTGACTGTTAAGAGTATTTAAATTTCTGTGACCTACTACTTACCATCACAGAAATAAGACAACTAGCTGGTATTACCAAAGACCTGAAAATTCATAACCTTTTAAAAGAACCCTAGGATCTAGCAGCCAAAACCTGCAGAGAAAGTATAAAAGCTGCCTGATTTGGCCACTTCTTAGGTTTCCATTTCTATGGGACCTCCATGTGCATGAATTTAAATTTGTTTCTTTTTCTCCTGTTAATCTGTCTTGTGTCAATTGGATTGGTCCAGCCACAACAACTCAAGTGGGAAAGAGGGGGAAATTTTCCCCTCCCCAGTGGTTGGTGAGTCAGCCAGGGGGCTGGCTGGACCTGTTTCCCACTCTGAGGCTGCTGCAGCTGAGAGATCCTGGGACATGTGACAAAGGCCAGCAGAAGGTAAGATTTCTTACATGTCAGCCTCCTGATCTCTGACCCCAAGGTCTCTTTCAAAGGGAAGTGGTGAGAGTGCCTTTTTTCTCTCTCTCTCTCACTCAGTTTAGATTAGCAGGAGAAAATAATTGTGGAACTAAGTTCCTTGGACTTAGCAACACTTGTGGATTCTTCTCTCAAAGATGGTCACTGTTGCGTGTGTGTGTGTGTGTGTGTGTGTGTGTGTGTGTGTGTGTGTCTGTTTGCCTGTCTATTGCGTTGTTTGTCATAAGGAGGAAGAAGTAGGGAAGAATGCAGGCAGAGTCCCTATCAGCCTGCTCTCTGAGCCAGCCTCACAGGCTGGTGAGTTAACCATTCTCACCAGACCACTGTTTCTTCAGTCAAACTCAGATGTGGGTTCTCTATGTAAAACGGGAGAAGGTTTTTGTCTTCCATATTTTTCTATGTCCCTAGAGCTTGGCCTTGTGTCCAGTGGGAATATTCTCTGTGGTCTCTGACATCTGAAAGGTGCATCTGGTGGCCAGCTGAATAGACTGGGATTCTGAGACACAAAGTCACAAGCAGCACTCTCTTTGTCTGGCTGTGCCAGCTCCCAGGGGAGTTTTTCTTAAGGAGTACCAGTCCACAAGGGGCCTTTTTCATATCAACCTCTGTTGCTTGTTAATGCTGGACAAATTCCATTCCAGTAGCATCTGCCCAGTGCATTGATTAGCATATTTACAGCAGGAGGTGCCCCACATTATTTGTGGGATGCTGGAGACACCTTTTTCACTATACCATTCTTACTGCCAGTAGCAAGGAAGAGCTTTCACCTTCTTAGACTATATCTGGGAGTAAAATTTCTTGATCTTGTGAGGGCTATATACTCTCTTGTGAGATGCCTCTAACATCTTTGGGTAAACCAAAAAATGCTTATTGGTTTGAGTAACCTTTTTAAATTAATATAAGATCCTACTTATCAATGGCCAGGCAATAGATACTTAAAATTGGCTGTATTTAAAAGGGAAAAAAATTGAGAGCTCTCATCATAAGCAGCTGTCATACTGGTACCTATGGGAGGATCAAATTGAAAAGAAAACAATTAAGTTTTCTTAATTGGAACAAATAAGTTCCAGCCTTAAGGAACTCCTTATGAAGATGAAAGAATAGAAATTAGTCTTAAAGCAAAATCCAACATCAATTCTCCTTTTCAAAAATTGATCTTTCTTCTCAGCAATTCCCCAGGTCCTCTTACAAATAATCAGGAAATAAATCAGCTGGAGTACAATATTTAAGGGCTTAAAGGAACAACTCTCTTTGTCTTGCAAATTCTTACAAAACTACAAGTACAACTCTAGAAACAAGTCAAGGCCCACCTATCTTTACCATCCTAAGACCTCACTTATTCCTCTCAAAATTGCTTGTTAGATACTCTTAAAGATCAGGATATTGGAGCAAAGTTGCCCTGTGCTTCAAAACTATTTTACTAATAATTATCCTAAGACTTATAATAGACAAATATACTCTAAAACTCCCAGGAGAAAACTTACATTTTTATTTATTGTCCTTTAAGATATAAATCTTATCATTCCTCGGAGAGGACCCAGGTGGCAGACTAGGAGGATATGGAACTCACCTCCCCGCACAAACACATCAACATTCATCTACCTATGGAACAACTCTCACAGAAAACCAACGGGAAACTGGCGGAAGGTCTCTTATATAAACAAAGGTGCAAGAAAGATCCCCACGTAACCAGGTAGGATGGGGGAAAAGAGCATCAGGATGGGTCCGGTGCCCCTGGGAGTGATCTGTGAAGGAGGGAAGGTCCACAGGTGCAGGACTTCAACCTGAGGAGCTCACTTGCCTGATGGGAGATTCACTGGGACAGACAGAGGGGCTGGAGGGGCCTGGACTCTGCTGTCAAGGAGGGCACGTGTGCAGGCTTGCTAGCAATCAGGTTGGAAGGAGACCTATGCTGATGGCTGCCCCCTCACCACACTTCCCAGCCCCAAATCCACACCCAGTGGGTCTGCTAGCAGCAGCCACGAGCTGAATATTGAGCAGATAGGCCCTGGAGAAGACTTGATCTAGCTCCACAGAGACAGCCTGGAATGCATTGGGTGTGGTCTTGGCTGAAACTTAGAGCCCACTGTCCGTATGTGCATAGTGGGAGCGGGTCCAGCAGGGATGGACTTTTTTGGTGTGCACACCAGGTGGCACCACAGAAATGCATGCCTTGGGAAGACAGCCCCTGGGGAGGAGTATGCAGTGGTTCATTTCCCAGTGGGAGCTCTCCCATTCCACCCGACCCACACCACAGCTTGAAGCTAGACCTAGGGTGGACAGGTCCTGGGAAAGCCCTGCCACATAGGCAGCCCAGGTCCCAGGCTGTATCAGCACAGCCACCTCAGTTTCTGCAGCCACAGTACCACAGCCCCAAGCACCAGCCTAACACCAGGTCTGGGACAAACACAACAGAGAAAGGGACATGATCTTGGCCTTTTTCTAGGCAGAACCATGGATGCCTGCACAGGTGGCACTTAGGTCCTCTTGACCACTTGGTCCTCACTTGCTTCAGCAATCACCTCCTTGGGGACAGAGCACACACTTAAGGGCAATGGAGCCTTATGAAACCTGACCCTCAGGGCATCTACTCTAACAACTGGGGAACAGAACCTCCCCCCAACAGGGCTGTGACAGCCATGGAGCAAATAGGAGGCCCTGCTCAATAACCACTGCAGGCTCCAGGAAGCACAACACTAACCCCCTATCATGGGATAATGGACAGAACACTGAGAAAAGATGTGGCTGGCACCCATACCAAAAACAGCTCTCACACCAAAAATACTGGATGCACACAGTCTGCACAGGGATGCTCCCACATAAAAGCACCTCTTCAAGACCACAGTAGATAACTGTTTCTCCTAAATTCATAGAGACAGAAAAACTTAAGTAAAATGAGAAAGCAAAGGAAGGGCTCCCAATTAAAAGAGCAAGAGAAATCCCCTGAAAGAACAAATAATGAAATAGACCTCACCAGTCTACTAGACACTAAGTTGAAAAAGGAAGTAATAAAAATGCTAAAGGAATTAAAAAGGATTATCAACAGAAATACAGATCCTTGTAACAAGGAACTAGAAACTATAAAACGGAACCAATCAAAATTAGACAACTTAATTGCCAAGATACAAAACCAACCTAGAAGCAATGAATAGCAGACCGAAGAATGCAAAAGAATGAATAAGTGGTCTGGAAGATAGAATAATGGAAATCACTCTATCAGAACAGCAGACAGAAAGGAAAATTTTTTTAAAAATGAAAGCTGCATAAGAGATCTATGGGATAATATAAAGCATGCCAACCGACATACAATAGGGGTTCCAGAAGAAGAGAGAGAGAAGGAGATAAAAATGTATTTAAAGAAATTATGTGGGACTTCCCTGGTGGTGCAGTAGTTAAGAATCTGCCTGCCACTGCAGGGGACATGGGTTCAAGCCCTGGTCCAGGAAGATCCCACATGCCACGGAGCAACTAAGACCATGCGTCACAACTACTGAGCCTGTGCTCTAGAGCCCACGAGCCACAACTACTAAGCCTGCATACCACAACTACTGAAGCCCGTGCACCTAGAGCCCGAGCTCCACAACAAGAGAAGCCACCACAATGAGAAATCTGTGCACCACAATGAAGAGTAGCCCCCACTCACCACAACTAGAGAGAAAGCCTGTTCACAGCAATGAAGACCCAACACAGCCAAAAATAAATAAATAAATGTATTACCAAAAAAAAAATTATGGCTGAAAAATTTCCTAAACCTAAAGAAAAAAACAGATATTCGGGTACAGGAAGCACAGAGGGTCCCAAACTAGATGAACCCAAACAGACCCATACCAAGACATCATAATTAAAATGGCAAAAGTTAAAGATAAAGAGAGGATTCTAAAGGAGGCAAGAGAAAAACAAAGAGTCAGTTACAAGGGAACCCCCATAAAGCTGATTTTTCTTCAGGTATTTTGCAGAACAGAAAGAGGTGGCATGATATATTCAAAGTCCTGAAAAGGAAAAACCTGCAACCTAGGATACTCTACCCAGCAAGATTGTCATTTAAAAGAGAAAAACAGATAAAGAATTTCTCAGACAAGCACAAACAAAGAGTATAGAAATACTAAACCTAAACATGCTATGAAAAATAAGTGGATCAATTATGAAATCAAAGGGGAAATTGGAAAATACCTCGAGACAAATGACAATGAAAACACAACCTTGCAAAATCTATATGATGTAGTTCTAAGAGGAAAGTTCATTGTGATACAGGCCCTCCTCAAGAAACAAGAAAAATCTCAAATAAATAACCTAAACTACTATCTTAAAGAATTAGAAAAAGAACAAATAAAATCCAAAGTCAGCAGAAGGAACTAATAAAGATCACAGAGGAAATAAATAGAGATTTAAAAAACAATAGAAAAGATCAATGAAACCAAGAGCTGGTTTTTTGAAAAGATAAACAAAATTGACAGACCTCTAGCCAGGCTCACCAAGAAGAAAAGAGAGAGGACCCAAATAAACAAAATAAGAAAGAAAGAGGAGAAGTAAAAACTGATACCACAGAAATGCAAAAAATTGTAAGAGAATACTAAGAAGAGTTATATGCCAACAAATTGGGCAACTTAGAAGAAATGGCCAAGTTTCTAGAAACTTACAGCCTGCAACAGTTGAGTCAAGAGAAAACAGATAATTTGAACAGACTTGTCACTAGAAGTGAAATAAAATCTGTAATTAAAAACAACAACAACGGCCAGAGGGAAGATGGCAGAAAGCAAGAAGAACTACAATCCTGCAGCGTGCAGAATGAAAACCACAGTCACAGAAAGAGAGACAAAACGAAAAGACAGAGAACTATGTCCCAGATGAAGGAACAACATAAAACCCCAGAAAAACAATTAAATGAAGTGGAGATCGGCAATCTTCCAGAAAAAGAATTCAGAAAAATGATAGTGAAGATGATCGAGGATCTTGGGAAAAGAATGGAGGCATAGAGACTTTCAAGATAGCGAAGGAGTAAGATGTGGAGATCACCGTCCTCCCCACATATACATCAAAAATACATCTACATGTGGAACAACTCCTACAGAACACCTACTGAATGCTGACTGAAGACCTCAGACTTCCTGAAAGGCAGGAAACCCACCATGTACCTGGGTAGGGCAAAAGAAAAAATAGACAAAGGAATAGGGATGGGGCCTGCACCTCTGGGAGGGAGCTGTGAAGGACGAAAAGTTTTCACACACTAGGGAGTCCCTTCACTGGTGGGGATGGGGTTGGTGTGGGGAAGCTTTGGAGCCATGGTGGAGAGCACAGCAATAGGGGTGCAGAGGGCAAAGCGGGGAGATATCCGCACAAAGGACAGGTGCTGACCAGCACTCACCAACCTGAGAGGCTTGTCTGCTCACTCACTGGGGCAGGTGGAGGCTGGGACCTGAGGCTTGGGCTTCAGAGGTGAGATCTCAGGGAGAGGACTAGGGTTGGCTGTGTGAAGACAGCCTGAAGGGGGCTAGTGCACCACAGCTAGCCAGGAGGGAGTCCGGAAAAAAGTCTGGACCTGCCGGAGAGGCAAGAGACTATTGTTTTGAGATGTGTAAGAAGAGGTGATTCCCACTCCATGTGCCCACAGAAAGCAGAGCACCAACTAAGTGAGCTCCAGAGATGGGCATGAGCCAAGGATATCAGCTGACAGCCCAGAGACGGGCATGAACTGCTAATGCTGCCACTGCTGACACCAAGAATCCTGTGTGCAAGCACAGGTCACTACCAACACCCAACCACCCACCCCGTGCAGCATGCCACTGCCAGGGTCCCATGATCCAGGGACAACTTCCAGGGAGGACACACTGCATGCCTCAGGCTGTTGTAATGTCATGCTGGCCTCTGCCACAACAGGCTTGCCCTACATGCCAATTATGATTACCATACCCCTCCCTCTCCCCAGCCTTAGTGAGAAACAGAGACCTAATCAGCTGTTGCTTTAACCCCCTCCTGTCAGGGTGGTCAACAGAGACCTGAGGGTGGCCTACATGCAGAGGCAGGGCCAAAATGAAAGCTGAACCCCAGGAGCTATGTGAACAAAGAAGAGGAAAGGAAATTTCTCCGTGCAGCCTCAAGAGCAGCAGATAAAATCCCCACAATCTACTTAATAAACAGAGCATCTGTGTAATAGAATAGAAAACAAATGTCCCAAAATCGAGGCGGTGGACATTAGGGTCAACTGTAGAATTGGGGTTTGCTTTCTGGCTCTGATTTGGTTTTGCTTTTACGTTTATCTTAGTTTAGTTTTTAGTGCTTGTTATCATTGGTGGATTTGTTTATTGCTTTGGATGTTCTCTTTCTTCCTTTTTATGTATTTTTAAAACTTTATTATTATTTCTATTTTTTTCCTTTTTTTCTCTTTTTGTGAGTGTGTTTGTTTCTTTTGTGATTTTGTCAGTTTAATTTGCTTTTATCATTTGTCCTACGGTTCATTCTGTTGTATGTGTTGTTGTTTGTTCTCTTTTTATGAGTGTGTGTGTGTATGTTCCTCTGTGTCATTTTTTATGTTTAGTTTTGCTTTTACCATTTGGGTCTGGGGTTCTATTGATTCATTCTTCTATTTAATTTTTTTCTTCCTTTTCTTTCAAGCCAAGAGGCTGGCAGTGTCTCGGTGATCCAGCCAGGTGAGGGGCCTCAGTCTCCAAGGTGGGAGAGCTGAGTACAGGACATTGGACCACGAGAGACCTCCCAGCCCCATGAAATATCAATCAGCAAGAGCTCTCTCAGATATCTACGTCTCAACACGAAGACCCAGCTCCACCCAACAGCCAGCAAACTCCAGTGCTGGCCACCGCATGCCAAACAACAAGCAAGATATGAACACAACCCTGCCCATTAGCAGGAGGTTGCCTAAGGTCATACAAAGTTGACAGACACTCCAAAACACACCACTGGACATGGCCCAGCCCACTAGAAGGAGAAGATCCACACCCACCCACCAGAACACAGGCACCAGTCCCCTCCACCGGGAAGCCTACACAAGCCACTGAACCAATCTTAGCCACTGGGGGCAGACACCAAAATTAATGGGAACTACGAACCTGCAGCCTGTGAAAAAGAGACCGCAAACACAGTAAGTTAAACAAAATGAGAAGACAGAGAAATATGCAGCAGATGAAGGAGCAAGGTAAAAACCTACCAGACCAAACAAATGTAGAGGAAATAGGCAGACAGTCTGAAAAAGAATTCAGAGTAATGATACTAAAGATGATCCAAAATCTTGGAAATAGAATGGTGAAAATACAAGAAATATTTAACAAGGACATAGAAGAACTAAAGACCAAGCAAACAATGATGAACAACACAATAAATGAAATTAAAAATACTCTTGAAGGAATTAATAGCCCAATAACTGAGGCAGAAGAACAGATAAGTGCCCTGGAAGATAAAAGAGTGGAAATAATTGTCACAGAGCAGAATAAAGAAAAAAGAATGAAAAGAATTGAGGACAGTCTCAGTGACCACTGTGACAAAATTAAATGCACCAACATTAGAATTATAGTGGTCCCAGAAGAAGAGAAGAAGAAAGGGTCTGAGAAAATATTTGAAGAGATTAACATTGAAAACATCCCTAATATGGGAAAGGAAATGGTCAATCAAGTCCAGAAAGTGCAGCGAGTCCCATACAGGATAAATCCGAGGAGAAACACGCCAAGACACATATTAATCAAACTATCAAAAGTTAAATACAAAGCAAAAATATTTAAAGCAGCAAGGAAAAAGCAACAAATAACATACAGGGAGTTCCCATAAGTTTAACAGCTGATCTTTCAGCATAAGCTCTGCAAGCCAGAAGGGAGTGGCAGGACATATTTAAAGTGATGAAAGGGAAAAACCTACAACGAAGATTACTCTACTCTGCATGGATCTCATTCAGATTTGATGGAGAACTTAAAACCTTTACAGAAAAACAAAAGCTAAGAGAATTCAGCACCACCAAACCAGCTTTACAACAAATGCTAAAGGAACTTCTCTGGGGAGGAAACACAAAAGAAGGAAAAGACCTACAATAAGAAACCCAAACATTTAAGAAAATGGTAATAAGAACAAACATATTGATAATTCCTTATATGTAAATGGATTAAGTGCTCCAACCAAAAGATACAGACTGGTTGAATGGATACAAAAACAAGACTCATATATATGCTGTCTACAAGATACCCACTTCAGACCTAGAGACACATACATACTTAAAGTGAGAGGATGGAAAAAGATATTCCATGCAAAAGGAAATCAAAAGAAAGCTGGAGTAACAATTCTCATATCAGAAAAAATACACTTTAAAATAAAGACTATTACAAAAGACAAAGAAGGACATGACATAACGATCAAGGGATCAATCCAAGAAGAAGATATAACAATTGTAAATATTTATGCACCCACCATAGGAGCACCTCAATACATAAGGCAAATGCTAACAGCCATAAAAGGGGAAATTGACAGTAACACAGTCATATTAGGGTCCTTTAACAACCCACTTTCACCAATGGACAGATCAACCAAAATGAAATTAAAAAAGGAAACACAAGCTTTAAATGACACATTAGATCAGATGGGCTTAACTGATATTTATAGGATATTCCATCCAAACACTACAGAATACACTTTCTTATCAAGTGCTCATGGAAAATTCTCCAGGATACATCATATCTTGGGTCACAAATCAAGACTTAGTAAATTTAACAAAATTGAAGTCATTTCAAATATCTTTTCCGACCACAATACTATGAAAAAAAGATATCAATTACAGGAAAGAAACTGTAAAAAATATAAAAAACATGGAGGCTAAACACTATGCTAGTAAATAACCGAGAGATCACTGAAGAAATCAAAGAGGAAACTAAAAAATACCTAGAAACAAATAATGGTGAAAACACAACGACCCAAAACCTATGGGATGCAGCAAAAGCAGTCTTAAGAGGGAAGTTTATAGCAATACAATCCTACATCAAGAAAGAAGAAAACTCTCATATAAACAAAAATGCCTTACACCTAAAGCAATTAGAGAAAGAAGGACAAAAATGTCCAAAGTTAGCAGAAGGAAAGAAATCATAAAGATCAGATCAGATATAAATAAAAGAGAAATGAAGTAAACAAAAGCAAAAATCAATACAAGCAAAAGCTGGTTCTTTGAGAAGATAAACAAAATTGATAAACCATTAGCCAGACTCACCAAGGAAAAAAGGGAGAAGACTCAAATCAACAGAATTAGAAATGAAAAAGAAGAACTTACAATGGACACCACAGAAATACAAAGGATCATAAGAGACTACTACAGGCAACTATATGCTAATAAAATGGACAAACTGGAAGAAATGGACAAATTCTTAGAAAAGTACAACCTTCCAAACTGAACCAGGAAGAAATAGAAAATATGAACAGACCAATCACAAGCACTGAAATTGAAACTGTGTATAAAAATCTTCCAACAAACAAAAGCCCAGGAGCAGATGGCTTCACAGGTGAATTCTATGAAACATTTAGAGAAGAGCTAACACCTATCCTTATCAAACTCTTCCAAAGTATAGCAGAGGAAGGAACACTCCCAAACTCATTCTGCGAGGCAATCATCACCCTGATACCAAAATCAGACAAGGACATCACAAAGAAAGAAAACTACAAGCCAATATCACTGATGAACATAGATGCAAAAATACTCAACAAAATACTAGCACACAGAATCCAACAGCACATTGAAAGGATCACACAGAATCATCAAGTAGGGTTTATTCTAGGAATTCAAGGATTCTTCAATGTATGCAAATCAATCTGTGTGATAATCCATATTAACAAATTGAAGGATGAAAACACATGATAATCTCAATAGATGCAGAAAAAGCTTTTGACAACATTCAACACCCATTTAGGAGAAAAACTCTCCAGAAAGTAGGCATAGGGGTAAACTACCTCAACATAATAAAGGCCAATTATGACAAACCCACAGGCAACATTGTTCTCACTGCTGACAAACTGAAACCATCAGTTTGCAATCAGGAATAAGACAAGGTTGCCCACTCTGCAACACTATTATTCAACATAGATTTGGAAGTCCTAGCCATAGCAATAAGGGAAGAAAAAGAAATAAAAGAAATCCAAATCAGAAAAGAAGAAGTAAAACTGTCACTGTTTGCAGATGACATAATACTATATACATAGAGAATCCTAAGGATGCTACCAGAAAATTACTAGAGCTAATCAATGAATTTGGTAAAATAGCAGGATACAAAATTTAGGCACAGAAATCTCCTGCATTCCTATACGCTAATGACAAAATATCTAAAAGAGAAATTAAGGAAACTCTCCCATTTACCATTGCAACAGAAAGAATAAAATACCTAGGAATAAACCTACCTAAGGAGACAAAAGACCTCTATGCAGAAAACTATAAGACACAGATGAAAGAAATCAAAGACTATACAAACAGATGGAGAGGTATACCATGTTTTTGGATTGGAGGAATCAACATTGTGAAAATGACTATAATACCCAAAGCAATCTACAGATTCAGTGCAATCCCTATCAAACTACCAATGGTATTTTTCACACAACTAGAACAAAAACTTTCACAATTTGTATGGAAACAGAAAAGACCCGGAAGAGCCAACATAATACTGAGAAAGAAAAGTGGACCTGGAGGAATCAGGCTGTCTGACTTCAGACTATACTGCAAATCTACAGTAATCAAGACAATATGGTACTGGCACAAAAACAGAAATATAGATCAATGGAACAGAAGAGGAAGCCCAGAGAAAAAACCATGCACATATGGTCACCTTATCTTTGATAAAGGAGGCAAGAATATACAATGGAGAAAAGACAGCCTCTTCAATAATTGGTGCCGGGAAAACTCTACTGATACATGTAAAAGAATGAAATTAGAACACTTGTGAACACCATACACAAAAATAAACTCAAAATGGATTAAAGACCTAAATGTAAGGCCAGACACTATAAAACACTTAGAGGAAAACATACACAAAACACTGTGACATAAATCACAGCAAGACCCTTTTTGACCCATCTCTTAGAGAAATGGAAATAAAAACAAAAATAAACAAATGGGACCAAATGAAACTTAAAACCTTTTGCACAGCAAATGAAACCAAACAAGATGAAAAGACAACACTCAAATGAGATAAAATATTTGCAATTGAAGCAACTGACAAAGGATTAATATCCAAAATATACAAGCAGCTCATGCAGCTCAATATCAAAAAAACCCCCAAACAACCCAGTCCAAAAATGGGTGGATAACCTAAATAGACATTTCTCCAAAGAAGATATAGACTACCAACAAACATATGAAAGGATGTTTAACATCACTAATCATTAGAGAAATGCAAATCAAAACCACAATGAGGTATCACCTCACACCAGTCAGAATGGCCATCATGAAAAAATGTACAAACAAAAAATACTGGAGAGGGTGTAGAGAAAAAGGAACCCTCTTGTACTGTTGGTGGGAATGTAAATTGATACAGCCACTATGGAGAAGAGTATGACGGTTCCTTTAAAAAGTAAAAATAGAACTACCATATGCCCCAGGAATCCCATTACTGGGCATATACCCTGTGAAAACCATAATTCAAAAAAACACATGTAAGCCAATGTTCATTGCAGCTCTATTTACAATAGCCAGGACATGGAAGCAACCTAAGTGTCCAAACAGAATTCAACAGTACATTAAAAGGATCATACACCATGATCAAGTGGCACTTATCCCAGCTATGCAAGGCTTCTTCATAAAATACAAATCAATCAATGTGACACACCATGTTAACAAACTGAAGAATAAAAACCATATGATATTCTCAGTAGATCCAGAGAAAGCTTTTGGCAAAATTCAAGACAAATTTATGATAAAAAAATTCTCCAGATAGTGGGCATTGAGGGAACCTACCCCAACATAATAAAGGCCATGTACGACAAACACACATCAAACATCATTCTCAGTGGTCAAACACTGAAAGCATTTCCTCTATCTAACATCAGGAAGAAGACAAGGATGTCTTTTCTTGCCACTAGTTTTCAACATAGTTTTGGAACTCCTAGCCACGGCACTTAGAAAAGAGAAACAAATAAAAGGAATACAAATTAGAAAAGAAGAAGTAAAACTGTCACTGTTTGCAGATGACATGATACTATACATAGAGAATCCTAAAGATGCCACCAGAAAACTACTAGAGCTAATCAGTGAATTTGGTAAAGTAGTAGGATACAAAATTAATGCACAGAAATCTCTTGCATTCCTATACACTGACAACGAAAAATCGGAAAGAAAAATTAAGGAAACACTCTGACTTACCATTGCAACAAAAAGAATAAAATACCTAGGAATAAACCTGCCAAAGGAGGCAAACGTCCTGTATACAGAAAACTATAAGGCACTGATGAAAGAAATCAAAGATGACACAAACAGATGCAGAGATATACTTTGTTCTTGGACCGGAAGAATCAATATTGTGAAAATGACTATACTACCCAAAGCAATCTACAGATTCATTGCAATCCTTATCAAATTACCAATGGCATTTTTTAACAGAATTGGAACAAAATATTTTTACAATTTGTATGGAAACAGAAAAGACCCCGAATACCCAAAGTAATCTTGAGAAAGAAAAATGGAGCTGGAGGAATCAGGCTACCTGACTTCACACTATACTACAAAGCTACAGTAATCAAGACAATATGGTACTGGCAAAAACCCCAGAAATATAGATCAGTAAAACAGTATAGAAAACCCAGAGATAAACCCACATACATATGGTCAACTAATCTATGACAAAGGAGACAAGGATATACAATGGAAAAAAGACAGTCTCTTCAATAAATGGTGCTGGTAAAACTGGACAGCTACATTTAAAGGAATGAAATTAGAGCCCTCCCTAACACCATACACAAAAATAATCTCAAAATGGATTAAAGATCTAAATGCAAGACCGGACAGTATAAAACTCTTAGAAGAAAACATAGCAAAACACTCTTTGACATAAATCACAGCAAGATCCTTTTTGACTCACCTCCTAGAGTAATGGAAATAAAAACAAAAATAAACAAATGGGACTTAATGAAACTTAAAAGCTTTCTCACAGCAAAGAAAGGAAACTATAAAAAGGACGAAAAGACAACACTCAGAATGGGAGAAAATATTTGCAAACAAAGTAACTGACAAAGGATTAATCTCCAAAATATAAAAACAGCTCATACAGCTCAATATCAAAAATAAAAACAGCCTAATCCAAAAATGGGCAGAAGACCTAACTAGACATTTCTCCAAAGAAGTCATACAGATGGCCAAGAGGCAGATGAAAAGATGCTCAACATCACTAATTATTAGCGAAATGCTAATCAAAACTACCATGAGTTATCCCCTCACACCGGTTAGAGTGGGCATCATCAGAAAATCTACAAACAATAAATTCTGGAGAGGGTGTGGAGAAAAGGGAACCAGCTTGCCCTGTTGGTGAGAATGTAAATTGTACAGCCACTATGGAGAACAGTATGGGTCCTGAAAAAACTAAAACTAGGACTACCAGATGACCCGACAATCCCACTACTGGGCGTATACCCAGAGAAAACCATAATTCAAAAAGACACCTGCAGAGAGGAAGAGAGAATAAACTTTTTCTTTAGAAAAAAAAAGACACATGCACACCAATGTTCTTTGCAGCACTATTTACAATAGCCAGGTCATGGAAGCAACCTAAATGTCCATCGACAGACAAATGGATAAAGAAGATGTGGCACATATATACAATGGAATATTACTCAGCCATAGAAAGGAACGAAATTGGGTCATTTGTAGAGACATGGATGGACCTAGAGACTGTCATACAGAGTGAAGTAAGTCAGAAAGAGAAAAACAAATATCGTATATTAACGCATATATGTGGAAGCTAGAAAAATGGTACAGATGAACCAGTTTGCAAGGCAGAAATAGAGACACAGATGTAGAGAACAAACGTATGGACACCGGGGGAAAAGTGGTGGGAGTGTGTGTGATGAATGGGGAGATTGGAATAGACATATATACACTAATATGTATAAAGTGGGTAACTAATAAGATCCTACTGTGTAGCACAAGGAGCTCCACTTCTCTGTACAGTAGAAACTAACACATCATTGTAAAGCAACTATACCTCAATAAAAAAATTCAAAAAAAACTTTATTAAAGTCATTACAGAAGATCTGCCTTATCTCTATGTTTCTGATGACCTGAGTGCTGGCTCATATTTAGCTAAATTAAACCTCTGGTAATGCTGAGGGGAATGGATAAAGGACAATGAATCTGGAACAAATTTTTATTTTTATCTTCCAACCTCCAAAGGACAATACCAACTTTTTTTTTTAACATCTTTATTGGGGTATAATTGCTTTACAATGGTGTGTTAGTTTCTGCTTTATAACAAAGTGAATCAGTCATACATAAACATATGTTCCCATATGTCTTCCCTGTTGCGTCTCCCTCCCTCCCACCCTCCCTGTCCCACCCCTCCAGGCTGTCACAAAGCACCAAGCCAATATCCCTGTGCCATGCGGCTGCTTCCCACTAGCTATCTACCTTACTACGTTTGTTAGTGTGTATATGCCCATGACTCTCTCTCGCCCTGTCACAGCTCACCCTTACCCCTCCCCATAACCTCAAGTCCGTTCTCTAGGAGGTCTGCGTCTTTATTCCTGCTTTACCCCTAGGTTCTTCATGACATTTTTTTCCTTAAATTCCATATATATGTGTTAGCATACGGTATTTGTCTTTTTCTTTCTGACTTACTTCACTCTGTATGACAGACTCTAGGTCTATCCACCTCATTACAAATAGCTCAATTTCGTTTCTTTTTATGGCTGAGTAATATTCCATTGTATATATGTGCCACATCTTCTTTATCCATTCATCCGATGACGGGCACTTAGGTTGTTTCCATCTCCGGGTTATTGTAAATAGAGCTGCAATGAACATTTTGGTACATGACTCTTTTTGAATTTTGGTTTTCTCAGGGTATATGCCCAGTAGTGGGATTGCTGGGTCATATGGTAGTTCTATTTGTAGTTTTTTAAGGAACCTTCATACTGTTCTCCATAGTGGCTGAACCAATTCACATTCCCACCAGCAGTGCAAGAGTGTTCCCTTTTCTCCACACCCTCTCCAGCATTTATTGTTTCTAGATTTTTTGATGATGGCCATTCTGACTGGTGTGAGATGATATCTCATTGTAGTTTTGATTTGCATTTCTCTAATGATTAATGATGTTGAGCATTCTTTCATGTGTTTGTTGGCAGTCTGTATATCTTCTTTGGAGAAATGTCTATTTAGGTCTTCTGCCCATTTTTGGATTGGGTTGTTTGTTTTCTTGTTATTGAGCTGCATGAGCTGCTTGTAAATTTTGGAGATTAATCCTTTGTCGGTTGCTTCATTTGCAAATATTTTCTCCCATTCTGAGGGTTGTCTTTTGGTCCTGTTTATGGTTTCCTTTGCTGTGCAAAAGCTTTGAAGTTTCATTAGGTCCCATTTGTTTATTTTTGTTTTTATTTCCATTACTCTAGGAGGTGGGTCAGAAAGGATCTTGCTGTGATTTATGTCATAGAGTGTTCTGCCTGTGTTTTCCTCTAAGAGTTTGATAGTTTCTGGCCTTACATTTAGGTCTTTAATCCATTTTGAGCTTATTTTTGTGTATGGTGTTAGGGAGTGATCTAATCTCATACTTTTACATGTACCTGTCCAGTTTTCCCAGCACCACTTATTGAAGAGGCTGTCCTTTCTCCATTGTACATTACTGCCACCTTTATCAAAGATAAGGTGTCCATATGTGCATGGGTTTATCTCTGGGCTTTCTATCCTGTTCCATTGATCTATCTTTCTGTTTTTGTGCCAGTACCATACCGTCTTGATAACTGTAGCTTTGTAGTATAGTCTGAAGTCAGGGAGCCTGATTCCTCCAGTTCCTTCTTTCGTTCTCAAGATTGCTTTGGCTATTCGGGGTCTTTTGTGTTTCCATACAAATTGTGAAATTTTTTGTTCTAGTTCTGTGAAAAATGCCAGTGGTAGTTTGATAGGGATTGCATTGAATCTATAGATTGCTTTGGGTAGTAGAGTCATTTTCACAATGTTGATTCTTCCAATCCAAGAACATGGTATATCTCTCCATCTATTTGTATCATCTTTAATTTCTTTCATCAGTGTCTTATAATTTTCTGCATACAGGTCTTGTGTCTCCTTAGGTAGGTTTATTCCTAGATATTTTATTCTTTTTGTTGCAATGGTAAATGGGAGTGTTTTCTTGATTTCACTTTCAGATTTTTCATCATTAGTATATAGGAATGCCAGAGATTTCTGTGCATTAATTTTGTATCCTGCCACTTTACCAAATTCATTGATTAGCTCTAGTAGTTTTCTGGTAGCATCTTTAGGGTTCTCTATGTATAGGATCATGTCATCTGCAAACAGTGACAGCTTTACTTCTTCTTTTCCGATTTGGATTCCTTTTATTTCCTTTTCTTCTCTGATTGCTGTGGCTAAAACTTCCAAAACAATGTTGAATAATAGTGGTGAGAGTGGGCAACCTTGTCTTGTTCCTGATCTTAGTGGAAATGCTTTCAGTTTTTCACCATTGAGGATGATGTTTGCTGTGGGCTTGTCATATATGGCCTTTATTATGTTGAGGAAAGTTCCCTCTATGCCTACTTTCTGCAGGGTTTTTATCATAAATGGGTGTTGAATTTTGTCAAAAGCTTTCTCTGCATCTATTGAGATGATCATATGGTTTTTCTCCTTCAATTTGTTAATATGGTTTATCACATTGATAGATTTGCGTATATTGAAGAATCCTTGCATTCCTGGAATAAACCCCACTTGATCATGGTGTATGATCCTTTTAATGTGCTGTTGGATTCTGTTTGCTAGTATTTTGTTGAGGATTTTTGCATCTATGTTCATCAGTGATATTGGCCTGTAGTTTTCTTTCTTTGTGACATCCTTGTCTGGTTTTGGTATCAAGGTGATGGTGGCCTCGTAGAAGGAGTTTGGGAGTGGTCCTCCCTCTGCTATATTTTGGAAGAGTTTGAGAAGGATAGGTGTTAGCTCTTCTCTAAATGTTTGATAGAATTCGCCTGTAAAGCCATCTGGTCCTGGGCTTTTCTTTGTTGGAAGGTGTTTAATCACAGTTTCAATTTCAGTGCTTGTGATTGGTCTGTTCATATTTTCTATTTCTTCCTGATTCAGTCTTGGCAGGTTGTGCATTTCTAAGAATTTGTCCATTTCTTCCAGATTGTCCATTTTATTGGCATAGAGTTGCTTGTAGTAATCTCTCATGATCTCTTTTATCTCTGCAGTGTCAGTTGTTACCTCTCCTTTTTCATTTCTAATTCTATTGATTTGAGTCTTCTCCCTTTTTTTCTTGATGAGTCTGGCTAGTGGTTTATCTATTTTGTTTATCTTCTCAAAGAACCAGCTTTTAGTTTTATTGATCTTTGCTATTGTTTCCTTCATTTCTTTTTCATTTATTTCTGATCTGATTTTTATGATTTCTTTCCTTCTGCTAGCTTTGGGGTTTTTTTGTTCTTCTTTCTCTAATTGCTTGAGTTGCAAGGTTAGGTTGTTTATTTGAGATGTTTCCTGCTTCTTAAGGTGGGCTTGTATTGCTATAAACTTCCCCCTTAGAACTGCTTTTGCTGCATCCCACAGGTTTTGGGTCGTTGTGTCTCCATTGTCATTTGTTTCTAGGTATTTTTTGATTTCCTCTTTGATTTCTTCAGTGATATCTTCATTATTAAGTAGTGTATTGTTTAGCCTCCATGTGTTTGTATTTTTTACAGATCTTTTCCTGTAATTGATATCTAGTCTCATGGCGTTGTGGTCAGAAAAGATACTTGATACAATTTCAATTTTCTTAAATTTACCAAGGCTTGATTTGTGACCTAAGATATGATCTATCCTGGAGAATGTTCCATGAGCACTTGAGAAAAATGTGTATTCTGTTGTTTTTGGATGGAGTGTCCTATAAATATCAATTAAGTCCATCTTGTTTAATGTATCATTTAAAGCTTGTGTTTCCTTATTTATTTTCATTTTGGATGATCTGTCCATGGGTGAAAGTGGGGTGTTTAAGTCTCCTACTATGAATGTGTTACTGTCGATTTCCCCTTTTATGGCTGTTAGTATTTGCCTTATGTATTGAGGTGCTCCTATGTTGAGTGCATAAATATTTACAATTGTTATATCTTCTTCTTGGATCGATCCCTTGATCATTATGTAGTGTCCTTCTTTGTCTCTTTTAATAGTCCTTATTTTAAAGTCTATTTTGTCTGATATGAGAATTGCTACTCCAGCTTTCTTTTGGCTTCCATTTGCATGGAATATCTTTTTCCATCCCCTTACTTTCAGTCTGTATGTGTCTCTAGGTCTGAAGTGGGTCTCTTGTAGACAGCATATATAAGGGTCTTGTTTTTGTATCCATTCAGCTAATCTGTGTCTTTTGGTGGGAGCATTTAGTCCATTTACATTTAAGGTAATTATCGATATGTATGTTCCTATTCCCATTTTCTAAATTGTTTTGGGTTCGTTATTATAGGTCTTTTCCTTCTCTTGTGTTTCTTGCCTAGAAAAGATCCTTTAGCATTTGTTGTAAAGCTGGTTTGGTGGTGCTGAACTCTCTCAGCTTTTGCTTGTCTGTAAAGGTTTTAATTTCTCCATCAAATCTGAATGAGATCCTTGCTGGGTAGAGTAGTCTTGGCTGCATGTTTTTCTCCTTCATCATTTTCAGTATGTCCTGCTACTCCCTTCTGGCTTGTAGGGTTTCTGCTGAGAGATCAGCTGTTAACCTTATGGGGATTCCCTTATGTGTTATTTGTTGTTTTTCCCTTGCTGCTTTTAATATGCTTTCTTTGTATTTAATTTTTGACAGTTTGATTAATATGTGTCTTGGCGTATTTCTCCTTGTATTTATCTTGTATGGGACTCTCTGTACTTCCTGGACTTGACTAACTATTTCCTTTCCCATGTTAGGGAAGTTTTCAATTATAATCTCTTCAAATATTTTCTCAGTCCCTTTCTTTTTCTCTTCTTCTTCTGGAACCCCTATAATTCGAATGTTGGTGCGTTTAATGTTGTCCCAGAGGTCTCTGAGACTGTCCTCAGTTCTTTCCATTCTTTTTTCTTTATTCTGCTCTGCAGTAGTTATTTCCACTCTTTTATCTTCCAGGTCACTTATCCGTTCTTCTGCCTCAGTTATTCTGCTATTGATCCCATCTAGAGTACTTTTAATTTCATTTATTGTGTTATTCATCGTTGCTTGTTTCATCTTTAGTTCTTCTAGGTCCTTGTTAACTGATTCTTGCATTTTGTCCAATCTATTGTCCATTCTATCTCCAAGATTTCGGATCAACCTTACTATCATTATTCTGAATTCTCTTTCAGGTAGACTGCCTATTTCCTCTTCATTTGTTAGGTCTGGTGCATTTTTATCTTGCTCCTTTATCTGCTGTGTGTTTTTCTGTCTTCTCATTTTGCTTATCTTACTGTGTTTGGGGTCTCCTTTTTGCAGGCTGCAGGTTCGTAGTTCCTCCTGTTTTTGATGTCTGTCTCCAGTGGCTAAGGTTGGTTCAGTGGGTTGTGTAGGCTTCCTGGTGGAGGGGACTAGTGCCTGTGTTGTGGTGGATGAGGCTGGATCTTGTCTCTCTAGTGGGCAGGTTCATGTCTGGTGGTGTGTTTTGGGGTGTCTGTGGCCTTATTATGATTTTAGGCAGCCTCTCTGCTAATGGGTGGGGTTGTGTTCCTGTTTTGCTAGTTGTTTGGCATAGGTTTTCTAGCACTGTGGCTTGCTGGTCGTTGAGTGAAGCTGGGTGCTGGTGTTAAGATGGAGGTCTCTGGGAGATTTTCACCATTTGATATTATGTGGAGCTGGGAGGTCTCTTGTTGATCAGTGTCCTGAAGTTGGCTCTCCTACCTCAGAGGCAGAGCCCTGCCTCCTGGCTGGAGCACCAAAAGCTTTTCATCCACACGGCTCAGGATAAAAGGGAGAAAAAGTAGAGGGAATTAGTAGAAGTATGAGGAAAGAAAGAAGGAAAGGAGGGTAGGAAGGAAGGAAGAAAGAAAGAAAGAAAGAAGCAAAGAAGGAAAGAAGGCAAGAAGGAAAGAAAGGAGGGAGGGAGGGAGGGAGGAAGGAAGGAAGGAGGGAAAGAAGGAAAAAAGACAGAAAGATAGAAGATACAGTAAAAATAAAATAAAGTATAATAAAGTTATTGAATTAAAAAATTCTTATTTAGAAAAAAAAAAAGGGACGGAAAGAACCTTAGGACAAATGTTGGCAGCAAAGCTATACAGACAAAATCTTACACAGAAGCATACCCATACACCCTCACTAAAAGAGGTAAAGAGGGAAAAATCCTAAATCTTGCTGTCAGAGACCACCTCCTCAGTTTGGGATGATTCGTTGTCTAAAGGAGGGAAGGAAGGACGGAAAGAAAGAAAGAAAGAACGAAGGTAAAGTATAATATTATTAAAATTAATTATTAAGAAAAAAAATTTAAAAAAAACATGGACGGATAGAACCCTAGGACAAATGGTGGAAGCAAGACTATACAGACAAGATCTCACACAGAAGCATACACATACACATTCACAAAAAGAGGAAAGGGGAAAAAATCATAGATCTTGCTCCTAAAGTCCACTTCCTTAATTTGGGATGATTGGTTGTCTATTCATGTATTCCACAGATGCAGGGTATATCAAGTTGATTGTGGAGCTTTAATCCGTTGCTTCTGAGGCTGCTGGGAGTGATTTCCCTTTCTCTTCTTTGTTCTCACAGCTCCCAGGGCTAAGCTTTGGATTTGGCCCTGCCACTGCGTGTAGATCGCTGGAGGGCGTCTGTTTTTTGCTCAGACAGGATGGGGTTAAAAGAGCCGCTGATTGGGGGCTCTGGCGCACTCAGGCCGGCGGGGACGGAGGGGCACAGAGTGCGGGGCGGGCCTGCGGTGGCAAAGGCAGGCGTGACTTTGCACCAGCCTGAGGCGCGCTGTGCGCTGTCCCGGGGAAGTTGTCCCTGGATCCCGGGAACCTGGCAGTGGCGGGCTGCACAGGCTCCGGGGAAGAGGGGTGTGGAGAGTGACCTGTGCTCGCACACAGGCCCCTCGGTGGCGGCAGCAGCAGCCTTAACGTCTCCCGCCCGCCTCTGGGGTCCGCGCTTTTAGCCGCGGCTTGCGCCCGTCTCTGGATTCCGCGCTTTCAGCCGCGGCTCGCGCCCGTCTCTGGATTCCGCGCTTTCAGCCGCGGCTCGCGCCCGTCTCTGGATTCCGCGCTTTCAGCTGCGGCTCGCGCCCGTCTCTGGAGTTCCTTTAAGCAGCGTTCTTAAACCCCTCTCCTCACGCCCCAGGAAACAAAGAGGGAAGGAAAAGTCTCCTGCCTCTTCGGCAGGTGCAGGCTTTTTCCCCGGACTCCCTTCCGGCTAGCTGTGGTGCACTAACCCCTTCAGGCTATGTTCAAGCCGCCAACCCCAGTCCTCTCCCTGCGCTCCGGCCTCAGCTCGCAGCCCCGCCCGCCCCGGCGGGTGAACAGACAAGCCTCTCGGGCTGGTGAGTGCCGGTTGGCACCGATCCTCTGTGCGGGAATCTCCCCGCTTTGCCCTCCGCACCCGTTGCTGTGCAGTCCTCCGCAGCTTCGAAGCTCCCCCCTCCGCCTCCCGCAGTCTCCGCCCACGAAGGGGCTTCCTAGTGTGTGGAAACTTTTCCTCCTTCACAGCTCCCTCCCACTGGTGCAGGTGCCATCCCTATTCTTTTGTCTCTGTTTTTTCTTTTGCCCTACCCATGTACGTGGGGAGTTTCTTGCCTTTTGGGAGGTCTGAGGTCTTCTGCCAGCCTTCAGTAGGTGTTCTGTAGGAGTTGTTCCACGTGTATATGTATTTCTGGTGTATCTGTGGGGAGGAAGGTGATCTCCGCGTCTTACTCTTCCGCCATCTTCCCGCCTTTTTCAATACCAACTTTTAATCACAGTAATTTTGGGGGCTGGGAATTTTTTCTTCCAAGAAAATACACCAGCAGAATCAGCAAGAATAATCAGTCCAATGATTATAAATTCTCAGAGGATTCTATTATTGTTTTCAATGAGCAGGTAAAGAAACAGATTTCCTCATTTGAGACCTTTGCAGGAAGGCAGATTTTCCCACACATAATCCCTCAATGAGAGTACCCTTGAGTGTCTCATATATAAGAAAGTGCTTCTTTACAGCCTAAATCTGCTTAGAGGTAAAGCTGATATTCCAATTCCCAGTGGTTATTCTTCTCACAAAGGGTGATTTAGCATGTCTCTCTGTTCTCTGATGGACTTTTGATTGATGCTCTCCTTGCATCTATGTTAAAAAAAATGTTTATTGAACTCTGACTATGTATAGACTATACCAGGTAAACTGGAATGAAACACAGATACCAACTATACTATAGTTTATTATCTATTTAGTGTTACGCATTACTCATGTCTAAAGAAATAACTACAAAGTCCTATAACAAAAGATGCATATTGAAAATAAATGTATCTAACAGCTTATGCAAACACCACAGGAAAAAACAACAACAACCTCCCTGCAAACAAAAGTCCAGAACCCTATGGCTTGACTGGGGATTTCTACAAAACATACAAAAAGAGCTTATATCTATCTTTCTCAAACTACTCCAAAAGATTGAAGAGGAGGGAATATTCCCAAAGTCACTCTATGAAGCCACCATCACCCTGATACCAAAACCAGACAAAGATACTACCCAAAATAAGAAAATTACAGGATGATATCTTTAATGAGTATAGATGCAGTGTAACTATGTTTGAAGATAGGATCTGTAAGGAGGTAATTAAGGTTAAATGAAGTCATAGGGCGGGTCCTGATCCAACAGGATTAATGTCCTTTAAGAGAAGACACAAGACAGCTCACTGTCTCTCTGTTTGCCATGTGAAGACAGCACCAAAACAGCTGTCTGCAAGCCAGGATGAGGGTTTCACCAGAAACCAAAGCAATCAGCATCTTTTCTTCGAGTTCCCAGCTTCCAGAACTGTGAGACAGTGTCAGCTGTTTAAGCAATCTGTAGTATTTTTCTGCAGCAGCACAAGCAGAATACTACAGTAGAAAAATAATAGCTCATCTCTACCTAGTACGTGAGGATATATTAATAATACTACAGTAGTTCAACCCTGCATATGAGAATCTCATGTTCATGTTTAAAACAAGAAATCAAGACTCTTGTTGTTATTTCTTGGGATAATGTTAGCTTTCTCCTAAAATCTTTATTGTTTTATATTTCAGGTTCATATCTATATTTCTCTTGAGATAATGTTGTATGCATATTATGAGACAGGGATCAATTTTCTTTTTTTAAGTTATTTATTCAGTTGACTCAATACCATTTATGGAAAAAACTGTCTTCAATACTCTGAAGTTCCACACTTGTTAAGAATTAAACGTCCTTGTGTGGGGGTCTATTTCTGAACTCTCTGTTTTATTCAGTTCTCCCTCTATGATTGTACCAGTATCCACTGTTTTAAGTACAGTTAGCCTTGAAATGCATTTTGATGTCCTGTAAAAGCAATTCTTCTTTTTTTTCTCCTTCAAGGTTGCCTAATTATATTTGGTTATTAGCATTTGCATATGCATTTCCTCTGACCCTTTCAAGTTATACACACAGACTCATTTTTTTTTTTTTTTTTTTTTTTTTTTTGCGGTACGCGTGCCTCTCACTGTTGTGGTCTCTCCTGCTGTGGAGCACAGGCTCCAGAGGCGCAGGACCAGTGGCCATGACTCACGGGCCCAGCCACTCCACGGCACGTGGGATCCTCCAGGGCCGGGGCATGAACCCGTGTCCCCTGCCTCGGCAGGCGGACTCTCAACCAGGGAAGCCCCACAGACTCATTTTGATTGAGCTTCTAATTAATCCATAGATCAAATTTCCATATATTAACCTCCTTAAAATACTACATCTTCTACTCCTTTATCATGGAATAATTCTCAATTTATTTAGGACTTCCTAAATTTCTCTCAATGATAGTTAGTTTATAGATTTCTATGTACATATCTTTAGATTTATTCCTAAAATATTAAAAATGCCCCCATGCATCTTTAGTTCTGTGAGTTCTTAAATTTCATTTCTAACTGTTCATTATAGAAATGTAAATAGACAATTGTTTTTTGTTTGTTTTTTGAGTTTTTGCAGTACACAGGCCTCTCACTGTTGTGGCCTCTCCCATTGCGGAGCACAGGCCCCGGACGCGCTGGCTCAGCGGCCATGGGTCACGGGCCCAGCCACTCCGCGGCATGTGGGATCCTTCAGGACCGGGGCACGAACCCGTGTCCCCTGCATCGGCAGGCGGACTCTCAACCACTGCGCCACCAGGGAAGCCCAACAATTGGTTTTTATATACTGATTTCTTCTCAATGGCTTTGCTAAATTTATTACTTCAAGTAGTTC